>NC_051074.1:5988016-6588016 GCF_004664715.2 Peromyscus leucopus
ACTTTACTGAAGAAGTTTATCAGCTGTAGGAGTTCCCTGGTAGAGTTTTTGGGGTCACTTATGTATACTATCATATCATCTGCAAATAGTGAAAGTTTGACTTCTTCCTTTCCGATTTGTATCCCTTTGATTTCCTTTTGTTGTCTTATTGCTCTAGCTAGAACTTCTAGTACTATATTGAATAAATATGGGGAGAGTGGACAACCTTGTCTTGTTCCTGAATTTAGGGGTATCGCTTTGAGTTTCTCTCCGTTTAATTTGATGTTTGCTGTTGGCTTGCTATAAATTGCTTTTATTATGTTTAGGAATGTTCCTTGTATTCCTGATCTTTCTAAGACCTTTATCATGAAGGGGTGTTGGATTTTGTCAAAGGCTTTTTCAGCATCTAATGAGATGATCGTGTGTTTTTTTTTTCTTTCAGTTTGTTTTTATGGTGTATTACATTGACAGATTTTTATATGTTGAACCATCCTTGTATCCCTGGGATGAATCCTACTTGGTCGTGATGGATAATTGTTTTGATGTATTCTTGGATTCGGTTTGCCAATATTTTGTTGAATATTTTTGCATCAATGTTCATGAGGGAGATTGGTCTGTAGTTCTCTTTCTTTGTTGCATCTTCGTGTGGCTTGGGTATCAGGGTGATTGTAGCCTCATAAAAGGAGTTTGGTAGTGTTCCTTCTGTTTCTATTGTGTGGAACACTTTGAAGAGGATTGGTATTAGTTCTTCTTTGAAAGTCTGGTAGAATTCTGCACTGAAACCATCTGGTCCTGGGCTTTTTTTGGTTGGGAGACTTTTGATGACTGTTTCTATTTCTTTAGGGGTTATTGGTCTATTTAGATGGTTTATCTGGTCTTGATTTAATTTTGGTATTTGGTATTTGTCCAGAAAATTGTCCATTTCTTCCTGGTTTTCCATTTTTGTGGAGTACAGGTTTTTGAAGTATGATCTGATGATTCTCTGGATTTCCTCATTGTCTATTGTTTCATCTCCCTTTTCATTTCTGATTTTGTTAATTTGGGTGCTCTCTCTTTGCCTTTTGGTTAATTTGGCTAGGGGTTTGTCTATCTTGTTGATTTTTTCAAAGAACCAACTCTTTGTTTCATTGATTTTTTTGTATTGTTCTCTTGTTTTCTATTTCATTGATTTCAGCCCTCAATTTGATTATTTCCTGGTGTCTGTTTCTCCTGGGTGAGTTTGTTTCTTTTTGTTCTAGAGCTTTCAGTTGTGCTGTTAATTCATTGGTATGGGATTGCTCCATCTTCTTTATGTGTGCATTTAGAGCTATGAATTTTCCTCTTAGCACTGCTTTCATAGTGTCCCATAAGTTTGGGTATGTTGTACTTTCATTTTCATTGAAGTCTAGGAAATCTTTAATTTCTTTCTTTATTTCTTCCTTGGCCCATTGATGTTTCAGGTGGGCATTATTCAGTTTCCATGAGTTTGTAGGCTTTCTATAATTTTTGTTGTTGTTGAAGTGTAACTTTAAGGCATGGTGATGCGATAAGATACAGGAGGTTATTCCAATTTTTTTGTATCTGTTGAGATTTGTTTTGTGGCCAAGCATGTGGTCAATTTTTGAGAAGGTCCCATGGGGTGCTGAGAAGAAGGTATATTCTTTTGTGTTAGGATGGAATATTCTGTAGATATCTATTAAGTTCATTTGAGTCATAACATCTGTTAGGTCCTTTACTTCTTTGTTAAGTTTCAGTCTGGTAGATCTGTCTTTTGGTGAGAGTGGTGTGTTGAAATTTCCCACTACTAATGTATGGGGTTTGATGTGCGTTTTAAGCTTTAGTAGTGTTCTTTAATGAATGTGGGTGCTTTTGTATTTAGGGCATAAATGTTTAAAATCGAGATTTCATCTTGGTGGATTTTTCCTGTGATAAATATGTAATGTCCATCCTGATCTCTTTTGATTGATTTTAGTTTGAAGTCTATTTTATTAGATATTAGGATAGCTACACCAGCTTGTTTCTTAGGTCCATTTGCTTGGAAAGCCTTTTCCCAGCCCTTTACTCGGAGGTAGTGTCTGTCTTTGAAGTTAAGGTGTGTTTCTGGTATGCAGCAGATGGATGGGTCTTGTTTTCTTATCCATTCTGTTAGCCTGTGTCTTTTTATAGGTGAGTTGAGACCATTGATATTGATGGATATTAATGACCAGTGATTGTTAATTCCTGTTATTTTTTGTGATTGTGTTGTGTTGTCCTTCTTTGGTGTATGTTGGTGTGGGATTATCTATTGCCTGAGTTTTCATGGATGTGTTTAGCTTCTTTGGGTTGGATTTTCCCGTCTAGTGCTTTCTGTAGGACTGGGTTTTTGGACAGGTATTGATTAAATCTCGTTCTGATGTTGCCATATAGGTCTTTATGTTGTTGCCTGTATTTTTGCACTGGGGTCTACTCATCTCTTCCTCTGCTCGGTGCAGGTGGTGTCTGTGTCTGAAATTGCCTCTCTTGTTCTAATTTTTAGTCTTGGTTCACTAGGAGTTCTTGGTTAAATTGGTGTTGTTGCGCTGTTTCTTTGGAAGCAGCTAATCTCAATCAGTGAAGTATATACTTATGATTCTGGTGATCTGGTTCAGTGGCTGGGCCGCGCCTTCTTCTGTGTTCTTAGGTCAACTCCTCAACTGATCTTGTTTCCTCAGACTTCAAACTGTAGGGATCTGAATCCTCTCCCAGATGGATTTCAGCTGAGCAGGGTAGTCTCATCCACACCTCCAAGTTGTTGGGTTTCACAGGATCAGTAACTGGGCTCTGGGTTGGTCTCAGACAGAGGGTTCAGATCCATTCTGGTTCAAAGAAGCAGCTTCTTTCTTTCTTTTTTTTCCCCCGAGACAAGGTTTCTCTGTGTAGCTTTGCGCCTTTCCTGGAACTCACTTTGGAGACCAGGCTGGCCTTGAACTCACAGAGATCTGCCTTCCTCTACCTCCCAGTGCTGGGGTTAAAGGTGTGCACCACCACCGCCCAGCAAAGATTTATTTGTTATGTAGAGTTTACGTATATGCCTGCATGCCTGAAGATGGCACCAGATCTCATTGTAGATGGTTGTGAGCCACCGTGTGGTTGCTGAGAATTGAACTGAGGACCTCTGGGAGAGCAGCCAATGCTCTTAACCGCTGAGCCACCACTCCAGCCCTAGAGTGTTTTCTGTGCAGTCCTCAAAACTGGGGCTCAAAGACACTCCCACAACAGCCAGGCATCTCAAACATCTGTAACTCCAGCTCCAAGGAGTCAGGTGTCTGCTTCTCCTCTCAGAGCATGCGCAGACATACACACATGTATACCTGTGTACACTCACAAATAAACTAAATCTTTGCTAAGAAAAGAAAGGTTCGTGCCCATGTTCATATGGGAAATTAAAGATACAGAACCAGCCACAGAAAGAGAGGGAAGGGAAAACCCTGCCGCAGACTTGCTGCCAGAATCCTGCCTCCCCTCAGCTGTCCAGTCCTGTGTTCTCCAGTCAGTTCAGATGAGGCACGCAGAGCCCAGCGTGGACAATGGCAGGGTTGATTACAGAACAAGGTGACTCACTGCCAAGAGCAAGGGCTGTTAGGAGACAGGGGCACCGTGTTAGGTCAGCTTTCTACAGTTTTGTCAGGCTGGGGGACAGACTCCTGGGGGCCATTTTTCTGGCCAGGTGATTGATAGTCCCATCTAGATGAACTCTTAAGAGAGCCGAAAGCATGTCTGTTCTGTTCTTTACTGAAAACCCTCCTGCTAGATAGTAAGATTTTCTTAGAGACTGTACTGAAACCAAAATTTACTTCCCAGGTTTTTTAAATTTTCTTGAGAGAGAGAGAGAGAGAGAGAGAGAGAGAGAGAGAGAGAGAGAGAGAAACAGAGTTAGAGTGATCAGATATTGAACACACCACATAGGAAGATCCTTAACTGTGTCTAAATTCAGCCATGAGATATTGAAACCTTAAGGATAGATGCTTGAGGAACAGAACAAGAGGCCATGTGTTTATGGGTTTGAAGGGCTTATATTGCACACATGTCCACACGTTCATATGAGGGTTCAGATCCTCTGCTCATCTGTAGGATTTGTGCAAATATAAGTGAACACGACAATTCAAGAAAAACAATAATAAATGCACAGTTTGACACTGGGGCCCGGGGAGTGATTTTCCTGGCCAAAAAAGGCTGTTTCACATTGTCTGTGCAGGTAGGAAAAAACAGAAGCCAGATATTTGGAGAAAACAGTAGTATTTGTACAGCAAGAATAAGTTGGTAAGTTAGAACATTAAAAGAGATGCCCTGCCAAGCGGTGGTGTCACACACCTTTAATCCCAGCACTCAGGAGGCAGAGCCAGGCGGATCTCTGTGAGTTTGAGGCTAGCCTGGTCTACAGAGTGAAATCCAGGACATCCAGGGCTACACAGAGAAACCCTGTCTCGAAAAAAAAAAAAAAGAGGTGCCCTGTGGTCTTGAACATGTAACTAGAGGCAGTACTGGGTGGGAGAGGGGACACCTATTGCTTTGGGAGAAGAAACTAACGTGTGAGAGTGTAGAACTGAGGGAAGAGCGGTTAACTGCTCTCTGCAAAGCAGGTGCGGAGCAACCTTCAAGTTGACAGGCATGAGCGAAGGGGGAATTCCCAAGAGGCAACGGGAGGGGAATTCACTGCAAAGTTATACAAAACATGAGCAAAACCTGTCTGCTTCAAACTGCACCTTAAAAAGTGTGTGTGTGTGTGTGTGTGTGTGTGTGTGTATGTATGCCATGTGTGTGCAGGTGCCTTCAGAGGCCTTAGAAATAGCGCTATCACTGGTTGTGAACTACATGATTTGAGTTCTGGGAACGGAACCCTGATCTTCTGCAAGAACGGCAAATGCTCTTCACTTCTGAGCCATCTCTCTAGTCCCCAAACTGCAAATTTTTGCTATGAGAAACTAAAATTCCAAATAAATGGAGATATATGTTTCTAAAAGAAATAAATGACACTAGCCTGAGTTTTCATTCCTCACACAACAGACTGACCAAAGACATGGCAGAGCCATCTACTGTGAAAACCAGGAGGAATCGGGCCTCCTGCATTTTACCAAGAATACAAGTTGGCTGGGGCAGGTGGAGTTCAGCTGGGGCGGGATTTGCCTAACATGCACAGGGCCCTGGGTTCAGGGCCACAGCAGCGTGAAGGAGTGGAGGAGAGAATTTGACAATATCTACAAAACCGTGTGTGTGTCATCTTTTGATCTGTTGGTCCGAAGTCAAGGTTATTCACTGTCTCAGTCTGTAATGACCAGATATCAGCACCCAGATAGATACCCACACCCAGGCCTGTGGTTAACGAACGAGGCACAGCAGGCGGTGGGGTAGAGTGCAGCTGTGAGGACAGTTCCCAAAAATGGGGGAGAGGAGTTTCCAGAAGTCATTACTGGATAAATAAATAAATAAATAAATAAATAAATAAATAAATAAATAAATAAATAAATAAACCAACATTCCAATAGTTAGGACCAGGATGATCAGGGTGGGGGGTGCCTTGTTTTGCTGTTTGTTTGGGGTATCTACCGTAACTGGAAAAAAAATGCTTTCTGATCCATTAAAAAATAAATATAAGGTCTAAAATAGAAAACTTCTAAGTGGCTATTTTTATATTTTAACATTCAAATTTTGTAAAGCAGCTGCTGCCGTTGCGTGGTTTGAGAGGTCATGTGCCCATTGTTTTAATAACATTCCACTCTGGCCATTCCTCCATGATTGTAGAAGATAACAAGGAATGTAACAAAATAGAGTCATAAAAACTAACACGTGCTGGTCATGTGGCACACACTGTAAATCCCAGCACTTGGGAGACAGAAGCAGGCAGATCTCTGTGCATTCCAGGCCAGCCTGATCTACATAGTGAGTTCCAGGACAGTTGGGGCTGTGTAGAGAGATCTAACCTCAAAAAAGAAAAACAACATAGCAAAAAACTAAACATATGAAGTTTTCTAGGAAAAGTTTGGGAGAAAAGATGACCAGAAATTGTCATACTATAGTAATATGGTTTAAATATAAATAGATAATAGATAAGATAGACAATGAAGAAGATAGATAGACAGACAGACAGGTAGGTAGGTAGACAGACAGGTAGATAGGTAGATAGAACATAGATGACAGAAGAGAAATGATACTGATAAGTAAGTGAAGATAGATGATAGATCAACAAATAGATTGACAGATGATAGATCAACAAATAGACAAATGATTGATATGTATGATAGATGGAAGATAAATGATAGAGATATATTAGATAGAAGATAGATGATAAAGATAGATAATAGATACATAGATAATAGATTGAGATAGAAACAGATGGTAGATTGACAGATGATAGCTGGATAGATAATAGACTGATAGATGTTAAGTAGATAGTGATAGAGATCTTAGGTTAATGGATGGTAGTTAGATTGGTAGATGATGGATAGGTGATAGTTTGAAAGATGATGGGCTGGTAGATAGATGATAGGTTGACAGATAGATGCTTTCCTTCTGCTTTGTCTCCCGGGAAGGACTGAAACTAAGGATTTGGAAACTAGTGATCCTTTCCAAGCGCCATCACTCGCTCTGAAGAACTAGACTTCAGGAAGTGTCTGGTCTTCAGAACTAACGCTGGGAAACTGCATATAAGTCTAGAAAGGCTTCTGCTTGGCGCTAAGGAGGGGATGTGGGAACTCCTCAAAGGACACAGGGCATCTGAAGGCCTTCCCACGGGCCAAGCCTGGGGCTATTCGAGCATCAGAGCAAATAATGAGAAGCAGCCACTTCTCATGACAGCAATGGAGCGGGAGTCCTGCCTACCCCGTGAGACTGGGGGTGTCAGAGAGAGCAGCTCCCAGGCCAAGAGGGCTCTTCCATTGCAGAACCAGACCTGGGATAGATCTCGCTCATGGCTGACCAGACCAAAGGGGGCACAAGCGTCCCCTGTATGATTGTCCTGTTTCTTTGCCCATCACCATCAGGTACATGAAATATAGTGTCTAGTGCCATTTTGGGAGCCAAAGGGATATGTTAGCCACAGCTTCTAGGCTAGAAGTATTAGTTAATCACTTTTCAGGGCAGCCTGACGGCAGGTGGACATGTAAGAAAACGGCCAGTATTCTGCTACAAGCCAGCAGCCCGTGGTGTAGGAGCAGTGTCCAGACAGGTCCACCCTCAGACATCATCATTAGGATTCATCAGCACAGACACCTTGTCTCTTTGACAACATGCAATTTTAAACCTCCAGTCACAGGCTGGGGCTCTTGTTCACACAGAGTCTCTTGTGATTTGCAGTGAGAAGTTTTTATTTGTTTTGTTTTGTTTTTTGCATGTCTGTTTTTATCGTATCAGATGTTCCTTGCCACTGTTCAGTTGGAGAGGGCACTGCATGGTCAATCTCACCACCTCTGATGCCCCTCCTGAATGACAATAAGGAGAGCTACCAGAGCTGACTAATTCATACTGATTCCATAACCTATGAGCGTCCCCACCGCTAATCCCAGCTCTGCATGCCCTAGTTCCTGGAAGTCAGCCTGGTAGGGAATTCAATTAATCGTGCACCCTGGAGGGATAATTTCCTCAGTCCTTATGACTAGGGCACAGATTGGCAGCAGAGAGAGATAGAGACTGTGGGACCCCACACAACCCTTTGTGTCTCCTAAGCAGCAGCCTGGGTGTGTGAGGAGGAGTGGGGGAGGGGAAAAGGCTCTGCTGTGGTTCATCTGTCACCTCCCCGGTCCTGCTTTCCTGTCCACTCCCTGATTACCATGTCTTAGCTACAAGGCTCTGAAATCTCTAGTTCGTGTTCCCTGGTTGGGAATCTGAATGTGACAGCTGGGCTTCCCCTTCCTGTCTGTTCTCCACTCCACCCACCCACCCACCCCACCCTCCTGCCACCCCCGCCGCCATGGGTTCCAGGGATCAAAGTCAGGCGGTCAAACTTGAAAGGGAGCACCTTTGCCCACTGAGCATCTCATCAGCCGCCCCCCAATTCTGTTGTTTTGAAAGTAGAAGTTCAACTGTCTAGGGGGACAAAGGGGACCCATGGAGGGGAGAGGAAACAGGGAGGAGCCATGAGAGGTGTGCTCCAAGTACAACACGAACATGTGCTTATGGGACACAGTACACTGGATAAATGCAAAAAACACAGCAATAGAACAAACATGTTAAATGCTGTTTTCATCTTCCTTGCTTTATGAATTATTAATCATTACTTTTATTGTTCCAGCCCCCCAAAGTGTAAGAAACAAAACTCAAAATAGACTAATGAGGTTCTATCAAACGAAGAAACTTTCGGACAGCGGACTCCAGGGCAGCGAACAACACAACAGGCAGCTTCCAGAGTGGGAAAGTCTCTGTAAAACATCCTGCTCTTTAAAAGAAAACACAACCTTCTTGGAAGAGCTGTGTGAGCCCACTGGAGAAAACAGAAGACAGGACCCACAGCTCCAGAGCCACCCATGAATGCTTACCCTTTGTTGAAACTGTTGTTACCCAGTCTGCTGTTCACCTTTGGATTTTAGTGTAATATCCTTAATTTCTCATTTTTACCTATTCAGATAACACTTAAACTAAAAAGAGAATATCATTTCTCCTCCACCGTAGTCGGTTTTTATTTCTTACTGTTATTTAGTGTGTGTGTGCGTGTGTGTGCATGTCTGTGTCTGTGCACATGTGCCAGAGTATGCAAGCAGAGGTCAGAGAACAACCTGCCGGTGCCAGTTCTCTCCTTGTACCATGTGGGTCCCAGGTCATCAAACTCAGGACATCAAGTTTACTGACAAGTACCTTTACCTGTGGACTTCAGTGCAAGCATGGAGACCTTCACCTGGATCCTTAACTCCAGTCTAAGAAGCTGGGCGTGAGTGACAGTGTGCATTCGCACCCCCAGCACTGGGAGATGTGGCAGAGGGAGAAGGAAGGCTCCCTGGAGCTCATTGGCCAGTCAGCCCAGCCAATTGGTGAGCATTAGGTTCAGTGAGAGACCCTGCCTGAAAAAAAAATGAGGTGGAGAGTGGTGGAGGAAGACAGCCAACATCAAACTCTGGCTTCCACATGCATGTGCGTGCATAAGTGTGTGTGCGCGTGTGTTCATAGTTGTGCACACATACACACACAGAGCTACAAACACATGCACACAGGGCTAAATACTAATAATAATCACTAGGATCCTAGAACTAGACTTCCCCACCTCCCACCTCTCTGGAGAGCTGATCTGCACAATATGGTGTTTCAAGGAAAAGGCCCTCACCACACAACCTCCATCCTATGGTTGAGAATTCCTCTTAGATTTCTGACTCATTTCTAGGTATTTTGTTTTGCTTATAATTTTGACTCTTAAGATGCCTTAACCTAGGAGTGTGTCTTAGTTAGAGTTTCTATTGCTGTGCTGAAACACCATGACCAAAAGCAAGTTGGGGAGGAAAGGGTTTATTTCCCTCACAGTTCCATAGAACAGTTCATCATCACAAGCAGTGAGGGCAGGAACTCATGCAGGGCAGGAACCTGGAGACAGGAGCTGATGCAGAGCCATGAAGGGGTGCTGCTTACTGGCTTGCTCCTCGTGGCTTGCTCAGCATGCTTTCTTATAGAACTCAGGACCACCAGCCCAGGAGTGGCCCCACTCACAGTGGTCTGGGCCCTCCTCCATCAATCTCTATTTAAGAAAATGTCTTACTGACTTGCCTAGAACCCGATCTTATGGAGGTATTTTCTCAGTTGAGATTCCCTCCTCTCAGATGACTTCAGCTTGTGTTAAGTTGACATAAAACTAGTCGGCAAAGAGAGTATTCTCAAATTAAAAAATAATCACGTATCTACTTGAGGACTAAAGAGATACCTGAGTGGTTAAGAGCACTTGCTGCTCTTGCAGAGGATCCAAGTTCAGTTCCCAGCACCTACATGGTTACTCACAAGCGTCCGTCACTCTAGCTCCAGAGGATCCAATGCCTGTTCGGCAGGCACCTTTACTCATACACATGCCCCTGCACCACAAACATACCACAACTGAAAATAAAATTAATCTTTTAAAACTATGTTTTATGAAGATTAATGAGTTAATGTTTGTACAGAACTTTGAAATGCTGGTAAAGATTGTTTTTAATATCCAAGTCATAATCACACATTTTTAAATACCCTTTTCTGTTCTGGAACCAGAAAGCTCATTTTTATTCATTTTATTCATGACTTCCCAGTTAATGGGACACGTGACTACAGCTGTCACCCTTCTCTAGGGCAAGTTCTGTTTTCCTGGGGAGCTGATGATGAGACATTCGAAGACTGATGATGAGGGAAAATAACCTGGGCCTGGGTGGCTTCCGACCTCCATCAAGACTTTGCAGTCACTGCCCATGGCACCTCCACCTACAGCATCGTCTCCTCCGGTCTCCACTTCATTGTTCCTGGTGAGAATGCTGGAGAGTGGGTTTGAACAACTCAAGGTCATGTGCACTGGGGCTCCATAGTGAAAGCCACAGACCTTCTCCCAAGAAAAATGGGGTCCATAGCATTTCTCAGAGGCTATGGAACAAGGGGAGCCCACTCCAGGGTCCTTGCCAAAGGGCCCCAGATGGTCTCAAGCTTTCTTCTAGCTCTTGAGTTTTGCAGTTTCAAGTTGAGGGTGCCTGTCTGGGAATGGAGATGCAGGAGCTGAACCAAGGCACCAGCCACCCTGACCGGCAGCCTGTCCTTTGCATATGTCTCGGGGTGTCATTCACTAAGACTGGAGGGTAAAAGAAAAGCCACAGTCAAGCAGCAGCTGTGGGTGTGGCCTGGTGCCGAGTGTTGGCTACATTTTTCTCTTGGGTGGTCTATATTTCCATGTTCTGAACGTGTCTGCCTGCTTTGGGACAGGGCAACCAGCTCACACATGCTGTCTCCCTAACGAGACACCTGGGGATCATTCTCCTATTCTTCCCATGCAGGAGGGACGGCTGTCCCTAGCCTTTTGCACCCCCAGCCTTCTTCCTCCACCCTGGGTGCTTCAGGGATCTCACAAACCCACCCCACTGAATCCAGCCCCCAGCATACTGGCTGCACGCACTTGACCTTCAGTCATTAGAAGTTTTAGCTCTAAGTCTTTGGGGTTTCAAGTCACAGAAACTCACCTGCTGTCTGTCTCTATCATCTCGCCCAATACAAGTGTTTGGGAACAAATCAGAGCAAAGGAAGATTTCAAAAGCAAAAAAATTGATGTGAATTTAACAAATCTTGGGGTATCTCAAGGAGTCAACGGTCAGGAGCCCTCTCAACTTCGAGTGTTCTCGGGGAGACATGCCCTTCCCACCGCTGTCGCTTCCTTGGTTCATGTGGTAGACTCCAGGACTTTATAGGAAAGCATGGGCACCTGGACAGAGCTGACCTCTTGTTCTCAACCTCAAAGCCAAGAGCCACAGGGCACAGTTGCTACCTTGAATCAGGTACCCACTGAGGACCCAGCCTACTGCAGTCAGCAGGTGGGTCACAGGGAACTACCATGGTAGCTGTCAGGAGGAGCAAGAGATGGAAGAGGGGACACCTGAACAAACCCCGAGAGGGGAGGACACAAGATGGCCAGCGCTGCTGTCTCCACCTCCTCCTCACAGTCTGCCATCCCAAGCCACAGTCTACACCGATCATTCACAAATAGTTCTCACCTGTCTTTTCTTGGATGCGCTTGTGTGTGTGAGCCCACTCGTGTGTGTGCAGGTGCACATTTACAGGTGCACATGTGTGTTCGTGCACATGGAGGTCAGAGGTCAGCCTTTCCAAGCGAGCTCTGCTGGCCGGAGGATCTCCACCTCCCGAGCACTGGGGTTACAGACCTGCATCTGTACAGCTTTTCAATGTCAGTTCTGAAGATCAACTCTGCTCCTCATGCTCGCAAGGCTAACACTGTACTGACTGAGCCATTTCCCCATCCTCACGAGTAGCTTAGAGAGGATCAGTTCCCCTGAAGTTCTCTAACAATAACCTCTCCATGCAGGCTATGAAACAGGTCCAGCTGGGAAACGGAGGTTTAAATACATCTTCCAAGCAACATCCTTGTCTGCCACATCCCCCAAGGAATGGGATCTGCTACCTGGCCTATCCCAGTTCCAGGCTCACTTCATTCTATACAAAGGAAAACTTGTCCAAAGTTACTAACATGGAGGTGAGGGATTCACAACCCCGAGGGGAACAACTTAAATGAGACACTCACAAGTTCCTGCCACCAAGCACTTTTGGCACTTTCCAACTCTGCGGGTCATGCAGGTCATGTGTCCAGACCCACCCCACATCCTTTCTGCCCCTCGATGTCCCATCCACCTGCCCATGTCCAGCTGATGGCCTGCTCCAAAAGTGAAAATACTTTCAAAGCCTCAACAAGGGATTCTGCGCTACAAAAATGAAGCCGTTTCTGGCTCAGGGCAATTCAGCTTCTCTCTGATTTCCTGGATGACTGTTGGAGGGCTTCCATGATTCTCTGATCTCAGTGGGGAGACCTTCTAGAGTAATGGTTCTTTTAATTTATTTTAGTGTAGCAGAGGCTAGCCTTGAACTTTTGATCTTCAGCCTCCACCTCCCAAGTGCTAGGATTATAGGACTGAGCTGCCATGTCTGACCACAGGGCAATTCTTAATCTCACACCTTTGCTTTTCCAAAGCTTTGTCCTTGTCTGCCCTAAGAACCCTGCCACCTGACTGCATCCCTGGCTTCGTAGCTGTCTCTCACTTGCTCTCTCTCTCTCTCTCTCTCTTTCTCTCTCTCTCTTTCTCTCTCTCTCTCCATATCCTCTCAATATAGGGATGTTTGGGGATGAGTCAGAGAGGTTATAAGAGAAGATTTTTAATTGTTTTAGTCTCTATGACAAGTTTCATTTGTTAACAATGGAAAAATTGATGAGGCAGAGAATACATGCAGGAAGGGTGGTGTTTTCAAAAGAGTTTCATATATTGGAAATCAACAGCAAGACAGACCAATTTAAGCAATATCCCCCAGGCTGAATTTATACACAATATCCTTTATCTCTGTGCTATTTGATATCAACATTACAGCTGCCATCTCCAGGAATTTAATAAGATATGTGAGAACTTCTTTTTTACTGTACGCTCTTTGTTCCAGTCTGTAGGCGCTGAGATATGACCTCACAAGCAAAGAATGAACAGAATGAGTCAACTCTTCCCAGAAAAGGAACCTGCTAGTAAAATGTCCATGTACCAGGCTGGAAAACAACGGGGGCGCAGGGGCGGGGGTGCAGGGGCGGGGGCGCAGGGGCGTGTGTGTGTGTGTGTGTGTGTGTGTGTGTGTGTGTGTGTGTGTGTATTAGCCAGCCAGCACCATTCTCCAGCCAGAAATTACCACGCTTTAAAGTACTTTACACTGGCCGGTTGGTGGTGGCGCAAGCCTTTAATCCCAGCACTCAGAAGGCAGAGCCAGGCAGATCTCTGTGAGTTCGAGGCCAGCCTGGTCTACAGAGTGAGTTCCAGGAAAAGTGCAAAGCTACACAGAGAAACCCTGTCTCAAAAAACAAAAACAAAAAAACAAAACAAAAAAAAAAAACCTTTACACTGTAATCCCAGGACTGGGGAGGTAAACACAGGCAGATTCCTGGAGTTTGCAAGCCAGCCAGCCTAACCTACTTGTAAGAGCTGTGAGAGACCTTAACCCACAAGAAGAAAGGAAGGAAGGAAGGAAGGAAGGAAGGAAGGAAGGAAGGAAGGAGTGGGGAAGGAAGGAAGGAAGGGAGGGAGGGGAAGGAAGGAAGGAAGGGAGGGAGGGGAAGGAAGGAGGAAGGGAGGGAGGGGAAGGAAGGAAGGAAGGGAGGGAGGGGAAGGAAGGAGGAAGGGAGGGAGGGGAGGAGGGAGGAGAGGGAGAGAGGCAGGGAGAGATGAGTAGAGAAACTACATCTGAGGTTATCCTTGGCCCCTTGACTGCCATATGCACATGGTGCGCGCGTGTGCGCGCGCGCACACACACACACACACACACGCACACACACACACACACACACGCACACCTGAACACAAATATACACAGCAAGAAAATATTTTACAAGGGTTGGAGAGATGGCTCAGCAGTTAAGAGTATTGGCTGCCCTTCCAGAGGACCTGGGTTCAGTTCCCAGCACCCACATGGCAGCTCACACATGTCTATAACCCAGGGAATTCAATGCCTTCTTCTGGCCTCTAGGAGTACTATATACATGTGGTGCACAGACATGCATGGAGGCAAAAACACTCACACATAAAATTAAAATAAATAAATCTTTTAAAAATATTTTACTATTGATATTAAGCTTTTTTAACGTTCAAAAGACATATATAGCACCCTGATATGTCCATACAGCCTGAATAACACCTTAAATTACATAAAAAGATCATTGCTCACCGTATACATTTATAAAAAGATATTGAACCCAAATCAAGACATGTAATTAACCTACTTTAGCTAAAAATAAAATAATTCTGAAAAGCCTTGGGTCTGAGTACAAAGCTGTACTTTATAATGTTGTGAGGTAACTCCATCAAAGAATATAGACACTCTCAAAGCCAACAGAAAGTCTTTAGAGCCTGCTGATGACGTCATGGGGAGCGCACCCAAACTGTGCCGTCCTGAGTCTTACCATTTCTGGCCTTTTAAGCACAAAAACTATATACTGGGTTGATGCACCTCGGTCAACAATAACGATTAGCACAAAGCAGGACAGCAGAAGCCAAAAAGCACGGTTGGTACATTCGGGGGTGTTCCCAGCCGCATCCCTGGACGGTTCACTTAGCCTTTGTATTTTGGCAGGCCTTACCGCTGGGTTCCAAGGCCGGAATGGGCTTTTATCGTGGTGTCAGTTATGCTAAGGTCTGGGGGTCTACTAAGGCCTGAGAGCCTGTTACAGTAACTAAAATTGCTTTAAGGGCTCTTTACAGTTTCTCAAATTATCCTAATTTTGGATATTTTTAATGTATCCTTATTAATTTGCTTCTTTGTTGCTACAACAAAATATTTTGACCAAAAGCAATTTGGGGAAAGAAGGCTTTATTTGGTGCAGATTTCCACATCACAGTTCATCACTGAGGGAAGTTGGGGCAGGAACCTAGAGGAAGGAACCTGGAGGCAGGAACGGAAGCAGAGGCCATGGAAGAGTGTGATTTATTGGATTGCTTCCCACAGCTTGCTCTGTCTGCTTTCTTATAAAACCCAGAACTACCAGCCCAGGGGTGGCACTGCCCACAGTGGGTTGGATCCTCCCACACCAATCATTCATCAAGAAAATGCCCCACAGATATGCCCCCAGGCCAGCGTAATGGAGAAAATCCCTCAAGTGGAATTACTTCTTCCTAGATAACTCTAGTTTGTGTCCAGTTGTGGAAGACTGGCCAGTACATCTCCTAACTTAATTTTTTTCCCTCTTTATCTACATTTCCTTGGAGTCTAAGTAAAATTCAGATAAAAAAATAAATTTAAAAAAATTAAAAATTAATAAATTAAAATTTAAAAAGAGTTAACTAATTTACAACAGTCAGTCAGTTGATTTACCCAGGTTGATCATAAAGGTTCTGGACTGTGGCTTTTCCCATCTTCTTGGGCACACAGGCCATTCTTACTTTCAAGTGGCATTTCTCTTAAACGCCCAATAACTGTCCTATTGGACACTGGACTCAGTCCAGTAATCAAAAACCCATTTGGCTTCTAATAAAGAAAGTGAAATGTGATCCACAAAGCATGGCTGTGCGGTTGCTACATGAAGGGGACATCAACCCCAACCAAGAGAAGCTGAATATCATCGGCTAGGGTGGGCCGGTCAAGACTGTGACTTGGACACCTCAGTGTCAGCTGTAAATGCCTAGCAGTCCAAGACCTGTCTAGCAGCCTGACATGAGGCTGTCTGTGTGCTTGGGGACGTGGCAACCTCGCCTTGGTGATCAATCCAGCCATCTTTCCCATTGTCCCTTGTCCTCGCCACCTTGCTGTTTGGAGCTGATCTGTGAATACAGTTAGCTCAGGGCTCCCTGAGGAGCTTTCCCAGTAAAGGGTGTGGACAGTGTTGTTCCCCTGATCCCTCCAGGGTGGCGCTGTTGTGCCGTTGAAGCTGCTGACAAGGCTTTGTAGTGATTGCCTTGAACCCCTGGAGTCCAGGAAAGGAGTGGTCCACATGGCTGGGATGGGCTGGAGCCAGCTTATCGCTGGTCACAAGAACCTGTTACAACACTGATAAGTGAAAAAACACCACCAGGGTGTTTGCAAGCCAGGTGTTCAGCCATTGGTAGCTAGAAGTCAGCATGATGGGAACATCTCAAGCATCAAACTCAGTCAGCAAATGTGAGACAGTCAAGACTGTGGGAGCTGAAGCCCTCCCCCAGGAAAGGAAAACAATTCTCAGAAACCACTGCTGAACATGTGCCGGCACCAAGGGCACTGGGTCATCTCTTGGCTACTAGGAGTATCTGACAAGTAGACCCTAACTGTTTTCTTGGGCTGTTGAAGGGACATCAGATTTCCCAGATGGAAGCCAAGGACTCCATCAGAAGCGATTCCTTCAACTGGCACCAGCAAACAGGGGTCCCTTCTGCTCCCTTTTCATTAAGTAAACTTGCATGATAGATATCCGGGCCAGGTTGGACGCAGAGCTGCATCTTTTCTTTCAGTTTCTAGATTGTTGCTCTAGGGGTTGATGGAACCGCCTGGGGACAAAGGTCAGCTGAAGTGGGTGGCTAGTGGAGTCACTCAATAGTCCACTTCCTGGAGAAGGGATGAGCTTCTGCTGAACGCTTGGATGGCATCCCAAGTTAATCCCAGGACAAGATGGTGGCAGACGCATGAAGGTGAATTAAACCCTCCTCCCAACATAGCCTTGAACTTAACCCTTGCCATTAAGTCCATCATGACCCCAGCAGGGGCTTCTCTTTACCTAAAGGCTTGCTGACAGAAAATCAAAGCCTTCAGGGAGCCCCAGACTGTCAGGAAGTGGTGGGTAAATCCCCTGGGAATGTGTCTGGGATTCTTCCTTGAGGTTGCCCGGAGTCCCAAACTGCTGAGGGTCCAGTGTCATTGGCTGGGTAAAACAGTCCTCTTGGATCTCCTCCCTCCCCATCTCACACCTCCATTCTTCACTAGTATTTCCTGGGACCACCTCCCCACAAAAATTCCCAGACAGGGATCCTGACCCCACACAGAGCCTGCTTCCAGAGGCACCAGACTACCGTATCTTTCCCTGAGGTGTGTCCGTCTGTGCCTGGTCACCTGCGCCTCCCAGTTCATGAAGGGGCCAGAACTTCACAGAGGCAGAGATGGGACAGCACAGCTCGTGGGGTTCATCGTACTGGATGTTGGCCTCATCGTCAAACATACACTTCCATTCAGTAGAGACGTCTTCCAACTCTAACACCCTTCACCTGTTTTTAGCCTGAAGACTGAGTAGAGGATGTGTGTGTGGCAGGCAGGCTTTGTAAGAGTTTTCAAGTACAAATTGGGCTGATTAGCACAATGAAGGCTTTTGTTCTCAGCAACTAGTTTCAAAGGCTATGGAGACATTTATAGCCCACTATTTCCTTCTTGATGGGCCATTTTAAAGTAAATCCAGGACATCTCATTGTTTCCCCTGTGACTAGTCCAATTGGTATCACCAAGATGTGGTCTTCTAAAAATAGCAATACACAATCATCTGTTGAAACACACAGCCAATCCCATGCTTGTAGTGAAAGACTAAAAACATTTCCCTAGGACCAGGAGCAAGACAAGGATGTCTGCTCCTCATTTTTCCATCCAACATTATATAAGAGATTCTAATCAAAGTAATCATACAAGAAAGAGAAACAAAACGACCCAGAATGGAAAAGAAGTAAACTGGCACAATACGGTAACTAGAAAACCATAAAGAATTTACTCAAAGAAAGTCGAGTTAGCAAATGAATTTAACAAGAATTCAAGATATAGGTCCATATTAAAGGATCAATTATATTTCCTTTATTAACAATGAGCAGTCTCTACATGAAATTATGGGGAAATTTTTCACTGAAAACAGCATGAAAATTAGAAAATATTCAGTAATAAATTTAATGACAGCTGGATGTGGTAGCACATGACTTTAATGCGGAGGCAGGGGGATCTCTGTGAGTTTGAGGACAGCCTGGTCTACAGAGCGAGTGCAAAACAGCCAGGGTTATATAGAGAAGCCTTGTCTCAAAATAAAGAAAGGAAGGGAGGGAGGAGGGAGGGGAGAGGGGGAGGGAGGGGGAGGGAGGGAAGGAGGAGGGAGGGGAAGGAAGGGAGGGAGGGAGGAAGGGAGGGAGGGGGAGGGAGGGAAGGAGGAGGGAGGGGGAGGAAGGGAGGGAGCAAGGAAAAATAGAACAAAAACAAATATAAGATTTGAGTGTCAGGAACTATAAAAATAAGACTGAAATAAATTTTAAAAGATATATAAATGTCCATGGATTCCTTTAATATTAATTAAATGGCAGAACTCTTCACAAATATGCACAGACCCAAAGTGATTCTTGTGAAAACTTTAGTTTCTTTTCTTTTCTTTTTTTTTTTTTTTTTTTTTTTTTTTTTTTTTGCAAAAAATAGAGGTGCTGGTCTTAAAATTTGCCTTAGAATGCAAGGACCCAGAAGAGCAAAAGTAATCTTTGAAAATAAGAGCAAAATTGGGGAACTCTTTTCAAAATTTACAACAAAGGAATCAACAAAATAATGTGGTACAAAGATAAACATAAAAATTAATGGCACTAAATGGAGAGATCAGACATAAACTCTTACATAGAAAGTCTATCGAGGTTGTTTTGTTTTGTTTTTGACAAAGGTGACAAGATATTCAATGGCCATCTACATGCAGAGGGATGGCTAAGGTGACAAGATACTCAATGGCCATCTACATGCAGAGGAATAGCTTGAACAGACTAATATGTAAAAACTACGTCAATATTGAAACCTAAGTGTAAGAGCTAAAATCAAAAAACAGATAGAAGATTAAGTCTTCACGGTGTCCAATAGACAAAAACTCACTAATAAAACACCACATACACAGGCATCCAAAATGAAACAAGGTCTGCTGGATTTCAACAACAGTGGAGCTGTCTGTGAGCCAAAGGGCGTTATCAGACCAGAGAAAAGACATCCCACAGAATGTGAGAAAATCACTCAAGTATTCAGAATATGTAAAGAATGATTACAGCCCCATGCTTTAAAAATGGGAATAACTAAAAAATTTAAAATGGGAATAAGATTGGAATAGACTAGTCTTTAAAAATATGTGTACTAGTAATGGCCCATCTGCATATAAAAATGTTCAACTTCATCAGTCCATAAGAAAACTTATGTCAATAGTGAAATGCCAAGACTGGAAAAATAGCTCAGTGGCTAAAAGCGTGGACGGCTCCTACAGAGGACTCAAGTTCAGTTCCCAGCACTCACTATGGCAGCTCATAACCACTGTAACTACAACCCTTTTATGGCCTGTGCAGGCACCTGCTCTCATGCACACATACTCACACACAGACATACATAAATTAAAGTGAAATAAATTAATGAGTGAGAGACCACTTCACATGCTCTAGGGTGTTACAGACCTAATAGGTAAAAATAACTGCTAAGAAGATGTGGAGAAATGAAAGCCAAACATGAAGAGAATATAAAGTAGTGAAAAAGAAACCTTGCTGGGGTAAAAGAAAACCTTGCAAAGTCCTTGAAAAGTGAAGCACTGAGTTGCCATTTGACTTACCAATTTTATTCCTGGTACACATGAGAAATGTAAACACGTGCCTTCATAAAGACCTGTGTCCAGATGTTCCTAACAGCATGACTTACTATAGCCAGGAATGGAAACAGTCCACATATCCACCAAATAATAGTGGATAGAGAAAATGTAGTATTTCTATAGAGTGGGATATTATTTAACAATAAAGAATGAAATACTGACATGTGCTCCTTTGTGGATAAATTTGAAAACTACACAATAAATGTGATGGCTGGTTTTATCTCAACTTGACACAGGCAAGAGTCATTTGGGAAGAGGGAATGTCAGTTGAGAAAATGTACCCACAAGACTGTTTTGTAGGCAAGCCTGTAAGGCATTTTCTTCGTTAATGATTGACACCTAAGAGCCCAGCCTACTGTGGGTGGTGCCACCCCTGGGCTGGTGGTCCTGGGTTCCATAAGAAAGCAGGCTGAGCAAACCATGAGGAGCAAGCCAGTAAGCAGCACCCCTCCATGGCCTCTGCATCAGCTCCTCCTTCTGGGTTCCTACCTTCAGTTCCTGCCCTGCCTTCTTTTGATGATGGACTGTGATACAGAACTATCATCTGAAGTAAACCCTTTCCTCCCCACATTGCCTTTAGTCATGGTGTTTATCACAGCAATAGTAACCTAAGACTCTAAGTGAAAGAAGATGCAAAAGATGGTACCTCATATAATTACATTTATATGAAAAATCCGAAAATCCCCAAATTCATAAACAGAAAGTAGTAGATCAGTAGCTTCCTAGGGTTTGAAGACTGAAGAGCCTGGAGTCATGGGAGAGGTGATAAAAATGTTCTAAAACCAGACTGTGGTTTACAATTATAGCTTTGGGAAGATATTAAAATCACTAAGCCGTACACTGTACGTGGAGGAAGCATACACTGTATGAATTGTACATCAATGTGGGGGGGCCTGTGCTCTTCCCGGAAAGGGAGACTCGGAGGATTAGAGTCAGGGGATCACTGTGAAAGGCCTTTCAGAGCAGACGAAATGAAACATTCTTACAACCACCAGGAACTGAGTCCAGCCAACAACTGGAAAGGAAGGGCCCAGCAGTGAAAGCTTGGCCCTGGTCTTTCAGAGAACTCAGTTAGCCCTCCCGGCCCCTCTGAACCAGCGTGGAGCTAGCAAATGAGAGCTGTTTGACTCGGGCTTTGAAAGTCTGAGTCCCATTGTGAGAACCAGGCTGACCCAGCGCTCCAAGACTCAAGTGATCCTCCTGCCTCAGCATCTCTAAAAGTCCCTGAGGAGTTTGGGATACGAGTGAGTCCCTCTGCAACTGGCGAAGGAGGCCTATTTCAAGCTGCAGTCTCCATGACAAAACAAGAGTGGAGGATGAACCCAGCCGACTGCCTGTCTGCACTTCCTGTTGTCTTCCAACAGACCTTCAGTGGAGGTCTACAAACCCCCAAAGGGCTTTCAAAGACACACGCAAAAGCTCACTTTAAAGGACTGGTCCAAAGCATCTGCCACTTTGAAAACATGCAAAGCGACACAAGAGAAATCAAAACCAAGCTTTGTAGTCAAGAGGTGAAGGGCATGGTAATTGCAATGGAATTTAAATATTCTACCAGCCAGTGGTTAAAAAAAAATAGTGTGATGAAAATCAAATAGAAACAGAACAAACTGAAAGGCAATTTCTAAATCTTCAAAGTCCAAAAGTTACCAGAGAAAATGCATAAGAAACTAGTAATGTTTAAAAGAGGAATCATATGAGTGTGTGGGTGTGCATGTGTGAGTGTGTGTGTGTGCTTGCATGTGCTTGTGTGAGTGGCTGTGTATATGGGGGTGGGTGAGTATGTGTGTGTGCGTGTGCATTATGAGTGCATGTATGTGTAGGAAGGTGCATAGCTGTGTGGGTGTGGTGTATGAGTGTGTTGGTGTGGATTTATGAGTGTGCCAGAGGTCTTCACTTAGTGTCTTCTTCCACCATTTCTCCATCTTCCTTTTTGAGTCAGGGTCCCTCACTGAACCTGGAGTTCTTTACGCTGGCTGTAACAAAAGCTTCACCAAGGGAGCCATCTCTCCAGCCCCCAACAGTAGAGCCATTTTGGAAAGAACAGACTGCACAATTCTTAGCCACAGCATAATCACACATTAAATGAACCTAGCATTGTGGTCTCACCAAAAACTTTAAATAATGAGACAGAAGCAACACCCAGAGACAGTTTAAGACCAAGGTCCTTGAAAGCTGAGATTTCGGGAAGCTTCTAGAAAGTGTTTGAACTTTGAGGACATGAGGACCCAGCAGGCATGCCACATCCCTGTACTCCCCCGCCCTTGGACAGCCAGCTTCCTGCCAGTGCAGAATTACAAATTCAAGCGGTGTTTCAGGATCTTTTTTTACACTATGAAGACGTGTCTTTGCCCAGGTGCCTTCTGATTGGTTTAATAAAGAGTTGAATGTCCAATACTAGGCAGCAGAGAACAGGTGAGATTTCTGGAGAAAGACAGGAACTTGAGAGGGCCCTGAGGAAAGGTCAAAGCCACGTAGCAAAATGCAGATTAATAAAAGCAGGTTAATTAAGTTACAAGAGCTAGGTGGGGGAAAGTCTAATCTATAGGCTAAGCTTTTATAATTAATACTAAGTCTCCATGTCATTATTGGGGAGCTGGCGGTCCCACAAAGGAAAGTCCGACTACATTTGGGAAAGCTTGCTACAAGCAGGTACCTGAATGAACTCCAAGACTGTATTGAATTTTTTATACTCTTTTGGGGCCCACCACCCTGCTCCCAAATAAATACAGAGACTTATTCTTACTTATGAATGCCTGGCCTTAGCTTGGCTTGTTTCTATCTAGCTTTTCTTAAATTATCCTATCTACTCTTTGCCTCTGGGCTTTTACCTTTCTCTATTCTATATACCTTTCTTTACTTCTTACTCCATGGCTGGCTGTGTGGCTGGGTGGCTGGACCCTGGCATCCTCCTCTCTTTCTCCTTTTCTCATTGCACCCTCTTTTTCTTTCTCTTCTATTTATTCTCTTTGCCCACCAGCCCCATCTATTTCTCTCTCCTACCTAGCTATTTGGCAATTCAGCTCTTTATTAAACCAATTAGGTATTTTATACAGGCAAAGTAAGAAAGCTTTACAGAGTTAAACAACATAAAAGAATGCAACACATCTTTGCATCATTAAACAAATCTTCCACAGATGCACAAAAGAATGTAACACATCTTCAACTAATATTCCACAACACTCATGGGCAGGGAAAACGATAAACTACCCTGACTCACAGAGAGTCAGCCTCTCTACCCTGCCTCCAAACTCCAGCAACATCTAGCCATGGGTAACCCCTGAAGTACAAAGAGGCTGTCAGAACCCTGGGAGGCCACTGGATTCCTGGGCAGCCATGGGAGTCTGGGGGGCACAGGAGTCCTGAGGGGCCATGGGAGTTCTGGTAACAGTTCTAAGGTGTGTCACTCAGACTCCATCTCTGCCTGATGTGTGACAATCAGGCACGGACATTCCTTCACACTGTTGGCTGGTACCAAAATTACCCTGTCAGACAGACAACCCCCTAGACCATACCTAACTCAGACTCCAAAAAGACCTGGACAGTAATTTCCACTGGACAGTAGTAGAGAAAAGGACCCAGTGACTCAGCATGGTCTGGAACTCTGAACAAGCACAACTTGGTGTTATTCCGTGTTATATTCTTACACCAGGATAACTCAGCCTACAGCTTTAGTTCACTGTCCCCAGAGCACTCACCCTAATGGAGGCTTAACTGCACAAGGTCCATGTGAAGACCAGTGTGCCTTCTCACTGCCCCGCCTACAGCCTACTTCTGAAACATCCCTTAGTCTTTCCTTGCCCTTCCTCCCTATCAAGGAGCCCTGTGGTGACCCATGTGCACTTGTAGCTTCCTCCTGAGAGCAGAGCTGTGTGGTCCCCAGGGTACACTCAGAGGCATGCAGCAGTCTTGCTCAGAGATCACTAAAACCAGATTAGATGGCTCAGAGTCCAAGAATGGTCCAGCTCTCTCATCTTCCTAGCTTTTATGCTCAGAGCCATCCTCTCCAGGTCCCACCCAGTCCTGATTGACAGAAGTACAGAGTTGTGTGCCAGGCATAGTTTAGTAAGATAGTTACTTTTCTCTCAGCTTGTGGGGGGCCCACCCCCACCTTTTTCCTCCAAGATACTCTTGAGGAGTGAGGGACAAGAGATTTAGATAGAAGGATAGAGGGGAGAGAGAGACAGAAACACAGGATAGCCTCCAGAAGGCCTGGATCCTTATCCACCAGCCCCTTCTGTCTCTGCTAAAGGACTTTTTAAAGAAATGCCAAGGGGTGGAGCAAAAGACCTCCCCCTAGCACAGCCAAGTGCAGACCCTTCCAAACACCTGGTAACCATGCACGTGGTCAATCCATCCCATTATGAACCCCTGCTGGGTAAAGCAAGCTCAGCTCTCACTAGGAAATCTCTGTGGGCTCCCACAATAGCTAAAGAGACCCTGCTAGCCACCAGAAGACAGGCAGTCTGTCAAGGAGTTGATAGGGCAAAATCATGTCTTTGAATGGTGTAATTTCCAGAGTAGGGAGGAGGAATTGGAATGAGAATAGAAACATAGGGAACAACCACATTAAAGGACTTATAAAAAGATATAATGAAAAAGCAAACAACTGAAGGCCTGTTTGGCACCTGGCTGTCAACCCCAGAAGTCAAATCATTTTGCCTTTATCTCTATCTCTTGGGGTCTTTGTGTAAACAGGAATCAGTTTGTACAATGGATGGATGCCACTTCCCGTTGTAACAGATGGAGACAGAGGTCCTTTTGTCGGGAAAGGACCCGTGAGCAGAGTCTAGTCCCTACTCCCAGAATAGAGATGGAAAACAAGCTGGTGCCTGCAGTGAGGTCACTGTGCCCTGCAGTTAATGAAACCATGGTGATGACATCTGGGACAATCCTAGCAGGACAAGGCATCCAGCTCAGATGGTGTGGGAATGACATCCTGTTCAGTATCATCTGGCAGACCAGTGACCGGCATGTCAACATACCTGGCCCAGCCATGGCCAACTGCCTCCATCCTCCACTGAAAAGCATGGCTTCAGGGTAAATACATGAGCCTGCAGACCTGGCCAGTGCTTCAGAGGCCAGCACAACATTGATGTGTAGCTATTAATCTATGTGCTGCCACATGGCTGACAGCTTGTTACCTCATCTTGTACACATCCTGTTCCCTCTGCATCTGACTGTAGACTCCTGTGACTTGCCCTCTTCTTTCTAGCATTCTCTTTGCCCTGAGAATCCTGCCTAGCCATTGACCAATCAGCTTTTTATTAACAATGAAAGCAATACTTATTCACAGTGTACAAAGATCATTCCACAGCATCTAGATCTTATTCTCACTACACATGCACACACGTACACATGCAAGCAGAGTTCACATATAAACACATTCATACACATATGAACACACACATACACAGACGTGCATGCCCACATGCATGCATAAACACATGCATGCACAAGCTGGTAAGTCTGTAAAATGATGAGTGGGTTACATATTGATTGTACTGATCACTTATCAGTGTGTACACGTATCATATCCTCAGACTGCAGACCTTAAATTCACACACCAATTTTACCACAATAAAACTGGAAGCAAAAAAAAAAAAAAAAAAAAAAGAAAAGAAAAAAGAAACCCTCACGAATTTAACAGAGTTAAAAGCAGCATTGGAAGTGATTTTGGAATCCTAAGCTGTATCTTAGCCATTTTTCTACTGAGGTGGAAGCTAGGTAGATGAGAGCTTCAGGGTGGCACATCAAAGTGCAGGAGCCACAGACAGTTAGAGAACTCAACACTGTGAGGAAAGAGCAAGAGCCTGAAATAAGGAAGTACAAGTTTGAAGAAAGAAGCAGGGCTCCAAGGTCTTAATCTCACTGTCACAGATGATGCAAACTCTACCGAGGAGTTAGCAGTAGACAAGGTCCAGCAGACAATCTCCTCTTCCAAGCCAGTCAGAGGCCAACGTGCAATGGCAGCCTATCACTGATGTCCTTTATATCAGTCCCCGCTATGTGACGTGTAGAAGTAAGCTTAATACATAGGCTGGGGAGGGAGGTCCCGAAGTAGGAGCCTGCCTGGTGGGTGTAAGGCCCTGGTACTGATACCCAGTACTGAGAAGAGAGGAGGGAGGGGAAGAACAGTGATGGATGCGTTCTTTATGCACAAGGGGCACCAACTGTTCCTAATGCAGACATCCACCTCTCTGATTAACTGATGAAAGAATCCAATCCACATCTGATTGCCTACAAATCATAGACTGGCCCTGAGCATGGTGAGCAGCATAAGGCTTTCTTTTTATCACATTTATTGTGTGTGTATGTGGGAAAGGAGAGAGACAGGCGTGTGTGGCACAGCATGTGTGTAGAGGTCAGAGGACAACTTGTAGGAGTCGGTTCTCTCCTTCCACTGTGTGGGCACCATGAATGGAACTCAAGTCATTAAGGTCCACAGAAGGCTCCTTTACCCAGCCAGCAGTCCCACCCACCCAGCATAAGGCTTTCTTTCCAGGACTAGGAATTAGTTAATATGCACAACAGAGTAACCAATTGTAAGTGTTTACTATCCTAGTGAGAATTCCCCTAGGAGGGAACTTATGCAAATGCAATTTCATACAGTTGCACTCTATATCCTCGTGGGGACTCCCATGCATGACTGCTGCCTTGAGCTTTGCCTCTCTGCTCTTCGGGAAGAGTCGCACCTTTGGAAAGCTCTGCCCCATGGTAAGCTCCGTCTTTGGAGCTCTCGTACCTGCTGGTTTCTGAGAACGTCGCCCACCCGCACATATTCACGTCATTTAATAGTGAACGTATTCATCAGTTCTGACTGACCACTCACCATCCCCTCTCCCAATGGCTAGATGGGTTTATGGTAAATCAATTAACAGGTGAGTTCCAGTGTCAACGGCTGTTGGTTCTGTGAAGGAAGGAAATACACACTTTGTCCTGCGCTGTCTGCAGTAAAGGCAATCAGGGTCATTCTTTTGGTAAAGCTCCCTGAAACAGCACACCTTTTTTTAATGACTTTTCTCACTGGGCTTTGTGGTCCCCAAACTATCAGTTTGATCTATTTTGTCATGGTGAGGTAATACTGACTTAAGTACCTGATAGCTTTTCTTATTGGTGATCGGAGTACCCAAAGACAGGCCGTGGTGACCGCTGTAGGCCCTGACTGTCATTAAGTGAGGCACTTGACATGGGCAGTCAGACAGTCCTCCCCAGAGACACCCCTCCCAGGCAATCTCCGGCATCAGCACAGCCTGAAAACCCACTGGCTCTCCAGATGTTGTCCACAGTAAACTGTACCCTGGTTACTGGAAGGCAAGGCCCATGGGAGCTGGCATCTGGAAAAAAAAAGTCCACTTGGCTGCAGAGAAGCCTCAATACTGGGGCACCTAGAGACCATTGTCCTCTGAGTGTTTCTCCTTTCTGCCCCCTGGAAAAGCCAGCTAGAAATGAGAAATAGGAAGAGGAGGGAGAGGACATTTTACCTTTTCTTTTCTTTCTTTCTTTCTTTCTTTCTTTCTTTCTTTCTTTCTTTCTTTCTTTCTTTCTTTCTTCCTTCCTTCCTTCCTTCCTTTCTCTCTCTCTCTCTCCCTCTCTCTCTCTCTCTCTCTCTCTCTCTCTCTCTCTCTCTCTCTCTCTCTCTCTTTCAGTGTTTTGAGACTCGGTGCTACTATGTAGCCCAGGCTGTCCCCAAACCAGTGGCAATCCTCCCGCCTCTGCCTCCCAAGTGCTGGGATTACAGACACATGCTACCACACCATGCAAGAGAGCCATATTCTATGACTTTAGGCTAGGGTGACAGGAGGAGGAGTGGACGATGTCACTGCTGGAGCCAGCTGCCCACTAAGGAAAGCAGCAGCCACCAGGCACTGGCAAAGGCAGGAGCCGATGCAGCCTGGGGAGCCATTCACAGACTTCTGGCCCTTATCGCTGCGAACGAAGATTGCTTTGGTTAAGGCACATTTGCTGTGTGTGACAATAAGAACCATTGCCTTCACACCACTCCCGTCCCAGCCACCAGCCTTCACACGTGGACTTGCTTTGCACATAGCCCTTCCTACCGTTGCTGAGGTCGCCACTCGCTGGAGAGGCCCGAGAGAAGCCAAGACGGTTCAGGTTGTTCCTACTTAACCTTCACGCTGGGCTTCCAGGGACTGCAGAGTGGGCCGATGGGAGGGGCTTCCCTAAAGAGAAGCCATTGCAGCGGGGCCCAGCGGATGAGAGGAAGCTGCACATGCGGAGACTGGGCGGGCGGGGTCCCAGGCAGAGGGAAGAGCAAACACAGTGATCAAGAGGGAGGAGAAGTACAGACAGGCGACTTGTAGATGGACAGAGGCAAGAACTGCGCTGCTCTGAGAGGGGGGGCACAGGAGCCAGCCGCGCAGGCTGCTCCATCAGTGTGGCGAGATCACATGCAAGCTTCCATCCGCTGCCTAGGCGAGAAGCAGCAGGAAGGGGCCGCAAAGAGCGCAGAGCAGTCTTTGCTCTAGAGTGCGGACACACACTCCCGCGGGAGTACAAACTTGAAAATCTGAAGCCAATTTTAAAATACTCACATCGGGTGGGCTTGATGAGCGGTCGGTCATAGACAGGATCTGTGTAGGCCTGTGTGGGCGAGTGGAGTCAAGGCCACCTGGAGGTGGAACACCGGAAGGGAGTTAGTCTGATCGCTCCCAGCCCTTCCTGAAGCTGGGGATGCAAGAGGAAGGACCCCACGTGAGCAAGGAATGGGAAACCACAAAGGACTCCACCTACGGCTGGGGCAGGGCAGCCCCGGGAAACCTGGGGGAGCAGTCTTGCCAAGCAGATGTATTAGTTACTCATCTGTTGCTGTGATAAACCACCACCACCAAAAGCAACTTTGGCTTATGGTGCCAGAGGGCTAAGCATCCTTCACATGGGGAGCCACGGCAGCAAGCATGGTGGCCGGACCAGGAAGCCCAGAGTTCACATCGTCAACTGTAGCACCAAGCAGAGCGTATGAACTGCAAGTGAGGTGAGGTTTTGAACTCTCAAAGCCTGCCCCCCACCACCATGACATACTTCCTCCTGTAAGGTCACACCCTAAACCTTCCCAAACAGTGCCACCAACAGGGTGCCAAGTGTTCAGACGCCTGAGACTATGAGGGACATTCTCATTCAAACCACTACAGCAGGTATGTTGAGAGAGAGAGAGAGAGAGAGAGAGAGAGAGAGAGAGAGAGAGAGAGAGAGAGAGAGAGAGAGAGAGAGAGACTTGTAAGATTTGAAAGCCAAGCTTTAATGTCTAGGTATAAGGAGCTCATGTTGTGGGGGGAATGAGGGGCAGCCTGGCAGGTTGACCCCTAACAGCAAAGGCCTGGTGCCCTGAGCTAACTTCTCCAGCAGGTCACAGAGAGAAGACATCACTGTCATCACAGCGAAACTCTGACTGGTTAACGGTGACGAACGTGTCCCTTACATGTGCTAGGGCACCAGTCCAATCAAATGAAAACACCTATCTCTCTTGATAATTTCTAATTTTATCCAGACTGCAAGGCATGAAAAAAAAATGTGTCTAGAATTTTGTGGAAAGTTTTAGTTTTTTCATATAATGGCAAAGAAGTAGAAATACAAAATTCACAGATAGGTAAATCCATACTCAACCCACTGAGTGAATTATTATACAGCCATTAAAACTGCATTAAAAGGGAAAACAGGAAAAATGACTCAGTGGGCAAGCACTTGCCACACTGCCGTGAGGGCTTGAGTCTGATTCCCTGGCAGATGTAGACCACTGAGCGGGGTGACACACACTTACAACTGGGGAGACAGACAAGTAGGCCACCGAAGCCCAGCGGCCAGCTAGCTCAGACAATTGGTTGGCAGCAGGTTCAGTGAGAGACCCTGTCTCCAAAAATAAGGTGGGAAATGAATAAGGAGGACACACAACTTTAATCTTCCAGCCTACACACCCACACACATGTTCATAAGTATAAAAAAGAGAAAAACTATGTGTTGGTATTTATTATTATGTATGGAGAATCACTTGGTGTGTAGTTTTATCTCATTTAATTCCACTATGACTTCCCGAGGTGTCTTCTCATGTTATTCTTTTCCAGCGGGAGGATACGGCACAGAGACGTCACGTGATTCAGCAAAGGATGCACTGCTGGCTTACTGAGAACTGAAACCCCAGTTGGTTTGGTTTCCTGCCCTTCCTCTTAGTCCTTACACCACACGAGAAGCAGACCCTCTAACAACCCAGACAACAGACAAAGTTCTTATTCTTTATGCTACAAATAAAACCAGGTAACAAAACAGTATGGCTACATAACAGTTTGTTTGGGTTTATTTTGTTTGGCTGGATTTTGCTATTGTTTATTTGGGTTTTGGGGGGGGTTGTTTGTTTGTTTGTTTGGTTTTGGTTTTGGTTTGGTTGGTTGGTTTGATTTGCTTTGGTTTTGGTCTTTAGAGATAGGGTTTCTCTGTGTAGCTCTGGATGTCCCAGAACTCACTCTGTAGACCAGGCTGGACTCAAACTCACAGAGATCTGCCTGTCTCTGCCTCCTGAGTGCTGGTATTAAAAGCATGTGACACCACCAATTATCCAGCTGTTGTTGTTGTTGTTTTGTTCTGTTTTGTTGTTGTTTAATTATGTTTTACATCCCACAGTACTATGGCTAAAATATTTGGGATTGGTGAGGACTTGGACAGTGTTTGTAGTGAGGTTGTGTTTACTATCTTGACATATCCCTTTCTCAAAAGGCTTGGGGCTGAGTTTGAAAGCACTGGTTGATCTTCCAACTTTGGGTTTGGTTCCCAGTGCCACCATAGCAGCTCACAATCATCTATCTACAACTCCAGTCTCAGGGGATTCAATACCTTCTTTTGATCTCTGTGGGCATCAGGCATACTTACAGTACACATACATGCATGCAGGCAAAAAACTCATATACATAACATAAATAATCTTTTTAAAGGCGGAATATATATAGACTATTAAAAAATGCACATACCCATAACACAAGTAAATCTGATTTCATGTTTGTGATTTCATTCACTTCCAAGAGTGAGTTAGTAACAAGCCTAAGCTATTGGCAGAGCACTTATAACTTATAATAAGCCTCTGTGTGGGTATTTGGGAGCATCTGGTGGGACAGAGCTGACATGCAGTCCCTACAGTTAGGGACAGCAGCTTCCTCTACACACATTCTGCACTTCCCAGCACCCTGCTCTTTGATACAGAGGACTGGAAGAGCAGACACCAGCATCTGAAAAGCTGTTGGTGGTTTTCATGAGGATTTCTCTGTGTGCCTCCTGTCCGTATTCATTACTGGCCGCATTTTTTAAAAAACAATCTATATGGTGATCTTTTATTTGTACTGAAATGTGATTTTATTTGAATGTTAATAAATAAAGTTGTCTGGGGGTCAGAGCTAATAGCAAGCCATAGCAGAAGCCGGGAGGTGGTGGTGCACACCTTTAATCCCGATCACATGACAGGCAGATCTCTGTGTGTTCAAGGATACAGCCAGCATGGAGACACACGCCTTTAATCTCAATACCAACCATAGAAGACATGGAGGTCTGTATAGGCAGGCAGTGACAAGGAGGAGGTCATGTGGTTGGGTTTACAACCAATGAGAGCGCAGAACAGAAAGTCGATAAAAAGACAGACACACAGGAAGTAGGTCTCTTTCTAAGGGGAAGGATGACAGCGGCAGCAAAGGCTAAGAAAGGTTTTTAGTATCAGCGCTGAGCTACTGCTCTGACCTCTTGGCCTTTTAACTCTGCATTTGGCTCTGTGTTTCTTATTTAATAAGACCGTTACATCTACAAATCTACATAAATGCTATGTGTCCAGAAAATACGATAAAGTTACACCAACGCAAGAACGCACTATCAGCTGGTCACACATCCAAGTTCCCTCCCCAGCCACTCCAGGGACCTGGCTATAATCACAATGCTAACCAAGAAGTTATGGGTTCACTATAGTGGGGTATGTCCCTCCAAATGGAGACTTCCATTTTTGGAAACTACTTTCTATTGTATAGCACAGAGTGCAGCAGACAGAAGTTTATTCTTCCAAGAGTACAGAATGCATCCCCAGTTACCTCTCCAGATCAGAAAGTAGGCAGCTACGGCCCTGGACATTCTTAGAGTTGTCAGTGTTAGTGTGATATGAAAAATGGATGAGCCCCTGTTCTTCACAGGTGACGGAAGCTGATGCTGAGTGAGACATCACAAGAGGTCTGTGGACATCTCTGGCACCAACACCAGTACTTACAATGACAGCCAGAAACCTGGTTCCCCGTCACCCCAAACACATCCCAGCAGGTCCAGTCACATTGGCTACTATTTGCCCCAACCCTGAAACATTGTGAGCTCTTGAATCTTTGCTAGGGCTTTCTCCTGTCTTCTCTATACTCATTCAAATGCCACCCCTCTTGGGGCTCGGAGCTGCGACCTTCCTAGGACCATTGCTGCTTCTCCAGACTCTCCTTTGATCCTCCCTTGTGTATTCATTGAGGCCCACAGAGTGGCTTGCATTCTCTCAACACGTGGTACCCACATGGACCCTCCAGACGGGAATGGTTTTAAAACAAGGGCCTTACAGGTATAATCGGTTAAGATGAGCTCACCAGGGTAAGAAGGCTGCAGGAAGACAGAGGAAGAGATTGGAGTGGCGTGTCTAAAAACCAACAGGTACCAAAGGTTGCTGGAAAGTTCCAGGAGCCAGGAGAGGAGTGCACATCCAGGAGGCGGGCACGGTGATGCTTGTGGACTCCTGGCCTGCGGAAGTGGGCAGATGGGTCTTTGCTCTCTCATGCTGCCTCTCCTGGTGCACCTTGTTACATCAGCAGTAAGAAACAAACACAGCCTTGTTATCCTGATGGCCTCCGTACAGTCTGTAGGGCTACACGATGTGTGTGAATGTCACTAGTGTACAGATACCCAAAGGAGCCAGAAGAGGGCAGCATAGTTGATTCTGGCTGGAGTTACAAGTGGTTGCAAGCTGCTTGCTTTCGTTATTGGAAACCAAGCCACATCAAGCAAGCCCCTGAGCCATCTCCTAGCTCCTAGATGAGCCCATGCCTGTTTATTCCACACCAGTTATGTAGGCAGAAGTGCCTACCTAAGGCTGCTCTCAGTTGGTCTTTTGAGCGGCCCCATGCTTGCCTGTCACACATGAGTGCCCTGTCAGTTTGTTTTCACAGATGCCTAATCACATTCACACGTGACAGCCAAACTAATTGAGCTGAAAGAGAGGGGGCCATGCTGGCAGGTTCTTTGGAGAGGTATGCTTCTATCCCCTCCAGAAAATGTCCACAGAGTTGACTGTATTGCTTGTAAATAAGACAAGGTATATCTATATAATGGGATCACGGCCAGGAAAAATTACAAACCCGAGCAAAGAAAACATCTACTTTTGTGGGTGACACAATGTTGGAAGAGATCCAGCAGTGTTCTCATAGTGGATTGCCTCTAACAAGATGATGCCTCATCAGGTTAATTGCTCGGCCTGGTCCTCACAGGAAGCTGTGACCTGCAGCTGAAGGAGCTATGGCATGGAGGAGGCTTAGGGGAGTCACCATGAGGCTCAGCTCCCCAGGAGCTGCACAGTCCGATAAGCCTACAGAACATTGGAGATGTTGTAGAGCGGGTTCAGTCTTCAATCATTAAGAAGAAAGGCAGAAAGCGTTGTGTTAAAGAAGGTTTGATGGAAGTGGTAATCAAGGAGCCCAGCATGGTGGCGCACGCCTTTAATCCCAGCGCTTGGGAGGCAGAGACAGGCGGATCTCTGTGAGTTCAAGACCAGCCTGGTCTACATAGTGAGTTCCAGGACTGTCAGAGCTACATAGTTGAGACACTGTCTCAAAAAAAGGGGAAAAAAGCAGATAAAAACAAAACAAAACACAAGGAAGTGGTAAACAAGATGGAAGAACTGTCCAAATGCCAATGATTTCAACAAAGAAGGGCTCAGCCCAATATACGTCATAGACAAAGGTCAACTGCAAGAGCCCAAGACAATAAAGCTGATTTTTAACGAGGCAGAAAAGGGTTCTGAGATGAACGTCAACAGAAACCCAGCAGCCCGTGGCTGGAAAGCAAGAGTAGTAATGTTGAAATATCTGTAATTCAAAGCTTCTTTTATTTCTCCATCTTAACTCTGCACAGCATAGTTTCCCTTCTCTCCCTCCCTCTCTCCCTCCCTCATTCCCTTTCTCCCTCCTCCATGCTGGAGTCCAGTCAGAGAACAGAGACTTCCTTTGATCTGTCCATTACTCAGTCTTCAGTGCCTAGACCCGCTTGGGCCACAGCAAGGGTTGACTAAATGCTTTTGGAAGGAAAAAGAAGATCCTGTGCCTCCAAGAGTAGCTGAGGTTCTGGCTAGGGGGAGTCCACCTGCACCCCCAAGTCCTGAGATGGACATGTATAGCTCAGGGTACCTCTTCTCTCCAAAGCCATGGGGAAATGGAAGTCAGGGCTAGAATTGCCCATGCTTTTGCTATGGTTAATTTTAAAATGTCAGGCATATTTGGGGGATGACTAATTGATTTCCCTCCTTCTCTTACCTCTTTTCCCAAGGCTATAGACCTGCACTCCTGAAACATGGCCTCTCTTAATCTAGGAGCTCCTAGGTGCTTGCATGGGATGACAACTTGGTTGACTCCATTTGGCCTCAGTTTGATTTTCCTTAATTGAAAAAAATCAAATCTAGGGAGAAATCAAGATATTCCTCCAGAAATATTAGAAAAAAATTGCAGAGAAAGATTAAAATTGAGTTGAGAAATAAATATGGCCTTTCACCTCTATCGGGGATATGGAAAGCGAAGAAAAGCATTGTCCCTGCCCCAGAGAGAGAGAGAGGCAAGTAAGCCCAGTGCTAGCAATGGCCTGCAGTTTCAGGGCAGCTGAGAATCCAGAAACCCAGTGAGATGATTGCAGCTCCAAGGTGGGGCAGGCACCCTGCCCCCCCCACACACACACACACATCGCATGTGCAAGGAGATGCTGAGTATCTCACAACGGGAGAGAAGGGGTCAAGGGCAGTTCTAGGGCCTCTGCAGAGGCAGGCCATGTGCACACAGTCATACACCCTTTCTCCAGACCGCTAGCCAATCCTCCAAGAGAGGTGAGGCTGCAAAGGACACACGACATGGCTTCATCTGTGGCACAGGCCTGGGGAGAGGAGTGGCCACAGGCTCAGGAAAGATGTATTCCCTCTTAAACACAATCTACCAAGAGAGAAAATGTTCGAGCTTCCAGAGAAGGTACACAAAACCAGTATCCCAAAGAACATGAGCTGGGAAAAGGCCGAGGTTAAGTCTCTCTGCCCGTGACTTAGGTAAGGGAGAGAGAGAAATGAGCCAGAGCTACTAAAGTCCTCACCCACAGGAATGCAAACAGCATTTTCAAAGTCCCAGACTAAAGTCTCGAGCATAGATAGTTCTGCCTGAGACCAAGGCTCGGCCAGGTTTAAGTTTTCAAACTGAGTCCTAGCTAGCACGGCTGCCTGTAAGGAACCCAGGTGCATTTCTTGCATGGGCTGCCAGCAGGCTAGAGGCCAAGCAGTGTTGGAGTTTCACCGCTTCGCCCTGATCCCAGAAGTGGGTCTGACTCCACAACATTAGCTTTAGATAATCCAGGTTCATTGCAGTCAGGATGGGGTTCTTTTAAAATTGTGTGTGTGTGTGTGTGTGTGTGTGTGTGTGTGTGTGTGTGTGTGTGTGTGTGCGCCTGTGGACATGGGCACATGAGTGCAATTGCCTGAGGCAGCCAGATATGTTGGTCCCCTAGATCTGGAGTTACAGACCATCATGAACCACCTTATGTGGATACTGGGAACTGAACTCAGGTCCTCTGGAAGAACAGCAAGTGCTCTTAACTGCTGAGCCATCTCTCTTGCTCCCTGATAGAGTCGTCTGACCCTGTATATGCCTTGTCTTCTGACCCAAATAGTGGGTATCCAACTAGTCTTGACAGTACCCAGAAGCATGCTTCTGTGAATCCTTAATCGTTGGTCTCTATACTGCTGGATCTGTCTCTCTTTTCTGTCTTAAAGTACCTTGTGTTTGCTCTTCATACCTTGGGACTGGGTTGCTTTGAAATGCCAAGGTAACAAAATGCTTAATCACCCCCCAACCCCTGTCACCAGGCTGTGCGACTGAGTAACAAGAAGTTGAGTGTGCACACTGAGGCAGATGGGCAGGAGGAAGATGGCCTGCAGCAAAAGCACCCAGAAATGTCCATGCCCCATGTGGAGCAGGAACCTTGAAGAAACGTTCAGTGTGTTCTTCAAGGTTCAGTGCCCCGAAGGGCACAGTGGCACAGGAGGAATCCAGGGGGAACAGTGGCAGATAGAAAACAGCCCTAGCAACAAGAAAACCCAAATTTAACTCAGCTCCTGAGCAGAGTGACTCAAGCCCACACTAACTGTAGGAAAACCAAAACAAACAAACAAACAAAAAAAACAAAAAAACATTGCCCATTCATGCATGGTTGCCCTCAGCTCAATCCCCACGTGATGATGGACATCAACATGGGAATTCCAAGATGTGAGGAAGCAAGACACAGTAATCATTTCCCAAGAGCCCAGGAAAGCCACAAAACCAGACTCCGATGACCCAGTTATTGCTGTTCTCAGATATGAAACTTGAAACGAACTTGATTAAGAAGTCAGGGGGCTGTATGGAGTGTGCGAACCAATGGAGAATTGCAGAAACAAGGTCAATTGCTACAGAAGTGAAGGGGAAATGCTAGACGTTAAAAGCTGAACCAACAGCATCAGAGAGAGACTCCCGTCTCCAGGCTTGTCAGCAGACCTGAAACTTCTATTGAAAGACTTTAGACACCAGACCCAAGAGGACTGGAGAAGACTCCCCTTGCTGGTGGGCCGCCTGGTCATATCTGTGCAGCAAAGTCTGTACCCATGCTACACCTTCTGGGGGCAGAAGGCTCCGGGGTACGTGGTCTGAAGTTCACAAAGACGACCGAGGTCCCTGAGTGTCAACAAGTCTTTTCAGGACCAAACAAGGAAATAAGCAACATACAGCAGCAGGGACAGTGGAGATGGAAGACTGCCCTGGAAAAGGACATTGTATTTGGAACTAGTAAGAACTAGGTCAAAACTCTCTGGAAGTGTCCACATTGAAGATGGGTCTTCTCTCCTCTCTGGAAACACCCACATACACCCCTGGGTATGTCTCTAAACCTCCTAATTCTAAATCCAGTCAGATTGACAATGATGATTAACCATCACAGCCTCCTTAACTTTGAAAGCCATAATTAAATCCAACCCACCTACCTCACTTTTCATAATATACAGGTAGTGATTGAAAAGCAGAAATACATAGGTAAACATTTACAATAAACTCTGTTTTAGAAAAAAAATTGTCACAGTCTATCACTCAGTTTTACATTTGTTCCCTCTTAAATAAAACAGATCAACTACTGGTTAATATTTACATCAATGCCACCGGATAGCTCGCAGGTCTGTTCGAATGCCAGATGGCTGCATGTTAAATACAGCTCAAGGAAGCCATGCCTGCAGGACGCCAAGCAGCCAGCTGTAAAGGGCCAGCTCCCGTCTGTTCACTTCATCACATAGCACCACGCTGCAAATGTTTCCGCTGCTCCGGGAGCAAACGTGGGACATTCCGTCAGGGTCCATTACCCAGAAGCCCCTCCCAGGACAGTGGTACCCAACATCACCTCTACGGTTCCCACTGAGCTAGCAGGAGCAGAGCTCTGTGCCTGCAAGTCCAAATCCACATCCCATCCTGATCTGTCATTAGGGAGCCATATGTCCTGGGCGGGTTACTTCCCCTTCCTCGGGCTCCAGTTCCTGGGGTGTAAAGTGAGGAATTGGGATTAGTTAAATATTAGTACCTGCCATCTGTCACCTCTTACATTTTTGATGATTGGCCATTAGTTGTTTGGGAAATTGTATGTTCATTCTGAGTCAGTGCAGAGCCAGGTAGGGAAAGCTTGTCCTGGCTGCCCTGGCTGCCTCTGGCTAACCCCGGCTGCCCCAGCTGCACGTTGGTGCTGCGGTTTGAATGGGTTTTGGTGCGCAGCTGCTGGTGCTGTCTGGGAAGGTTGGAGAGCCTTTATGAAGTAGCCCTTTTCTAGAAGAAATGGGAGGACCTGAACGTGGAATATCCGGGTGTACCCACCTCCTGCTCACTCTCTAACTAGTAAGTGCCAATGCAATGTGCCCAACTGTTTCCCCTTCTTGAAGCCTTGCCTCCACCGTCATGATGGACTATAGACCCTCCAACTGTAAGCCCAAACAAACCCTCCTTAAGCCACTTTCTGTTGGGTATTTCAATCAAGCAATAAGAAAAGGAACTGATACGGAAGTGGAGCCTTAAAGGTAGATGATTCGATCTCTAGGTGCTCCCCCGCTCAGAACTGACTGGCTATCTTCAGGTGGTGTGTTAGGTCTCACAGGGCTGGGGCGGTACCTGAGAGTGGGCTTGTTAAACAAGTCTAGCTGCCTCAGCTTGCTGCTTCCCCTCTCGCCCTCAAGCCCTTGTGTGTGTGCTCCTACTGTGTGATGCCATCTGCCATGTGGCACAGCCACATGACCCTCACCAAGGGCTGATGCCATACCATCTAGACTTAGAAGCCAACAGAATCATGCCAATAGACTTCTTTTCTTTATACATGACCTGGCCTCAGGCATCAGTGAGATAAATGGCAGCGCCCCCAGGCTCCACCTCACCACCTGTTTGCTCTGGCTTCCCCATCATAACCTCTCAGGTAAATTGCACCAAGATTACATGGGCTATGTGAACCCTTTCCCAACCTCAGGTTTAGAAGAGTAAGGTGAGGATACTATTGTATTGTCTCCAAACCTCCTAATTCTCTCTAAACCAGGTTCCATGCTGAACTTGGACGGGCCAGTCATGTCAACACTACTCTGTGCCAACTTAAGTCAGACTCAATAAATGTGAAGTATTGCTACTGCTATCAATCTATAGCAGGAAATTATCAAAATATTACAATGATACAAATGGTCAAGGCTCAGAGACTATCAAAGGGGAACTCTAGACATAGACTCTAGACATACCTTACTGAAGCATGATCCTAATTAGCCTTAACCAATAAAAACCCTGAGTCAGATATCAGAGAAGCAGAGCAGTAGCACTGGATAGAGACTTCTTACCTCTACTAATCCTCAGGGGGGTGGGGTGGGGGGACTCCTGTCTCTATGAATCCTCAGGCTGAATGGGAGGCTGAGATCCTGTCTCCACCCACCTTATATTCCTGTCTCCACCTCCCAAGTGCTGGGATTAAAGGCATGTGCCATCACCGCCTGGCCTCTGTGGTCAACTAGTGGCTGGCTTCACACTCTAATCTCCAGGCAAGCTTTGTCAGAAAGCAAACAAAATATCATACAACACCTTACCCTCAAGATTCAGGGCGCATGCAGAAGAAGGGGCAGAAAGATTGTAAGAGCCAAAGACCAGGGAACACAAGAGCCAAACTGTGTCCTCTGGACACGACAGAAACATTGTGCCCATGAGCTCACAGCAGCTGCGCAAGCTCAAGCCAGTCACCATTCCAGTGTGGAGTGTGGTGATCAAGGGAGGCTCCATACACAGCTGAGTTGCTATTGACAGTTGGTGGCTTCTGGGGGAAGGAGAGGTTGTGAAGTTGGGAGGGGGAGGAAGAGTTAGGGGATGGAATGGGAAGTGGGCATGATTGAAATCCATGTATAAAGTTCTCAACAAATCAATAAAAATATAATAAAAATTTTAATTTTTTTTAACAAAGAGAAAGTTAAGACGATGGAAGTAAGTTCTTGGACAGGTTGAGTAAGTGCTCCTGCCCTTGTCTGATGTATGCACTGTCCTGCCCAGCCGAGACCCCAGCTTGGCTTTCTGGCAACTTAGTTAAGGGAACAGTCATGAGCATGGTCCACACAGAAGTTTTCAGTGCATTTTCAGAGTTTGCCTTGGTCTCCAGACTCTTTGGATCTCCACTAGCCTACTCCCCCAGAATTGTCTTTGCTACCGTCTGAAGCCCAGAGTCTGAACATGCTGCAGCTCCCCAAGAATGTGAGGTCAGACGACAAGCTACAATATGTGTAAGGTTGGGCAACAGACCTCCTATGAGTGTAAGGTCAGAATGCATTCCGCCATTGCTGTAAGCGGCGATCCGCCACTAGGGTGCAAGTTCAGACTGCATTTTACCTGTGAGCGTAAAGTCAAGCAGAGGCCCACCATGAGTCTAAAGTCAGACTACAGACCTCCCATGAGGCTATGGTTAGACTGTAGCCCACAGTGAGTCTAGACAAATAGACTGCAACCAATGACAGGTTACTGAGCCTGAGGGAGCAAGTCACACAGTGCTGCCCTGGCAGTCTCTTATTGGTGGCTATTACAATGACGTCACACGGAATTGACACTCAAATAAAGGAAGCTTCCCCCCCCCCCATTTTGCCTTACCACATTCCAGCCCTCTCTGCCAGCTTTCAGCACTTTAGCACAGTGGTTCTCAGCCTTCCTAGTGCTGCGACCCTTTAGTACCCTCATGCTGTGGTGACCCCTAGCCATAAAGTTATTTTCATCGCTACTTCATCACTGAAGTTTTGCTACTGTTATGAATTGCAATGTAAATATTTTTTGGAGATAAAGGTTTGTCAAAGAGGGTGGTTGCGACCCACAGGTGGAGAATCACTGATAAGCATCTTCACAACCAGGTCTGAGATTAATAGCAAATTGGAGCATGAATTTCTAACAGGTCTTTTAATAAAAAACTGGAGCCAGAATATTGGGGTAAATGCTGAAAGATCAGAGAGACAAAGGAACAAGCCACCACCTCTTACCTCACCAACTCCTCAGCCTGAAAAACCCTCTAGTTCCTGTCTCCTCATGCCTTATAGACCTTTCTCCTCTAAGCCATCACTTCCTGGGATTAAAGGCGCGTGACTCCCAAGTGTTGGGATTAAAGGTGTGTGCCACCACTGCCTGGCCTCTATGTTTAATCTAGTGACTTGTTCTGTTCTCTAATCTTCAGGCAAAGTTTATTAGGGTACACAATATATCACCACACCAAATAACTCAGCAAGTCAGGCACTACCATATCCATCACCTGTCTGCTACAGGACCAAGAGAATGGGCACCTGACCCAGGTTATGGGATCAGAGGAGGTGGTGATGCACGGTGGAGACCTGCAGAAAGAGCGGGACTAGGAGGTGAGGGCCTGGAGGAAGCACCTCCCAGGGAGACCTGAAGACTAGGGTACAAGCCCACAGTGTGTTCCCTTCCAGTTCCTGTCTCCAAGCCCAGCTTGACCCCCTGCAGAGCTGGGCTGAACCACGGAAAAATCTTAGAAACATTTCCTGCTTGTCTTGTTCCCCCTGGAGCTTCTTGGAAATTTCTGTGCTGGGACCCACGTCTGGAAAGTCGGCTAACACATCTTGGAAAGCATTGGCGCAGTCTGAGTCTTAGATAAGCTCAAAGATTGAAGGTGGCTTATACTTGCCTAGTGGGGCTCATCTTTCTCCTCTTCAGGGTACCACCCTGTTGATGGTGGCACCCTGGAAACTGGACAGAAAGACACTAGCAGAGGGTGGGGGCAGGGCTTTCCTTTGCTTTTCCACCCACTGCCAAGTCTTTCACCCACATGCTGAGACCTTCCCAGACGGGTCTTAGCAGGAGGGCAGGGGCCAGTGGCAGTGACCATCTGCTCTTTCCATTGGTTACTCTCTCGGAGGGGACTGGAAAGTCTCAACAGGTGCCAAGATGGCCACACACCCAGGATGAGGTGTTGTGGCAGGCGCTTCATGCTCCAACACAGAAGCCTACAGACAGCCCACAGGGAAGGCTAAATGCAGCCGGGCTGTGAGACACTGAGAATCTGGACATGTGAAGCCCACTGCAGCTGGGCCCCCGAGCTGGTTTAGAAATATGACTGGTATTTCCTCCTTGTGTTCAAGGAAGCTGGAATGTTACTCCGGTTTTTATGGAGGTGCTGAGCCAGCCCTGCTCCCATATGTAAGCACTGCCCCCCCTCAGCAGACCCATGCTCATGGCACACACTTTCATGCATGCTAGGCTCCCACCGCACACACTAGTTCCACACACATCCACGCACACCAACCCCAAACTCTTACCACACACAGTGATGCACACCAGGTCCATACACACTAGCCCCAAACTTATTCCACATGTATTCATACATACCAGCCCCACACAGACTCAGTCACACCAGCTCCACACACATACCCTGGTGCTCACCAGCCCCCCAAATCATATCATATCACACACTCACGCACGCCAGCTCCACATTCATACCTCACACACTTATACACAAACTTACAGCTGTACAAGTTCACTCTCACTCCCCGACTTTCACCAGAAACACAAACCACAGAGAGAGAGAGAGAGAGAGAGAGAGAGAGAGAGAGAGAGAGAGAGAGAGAGAGAGCGCACTGTGGAACATCAAGGCAGAAGAAAGCATCAAAGATGATCCTTGTCAGCAAAGATGCCACTCATTTGGGCTCAGCACTGTCAATACGGACTAACTGGCTACCTGGGACTGTGCAAGGACAGCACACGCTGCTGACGCGTAACAGATTGTGCAGACTTCTCGGTAGTTACTTTTTCTATCGTGGAGAAGGCCACTTGACAATCGAGTTCCCATCAGGCTGTTTGATGGAGCTGTGGAGGAGGGGGCTGGGAGGTGGTTGTCCTGTGTGATGTGGTTAGTATATTGATACAGATTATGGGACAGGAAGTGTGTTTGAGTGGTATGATGAGTTAAAAGTATGTGTCCACACAGGTTAATTTGTATGTATGTATTTGTTAATTTGTATATGTATATTATGTATTTTGCAAATACACAAACACACACACACACACACACACACACACACACACGGATAGTGTTTCCATGAAGGTGATAGTGTTTGTGTAATGTGTATGATTGTATGTAGTATATGTGTGATATATGTGATTGTATGGTGTGTGCTTGATATATGAGTAGGATATATGTCTGAGTGGTGTGATGGGTCCAGTGTGTGTTTGTACAAGTGATACCTGTGTGTGTCATGGGTGTGTGCTGAGCCTGTATCTGTGTGATGGGTGTGGTGTATGGCTGTGTCCGTGTAATGGGCATGGTGTTTGCTGTGCCTGTGTCTTGGTGATAGCTATGGTGTGTCTGTCTGTGTGCACATGAACAGAACAATACCAAAACCAGCATGACCAAAGGATTCTGGGAAGATAATTTCCCCCTAACCCCAATTTCCCAGGTTTTTTCCTGTTTCAGGCTTTTTTCTCTGACAGTCCTTTTGCAGCTTGGCCTTAACCCAGTGGTGAATTTCTTTTCTGGAAATAGAAATTATCTAATCAATAGACTTCTGAGCAACATCAGCAAATTCAATTTAAGAGCAGATTAAAGTTCAAATTTTCCCATCAACTTCTACCAACACATTAGATTGTGAAATGTCAAAACAGCTTGCCTGCGTCTGAGGGACGCGCCTTCTCTTCGCTGGAGAGGGCATTTCTTAGCCAGGCTGGCAGCAAGGCCTTCTGAACATCAGAGACCTCTCCCTGCGGAGCTCCCGGCACGCCCCAACCACACCAATCCGGAGCTTTCTCTCTCCCAGGAACCTTAGTGTCCTTCTCAATTGTGTCCAAGACCCTGCACTTCATGTTCTACAAAGGATTCTGGTTGGCCCACTTGGAAAGTAGGAACTTCAGCTGGAGAACTATACGCATTAGCTTGGCCTGTGGGCAAGTCTGTGGAGCGTTTTCATGATTAATGATTGATTTGGGAGGGCATAGCCCACCATAGGGGGGCGCCATCCCGAGGCAGATGGTCCTGAGCTGCATTAAAAAAAAAAAACAGCTAGACAGGAGTCTGGAAGCAAACCAGTAAGCAGTGTTCCTCCGTGGCCTCTGCTTCTTGCCTGGGGTTCCTGTCCTGGCTTCCTGCAGAGGTGGACTGTAAGCTGAGAGATGAAATGAATCTTTCCTCCATGCATTGCTTTTGGTTAACCACAGGAAAACCAGAACAGGTGTCAATGCCAGGACCATGGAGCGTGGAGCGGCAGGTCACCAGCCGTCACTCATGTGACACATCCCTGACACGGCTTCACTTGTGTCTCACGTCACACCAGCTCCCTCCGGGCAACAGTGGGGTCAGGGAAAGGCCCACTCCATGAGGTAGATACTGATCCACAAATATCAGGACTGTTTCCAGGCAAAATGTCCAAGAAGAAGAGCAAGGAAGGCCAGTGACAGCCCAAAGGGTCAGCAGGTAGCTCACAGCATCTGACTGACCATCTATAGTGAGCCCTGGATTCTAGAGTGGCCGGTGGGAGCCCCGGAGAAGCACAAAGCCGGCCGGGCGGTGGTGGCGCACGCCTTCAATCTCAGCACTCGGGAGGCAGAGGCAGGCGCATCTCTGTGAGTTCGAGGCCAGCCTGGTCTACAGAGTGAGTTCCAGGAAAAGCGCAAAGCTACACAGAGAAACCCTGTCTTGAAAAACCAAAAAAAAAAAAAAAAAAAAAAGAAGCACAAAGCCAGGGGCAGGTGGGTCCCTGATCCCTTAAATGGACTCTCCATTGGCTGGCCACTCTGCCACTTACTGATCTTGGTTAATGGGCCTGTTCAAATGCCAGTAAGGAAATAATAAACATGTCTTTTTTTTAACTTCATAATTATTCAAATTCTGGATTTGGATCTTCTGCTGTTCTTCAGCACTGATCCAATACCAGCTCTGCTGCAGGGAGCTTCCAAGCTTTCCGCACTGTGGTGGTTTGAATGAAAATTGCCCGTTAGTCCCATAGGGAGTGGCACTATTAGGAGGTGTGGCCTTTTGGAGTAGGTACAGCTTTGTTGGAGGAAGTGTGTCACCTTGGGGGTGGGCTTTCAGGTCTCAGAGGCTCAAGCCAGACCCAGTGGCTCACTCGCTCTTCCTGCTGCCTGCCAATCCAGATGTAGAACTCTCAGCTCCCCCTCCAGCACCATGTCTGTCTGCATGCCGCCATGCTCCCCACCGTGATGACAATGAACTGAACCTCTGTACCATAAGCCAGCCCCAATTAAATGTTTTCCTTTATAAGAGTTGCCGTGGTCATAGTGTCTCTTCACAGCAACAGAAACCCTAAGACAAGCACCGGTGTCCTGCTTCCTGGACTTCAAACCTGCTTCTCTCACTTTCCAGGAGATGGCCCTTGTTAAATTACCTAGTCCCGGCCATGTAAGTTGAGCTAACAAATCTCCTTTGATAATATATCCACGTGCACCCCCAGTGACTCAGTTCTTCTAGCAAGCCCTGCCCAAAACACATGCATGAAGTAAATTTTCCCTTCAGGATATTTCTCGTGTTTTATGGAAACACTATCCCATCATGAGTTGAAGGGTGCCTGCAACATTGGCTGCGTGCCTGGTAAACAATACACAGTTATTTCTCGTGTTCTGGAGGCTGGAAGTCTAAAATCGGGTTTGCGGCGAGGCTGGGGGCTGCTGGGGCTGCTCCTTTACAGGCAGTACTTTTGTGCCCACGTGGAGGAAGAAACTAGCTGGCTTTCTGGGGCTTTTACAGGGCACTGACCCCTCACAACTCTTCAGCCCCACTGTGGGGGTAAGCCATCAGCAAGAGAATTGGGGGACATAATTACTCAGTCCATAGCAAAAGGTGACAGCATTACCAGTGGTGTTAATCCCAGGGCATAGCCACCCACGCCCTTTTCCTGTCTTGATAAATCGCCCCTTATCAGACTCAAGGGCCCAGCCTAAGAGCACATGTACAGACTGCAGGACCGTCCAATGCATCCAGGGCTTACAAAGGCATCCTCTCTCGTTTTTTTTTCCTACAGTCAAATGGACTTTCACCGAGGCTTCTTGAGCCATTTCCTGGGGGCACAGTTATGCCCATGGGCCCTCCTAGAGTCTTCGAGCTCACCTGTCTCTGTTTAGCTCCAAAGCCAACTTTGACTAGTTCTTCCCTTCTGCTCTGTCCCAGATCCCCCAGCACATCCCCTCACTTCAAGGCTTTGGCTTTGGAATCTTTGTTCTGTTGACAGCAGGTACAGTTGCCCCCACTCCTACCCTCTACCCCAGCCATTCCCAACCTGTGGGTCGTGATGCATTGGAGGGTCAGATGACGCCTTCATGCGGGTCACATATCAGATACTTATATTGCGATTCATAACAGTAGCAAAATTACAGTTATGAAGTAGCAATGAAATAACTTTATGGTTGGGGGTCACCACAACATGAGGAAGTGTGTTAAAGGATCGCAGCATTAGGAAGGTTGAGAACCACTGCTCTAAGGTGTGATCTAAGACCCCGGTGGAACTAAGAATTGTATCAAACCCTGTCTATATCATACTGTTTCCTATATCATACACACACACCTATATGAGCTTCAATGTATAACTTTCTATCCCATCTCAGCCATTTCTGCAAGCATTTTTTTTTTCTTAGAGAAATTGAAGCATCTTACATTGTTTGGTTGCTAGCATCATTATTTTATGCTTCTGGCCATTAAAAGTCACAAGGTCACAGACAGTGTAACAATGAAATGTTTATGAGTGACTTAACAGGCAGATGGCACAGACAGCATTGATACACTGGTCACAATGATGCTTCGCACCCTGGCTGGGACAGAGTAGGACATCAAGAGACTTACCACCCTCTTCAGAACAGCATGCATTTTGAAAGTTATGAGTTGCTTATCTCAGGGATTTTCCCCTTAGCATTTTGGAACATAGTTGACTGTGACTAACTAAGCCAGGGAAAGAGAAGCCATGTATATACCGGGGTGGGGGGTGGGAGGTTGCTGCGTTCCAAACCCACCATCCCTTCCCAGAATGCTGTTACTGCCCCCGGGCTTTGGTGAAACTGGTTCCCTCACAAGGGTACTGTTTAACTTACAACCCTATCCGGGGTACCATCTCATTTGCTGGAGCCGTGGGCCACAAGGAGTGTGGGGGACTCCATATGCCCACTGCATCTCTAACAAGTGAGCCCACATCCAACTGTGACCAGAGTCTGAATGCCCCTCATTCAGGACAGACCGGTTTTCCTAGCCTGCTCACTAACATTCAATTATATCATCACAGTTCAGTCTGTGTTCTGCAGAAGCTCAGTTTTCTTCTTTCTTTTCTGATTTGTTTTAACATATAGAAACTTGTTTGTTTGGGGTATTAAACACATCTGTGTGTTCACCTAGAGGTCAGAGATCTGTGTTGAATGTCTTCCTCAATCATTCTTATTTCTTGAGAACAGAGTCTCTCACTGGCCTGAAACTCACTGACTCAGTGAGACTAGCTAGCCAGCCATCAAACCCATGGTTCCTCCAGTCTCCAGGCCCCCAATACCGAGATTACAAACAGAGGCCACCATACCCGTCTTTTTACATGGGCGCTGGGAATCCGAACCCAGCTCCTCACGCTTGCATCCCAGGAACTTTACCAACTAAGCTGCGTCCCCAGTTCCCAAGCTGTGCCCTAGAGAGTGATGGGTTGCCAGGTTCTGTGGCCTGTGACCCATCTAGGCAGCCTTGAGGTGATGACAGCCATCATCTAGAATACAGTAGAATGCGGAAGACACTGTATGATATCTAAGCAGGACAGAGTACTTCATCACTGGCTCCTGGCAGCAGCAGAAGGCTGGCCCAGGAACAGGAGATGAAGAGTGTCCTGGAGTTCAGAGAGTCATCAGTTTTGCTAATAGCGTTTTGCCAGTCTAGGCAGAATTATAGATTGGATGTAGAGTACATATCTTTCCTTTCAGGAGGAATGGCACTGCCATACATAATATCTAAAAATAATAGAGAGAGAAGGGGTCTCCAGCTTTACCGCGGTGACTGGAGCCACTGTCATTTGTTGTAACATTGTTGATAAAACAACACCGTGTATTAGGACAGCCATTTTTCCCTTGCAGGAAGGACACACCTGGGAGACCGGGTCTCACTCACTATGGATAAAGAAAGGCAGAAAGAAATGTCCAGAGTTGACCTCAGCATCTGGTGCTCCGCCGTGGGTCACAAGGAGCAGCTCACAGCTGGCGGGAGACACACGGCCATGCTGGATGTGTTCAGTGGATCACACCTCGAGGGTTCTGAGAGAGAGAACAGGAAAATGGACTCTCCCCAGGGAGGCAATTCACGCAGTGGCCAGCCTGTCCCTGAGGTAATCCCCTCAATTTCCACTTCACAGGGGCGCAAGCCATCAACGGGTGTGACTGGCCATGTGGGAAAAGACTGTGTGAGTGGAGACACCGCTCGGCTGGTGAGGGAACTTGGAGTATCTCAGCTCCACCACATTCTTCTCGTGGCCGGATTCTGAGGAGAAATCACCTGTCTTCTGTGCACTCTGGGTTTGGGTGTGAGCAAAAGTCGGTAACATTTCAGTAGCTGCACTTACTGGGCACTTACTCCAAGCCAAATACTGTGCGGAGCACCTGGCATGTCTCATTTCACAAAAGCTATGAGGGGGTTGTCATGACAAAGGACAGGTTCAGGGCGGTCCTGTGACACAGCTAGCCACACACCTGGCACCTACACCTCAGTGTGACAAACTATAAACCTCAAGTCATAACTACAGACCTAAACCTCACCACGGTCTCCAGACAGGATCCCCGGGGAAGTCAAGGTCAAGGGTGCCCTAGAGCAGATTCCTTGGAGTCTGTTCATTTGACAACTGTTTCTGAGTGTTGCCCTGTGCATATGAACTGTGTGTGAGAGACCATCTTGTGGAAAAGGTCAAGTACTTACAGTTAGCTCAGAGTTATCTCTCCAGCCTCTAGGCTACCTTTACAAAAAGAGCTACCACAAATCAAAAGGCATAGCCCTGAAAAAATGGTGAGGAGTGGACCCTCTTGGCCTGGATGGTAGATGGCAGAAAGCATATAGGAAGCTGAAGGAGTGAGTGGGAGAACCATTTCAGAGGTATAAAGAGAGGAAATGTGGGAATGGACGGAGAAGCGAGCTATTCCTTATGTCATCCCGGGAACAAATATTCACCTGGGCACGGAACTGTTGGGTCCTGAGAAATGTCAACAAGCAAATTGGACAGAAGTCCTTTCTTCTGAGGGTCTTACAACCTGGCTGTAGGAGACAAGCCATAGCTAGACTAGTGTGTGTTAGAAGACCTTGAAAGCCACAGAGGGCAAAGGTCAGGCAGATAAGTGAAGTGGCAGCCTCTGGGATGAAGAAGGCAGGTTAGAGGAAATACAGTGAAAAGAACAGGCTGTGTTTATCAGCTTCCCATCACTATCCCAAGATGCCTGAGGCAATTAGTTATAAGGAGAAAAGAACTCTTAAGCTCATGATTCTGGAGATTCTAATCCAAGACCAGGCAGCCGAAACACTCTTGGCAGAGTTCTGGTGAGGACACAAGATGGCAACGATGGTACACACCACTTACCTCTTGGCCAGGAAGCAGAGTAAGGGGTTCGATTCCCACAGTCCTCACAGAGAGCACACCACCAATAACCCAAGAGCCTCCCACCAGGCTTCTAACACTAAAGGTTCCATAGCCTTCTAGCAGCATCATTGTGGAACCAAGCCTTCAACACATGGGACATTAGGAGATCTTCAAGATCCAACCTGTAGCACAGGCCAGGTTATGCTGTTTAGATGTTCAACATCCTTAGCCAACAGGGAAATGTGAGTCAAAATGACTCTGAGATTCCATCTTATACAGGTCAGACTGGCTAAGATCAAAAACACAAGTGACAGCTCATGCTGGAGAGGATGTGGAACAAGGGGAACATTCCTCTTTTGCTGATGGGAATACAAACGTGTACAGTCACTTTTGAAGTTTTTTACACAATGGAGTATTACTCAACTGTTAAAAACAATTACACCAAGAAATTTGAAGGCAAATTGATGGAACTAGAAAAAAATCATCCTGAGTGAGGTAACCCAGACCAAGAAAGACAAACATAGTATGTACTCACACAAATGTGGCTATTCACTGAAAAATAAAGGATAACAATGCTACAATCCACAGACTCAGAGAGGCCAGGTAACAAGGAGGGTTCATGGGGGGGACACCCCAATCTCCCTGGGAAGGGGAAATAGAAGAGATTTCATGAGTGGACTGAGAGCAGGATGGGAACATGAATGACCAGGTTGGGGGGAACATAAGGAGAGAGTACTGAAAGAGACTACTGGAGATGGGGAGCATTTCAGAGTCAGGTAAAAACCTGGCACAAGGTAATCTTCCAGGAATCTGCAAGGATGACCCCAGCTAAGAGTCCTAACAATGGTGGATATGTAGCCTGAACTGGACAACTCCTGTGACAAGATTGGTGCCTAGCCCAACTGTCATCAGAGAGCATCATTCAGCAACTGATGGGAACAGATGCAGACCCACAGCCAAACATTAGGTGGAGTTCAGAGAATCCTGCAGAAGAGGTCACATCTCACCTTTCAGAGAGGTCAAGGAAACCACAAGAAAACTCACAGAATCAACTAACCTGGGCTCATAGGGGCTAAAAGAGACTGAACTAACAACCAGGGAGTCTGCATGGGACTGACCTAGGCTCTCTGCATACATGTTACAGTTGTGTAGCTTGGACCTCTTATGGGACTCCTAACAGTGGGAACAGGGGCTGTCTCTGACTCTTTTACTGGTTCTTGGGATGCTACTCCTCATACTAGGTGGCATTGCCAAGTCTTTTTTTTATTGCAAATAATATTTTATTGTACAACACACTACATTTGATATACCCAAGTACCAGTTAATGGATATTCTGAATCCAGTATCTGGTTATCATGAAGAATGCTGAACTCATGTAGTCATGGTGGCACACACCTTTAATCCAAGCACTCAAGAGGCAGAGGCAGGTGGATCTCTGGGTTTGAAGCCAGCCTGGCCTACAGAGTGAAAACCTATCTCAAAAAGCAAACTCTGTATACACTTTCTATAGGCATGGCTTCAGATTCAGTTCTCTTGGTTAAAGCCAAGAATTGCTGCAGTTTGAAGTAACTCTGTGTCACCTTTTGTTGTTGTTGTTATTGTTGGTTTTTGTTTATGTGCCACAGTGCCTGTGTGGAGGTCAGAGGGCAACTTTCTGTGGTGGTTTCTCCTTCCACCATGTGGGTCCCAGGAGTCAAACTCAGGTTCTTGGCCGTGGACCTGTTTGTGACAACCCCATCTTGTTACTTTTCCAAGACCTAATAGTCTGTTTTCCAAAGTGGCTGCTGATAGTCTACCTTCACCTGAGCAATGCATGGTTCGTTCCAAGCTTCCATCTTCACATCAGTTCACTTTGTAATTGCAGCCACCGCAGTGGACATGTTAATGCCTTGATGAGCATTCGTGGTTAGTGTGATCATCTTTCCATGTGCTACTGGTGCTTTGTGACAGTAGCTTTGAGCCTGTGCAAAACGCATGGAGATCTGAAAACCATTCAGTTAAGATTTTGCTAAAGTCAATGTCCTTTCTAATTCCTTTAGCTGCATATTGCCTTGAGTAATCATCATACGGATTTTATCCTCTTCCGTGGCACTTTTGTTTCTTTTGAATTCTTCCCTGGCCCAGTCCTGAAGGTACTTTCGGTCAGCCTCGCTTGGAACTTGCCTAATCGCTCGCAAAATCTTTCTGTAGAGGAGGAGGACTTGTTGCCTTCTCATGAACTGCTTCAGGGTCAGCGCCGTGGGAGGCAAGCGACTGCCCAGTCTTAATACATGGGGAGGTGCTTAGTCTTACTGTAACTTGATATGCCATGTTTTGTTGATACTCATGGGAGGCCTGCCCTTTCCTAAACAGAAGTGGAGGAATGGATTGAGGGATGGGAATGGGGGCAGGGGTGGAGGGCTGGGAGGAAAGGAGGGAGGGAAACTGCAGCCAGGCTGTAAAATAAATTCACACACACACACACACACACACACACACACACACACACACACACACGTTGCTTTTTGAGTGCCGGCTAGCTCTGAGCCTGGGGACACCTGGGCAAGAGCCTTGCAGGCAGAGGGAGCAGCAGGTGCAGAGACTCAGAATGATGGCACCCAGCCCTACCAGGACACAGTGAGGTACCAGGGTGATGGGAAATGAGGGAGAATGACAGCTGACCAGGACCAGGGGCCATAGAGGACAAGAGAGCCATGCTGGTCCCTGGGCATCGTGGTGAGAATTGGACATCTGTTTTAGTCTAGAGGGAGGCCATCCTTGTAGCAGTGGTTTTGAGCAGAGAATAACCAAGTCATCTCAGATTGGAAAGATGGTTTTGAGGAGGAGAATAGGAGGTAAAACTGATCTGGCATATCAGGGACCCCAAGCAGCACTTTCAACAATGTCCTAGAGGGAGGCCAGGAATCTTAAAAGAGCTCTGGCACCTCTTTCTTTGCTTCCTCCTAAATGAGCACCTCGGCAGAAAGGAGACACCTGGGTCCTTGTGGTAGGACCAACTGAACTTACCAGCTCCTCCCTCTCCCCAAGTTTCTGCCCTGACTCCTTTAAAAAAAAGGCCCCCAGACTAGTAACTCAGTGATACCCTATTTCCTGGAACCCTCCTGCTATGCAGGAGATCTATGGACATGTTAGCATACTCTCTCTCCTTTCCTCCCTCCCTCTTACGCTCCAACCTATGAATCTATAATAACTTCTCTCTAAAACCCACTTTCCATGGTCATGAATTTTCTTCTTCAAATTTTTGAAGAAAAAAGCCAAAATCCACTGGCTGGAGGCAGCTTTGGTGGCCATAGAAGTTGGGGGAACTTAGGCCCCTGAAAGAGGCTCCATCATTCTTAGAGACACCCTCGTAATTCCTGTATCATTTCTCTACTGTGTTAGGAAAGATGAAGGGAGGAGAGGAGACGGGGCCAGGGTCGGGGAAAGGAAGGCTGCTCAGGGATGAAGAAGAAAACAGCAGTGACGGGCAGGGCCGGTGCGAGGGACTGGGGAGATGTGCTTGATTCCTGGACCAACGCTGAAGTTTGGAAATGGGGAGGACTGGTGAGAGGAAGGGAAGTGAAGGATGCCATGGATTCTACAGTTTCCAGAAGGAGTCCCCAGAAGGCAGACGCAGGCTGAAGCTGGAGATGTAAATTGAGCGTCTCATCCTCTAGAAAGGCCTCGGCAATCTCCTTGACTTCAATCAATCTCTCTGTGTGGTGTGACTAGGCCATGTTTAACCACGGTATAGAATATGTAAAGGGATACAAGGCTGTGTTGGGGACTTGCTTTGCATTCTCTTTTGGTTTGAATCCTAGCATGCTTCCCCAAACTGATTATGAAGAATGTAAAATGTTTTAGACCCCCACTGTACCACCCTGCTGCACACGTGGCGGCCGCACCCTGCCTGTCTGAATGTGCACCTCTGATCAGTACTCAGAGATGCGGGTGCAACAGGAAAATCGCCCCACGGTGCCCATTGATGTCCTGGCAACAGATGGGTTTTCATGGCGGTCAGTTACTGACGCTGTGAAACAAAACCTCAAAGAAAGAAACCTGTCAGCTGGGATTAATAGTAAAAAGAATAAAAATATCAGCAAGTGGGAAAGAAAGTGATTAAATAATACATCAGTCTTTTATCAAGTTAGACAAAAATTAAGAATATTTGCAGGCTGGGCTTGGCCTGGGCCGTTGAAAACTCTCCCACACTTTCTACTCATGAAAACAGAAGACAAGCACATCCAGAGAGGCCAGCAGGAACATCATCACTTCTAGGTGATAACAAATCAGCCAGTTCTGCACAACCTCAGTACCTGGACCAGTCTCTGAACAACTACCATGTGACAGGAACACTTGGGAAGTGTAGGCCTGAACACTAAGTATGACCCTGTCTTTGCTCGCCCATCCCCACCTCTCTGCCCCTGCCTTCTCCCTGGCCGTCACCTGTAAGATTCCACACAGATTATTTAAGAGGCATCATACAGATCCCCAAACTCCCTTAAAGATGAGGTGGGAATACGCAAGTCTGTTATCTGGATGCCACAGGTGGTATCATTTGGCTCATAGATCTGGCCCAAGGTCAAACCAAGGTCTGGCTTTTTTTGTTGGTGAAGTCATGAGATAAGGAATGTACATAGATATAGGACCAAAGCTGGCTTGCCAGTACAGCAAGACTGACTGGCTTAGCCATCCCTGGGATCCTCTTGCTTCTGCCTCCTTGCTACCAGAATCACAGGAAAGCACACCACACCTGCTTTTTCATATGGGGTTGAGGATCCAAACTCAAGGTCTCATGCTTGTCACAGCAAGCACTTACCCACCAGCCATTTCCCTGCGCCTATCTGTGTAACTGCACTCAGACAATCCTCCTCAGCAGTACCCACCTTGTCTCACCTCTCACCGGAACCAGCAAAGATTCTGTTGCCATAACACAGGCTTTGCCCAACAGTAGCCCCTGGCAGATGGGATGACTCTTGTACTCCTGGAACACATCATCGATCGATTTGGTGTGCCATCCCCCAAGCTGCTGGAACGTCACTGCTGGAACCACCACTCCAGACTCAAGGGCATATCTGCTCTTTCGTCTGACTCATCCACACTTGCCTCTTCCGTACACCAGGGCACTTCTCCATCCCATTCTTTCTGGCAGTTGTCACTCTTTCCGCGGCTAGCCTTGCTCATGAGGCCAATGATAACAATCTATTTTTCCCCCTAGCAACCTGCCTTCTCAGCTCCCTCAAGGAACAGATGCCTGAGGTCTCCACAATGACAGCTAACTGAATGCTTCTTCACTCACACCCTCTGCTGTGTATGACCCCCCAACTTCCAACTTCTCCCTCCCCACTTAGTCCCAAAATCAGCAGGAAGCCATCTCAAGAATTTGGTGCCCTCATTCCACGACCACCCCCTGTGACTTGCTATCTATAACTCACCTTTTTATAATAATCAAAAATGGGGAATGTTAGCATTCAGACCCACCCCTGGCTTGCCAAGCACCCTGACAACATCATCCTATATAAAGTCCCCTTTAAGAACCCCCCTTCTCTTCCTTCCTCTCTCTTTCCACCAGAGCAATGCACCTCCACACCTCCATGTGCTCTCTCTTTCTTTCTCTCTCTTTTCCTCTCTTCCCTTCTCCCTCCCCCTTTAATAGTATCATGTGAGAGCTATCACACGGTGTGAGTGACTTTCCACCGTGCTCCTCGGCTGCAACCCACCAAGACTTTTAAAATACAACAAGCTTAAGCATCTGAGACTTCAAAGCCCACCCCCACAGTGACACACTTCCTCCAACAAGGCCACACCTCCTAATAGTGCCACTCCTTTTGGGGGCCATTTTCTTTCAAGCCACCACACTGGCCAAGTGGTTCTTGGGCCTTTGGAGCTTGTTTACAGAAGGAATATGAAAGAGTTTGACAAAGTAAGCTAAGGAAGACCCAAAAGCGGAAACCTGGGTGAAAGTTTACAAACCAGTCGGTGACAGAAAACATGGACAGTATTCTAAATGTAGATGAGAGCTCTATCAACAATCAAACTAGAGCCCATTTGTGTTCAGTTCTGGCAATGGCCATAGTTATATTTTGCCTGTGTCCTGGAAAATTTAAGTGAGGCCAAACTCAAAAGTAATGGGATAACTGATGTGCAAATGAGTTTCCAAGACAGCATAGCCTTCAGGTAGTAAGCAGCATGGTTGCTGCTGGCTGCTTTTGGTCATGTTTATAGTGAAAATTGGGACTAACCAATAATGGAGCAGAAAACATGGAATTTGGGGCCATGGGTGTGTTCTAGAGTTAAGGAAAAAGTCAATGGAGACAGTGCTGTAATTGTTACAAGTGTTGGTGTCATTAAAAATAAGCAGCCCATTTGCACTGGACTGAAAGGAAAGATGCCATGAATAGTTTGCACCAAGATTCCAAAGAAAAGTCTACAAGGCTAGGCTGTGTATAACAGGACCAAAATCCTCGAAGGAAGCCCCCCAAGGGCTATGAAGCCGTGAGGAAGAAGCCTAAGTAGTTATTGTGACCACAGAAGGTTGGAACTTCCAGGAACATGGAATACTGAGGAAAACTACAGGCAAAAAGAACTGAGTGGAGCAGGCCCAAGAGAGCGGCCATGTGTGCTAAAAATGGCAGCGCTCTAGAGGCAGAGGTAGCCAAACCTGTTGGAGCCTTGATACTGACAGCACGCACATTCCCTGAATGATGGACACAGAGCTACACATTTTGTTTTCCCTTGCTAGGCTTCAGGATTGCTTCAAAACAGTCTTTCCTTGCTGTGGTCTGTTTCTCTCTTTCAGAACAACAGTGGCTTCTTTTGTGCTATTGTGGATTGAAAGTCTGTGATTTTTCTCTTTTATTTACAGATAGAAGGTTGCCTGGCCTCTCAAAAGAGACTGTGGGCTTTGCAAACAGTTCGGGGACTTTTCAGACTATGGGGACTTCTGTACTTGGCCCAAATACAGCTTGCATTATGAGATGGCCATGAACTTTTGGGAGCCAGGGCTGAAATGTCATGGATTGAAACTGAAATGGGTCCCCCTACAGGCTTATGTTTTGAATTCTCAGTTTGGGGTACTATTTAAGACTGCAGAGCCTTTAGGAGGTGAGGCTTGGCTGGCAGAAGTAAGTTACTGGGAGACCCTTAAAGATAAACACACCCCTAATTCCAGATTGCTCTCTGGTTCTCTGCCATAGGACAAGCCTCTGCCACATGCTCACTGTGCACTCCACCCCACTGGATTATATTCTCTGCAACCATGAACCAAGCCTTCTGTCCCTTAGGTTGTCTCTGTCTTGGGTGCACCAACAAGAAAGTAACAACAAGCCGGGCGGCAGTGGCGCACGCCTTTAGTCCCAGCACTTGGGAGACCGGCAAGCAGATCTCTGAGTTCAAGGCCAGCCTGGTCTACAGAGTGAGCTCCAGGACAGCCAGGGCTACACTGTCTGTGGATGAAGAAATCACATAGACACTAGGCCAAATGGTAAGCTAGAGTGCCTGGACTGTCCAAACAGGTTCATAATCAATGATAGTCTAAATATAGGTAGATGCAGGGTCAGAATATATTTTACATAGAACTCTCTTTTGTGTCCAGGAGTGGCTCTTTGTGAAGGAAGTTCCCGTAGAGCTACAAGCCACGCGGGGAAGATCCAAAGGCCCCTTGGCTGTGAAGACTGAGTCCCCCTTCTCCTCATGCTGTCTTCTTAGACCCCGAGGGTTACACACACACCTCGGGGTATGAAAGGTCTTTGTGTTTGTGAGTTGTGTGGATTTGGTCTTGTCTTTTGAGTTTCCCAGGCACAGACATACCGTAAACAGAAGCACACAGGGAAGTGCTGTTGTCCCAAGTCCCTTGACTCCAGTAGGATTTCCGGAATGAGCTTAGTTTCCATGGCCACGGTGTCATCACGGGGCACGACTTCTCTGCAGGCGCACAGTAATGAGAACCCCCAAGAGTCACCTTGAACACCACTCAAGTGAGTGAACAGAACCAAAGTGCAGGTGGGAAAGAGGCCTCCCACCAAGGTAATCCAGTCAGCTGCTGAGCACGGTGATCCGACTCGCGGTGATCCGACTCGAATAATTGACCGCTTCCATTTCACTTTCAACCGGGGAGGTCTGCTGGAAGCCAGGACATCCAGGAGACACAGAGGGTGAGACGGTAGAAGATGATCATCACCTCACGACCACAGGTGATACGGAGGGATGTTCAAGAGTCCGATGTTTTGCTAGTAAGGAATACATAATGTATTTAATTTTTTTTTCTGTGACATTGCTTAAAAGAAGTAAGAGTGGGCTGGTCAGGGGAGCGGCAGGGGAGACTCAGTGTTTCCTGTCTGGGATTGGGCAGATGGGGAGGATGGCAACAGTGCCAGTTATGTGCCAACCCTATTCAGTTCTGATCATGAGACTCAGAGGTGGCAGGCAGCATGCACTGGGCAAGGTAGCTACATGGGGAAGGGGAGATTCTCCTGGTTAGCTTGACCCAACCTACAGCCATCTGTGAACGGGGTCTCAAATGAGGGGTTTCCCAAATTAGATTGGCCTACGGGCATATCTGTGTGGAACTGTCTTAACTGGTCATTGATGAAAGAGGTCACAGTCCACTGTGGGAGGTGCCATTCCCTAGTCATGTGGTCCTGGGCCATATAAGGAAGCTAACTGAGCATGAGCCTATATAAGTCAGCCAGCCATCAGCATTCCTCCATGGTTACTGAGTCAGTTCCTCAGTCAGAGGTAAGGCTGTGTGGAATGGCCGCCTGCCTCTGGGTCCCTGCTTCCCTTGATGCTGGACTATAACCTGTAAGGGGAAACAAACCCGCTCCTCCAATGTTTCTTTAAGTCGCTGCTCTTACCACAGCAGAGAAAGGAAACCAGACCAGAAGCTGAGCCCCCAAACTCGTTCCATGTTTCATGAGACATTCCAGAGTCGAACAGCTGCATGTGGCATGGTGTGGGATGGTTTGCAGCAGGAGATGAGGGGGAGCTGCAGCAGCTTCTGTCGCAATCCTGGTGACTGCAGCACCGCGTGCCATGCAAGGGGCAGGGACGGCATTAGAGTCCAGGTGTCACCGTAGGGCTTTCAAGAGGAATCGCCTGTCTCATGGCCTTCTCTGCAGGCACCAGAAGACATGATGTCCCTTCAGCTCCTGTCACATGTTAGGGGGAGAAACTAGCCCCCAGCCCTGCTCTCATCTGACCCAGATTTGGGTGTCTGGAGATGGGCATGCTTTCCCACCCTAGCCACAGGCAGCGTCCTCCTACTCACTGGCTCTTGGTTGCTTATGAGCTTCACGGGCCTTCCCACCTTCACTAACAAGAGAGATCTGTGCTGTTAAAGACCTTCAGGTTTCAAGTTCAAAATCAAGGTTTCTACAGAGCACACTTCCTGAAGGTCCCGAGGAAGGGTCCTTCCACATCGCTCTCCTGGTCCCTTCCTCTAGTGAGTGGCTTTCTCTGTGCCTTCCTCTAGTGAGTGGCTTTCTCTGTGCCTTATCCAAATCTCTCTCTCCATAAGTACATACTTCTTGGTCATCCTGACTCAGGATGACCTCACCTTAACTTGATCACACCTATGAAAACCTTGTTCCAGTTAAGGTGACATTAAAATACAGAGTAAGGGTTTCCACACGTGGTTTCAGAGGACATGGTTTAAGCAGCACCTTTTTTCTTTTTCAGCCCAGGGAGGCCTCAAACTCACTATGTAGCTGAGGATGACCTCAGACTCTTGATGTTCCCAAGTGCTGGGATGACAGGCTTGGGCTGCATATCTGGCCGAGCCACAACTTTTGATCTCAGAAATCAACTAACATGAGCTAGGCATGCATGGGGTGCATGCCTGTAATCCCAGCATGTGGGAGGTGAAGGCAGGGTTATCAGCCAGCTTCAGGTATCTAACGAGTTTGAGGCCATCCTGGGCTACATAAGACCCTGATGAAAGAAAGAGAAGAAAGCAAAAAAGAGAGAGACAGAGAGAGAGAAATGGAGGAAGGGAAGGAGGAAGGGAGGGAGGGAGGCAGGGAGGGAGGAAGAAAGGAAGGAAGAAAGAAAAACAGGAAGGAAGACTTTGACATTGTTCCATCTCTCATTTCTAAGAAAACCACTATTTACCAAATCATCACAGGTTGAGTGTCCAGAGACTGTTGGGTCCAGAAGCATTGCAGATTTTTCTCCAAATAGTTTATATAGTACATACATACTAGATTTCTCCAGGATGGAACCCAAGCTTAAACATGAAATTAATTTTTTCATGTATACTTGTATAATTTTCACAATTTTATGCATGAAAAAGTTTCTGAGTATGGCATTTTCCACATATGACATCATAGTGTTCAAAAGGTGTCAGAGTTTCAGTTTAGGGGTGCTCGGCCAACCCAGGTTCCCAAGGACCCATGCACTCTGCTTGCCTCTGGGATCCAGGGACCACCCCTGAGATAGATGCTCTGCACACTGTCCCTGCTGGGTAAGTGCTCTTAAACCTACCCCTCCCAGTTCTGTAGAGCCCTTCTGATTCACTCCAGCCATGGAGGACTGCTTCCCTGACCTTTTCAGAAATACCAGTGACCCTTTCCTCTTCACTTCCTGTCTGATCAGTGACAGAAGCATCCTCCAAACTTCCATGAGCAGATCCCATATGGCAGACCCATCCATGAGAGTACCAACATAAGGCATGAGTTCCCACCAGGTCCTGTGGGGTCTGGCAGCTCAGTGGCAACAAGGGAGCTTGCGGAAGGAGTCATACCAGCTGAGGTGCATCTGTGGAGAGGAAGCTGCCAGGCCCGCCTGCCCAGCAGGAGGAGTAGGAGGCAGTGCCCCGGCAGGAGCTGCCCCTAGCACAAGCCAGCACTCTGTCCTTCCACCAGAAAACAAGACACAAGTGTGGACATGGAGAGCCCTAACTTGAATTGGGCACATGTCGGGAGGCACGGCCTCCTCCATCAGTACCCTGATGGGGCACTGGGAGGCTGAGCAACTTGTCCAAGTCATACAGACAAAGGCAGCTGGGCCAGGATGTGGTCCAGCTCGAGGGTTCACTGCTGTGGGCTGGATGCTGTTTTTTTTTTTTTTTTTTTAGCATCCATTGTCAGGAAAGCAGAGGCAGGCCCCAACTCACAATGAAGACTTAAGACTTAATGTGTTTACCGCTAAGAAAGTGTGTGTTCTGTTGACGTCACCCCCGCTGGAGAGTGGGAGAATGCTTCCAATAGCTTCCTTCTGCCACAGCTTCCTTGGCCATCCCTGAAGCAGAGCGGAAGAGCCTCCTGCATGCTATGGGAGAGATGGTGATGGGAAGGACCCTCCAGGTGAGATGGACACGAGTCTTAAATGTCAGTAAAGGTGAGTGGCTTTAATGTTCCACATTTTCATTTCCTGAAATGTGAAGAGACTGGATTAGATACCATCTGAAAAGCCCCTCCCATAATGCAACAGTTTGTGGGGTGCAATAGTTAATGTATCAGCATTGCTGAGGCACAGGTTTCCTGGTTGTGCATTCAGACTTTGTTCTGGGTGGATCTGGGTGGCTGTCTAGGGATCATGTTGACATTCAAATAAATTGAATAAAGTGTACCTAAGGCCTCCTCCACCCTTAGAAGGCATAGCTAGAACAAAGAGTGTTCTGAGTGAGACCTTCTCCAAGGCTAGAAGAAATCGTGCAGCAGATAACCTTTAGTCTTGAACTGCCCCACAGCCCTGCAGATTTGGGACTTGCCAGCTACTGTAACCATGTGAGCCAAACTACTTCTCTTCACACACACACACACACACACACACACACACACACACACACACACACCATAGGTTCTGATTCTTTGGAGAGTCCCCACTGATGCATGTGACTTCAGAGAATAAGGATATAGGAGACACTCCCAATGCACCAGGCTTATTGGACGACAAAACCTCTAATCTCGAAGCTTCTGGCTTTCCACTAAATAACTTCACACTTACTTGCTGTTCTTTGAAAATGCCATGTTGCAAGCCAGATGTTTGCTCTCCAGAAGCACAACTAGCTGCTTGGCAGAGAAAGCCTGGGGTCCTTGGAGAGCACCCAGCCAGGTCTCTTCATGTCCACATGTGGATTTCATGGATTTCCCAACTCTAGCTCCACAGCAAGTAGGACTGTGTTATTTTTTCACTCATTTAGTGTCCAAGACAGTAACACCAGTCCTTAGGGGCTCCCTTTTATTCAGAGTACATTCCCCAGAAGGGGTCAGTGCCCACTTTCTGCCCCCAGCGTCTTCCCCCTCTACCCATCAGCACTGGCTTGTCCAGTAAGAGTGGAGAGCTCTTGGCCAAGCAGAGTAAGCTGCATTTTCTTCTTGACTGCAGCCCAGAGGCTGGAGTGGAGGAAAAGGACAAAAACTCCAGGAGAGACATGGGAACTGGTCAGGCTGCCCAGGTGAAGGCCAGCCCTGCCCTGGTTTCAGGCTATCCCTAACCACTGTGTCCCCAGCATGAGGTCCTCCACACCTGGCCCTTCACTGCTGACCATGGGGAAGCAATACACAAGCTTCCTTGGGGGGCTTTGTTTTATTGGCCAGTACATGTGAGGTCCTGGGTTCAAATCCCAGGATTGAAAAAAAAAAAAGGAAAAGTGGAGAGAGAGTGCTTTCTTGTTCGAAAGAAACTGAGAGAGTGATCAAATGTATAATTTTATAAAAACAGAAAGCAAGGTGCTAGAGAGATGCCCCAGCAGTAAAGAGCACGGGATGCTCTTGCAAAGGACCCAGGCTTAATTCCCAGCGTCCGCGTCATGGCTCACAATCCTTTGTAACTCAGTTCCAAGGGATCCAATATCTTTTCTGGCAAAAACTCATGTAGATGTAACCAACCGTCTTATTAAATAAGAAACACAGAACCAATGTAAAAGAGAAAGCCGAGAGGTCAGAGCTCAGAGCTAAAATCTTACCCTTCCTCCTGCGTGCTCCTAGCTTCCTGAAAGAGACCTATTTCCTGTGTGTAAGTCGCTTTTCTGGTCATTCTGCCTTCTCATTGGTTGTAAACCCAAACACGTGACTGCCTCGTCACTGTCTGTATGTACAACCCCCCAGGTCTTAAAGGCATATGTCTCCAATGCTGGCTGTATCCCTGAACACACAGAGATCTACCTAGCTCTTCTACCAAGTGCTGGGATTAAAGGCGTGAGCCACCACCGCCATACTCTTGCTATGGCTCTAATAGCTCTGACCCCCGGGCAACTTTATTTATTAACATACAATCAAAATCACATTTCAGTACAATTAGAATACCACCACAAACTCATATACATTAAAATAAGTAAATAACTCTAAAAAACAAAAACAAAACAAACAAACAAACAAAACAGAAACCATGCTGTCATCACACTATTGGCATTACTAAAGTGTGGTATCTTAGTGGGAATGGAAGCAGATTAGGTGAGAAGCTCACAGTCCTCTGCTTACCATGGTGTGACTCTGTCCATTCCTCTCACCAGGGAAGCTTCATGGCTCCAGCTCCCACTCCAGGTGTCCCCTGATCCCCTCTGCTCCCGACTGTTCAGGTGCCTTCTAGTTCCCCTGAACGGAGAGTTTCCCAACAGACAGACAGACACGTAGAAAAAGGCAGGGTTGCCCAGAGGCTAAGGAGCCACCAGCATGTGAGGAGCCTGGCTTAGTAAATCCAGTGTGTGACTTAGGACCTCTGCCTTCCCCACCACAAGAGGAGGTAATCATTCAAGAGTATGAACGAGCTAATTAGCAGGCAAAGCACTGGGTAAGATCCACATAGTGTTATTTTTAGGCAGGGGGTTGTCTCATGATCTGAGGCATCCTTATGGTAGGATATGCCAGCTTTAATGAGGCCAACAGTGCACATGAACACCTGTCCTAGGCCAGGTTTCTTTGGCTGTGAGCCATGCTGTGCTCCAGGGGGAGCAAGAGGTCTGGAGCCAGGTCCTAAGAGCTGAGATCTGAGAGAGCAGCCTCGCATGCATGGTGGCTTCTTGACCTGCTGATGCCCCATCTCCCACTCTCCTCTAAACACTCTGGATGCCTACCATTATACCCACATCCCACACACCCACCTTCTGCATCACAGTCTCCCTTCCACACCACCCAGTGCAACCCCATCAAGATCACCAGAGCCTCTAGGTTACAGACCCAACATCGAGTGGCTCAGAAGACTCTTGAGATGTAGTGGCCTGCGCCTCACCACTCCGCAGATAACTTTGAGCATCTAAACTTGCCAGCCCCACCCTGGATGGGGGGGTAGGGAGGGAACCCTTAGGTTAGCCACTTGTCTCTGCTTCCCAGCATAGTCCACGTCAATGAGGAATCCAGTCAGCCATCAACTTGCCCGGGCCACAGCAGGGATCGCCTTCCTGCCTTCCCACGTCACTTTGCAACCAACCCATCATAGTGTCATGAGGTGCTACCTTCAGAATACATCCAGAATCTGCCTGCTTCTCATCTCTGCCACCACCATCCTCTCCAAAAACACTGTACCATTCCAGCCTGCTCTGCCCTCAGCAGTCAGTGAACAGATGAGGTCAGATCATTCCTTCCAGGCTCAGCACCATCAAGTCTTAGTTTTCTCATCCTTAAGAGGCTCTCTTTGCTTCATGTCAGCCAGACACACTTACAAGATGGACATCACAAGCCTACTCTGCCGCTCCAGAAGCGCTGGGGTTTATAAAGTAGACAGCTGAGGCAGGGAGACTGATGAGACCATGTCAAACACGGAGACACGTGAGGATCCGTTAGTTATAAAAGTCACTAAGGGGCCAGGAGGTGGCTCCGTGGGCTGAGGGCTTGCCTAGCACTTATGAGTCCTGGGTTCAGTCCCAGCACTACGTAACCTGAGCATCATGGTGTATATGTATAATCCAAACACTTCAAGGGTAGAGGCAGAAGAATCAAGAGATCAAGGTCATTTTAAGCTACATAAAGTGTTCAAGACAAACCTGGGATACTTGAGACCCTGTCTTAAAAAAAGAAAAAAAGAAGAAGAAGAAGAAGAAGAAGAAGAAGAAGAAGAAGAAGAAGAAGAAGAAGAAGAAGCAGCAGCAGCAGCTGAGGTATCTCAGCAAGGACATGGTAAGAGATACTCAGCTTGCCTGGAGGCTGGTCTCCTCTTCCAGTGTCCAGCAGATGCCAGAGGCCTCCGTTTCCAACTATGAATATTCCTGTCACTATGCTTGCCATGTCACCAGCACGTCAACCCAGACCTAGACTATTGGAGATCTAGCTGTCATTTCCCCTGCTGACTCGAAGGTCTCCAACCTATGACATGAAGAGGGGTGACAGGTGACGGAGACTAGAGTCGTCAACCATGTACAGTCTGTGAGGTGATTTGGAACAGGAAAGGGTGACGGAGGAAAATATGCCTTATGACACATCAGAGAAAATATCCTGGGGAAACCGAGGGCATACAGCAAGGAAAAGCATCCTTCACTTCCATGGCGACCCTGGGAAACGCAGTTGAGCATTTTTCAAGACTGCTTACAAGCTTCAGATTTCACAGTGAAAACGAGCAGTGAGCTCCATCTGTGAGCACATTCTCTGAGCAGGAGGAGGCACAGTTGACTAGCTGAGGTCCCTGCTCATTTCACCACCAAGGAAGTGTGTTCCCACAAAGTGCTCCAGAATCACATCAAAGACCCGTCGCCAACTTTACCCGTGAGATAAAAGCAAAAGCAAATGGTTGAATTTCTTCTCAAGAGCCAACACCAAGAGGGAGGCAACAGAAAGAGACAATTCGCTTCTGTGCCAAGATCTGTTGATAAAAAGGAAAACAAAATCCTGCACATTTAGGCCATGCTAGGGCCAGAGAGAAGCAGAGACCAAGGCCATGGACTTGGTAAAAAGCTTTTCCAGGAGTCAGCAAGATGGATCAGTGGGTAAGGTGCTTGCTGCCAAACCTGACCACCTAGCTTTGATCCTGGGGCCTCAGATGGTAGAAGGAGAGAACTGATTCCCACATGTTGTCTTCTGACCTCCATATGCCTGCATATTCACATGATAAATACATGAAAATGTCATTTTAAGGTCTTTCCAAAGCTCCATTAGATGCCTAGTCTTAGATGCCAGCCCACGCCGTCAGCAGGCCCTCTTCCCCTTCCTACACTGTCCATCTCACCAATGGCAGATTCTTGTTCCTACAAGTCTTGGGCAAGCATCCACAGAGCCCTGCCATGTGCCCAACAGTGTGAACCTGCCACCACAGAAGTGACACAGACTACAAATAAATAAATAAATAAACAAACAGTGAGGCAAGGGCTCTAAGGACACAGAGCTCATCAGGTCCAGAAATGAAATCTGTGACAAAATCTGCCTCTCTGGATGAGAGAGGAGAGAGGCAGGTAGGCTAAGGCTCAAGTCTGCGGGAAGGAATGCTCCACTCACCACAGGACAGGGAGATAGCCCTGACCTTGAAATTTCAAACGTCAGAGGCAGAGAAACCAATGAAAAAGCACGTGAAGAAAACAGTGGTCATCTGGCTCGGGTGCTGTGTCATCTGAGGGAGTGACATTGGGCATAGTGGCTCACACCAGTAACCCCAGCAATGTAGGAGGCTGAGGCAGGAGGATTGCAAGTTTGAGGCCACCCTGGGATATACAATGAGACACTGGAGAGAGGAAGGGAGGGGAAGAGAGGTGTGAGGAGGATAAGGAGGTGAGAAGAAGAGAGGAGGAACAGCAGTAGGAGAGGGAGGTGAAGAGGAAGGATGATCAGGAGAGAATGCTTCAGGAAGAGGTGGACCAGAGTAGAGAAGCCTTAAGTGGTTCTCAACCTGTGGGTCACAACCCCTTTGGGGATTTTCACAGGGTCATCTAAGACCATCTGCATCTCAGATATTTACATTATAATTCACAACAGTAGCAAATTACAGTTATGAAGTCGCAATGAAATACTTTTATGGTTGGGGAAGGTCATCACAACATAAGGGACTGTATTAAAAGGTCGCAGCCTTAGGAAGGTAGAGAATCACTGCTTTAAAGGATATTAGAGTACAGAACTTGATTCAGGCAAAAGGTCTTATTCTCCTAAAGACTACTTTTGGAGCATCCAGGTCTACTATCCCCAGGGAAAGGACTAGATGTTTCCCCTCCCCAGTAGAGATAGCACAGCCATGCTTCTGAGATCACCCTGACCCCAGCTCGTGGAGTTCTTTGGAGGGAGACTTGAAGAAGCAGAGACTCATCCTAATTCCCTAGATTACCCACACCCTCCTAATTCCCTAGAATGAGCTAGGATCCACCCTGGAATGGGTGTGGAGTGAAGAGTTACCTCCACAACAGCAAATAGACGCAACTGAACTGGACTAACCTGTGGTTCTAGACCAGAATAACCAAGGAAAGCGAGAACTATCACCTGCAGCAATATTTCTGTTCATATTGTCACACTGTGAAGCCCGGCAGTTGGAAGAAGCCCCATAGCACACAGTGGGGGCCAGCAGTGGCCTTGGGGTGTGGCTGTGATCACGTTCTTTGTCTCGCTTGCCCCCTTTAAAACCAACACTCGAAGCCAGATTGTAGTTAGCTTCCTACTGCTCATGGCTCCATAAGGGTAGATGAGGCCCTCCCTCTCTAGCCTCAGAGCATAAGAGTGGAGTGGGAGAAAACAGCCAAAGATGACCTTGAACTTCTGAAATCTCCTGCCTTTAGTTCCCAAGGACTGACATGGTGGCAAGTGTACGCCACCACACCAGGTTATGCCATGCTAGGGCTGAACCCAGGTTTTCCATGCATGCAAGTACCCTACCAATAATGCTGCATCTCCATCCTGGTTTTTCTATTTTTCTGGTCATTTATTGATAGAACTGTTAGTCTTTTTCTTACCAATTTTGAGAGACTTTTTAAACTTAAAAAAAAAATATGCTGGGGCTAGAACATGTCAGGCAAGTGTCTTAGTTACTTTTCTATTGCTGTGAACAGACACCATGACCAAGGCAATTTATGAGCAAAAGCATGTAAGTGGGCACTTGCTTACAGTTTCAGAGGCTAAGTCCATGGCCATCATGACAGGGAGCATGGCGGCAGGCAAGCAGGCAGGCAGGCATGGCGCTAAAGCAGTAACTGAGAGCTCACATTTGGCCCATGAGTTTGAAGTGGGGGGCAGAGGAGACTGGGCCTCTCACGGGCTTTTGAGCACTCCAAGCCCACACTCAGTCCACATCCCTTCCAACAAGGCCATACTCAAATATTTGAGCCTGTGGGGGCCATTCTCAGTCCAACCACACAGTGAGTTTTCTACCACTGAGCAATACCCCAGCCCATGGGGTCAATATAAGATTAAGAGACCATTAGGGATTTGAAGCCCCGTAGTAGAGAAGTTGCCTAGCATGTACATCAATTTAGAGGCCCAGGGTTTTGCACAGCTAAGCATGACAGAATACACCTGTAATCCTAGCACTCAAGAGACTGAGGCAGGGGGATTGCCAGCATCAAACCCAGCTAAGGCTGCATAGTGAAATCCTGTCTCAAAAGCCAAAACAAACAAACAAAACCACAAAAAGATACTGCCCCCTTTTCTCTTGCTCCTGCTGCACATACATGATTCTTTCCCCCCAGAAATGTGTTGCTTGGCTTTTTTTATTTTTGTACGCAGTATGTTCTGGAATGCTGAAGGTTTTTTTATGTTGTAAAATCTGTCAGTGTTTTGCTTTATGATTTCTGCCTCACTTGGCAATACATCACTGCTAAATTACATTTTTAAACTGCTGTGCATTTACCATTTTTTAGCATGCTGCCCATATTTCTGTCCTATCAGTGTATATTGTAATTAAATATTGATTAATGCCACTCTTAACAGGACATTCTGGTGCATCAAAATTTGTTTGTCATTGCTTAATTTCTGTCACTTGTTGCCCAAAGGAATCAACTACATTACAAATACGTACAACTTCTTCCTGCATTCTAGATGGCCTTCCGCCAGGTGTTCTTTCTAACAACTACAGTCCATTATACTGGAGACAACTGACGGAATGGTTGATCTAAAGTGGGGTGGTTCTCAACATGTGGGTCATGACCCCTCTGGGGAGCGCATATCAGATATCCTGCATATCAGATATTTACATTACAATTCATAACAGTAGCAAAATTACAGTTATGAAGTAGCAATGAAATAGTTTCATGATTGGGGGTCACCACAACATGAGGGACTGTATTAAAGGGTCACAGCGTTAGGAAGGTTGAGAATCTCTGCTCTGAAGTGTCAACCTGACAGGAATGGAATCACCTCAGAGACAAACCTCTAGACTTGCCTGTGCGGATGTTCTCAGAAGAGTTCAGCTGAAGAGGGGAGGCTCACCCTGAATGTGGGCAGTGCGGCGCCACAGGCTGGGTTTCCAGGCTGAATGAGCAGGAGCCAGTGAGCTGAGCACCAACCAGCATCCGTCTCTCTGCTTCCTGAGTGCAAGTGAAGTATGACGAGGCACCTCGCTCTTGTCACCCTAACTCCCGTCAAAATAGAATGGAAGTTATGTGTACATGTTCGTATGGGTGTGTGAGTGGGGGTAGAGACCACAGGTCCACTTTGGTGCCATTCCTCAGGATGATACCCACCTTCCATCCGCCTTGTTTTTAAGTGTCTCTCACTGGTCTGGATCTTGCTGAGTAGGCTGGTCTGGCTGGCAGGTGAATTGGGGACCCACCTGTGTCCAGCTCTACAGTGCTAGGATCACAAGCATGCACCAAGATGTCTCGCCTTTTTCTGTGGGTTCTGGGATTCAAACACAAGTCCTTAAAACAAACCAAAAACAAACAAACAAAACAAAAAAACACAAGTCATTGACGCTTGCAAAGCAAATGCTTTACCAACTGAATCATCTCCCCAGCCTGATCTATGTCTTTCCCCCTCCTGTTTTTGCCTGGTTTTCTCGTTTGATACCTGGTACTGTCTTGGGACTGTGCCAACAAGGCCTTCACCACATGTCACTCCCTGACCTTGAACCTGCAGAGAACATGGTGCACAATAAATGCTTTTAACATCCCACTCTGTGACAAGACCTTCTGTAGAGGAGAAACCTTTGGCTGTTTCATTCACCACGAATCATTCCCAGCATCCAGAGGAGAGTCTGACACAGGCACAAGCATTACAATGAGGAATGACGTCATCTGCCTCCGTCCATCCCCCCCCACCTCCCACCCCCGGCTGTCTACTGTGTTAAGTCAGACACAGAACGATGACTAAGGCATGACATGGGGAGTTTCACAATGTGTCTCTTAGCGGGCAATGCAGAGAGAGATGGGCGCTCTGCTCGGTGTCATACATTAGTGACTCCGTGTGCTCACAGAGGCCACCTGCATCAGCCGGAAGACAACGTCTTGGAGGAAAGTCACCCAAATGTGGTCATTATCTCTACTGTTTTTTATTTGTACCTCTGTCTCATGCACTCAGATTTCACACCCCAGAGGGCTGCTGGTCACAGGTGGATTGCTGACAAAAGCCCTGGATGAAATAAATGCCCAGTCCTTTCGTCACCCTCTCGGCATCATCACCTCCTTGCAGAAGCCTCTTCCAACCCTTGTCTCGGTGACACCGGTAGCTGTTCCCCAGCTGCCCTCCTCCCTAGGGCCCCTCATTCCTGGCATCCATCTGCCTCCCTTCCCCAGCCACCAACAACTGACAGCATCCTCAAGTACCGGTTCTCCTGGGACTTCAGCTGGCACCTCTATGCTGTCCCAGCAGAGCCTACCAGCCTCAGAGAAACCCAGACACTTCCCAGCATTCATAGCTCTACCTATGGACCCAGCTAGATCTCTGACATGTCTCACTCTGGGTTCACACACCTTGTCCTTCCACTCCACAGATATGCAAAGAAACATTGTTTTCAGGAGGTTTCCTAGTTATCCCTGCTTATGATTTTTTTTCCAATAAATTCAACAGGGCTGGGGAAATGACTCAGAGGTTGAGAGTACTGACTGCTCTTCCAGGAGACCCTGGTTCAATTCCCAGCACCCAGATGGCAGCTCACAACTGTCTGTAACTCCAAGATCTGACACCCTCACACAGACATACATGCAGGCAAAACACCAATGCACATCAAATAAAAATAAATAAATTATAAAAATAAATAAAGTTCTACAATCTACTAGTTCAGCCCCATGGCAGGGAGCTGTGCTATGAGATGTTCTGTATGTTGTGAATGTGTTGCTCTGATTGGTTGATAACTAAAAAGCTGATTGGCTGGTAGCCAGGAAGGAAGTATAGGCAGGATAAACAGACAAGGGAGAATTCTGGGAAGAGGAAGGCTGAGTCAGGAGATGCCAGCCTGCCATCCAGGGAGCAGCATGTGGCACACAGGTAAAGCCACTGAACATGTGGCAACATATAGATTAACAAAATAGGCTGAGTTTAAGTGTAAGAGCTAGTCAATGGTAAGCCTGAGCTAATGGCTGAGCAGTTTTAATTAATATAAGCCTCTATGTGTTTACTTGGGTCTGAGTGACTGAGGACTGGGCAGGACACAGAAAAACTTCAGCTACAGAGCTGTGGGCGTTTTTATTGGGGTTATGCTGAATGTGTACATTAATGAATTGTTAATTGTTTTCTCTCAAGTTCCAACTATTTTTCCATCTACTGAAGTTCTGCTTTTGTGTTTTGCAGGGAGTTTTGTGACTTTCTTCATGTGAGTGGAGGACACTCCCGAAGTTCACTCTTGGCTATTTTATTCTGTCAGTTCTGTTTATTGCTGTCAAAAATGGGATCTCATTATTTTCTGTCTCATCACAGATCTGTCATATACAAAATATGCAGAGTGGATTTTTGTAACTAGCCTCTTACACTTGGCATAATGATTTTGAGGCACACCCATATTGCAGCACTTTCAATAGTTGTCTGAAATTATTTAAATCCCACCCCACCCTCTATTCCCAGCCCACTACCGTCCTCCCTCCCTGGCTTCCTGAGGAGCCTTTGGCATGGTCTCCCTGACTCCAGTTATCATCCCCTATGGCAGCCAAAGCAATGGTGTCCATGCCCCCAACATGCGATTTCTAGCAGAAGCCACTGCCCTTCCCTGACTCTGCACCTGAGGCTGCTTGGGGCTCAAACACCACCCCTCCATCATTCTTTCTTCTCCCTTATTTTCCTGACCATGCTGGTTCTCAGCCTTCTGACATCCACAGTGCTCCTTGCAAGTGTTGCTTTCATTGGCTAAACACTGGGAATAACCTGAGCGCCTGCCTGTCCACAGGGCAGGGTTGGAGTGATAACATTCCCAGCGTGGAATGCAGTGGTCATGACATTGCTATCAGCAGCGAGGTTCAGACACTGACATCAGGAGCCTCCTGGTGTGAGACATGCTAAGCGAAACGTCAGCACAGACACTTCTAATCAGCCGTGAGCCATCGAAGGAAATGTTCGGACGAGCTCAAGCTGAGGGGCACAAAACCGCTGCCTGCACACCTAGAGAAGGCCAGTGCTGTGAAACACAGAGAAGGGACCAACAGTTCCAGATTAAAGAATAAAGAGTCATGGCAGCCGTGTGCAGTGAGTGCCCTGACTTGGGTCCTGCATCAGAAAAATAAATTGCAACTAGGGACATTACTGGGGAAAAAAAACACAATAGCATTTGAGTGTGGACTGTGTTAGGAGATGGTGTTGTGTGTATGATTTACATTCTGCACATGTAAGTGCTCCTTGTTCTCCAAAGATACACATGGAAACAGTGATAAAATATAGCCTGTCTCTAAAGTTCAGTCTCAAATGTATCTGCAATACCAATCAGTATGTGTGTGTGTGTCCGCGTGTGCGTGTACGTGGGGGCGGGGTGCAAGAGAGAAAACTCATGATCAAATACAATAAAATGCAACAATTGGCACAACCAGCTGAGGGAATGGGGAATAAAGAAGTCAATTATTATACTCTGGCGTGGAAAAAAGGTCCTTTATGAATCACTAGGTGTCTGTGAACTCAGCCGCAGATGTTCAGGGAAATGCATGCCAACCATAAAGCAGTCACAGAGACCACTACCCAGGACAGTCTGGCTTCCACCTTGACCTGAAATGCATGATGGTCCTTCTTACTAGGACCCCTTCCTGGTTGGTAAATCATATGTTCACCAAGCTACAGAGACTGTTGAGGAAGGACTGGGTCATCTTATGTTTACATCATTTAAATCAGTAGAGTTCTATGGGTTTGGGGAAAAATTATTTCATTCATTTATGTGTTTATTTATTTGGGGGACCTCACACCTTGGCATGAGTGTGGGGGTCAGAAGATAGTTTGCAGGGGTTGGTTCTTTCCTACCATGTAGTCCCTGAGGATCAAACTCCGGTTGTGAGTCTCGGCAGCAAGCATCTTTACCCAGGCAGCCATCTCGCCCGCACAAGTCTTGCCTTTTTTAATGGGGAGCATTCAGAATTTTATATTAAAATAAACTTTTTAAAGTCAAAACTGTTTGTCTCTAACAAATTCTTCCTGATACATAACTGATGCAGTGGATAAGTAAGTTACTCATTAAGATGTATTACAAACCCATGAAATGTCTTTCTTCGGTCTTGGCAATTCTTAGTGAACCCCGAAAAATGAGAACAGCAGTGGGGTGTCACTTTCAGTCTTCAGACTCAGACATTAGATTAAAAGTGTATAGTGTAAGCAGGAATGGAAGAGAAGAGTTCCTTTTTTCCATTTTGATTATCTCCATTTCTTTTGTCTGTGTGCACATGTCATAGAGTGTGTGAGGAGGGCAGGGGACAGATTGTAGGAGTCAGTGTTCTTCCGCTTCGTGGGGCACAGGGATGGGACGAGGGCTGTCACATTTGGGGGCAGGCCCCTTTGCTGAGTGACCTCACCAGCCAGGGTTCATCTTCTCTTAGATCACTGTTGGGAATAGAAACTATCCCAGCCATTCTGGAGGCTGTTTTTGTTGCATCTGTAACGATATATATGCTTTGCAGTGTGATGATTTACATCTCATCTCTGGATCCCAAGGAAATGCAGAGATGTGCGCAAAACCATCCACCAGAAATCATCGTCAACAACAGAAACTGGAAACCAAAGCCCACAAGAGTGGTATGAATGAAATAAAGAGCCACCAGGGTGGACTAGCAGGAAAAATGCACTGAGTCTGCTTGCAGTTATATGCTTAAACTGATAAAGAAAATATGGAACAGAGAGACAAGATCATAGGAACACTCCATGTGTAAGTGTTTAAAAACACAAAACAAAAACTAGGCTCACTTTTCATGTGGATATCGTCTTACTTATATAACTTACTGTTTTATAAATATTTAGAGTATGCATATGTGTGTGTGTGTAAGTGTATGTACATGTATATCTATAGGTGTGCATGAGCCACAGTGCACATGTGGAGCTCAGAGGACAACTTGCAGGAATTGGTTCTCTCTTGCCACAACATGGAACCCAGGGATTAAACTCAGGTCATCAGACTCTGCATTCTTTAGGTTCCACATTCACAAATATAATCAATTATAGATCAAAAACATTTTGAAAGAAAAGCAGATTATGACTGCCCTGAACATAAGCGTGTCTTTTTTCTCCCACATCCACTTACATGGCCTCCTCTCCACATCAGTTGTTCTGTAGAGAACATGTGAGATGCACAGAACACTGTGCACAAGTAACATGCACATCCTGCCTAGTGAACTTGGGCACACCCAGAACCAGTGTCCTAAGCATGCACAGGGACATGGTGAATACATCTGTGTGTTCCTCTTTCTTCTCTGAGCCACCTTGTTGAAAGCATCAGTCACAGGAAATGATCACATACACTTTACAGAAGCAACATGTGCCAAAAGGGAGGAACTGGACCACCTTCACACAGCTCATGCCATGACTAGGATTCCAGATAAGACTCCTTCTGGCAGAACATGGACCCCACCTTAAATGCTTGTTGCTGTATGCCCTGCTAATGATCAAGGTAAGATAGTTGCTGGCAATGATCCACCAAAGATGATAAACCAATTGAGAGAATACAGACCTCCCAAACACACCCTGTAATGTTATGGAAATACTGACCAGTATCTGGCTATTTCTTTTGGCCCACCAACCAGCTCCCAAGTCATGACACAGAGACTTATTATTAGTTCTGAATGCTCAGCCTAGCTTAGGCTCATCTCTGGCTAGCTCGTTTAACTGAAATTAACCTGTTTCTCTTTATCCACCTTTTGCCAAGGGGCCTGTTCCCTTCTTACTTCTGTACGTCTGACTTTCACTGCTTCTCATGTCTGCTGGCTGGCGGCTGCCTGCCCTCTTGCCCCAGGCATCTCCCTTGTTCTCTCCTCCTCTCTTCTTCTCCTCTTGTTCTTTCTTTTCTCGCTCCTAGATTTCTCCTCTAATTCATTCTCTCTACCAGCCAGCCTCATCTATCCCCTTCTGCCCAGCTATTGGCCATTCAACTCATGATTAGACCAATCAGGTGTCTTAGGCAGGCAAGATGAAACAAATACAACACATCTTTACATAATTAAACACATACAACATAAACAAAGGTAACACACCTTTACACAGTTAAAGTAATATTCTGCAGCATGAACAAGTATAACACATCTTTGCCTAGTTAAAATAATATTCCACAACACTGACCAGTGAAGAATCAAGCAGGTACTTGAAGAGCAGGGAAACCTGGCTTAATTCTCGAGGGCTGAGACCTAAGCCCAGCAGTAATGCACAGTTTCTTTATAGTTTTTAAAGGTTGGTTGGCAATGTTGAAATTCCAGTCTTCTACATGACCATCTTGGGGTGACCTTTGAGGCACATGCCCACCAAGCAACCTTTCTATCCAAGTTAGACATGGTTGCAGGAACTAACATTGTAGGGAGTGATTCAAACATCCCTTCCTTAGCAAATAGGCTCTGTGGTTGACCAGAAAGCTGCAGTAATCATTTCTTTTTCTTTTCTTTTTTTTGGTTTTTCAAGACAGGGTTTCTCTGTGTAGCTTTGCACCTTTCCTGGAACTCGCTTTGGAGACCAGGCTGGCCTCGAACTCACAGAGATCCACCTGCCTCTGCCTCCTGAGTGCTGGGATTAAAGGCGTGCTCCACCACCGCCCGGCCAATAATCATTTCTTAAGACAGGTTCTTGTAAGCTTTTGCCTTCCCAAGAGAAGAGGAAGGCTCTTTAACAATCTAGCAGAACTCAGCACACTTAAGTAAAACCATGACTCACTCTATAACTACATAATCCTATAGCTTCTAGGCAAGGATGGTTATTAGGCTATTGTAATACAGAATAAAATTTTACTTCTGTTAGATCAAATATAAAGGTTATGTGTGTGTGTGTGTGTGTGTGTGTGTGTGTGTGTGTGTGTGTGTATTTCCCCCATAGGTAGGTGGGTAGAGAAAGAGAGGAGAGAGAGAAAGAGAGAGACAGAGAGAGAGAGAGAGAGAGAGAGAGAGAGAGAGATAGGGAGATAGGGAGATGATAGATAAATAGATAGATAGATAGAGATAGATACATAGATAGATGGATGGATAGATGGATAGAGAGATAGATGATAGATGGATACATACATACATGGATGGATGGATAGATGATAGAGAGATATGGAGAGAGAGAGACAGATAGATAGGAAGATAGATGGAGATAGACAATAGATGTATACATGGATGGATGGCTAGATGATAGATAGGGAAATAGGGAGATAGATGATAGATGGATACATACATAGATGATAGATAGATAGATAGATAGATGATAGATGAATACATACATGGATGGATGGATAGATGATAGAGAGAGAGATAGATAGATGGATGGATAGATAGAAAGATGGATATAAATATATCCTTCAGTAGTTATCAATATCCAGAAACACTGTCTCAGATTCTTTTATTGTCACTGTGACAAGATAGCCTGAAAAAAGTAACATAAGGGAAAATGAGTTTCTTTTAACCCACAGTTCCAGGCACCGTCAACCAGGGCAGGGAGGTCGAGGCAGCAGGAGTGTGGAGAATCCGGCCCATCACACCTGTGGTCCAAAGAAGAGAGTGATGACTATGCACACTAGTGCACAGCCCCTTTTCTCTGTTTATGCTGTCCCAGATCCTTGCAGGGAGTGGTACCCACTTTACCGGTTATTTAACACATGCAGAATAATCCCCGGGGCGTGCCCAGAGGCCTGTCTCCTAGGTGATTCTAGAACCTTTTTTAAATGCAATTTATTTTTATTCATGATTTAAAAATTCATATTTTAATAAAGAGACATTTAAATAAGGTAAGAACAGGTTACAAGTATTTGATGATACTGTGTCACTACAAATCAACAATATTAAATTTCCTTTTACCTATTCAAAACCTTTCCATGAGGGTAATTCTTTTATTTTTTTAAATTTTATAATTAATTTAATTTTACATATCAGCCATGGATTCCCCTGTCCTCCCTCCTCCCGCCCCCCCTTCCCCAACCCACTCCCCATTCCCACCAACCCCTGGGGATTCAGCTCAGCCTGGTAGATTCAGTTGAGGCAGGTCCAATCCCCTCCTCCCTTCACCCAGGCTGAGCATAGTGTTCCAACACAGGCCCTAGGTTCCAAAAAGCCAGCTTATGCACCAAGGGCAGGTCCCACTGCCTGGGGGCCTCCCAAACAGTCCAAGCCAATCAACTGTCTCACTTATCCAGGGGGCCTGATCCAGTTCCATGGAGGCTCCTCAGCTATTGGTTCATAGTTCACGTGTTTCCACTAGTTTAGCTATTTGTCCCTGTGCTTTTTCCAATCATGGTCTCAATATCTCTTGCTCAACTGTTGGTGGGAATGCAAGCTTGTACAGCCACTGTGGAAATCAATATGGTGCTTTCTTAGAAAATTGGAAATCAATCTCCCCCAAGACCCAGCTATACCACTCTTGGGCATATACCCAAGGAATGCTCAATCACATCACAAGGACACATGCTCAGCTATGTTCATAGCAGCATTGTTTGTAATAGCCAGAACCTGGAAACAACCTAGATGCCATTCAACTGAAAAATGGATAAATAAAATGTGTTACATATACACGATGGAATACTACTCAGCAGAGAAAAACAATGACAACATGAAGTTTGCAGGCAAATGGATGGATCTAGAAAAAATCATCTTGAGTGAGGTAACCCAGACTCAGAAAGACAAACATGGTATGTACTCACTTATAAGTGGATACTAGATGTAAAACAAAGGATGACTAGACTGCTACTCACAACTCCAGGGAGGCTACCTAGTAAAGAGGATTCTAAGAAAGACACAGGGATTGCCCAATGACAGAGAAATGGATGAGATCTACATGAGTAAACTGGACATGAGGGGGGGTGATGAAGGACAATGGTCAGGGGAAAGAGAGCTTAGGGGAGTGGGAGATCCCAGCTATATCAGGAACAGAGTGGGAGAACAAGAGATACCATGATAAATGAAGACCCCATGGGAATAGGAAGAAACAAAGTGCTAGAGAGGTCCCCAGAAATCCACGAAGATACCTCCACAATAGACTACTGGCAGTGATTGAGAGAAAGCCCAAACTGACCTGCTCTGGTGATCAGATGGCTGAACACCCTAACTGTTGTGGTAGAACTCTCATCCAATGACTGATGGAAGCAGATGCAGAGATCCGTGGCCCAGCCCCAGGTGGAGTTCCAGGAGTCCAATCGGTGAGAGAGAGGTGATTCTAGAGTCTGTCGAGTTGACAGTTAATATACAAGCACCTAAAAGACAAACCACTATGCCCGTCTGTGAGGGAGTTTCCAGATTGGATTGATTGAGCTGGGAAAACCCACCCTCAATGTGAGCAACACCATCCCTCGAGCTTGGGTCCTAGACTGAACATAAAGGAAAAAGCTGGTCGAGCACCAACATTCTTCTCTCTCTGCTTCCCGGCTGGATGCAGTGTGACCAGCCTGCCTCACAGTCCAGCCACCATGCCTTCCCCGCCCTGATGAACCATACCTCTTCTTTATATAAATAACATTACCCTTCCCCCTCCTTCTTAAGTTGCTTCTTGTCAAGCATTTTGTTACAGAGGCAAGAAAAGTAACTAACACACATGGACATACTTGCAGATACCTGACTGGCTCAGGCATGAACAGTTCCCATGCCTGGAAGGGCTCTTAATCCACAGTATTGGAGTCAGTCATCTGGATAGCCTGTGTGTGTAGTTCTGGACTCCTGGAAAGCACGCGGAGGGTTACGCTTGGCTCTATATAGACAACTATCTCCTACATCCTTCTCTGTGGGCCACATTTGTGCTGCCCCTCTGACAACCCCTGACCTAGTGACCATTGTGTGATTTAGCCAGAAAAGAAAAAGTCTTAAGTGATGAAGAGCCTGGGGTTTCTATCCTGTGATTCTCTGCAAGATAAAAGAAAAGCCTAGCTGGCTGGGCATGGAGGTGGGGAGGGACACTGAGATCCGGCCCTGCCACATGCTGAGAAGTGAACCCCAGTGAGCCTTAGAGTTGGAGACATCGGAGCCAGTTCTTTGAAGCTGCCTGCCCTGCTTTGGTTTTCCTATCGCTGTGATATAACACTGAGCAAGCGCAACCTTCAGCTTGCAACTCCCAGGCCACACACCATCACTGAGAGAAGTCGGGGCAGGAACCTGCAGGCAGGAACTGATGCAGAGACCATGGAGGAGTGCTGCTTACAGGCTTGCTCGCCATGGTTTTCTCAGATTCCTTTTTTAAAAGCCCAGGTCCTCATGCCTAGGGATGGCACCGCCCACAGTGGGACAGGCCCCTTTCACATCAATCTACAGGACAATTGAGGACCTGTGGCAGGGGCAAGCTATAACCCTTAAAGGCCCAGTGACCCACCTCCCCCAACCAGCCCTCCAGAAACCTCCTAAAACAGTGCCACCAGCTGGGGCCAGATGTTTAAACATACCAGTTTACGGGACAAAACTCAGGTTAAATCATGACTGACTCGTAACTTTTATTTCAACCATGCTGTCATATACTTTATATAGTTTGATCATGTGGCCATCAGGTGAGGTAGACTGTGTGACTTCTTTTCAGATAGGAGGGCAGTCTCAGAGCTTCCAAAATCTATACATGTCAATTGCAGCTGGGCAGTGTCTATTGCTGCGACGAAATGCCATGACCAAAAGCAAGTCGGGGAGGAAAGGGTTTATCTGGCTTACACTTCAGCATTGCTGTTCATCTCTAAAGGAAATCAGGACAGGAACTCAAACAGGGCAGGAACCTGGAGGCAGGAGCTGATGCAGAGGCCTTGGAGGGGAGCTGCTTAATGGCTTGCTACCCATGGCTTGCTCAGCCCACCTTCTTATAGAGCCCAGGACCAGAAGCCCAGGGATGGCACCACACACCATGGACTGGGCCCTCCCCGACTGGTCACTAAATGAGAAAATGCCTTACAGCTGGATCTCATGGAGGCATTTCCTCAGCTGAGGCTCCTTCCTCTGATGACTCCAGCTTGTGTCAAGTTGACACACAAAACCAAGTACAGGCATCTCAAGGGTGCTTGGCCAGTGTTCATTCAGACTCTCCCTACCTGGTTTTATTGCTGTTCTATCTACATTTCCCCTCTTGGGGGGGCTGTGACAGGAACCCAGAGCCCACCCCACTGACTCCAGTACACAAGAGGGTGTTTTGTGGCTGCTCCAAAGCTCCACACGACCTGCGTGGCAATCTTTAGCCAAAAACTCTCTCACCCATTTCTTGCCAGGTCTGGTCCAGCACCCTCTCCCTCATCCACTTTCCCAGAATTGTCAGGGCCCGGCGGAAGAGGTTTTTCACCAGTGCTGTCCACAGCCGGGGAATGCATAATGAAGTCACCAGCCTGAGAGAGAAAAGGCCTCTGTCTCCCTGGGTGACGGGGTTTCAGCCCTGGGACATGCATTGTATGGCTCTGGGCCTCCAAAATAAAGTCGTGACTGTGTGGGGCATGTCATCTGGCCTGGTAGCTCTGAGCTAGGACATTTCATTTCCGCTCTGTAGAGTTCCCGCACAGTCCCTTGAATGGTTCCAGGGCTGTGTGGCCACGCGATGACCTTTCTCCCACCATGATGTGAGCCACCCAGAATGAAAAGCCCTGATTTACACGCCCTCCCTAGACCCACCCCCCTCAGCCCCAGTGTGCAAATTGCATTGTGGCAGGGTGTCTTCTGGGGACAGAGAGGCTCCTGGCAGCTGTACTGACCCACAGTGGCTGTCATTCCAGGACAAGATGACATGTTCTTGCCTGCAGTGGCTCTGCCTCTGCTCCCTCTGTGAAGCACAGGGCTGTGACCTCCCCCACACACACCCCAGTTAGAATGCTGGCCATAACATAGGCCCGTGAGGCAAATGACCAGGAGCAGCTAGGGCTCAGATGTGTCTCCCAACATCCAGCTCTTTGGAAACAAATCCCTGTGCAAGAGTGTTGAGAGGTTGGGCTGGTAAGCGGTGATTAAGTGATTACAGAGGGATGAATACAGCCATCAAGGGATTGGGTTAGTTAAGGCAAGAGTGGCCTTGAGGGTGGCTCTCTTGCTCCTCTACCTTGGACACACTCTTACCTACCCACCATCCACCATGGCATGCCACAGCACAAAGACACTTGATAGATGTCAGAACCAAATTCTTTGACTATAGAGCCTCCCAAACCATGAGAACTAAATTTGTTTGCTACAGTCTGGGGGGGGGGGTGCTGTTACAATGGCAGAGAGTAAACTGAGGCAGAGACAATGCCATGTCTACCAAGCAAGGCCTGAGTGAGGATTGTGCCAGCTATGGGGTTCAAACAGAGCCGCCGTCAGATCCCAGCTGGGAAATGCTGAGGACCCACAGACCAAACCAAGGGCATGTTCAACCCCAGTGAGTGTTGTCACTAGCGGTCAGGGCAACTATGGGAAGTCACAGATATCCTCAGTCCTTCTCCCATCTGCCTCTGGGCTTCTGCCAAGCCCACCCTGATGCCAATTGAAATGGAGACCAAGGTGTTGTGGTTCAAATGTGAAATGTCCCCTACAGGCACGTATACTTGAGTGCCTGGTCTGCAGATGATGGGGATGTTTGGGGATGTGGTGGTGTGACTAAGAACAGCCCTATAGGCTCATAGGTTTGAATCCTTGGTCCCCAGTTGGTGGTCCTGTTTGGGAAGGATTAAGAGGCATAGTCCTGTTGGAGGAGGTTTGCCCCTGGGGGTGAGTTTAGAGGCCAAAAGCCCATACCATTCCCAGTTAGCTCTCTTTCTCTGCCTCCTGCTTGTGGATCACGATGTAAGCTCTCAGCTCCAGCTCCATGCCTGCCTGCCTGCTGCCAGGTTCCCTGGGTCATGGAATCACTTTCTGGAAATGTAAGTCCCCAATAAAGTCTTTCTTCTATAAGGTGCCTTGCTCACGGTTTCTTAGCACAGCAGTAGAAGAGTAACTAAGACAGGAAAGTTGTGGAACCCTTAGGAGGTGGAGCCTTGCTATAGGAAGTGGGCCACAGGGAGGGAGGGGCTTGGGGTGTTAAAGCCCAGTTCCACTTCCTGTCCACTTCCTGTTTCTGGCCCTGGCCCTGATGTGACAGCCGCTTCCTCCTGCTGCTGTGACGTCATCCCCACAGTGACGAATGTGTCTCCTCAGACGGTAAGCCCAAGCCCTTCCTCCCTTGAATTGTTTCTTGTCAGACTTTTGGTCATGGCAAGAATGAAAGTAATGAATACATCAGATGTGATTCCAAAGGTTGTCTTGAAGGACAGGGGGCGCAGAGAAGGGGAGGGGATGGATCCTGCTGGGGTCAAGTGCGCTGCCACCTTCTAGCCTGGCTGGGTCACCAAAGCAGCTTTGCTTCCATGAGCTGTTTATTCTTACTTTATTTCCGCCCCCCAGCAGATTTTTGTTTTCCTCACTCGAAATGAGCCTAGGAACTGGAATCAGTTTGTTCAAAGATGTCCTCTCTTATTTCAACTTCAGTAATCCAAGGCTTTAGATGTAGACATGGGATAGAAATAGAGATGTGTCATATATATTCAACACAGCACCAAGCCATATGTGTGTTTTCTGTAAACACATGAGATACTGTGAAGCTTCGGCTTTCCCGCGGTCCTGTGTATAAACACGACTGGGTCCCTCCGTATGTGTCTTTCAAAGCTGACTTCCACAGGCACAGGGGAGTTCAGCAAACGGCATCATGCTCTAGCATTTGGTTGGAGCAGGTGCCTTTGGGAAGTGAGGGATGCAACATTCAAACTCCCCTGGGACTACACGGGGACAGGTGTCTCAATAGCAATAAGGAAGCCTGTGACGAAAACCCATTCAGAGGTGACAGACTTTACTCCTGACACATTGGAAATTTCCTGAGAGACGAGACAGACAAACGCCACACCAGGAAGAGGTGCGTGAAGCACGGGGCAGTGCCCCCCATAGCGTGTGGCTCCCAGAGGAACCAAAGCAAGACTGTCATCCCAGTCCAGGATACGGTTGCAGAATCTGAAAGCCACGAACACAACACTATTTATATCTGTGTCGTCATGTGTAATACCTCTGGGCAGAAAGAGACAACTAATAAAAGCCATGATGCGTTTGGAAGTCGTGTGGGCTTCTTGAACCTGTAGCTGTTGCCCATGCTAGATCACCTTAGCCCGAGGCCACTGGGACAACTTTCCATCATTGCAAAGGCCATGTGTTCACACACACCCCCTCAACCCAGCAGGCATTTCTATGCTACAGACCAAGAGGTAGTTAACCTTTGAGCCTTTCCTCCGAGAAAATGAATCCTTCCATCCATGGGAGGTCACATGATAAAAAAGAGCTTACAATTCACAGGATCAAGGTAAGCAAAAATCAAAGGTCTGCACACTGTACCAAGTGCAAGTGTGGGGCACACAGCAGTTGGGAAAGCTAATGGCATCCAGAGCCGACAAGGCCCTGCAGGTGTAGCTGATGGGGCCTAGGTGTGGCTGCCTGGGGCAGGTGTGGCTGCCTGGGGCCCAGGTGTTTCTCCAGCAGGAAAGGACCAGGCAGCACACAGTTTGGTCCAGCCAGGGCTTCCCATTTATATGGGATTTCACAGTCAGTCCATTCAGTTTCCAGGCCTGCTGGCAGCCCCCCACTTTCTTCTAGACCTCAGAGAGGCAGCGGAGGTGACTTTGCTGATGCCTGCAGCGCTCTTGAAGTTGGACATTGTCAGGCGCTCTCATCTGCTGCAGATGGTACCCAGGAGAGGCAGAATCGAAAAGGGGTTCAAAAGCCACAGCTGTTGAGACAGTCTGTTCAGACACTTGACCCTCAGACCCAAGTCCACCTTGACCTGTACGGAGTTGCCACTCAGCCCCTTGTGCTTGGTTCTCCTTCCAACATCTGGACTCTACTCTCTTTGCTTCAGCATCCCCATCTCCTCCATCTCCAGTGAACTCAGGAAAATCCACTGGATACAGATGAGAAACGTCAAGTAAATAGCATGAAGGAAATAATTGGGTGAGGAAAAATGCCCCCAAACATGATACAAAACATCTTTGGTGCACGAGAACTGCTAATTTTCAAAGTATTGTGGTGGACTTTCATTGACACGTCTGTTGTCTCCCAGTTGGTCCCACTGGCCACTTTGCTTTCTCCAAATGGCTTTGAGGCAAATGGCTTTCAGCTATGTGGCTTACTGCAAAGTGCCTCAGCCAGATCTTCCCATCTCTTTATGTCACACTTCCACCAGCAAGACTGTCATCTCTACCAACCCACATCTACCTGTGGCTCTCTACACATTGGGAACCCCCCACGACTTTCAGGAAAATCTGTGAGCTACATGATAAAGGGACAACAATGTCTATAAGCTCCTGATCAGCAAGCCCCACTAGCAGGAAGTGTATACACAAATTCAAGTCAAGAGCTGACTCTGCGACATGGGAACCAGCTAATGACAAAAGCTGAGCTTGCTACCTATCTTACACTTGGCTTACACTTCCATATCGCTGTTCATCACTGAAGGAAGTCAGGACAGGAACTCAAGCAGATCAGGAACCTGGAGGCAGGAACTGATGCAGAGGCCACGGAGGCATGCTGCTTACTGACTTGCTCAGTCTGATTTCTTACAGAATGCAGGACCACCAGCCCAGGAAGGGCACCATCCACAATGGGCTGGGCCCTCCCCTATGAATTATTAATTAAGAAAATGTCCTGCAGGCTAGCCTATAACATGATCTTATGGAAACATTTTCTCAGTTGAGGTTCCCCCCTCTCAAATGACTATAGCTTGTGTAAAGTTGACATGCTAGACAGCAGAATTAACCCCTTGTCAACTCGACACACAAACACATGACTTTTTAGTTAGAACCTTCCCTTTCTCATTTGTCACTAATATGGCAAATTAATAATAATAATACCACATTATAAAACATAAGTAACTTTAAAAATCCCACAGTCTTTACAATTTCAAACATGTTAAAAGTTTAGTCTCTTTAAAAATCCAAAATATCTTTAAAAGTCCAAAGTTTCATTTGTGGTGGGTTCCTATAAAAAAAAATAAGTTAAATACTTTCTTACTTCAAGAAGGAAGAACCAGGGAATAATCACAACCTGAACAAAGCAAAAAGACATTCTGTGTGAATAACTTAGTGTCTTATATCTGGGATCCCCTCACAGTCTTCTGGGCTACTCCAAAGGACCTGGATCACTTCCCTGGCTCCACCCTCTACAGCACACCCAGTTGTTTTCTAGGCTTAGGCTGGCTTCACTCCACAGATGCTGCTGTTCTTGGTGGTCATCTCATGGTACTGGCATCTCCAAAATGCTGGGATCTTCTGTTGCAACTGGGATGCATTTTCATCAATAGCCTTTCCTGGATTCTCTTCAGGGACTCCAGCCCTGCCACATAGTGCCAGGCCTCAGCTGCTCTCCATGACTCTCCTCAGCTGCTCTCCTTTGTGACTTCAAAACTAGTACCATCTGGGTGCCTCTTACACTACCAAGTTTGGCTGATTGCACAAGGTACAACCTTGCCACCTCTGGATCACAGCTTCTGTGTGCTAACTCTCAGGAAATACTTTCCAGAAGATTTCACCTCAATGATGCTAGTCTCTTCTTAATCACAGCTGATCCTTCAGCCCTAGCTGACCAGAACCACAGAACCTTAATTCAAAACAGCAAATGGTCCCAATAGACTCTTTAAACTTCCCTTTGAACTTCACAAGCCAGGCCTCCATCATTTGCACTGCCCTCAACATTCTCATCTTCCAAGATCCTAAAGAACCACCACTGAGCTCTCAAGACTCAATGACTTTTCTAGCCCAAAGTTCCAAAGCTTCCACAACTCTCCCAAAGACAACATGGTAAGATCTGTCATAGTAATGCTCCACTCCTGATACCAGTTCATGTCTTAGTTAGAGTTATTATTGCTCTGATAAAATACCATAAACAAAAGCAACCTGGGGAGGAGAGGATTTGTTTGACTTATACTTCCACATCACTGTTCATCACTGAAGAAATCAGAACAGGAACTCAAACAAGATAAGAACCTGAAGTCATGAACTGATACAGAGCCTATGGAGGAGGAGCACTTATTGGCTTGCTCTTTATGGCTTGTTCAGCCTGCTTTCTTATAGAACTTGGAACCACCAGTCCAGGGGTGTCACCACCCACAATTAACTGCCCCCCATCAATCACTATTTTAAAAATGCTCTACAGACTTGCTGATAGCCCAATCTTATGGAGACATTTTATCAATTGAGATTCCTGCCTTTCAAGTGATTCCAGCTTGTGTCAAGTTGACATAAAATTAGCCATCAATATTTAAGTGGCTTCAATAACTGGACCCTTTCAGCTGTGACCAGAAGTTGTCCATCTGGTACTAATTTCTCTTTCAAAACAAGGCTAGTGCAGTGGAAAGGTTCCTATCTGCTTTAGTCAGGCTTTCTATTGCTGTGACAAAACACCATGACCAAAGCAACTTGGTGAGGAAAAGGTTTATTTCACTTACACTTCCACATCATAGCCTACCACTGAAGGAAGTCGAGACAGGAACTCAAACAGGGCAGGAACCTGGAGGCAGGAGCTGATACAGAGGTATCTTAGTTAGGGTCTCTATGGTTCTGAAGAGACACCATGACCACAGCAACTCTTATAAAGGAAAACATTTAATTGGGTGGCTTACAGTTTCAGAGGTTTAGTCCATTATCATCATGGTGGGACATAACAGCACGCAGGCAGACATGGTGCTAGAGAAGGAGCTGCGAGTCCTACATCTTGATCCACAGACAACAGGAAGTGAACTGACACTAGGTATAGCTTGAGCGTAAGAGACCTCAAAAGCCTACCCACACAGTGACATACTTCCTCCAATAAGTCCATATATACTCCAATAAAGTCACACCTCACCTCCTAATAGTGCCACTGCCTGTGAGCTTATGAGAGCCAATTATATTCAGACTACCACAAGAGGCCATGGAAGAGTGCTGCTTATTGGCTTGCTCCTTCTAGCTTGCTCAGCCTGCTTTCTTATAGAACTCAGAACCACCAGCCCAAGGGTAGCCTCACTCACAATGGGCTGGACCCTTCCCCATCAATTACTACCTAAGAAAATGCCTTACATCTGCATTTTCTCAATTGAGGTTCCCTGCTTTCCAGTGATTCTACCTTGTGTCAAGTTGACATAAAACTAGCCAACACAACATCTTTGGGGGTCACACATGGATGTGAGTCCCAGACCTGCATAGTGGGATTGGTGGAGATACGTCATCATTCGATCCCTTTATTCCTTCTTTCCTTCTCTGTTGCTGTACTTACCTTGCAGGATCATAGTGACATGTAACCTATCAGTGCCTGCACTGGCTCATGCTCCATATTGCCACGCTTCACAGGGTCTCTGCTGCATCTACCACTTCCATGGCCTGACCCCTCTCATGGGCTTTCTGAAAGACCAAACATTATCCTGATGCACTAACCCTGAACTTCCTCCTGGATGGCTTCCAATCAGAAGGAAAGAATGTTCTCTTGCCCTTTGAGGGGGATGGTGCTGTCTTCCGCCCATCCATCACTGCTCGGCGGATTCTATTAGAAACTTCTGTTCCTTGGCAACCACCTAGCAACAGAAGCCTCCCTGAATTTTTTTTATAAGGCTTTCCAAAAATTGTTTTTCTAAAGGACTTTTATTCCTTCCCAACATTTTTACCCTAAGGAAATAATTTCTCTTTATTGCTTTTCCTGATCACAAAAGTAATACAAACTTGCTTCAGAAAAGCAGAGCAATAAAGAGACACAGGAAGTGAAACCTCCTGGTGGACAGTGTTCTCTCCCATCACAGCCCTTGCCAGCCCAAAAACCCTCCCAATAAACACTGCCAAATAAGGTATTTGGAGGGAGGAGTCATTTGCTTTTGGATTCTAGAATAGAGTGTGTTATTTTCATGGACAATCCTAGCATAACGTTGATGGCCCAGTGGGCAAAGCTCTTGCCATACAACTTGGAGACCTGTGTTTGATCCCTGAGGCCCTCATAGAAGTAGAAGGAGATAAACAATTCCATGAAGTTTTCCTCTGACCTCCACACATGTGCCCTCACACAAATGTCCCATAAATAAAACAACAGCAACACCTTCCTTTCCTTTCTAGGGCAGTTACTACCTGTATCTGCCTGAATTTTAGATGGGTGGTTGGTCTTCTTTCATTTGCAGACATAAATGGTTCCTTTATCCTGAATTCCAACTTTGCAAATATCGTGGCTTGAATTATAATGGCCTCCATAGGTTGGTAAGTTTGAATGCTTGGTCTCCAATTGGTGGAACTGTTTGGGAAGGATTAGGAGGTGTGGCCTTGATGGAGGAGGTGTGTCACTGGGGCTGGGCTTTGAGGTTTCAAAAACCTATGCCATTAGCTCTTCGGCATCATGCCTGTGGTTTACGTGTATGTAAACTCTCGGCTACTACTCCATCACCACACCAGCCTGCCTGCTGTCATGTTCCCCACCGTGATATTCATGGACTCTACCCCCCTAGAATCCAGAGCTCCAAATTAAATGCTTTCTTTGATGAGTTGCCTAGATCATGGCATCTCTTCACAACAATAGAAAAGTATTAAGACAGCATCCTCCAGAAATTCTACTTAATGAAAATGAGTAGGACTGAGACTGATGAGAGACCAAAGCATCGTTAGAAAGTGACTCTGTTTCCAACACCAGAAGCCCTGTTCTAGTGAGACTGAAGGGAATGAACTCAAGGGACATGGAGAAAGAGAGAGAGAGAGAGAGAGAGAGAGAGAGAGAGAGAGAGAGAGAAGAAAAGGACAGAAAATAAAGAAGGGAAGGAGGGAGAGAAGGAAGAAAGAAAGAAAGATAAGAATGAGTCAGCCTACATCCTTATATCCACTCATTTGGTCAATAAACACTATTAAAAATAAATTCTTGTTCAGGCCATGGGCTTTGAATATTCAAAGAGGAATATTTTTTTTAAAAAAGACATGTGAACAAACACAAAATGCAGGCTATGGCCTCTGTGTAGTGAAGTCACAAAAGCAACAGGCAGCAGCCACACCATTAAGGAAAACACAAAATCTCTGCACACTTATCAAGGTACATTTTCCCATGAGCTACAAATGCCTCTTCAAATTGCCCACATGGTAACTTAATAATAATGATGATGGGAAGGAGAAGAAGAAGAAGGAGAAGAAGAGGAGGAGGAGGAGGAGGAGGAGGAGGAGGAGGAGGAGGAGGAGGTTCAGCTGATATAGTGCTTACCTAACAGATAAGAAAGAGTTTGATGCCCAGCACCACATAAACCAGGAGTGGTGGCTCACACCTGTCATCCCAGAATTCAGTAAATAGAGACAAGAAGTTCAAGTTCATGTGGGAGGGCAGTAATAAGAGGAAGTCTTGGGGAACATCGAGGAAGAGGAGGCAGAAAGACAGCAGAGCTGGAGGAGGGAAGGATGCTGTGAAAGACCATCTCCTGGATATGACATGACTGCCTCACCCATGACCTCACAGCAGCAGTGGCCACCAGCATAGAACTGGGGAAGTCAACATTCCACTGTGAATGGCAGAGGGGTTCATAAAGCTCTGCCCCTCCTCAAGGAGCAAGGAGAAGAGAGTCACATTCTTTAGTGGTCTGCTCACAGCTGTGTTGCCTCCACTCAAGCAAATAAACATTGACCTGTGCTCATTCAGACAATCCCGAGTAAATGCAGTGGGACATACATACACATGCACACACAGTCACAAAAGTAAGAGGAGGACTTGGGAAGATGGAGGGCTTGGGTGGAAGAGGAAAGGGGATAAAGAGGAGAATGGGAGAGGTGTTTAATCAAGGAATATTATGCATATGTGTGTGTGTGATTGTAAAAAGATAAATAAAATGTTCAGAAACAAAGAGAGAACAATTTGATGCGTGTATTAGTCTCCTGCAGCTGCTATAACGAATTGCCATAGAAGGAGTGAGCAGCAGCCTATCTGCTCACAGCTCTGGAGGATTTCAGCCTAGAGGGCCATGCATGCATTCGCAAAGGCTCCTGAGGAGAACCCATCATTGCCTCTTCCACTTCACTGAGCTCTGTCTCTAGTTCAGTCTTCACATGGCCTTCTCTCATATTTATCCATCCATGTATCCAAATCTCTCTTACTGAGAGAATGATAGTGATGTTGAGTTTTGAAGGTAAAATGTCTTCCATAGGCTCATGGGTTTCAACACTTCAGTCCCCCAGAGTGTGGCATTGTTTGGGAAGGCTGTAGAATCCTTGGGAGGTGGAGCCTTACTGTTGAAAGTGAGTCACTGGGGTGAGCCTTGAGGCTTTATAGCCCAGTGTTACTTCTTGATCACTCTTTGCTTTTGGGGTGTTGATGTGGATGCAATGCAACCAGCCAGCTCCTGATACCATGCCTTCCAGCAATGATAAACCAAAATTATAAGCTGAAATAAATTCTTTCACCCCTGATTTGCTTTTGTCAGGGTATTTTATCACATCGACAGAAAAGTAACCAATGCAGTCATCCTCAGCCTGATCACATCTGCAAAGATCTTGTTTCCAGATAACATTGGCGGATTCCAGTGGACTTGACTCCAGAGGAACCCTCAGTTCACTACAGTATGTAGGTACTTAGAAGAGTGTGTTTGTTTATCTCCACTTCATATCCACGTAACCCTTCTAAAGCCACTTTTGTGGGCTGTATGCTTGACTTGGGTACTTCTCATGGGCATCACTGTGTCGAGGGTAAGGTAACCACAATGACCTAATTCTCAGAAGGACCAATGCTCTGGAGCTGGGATCTTAGAATGGAGACTTGTGAGCCTGAGCATCATTCCTGTGTTATTGTGGCCAACTGCCCTCCTTCTCAGTGCTGGAAAGTCCTGTACCCCAGCAGTGCCTTGGTTCTAGGCAAAGTGGATACCCCAAAGCCTATAAGGACTTAAACATATTTATTGTGAGAAAATCAAGATTTTAAATTACCACGACATGAGAAGTGATATGAAATATCCACATTACTAATTTGTTCCTAGTGCATTCTTTTTATTTTAAGATTTATTTATTTATTATGTGTACAGGGTTCTGCCTACATGTATGTAGATCTCATTACAGATGGTTGTGAGCCACCATATGGTTGCTGGGAATTGAACTCAGGACCTTTGGAAGAGCAGCCAGTGCTCTTAACCTCTGAGCCATCTCTCCAGGCCCCGGCAGTGCATTCTTATATCCAACTGAGTACAAGGTGGATGGAAGTCTGGTTACATAGGAACACTTAGTAGGGCTTCAGTAAACATGTGTGAAGCAGATGCCTGAGCATCATCAAGCTATGTTGTCTGGCCTTTTCTGAAAAGCCATGAACAAATGTCTGCTCATCCCATATAGGACGCCAATGACAAAAAAACAAACAATAATCCCACCCAAGCCCATCTTTGAGAACCAACAAGCTTGACTACAGTTATTTACAGGAACATGGGTGACTTATGGGCAGCTCTATCACTGAAGAAAATATTCTCTGTCCCCCAGTCATCTGTTAACTGCCCATGTATCCTCAGAGAGGGCAGGGCTCCGTGAGCCTCTCTCCCCATAGGAGAACACTGATGGGTCATAGCTTGCACTGAGAGCTCAAGAAGGCAGTGGCCAGGTCATGCCCAGAGGACACCATCCCCCAGCAGCCTGCAGTGCGGCTCTGGGCTCGCAAGGACCTGCAGCTCTGTCCCGAAGTAGCCTAGCTACCCTGTGTAGACCTTCACTACCACGTCTAAAGACTGCTTCCTTTGCAGCGTGAAAACAGAGTGGAGGTGAGGTGAGGTAATCGGGGGTTTGCAAAGCTCTCAGTAGAAACACCCTTGGGAGAAAGAAGTCCTGCAATAGTAACATGTCACCCTAGGAAAGACAGGTCAGGGCTACAAATGACAACAGGCCATCATTGAGGGACAGAGGGACAGAGGGACAGAGGGACAGAAGGATAGAGGATACGCACGATGTTTTCTCACAAAGTCTCAAAGCACAGATTCTGACACACCAAAATGGGCTGTGGAGAGGGCCCAGTGGTTAAGGGCCATGCTGCTCTGGCAAAGGACCCAAGTTCAGCACCCAGAACCCATGCTGGTGACTCACAACTCCCTGTAACTCCAGCTCCAGTGGCTCTGACACCCTCTTTTAGCCTCTGAAGGCACATGAACTTACATACACATGGCCATCCAAAGACACACACACACACACACACACACACACACACACACTTCTGAAATTAATCCCTAAAACTGAGCTAAAATACAGGGCTGGTAGTATTTGCAAATCTCTAGGGCAGAAAAGAATACATAGGGTCTTTATATCACGTGTGCTTTCTACAGTAACGTTTTAACGACAGGCAAACCATTTGACCTCTTTGGGCCTCTGTTTCCTCAACTATAAAGTGAGAGAAGTAATCTACAGCCACTGAAGCTGAAGGTGGTATGGAGTGTGTTAAGTGCTTTGAATCCTAGAAGCACAATTTAAATGTGATATATTTTTGTGAGAAAGACACGGAGGAAACCTTATTTATTCCACGGTCTGCCTGAAGCACGGTCAGAATGGAGCATCATTTTGACAAGAAAATCAATCCCAGTGCCTCAGGCCCCGCATTACAGTTCTGAAATTGTGGGTTTCTTCCTCCAGATGAGAATAATACTTTTAACACTGACACCGTGTTTAAGACATGATTCAAGGACTTTGGTATTAGAGAAGAAATACTCCATGCATATTTAGCATAAAGTAGGACAGAATACAGATTAAAAAGCTGACTCCAAAAGGGAGCATTTTCCAGTTCTCGTCTCTTGACCACACTAAAATTGCACCATGATTTTCAATGACTAAGCCAACATTTTTTAAATTTTTACTGTGTGTGTGTGTGTCTGTGTGTGTCTGTGTCTGTGTGTGTACATGCACACATGCAGCCTGTCCATGCCAGAGCATCTATGTACAGGTCAGAGGACAACTTTTGGGGGTCAGTTATCTCCTTCTGTCAGTGGGGTCCTGGGGATTGAGCTTTGCTTCTCAGGCCTGGCAGCAAGCACCTTCATCTGCTGAGGCTTCTAGCTGGCCCCCAGCCTAACATTTTTAACAGTAACATGCAAGGAGCTGGAGAGATGGCTCAGTGGTTAAGAGCACTGACTTCCTGCCAGAGGACCTGGGTTTAATTCCCAGCAACCACATGGTGGCTCGCAACTATGTGACTCCAGTTCCAAGGGATCTGACACCTTCTTTTGGACCCTGTGGATACCATAGACACACGAAGACACATAGCCATATATGCAGGCAAAACACCCAGCCACCATATTTTTTTTTTAAAGTGATACAGAGGCTTGTGTATCTGAGGAGCTGAGCTGCTGAAGGGCCACTGTGTGGTGAAGTCCCCATGCGAGATGGCATGCCCTCTCTGTCCCTGTTTGTCTCGTCTCTTCCGCAAGGGTGACAGCCTGGTAGGAGGGCTCCCTCAGTGGATGGGAGACCGAGGATGAGACAGTCACAGGGGAGCTGGTGGTGCCCTGTCTTCTAAGGGCACGGCCCAGGAAGATGGAGTGTCTTCCCTTCTCTCTATGCACAGAGTGTCTGTGCTGAAATTATGTGGAACCCGACAGTGGACTTCCAGAACATGCAGAGGAAGTCTAAGGAGGGAACGCTTGGTGGAGAAGCTGTACACCGTCTTCATGCTTTCTCCAAGCTCCTAAAGAAAACACCAGAGCTGGGCGGTGGTGCTACACAGAGAAACCCTGACTCAAAAAAAAAAAAAAAAACAAAAACAAAAGTCCCTCAAAGATGAGACTGAGGCCCAAAAAGACCAAGAAGAATGTATATTTGACTTCCGTATCCCTCCTTCCCTCCCTCTCTTCCTTCCTTCTTCTCTCCTCTTTTCTTTCTTCCTGCCTTGGTCCCCTCCTTCCCCAGTCTCCTCCTACCTCCTTCTCTCGGCCCTTTGTTTCCCTCCTCCCTTCCTGCCTCTTTCTTCTTCCTTCCCTTCTTCTCTTCTCCCCCTACTCTCTCCTTCCCTCCCCTTGTTTCTCCTCCTTCCCTCCATTTTTCCTTCATCTCTTCCCTTTAAACATCTCTCAGACAAGGTCTTCTGTGGGACACTGTTCATCAGAGCAGAAGCCCTGTTGCCCCGGGCCGCTGAATCAAGGGGCTGAGTGTTGATCTAGAAGTTAGTTAAGGAACATTTTCTTGAGGAATAGTTGGGTCAACAAACTCTAAGAGACCTGAGCTTATGCCAGGGACCCACAAGAGCCAAAGGGCCAGAGGCTGCTACAGTGAAGGATGGGAGAAGAGACAGAGAAAAGGAGCCACGGAAGAAGGCAGAGAAGGAAGGGGCATGGCTGTTCCTGGAAAGCAGGGGAGGCCCTCGATCCACTGTTCTCCCCTCCACACACACAGAGTCAGCCTACGGTTGGACTTTCTCTAACTCTGAATTGAACCTTTTTGCCTCCCCAGATTTAATTCATAGTGAGCAGGTTACAAGCAAAGACCGGGACCTTCTCTGGCTCTGTTTGACACCAGGCAGCGTTTTGCAAGATGCTGAGCTAGAACTCTAGATGCAACCTAGCTTTCTCATCTCCCTGTTCAATAGGCCAGCAAACAATGGAGTCAGAGCCACCCTGGGGAACACCAAAGCCACTAGGAAGCTGCCCTGAAGCCCTCAAAGAAGGACGAAGAAAGACAACGGGCAACAAGATCAGGTGGCTTTTTGAGGTAGCAGAGGGCTGGGATCTTGAATAGGAGGAGTCTCATGGGACTAAGACCAGAAAAGCGTCTTGTCTCAGGCTCTCCAGACCACAGCCTCATACACAAGGAGGTGCTGGGTGATCCTTTCCAGCCCTCCAGCCAGGAGAGGGGTCATGGAGAGGCACAGTTTATGGGCACAGTTGGAGAGCTGGCTTGCCCTGTTGGCATGAAGTCAAGATACGGGAACAGCTGTGGGTGTTGAACTCTGTGAACCCAGAGTAAGAGAATGATTCCTCCTTGGTTTGAGAATGTTCCTCAGGGCCAGGAGCTGAGCCATCATTTCAGAATAAAAGTTTCAGTGTTGCCTTCTAGAATTCACCCAACTTGCTTGAGCATATGCTGATCTCAGGTGTGCTGAGGCGGCTGGTCCTTCAGTCAACACCCACTGCCAAGTCAAGAAGGCATCTTGAGGTTCTCCTCAATTCTGATCTACTCACATGTCTGGTGGCCCCTGTAGCAAATAGGTATTCCTGATTTTGATACTGTGGCCTTTCAAGGCTATCCTGAAAGAGGTTTTGTTCCTAAGCAAATGCATATTTTTATGCAAAAATTATGCTAATGGGCTAAAGGTTTGCATGCCCTCAAATATCCTACGTGAAACCCCTAACGTCCAGTGTGATGGTTTCTGGAGATGTGATGGAGCTTGTGGGGATGATCAAAGTCAGATGAGGTGATGCAGGAGAGGCTTCACGGAGGCACTTGTGCCCTTGGAAGAGAGAGCTTTATCTTTCTCCAAGTACACACTAAAAGGCGGTTATGTTAGCACACAGAGAGAGATGGCAGCCCCCCACAAGCAAGGGGAGAGAGACCTTGGAGTGAAACTTACCTAGCTAGCTGAACCTTGACCTTGGACCTCTGGCATTGCCAGGTGTAAATGTCTGTTATTGAATGCTCTAGTCTGTGGTTACTCTGTTACGTGCCCCCAAGTAACAGATAATGCACAGATGGTCCCAATTCACAATGGCTCAACGGGATTTTTCAGCTTTACAGTGGTGTGAAAGTGAAGCGTATTCAGTAGTGAGTGTACTTTGAAATCTGAATTTTGATCTGTCCCCAGGCTAGCGATATCTACAGCACTCTCTTGCGATGCCGGGCAGCCGTGGAGTGCCACAGCTTGCAGCCCACTGTGTGTGTTATTCTGCACTTTCTTATGAATGGATTCATGTGAGATGGCTTTGCACGCAGCTGTCAGCTACTGGGAGTCTGCTGAGCACATTTGTGGCAGATCGGGCCAAGCTAAGAGGTTCTCTGGGTTAAAAGTATTAGATGCGTTTTTGACTTACAAAATTTCCAAGTCACGATGGGTCTTTTAGGACATAACCCTGTCATTTGTCAGAGACCATCAGTATGCACATAGATACTTCTTACCAAAACTCTTGAAGTAACCTATTATAGGTGTGCGAAAAATGTTTCTCCTTATAAATAGTTTATCAGCTTTTAAGGGAACCATTAATATTTAAGTTGCCTTCCAAGAAATGCAGATACATACCATGTAATAAACGATCGCTTCGGGACACATTCTCAGCACAGCTCCCGGCTTCTGGGGGTCCCTTGGGACTTCTAAGTTACTGAGGGGCTCCATTCTTTGGGACAACTGTTTTGACCTTCTCTCCCATGTGAACCTCTGTCCTTGGACTTAACTATTTATAAGAAGGTTTCAACATTTAATATTTTGTCAGCGTGCTGCTCTTTTTATTGAGTTATTACATTGTATTTAATAATTTATGTATGTGCCCATGTGTGTGCAGATGTAAGTGTGCCTGTTCATGAGTACCGTGGTGAAAAGGGCCCATGGGCTGTCCTTCTCTATCATTCTCTGCCCTCTTTTTTTTTTTTTAATAAGAAGCCTCTCTCTGAACCGAAGATCCATGTTTTGTCAACCCTCCCTTCTGGTCCAGGTTTACCGGCATTTGCAGAGATACATGGCTTTTTCTGTAGGTGCTGGAATCCAAACTCTGCTCCTCATGATTACAGAGAAAGCGCTCTTAATCCCTGAGCCATCTCTCCAGTCCCTTACCATGCCAATTCCAAGTTCAAACATGTACCCAAAAGGTTATGTTGATTGTATGATTTGGGGACATGTATCTTTTTAAAAGACATAAACTTCGGGGTCCCTAGAGTGTTTTCCATGTGAGCCTCTTGCCATCCAGCAGGTCTGGAAGACACTGAGTTAGAGAGCCACCCTGATCTCACCTTTTCCCCAGAAGATGTGGTTAAGCAGCATCTGAGATGATGGTGGAAATCCAGGTCCTCCTTTCAAACCGTTTGCGCAGAATGCCACTCTCCCGCAACACCGTGTATTATTTGAATGTGGACATTGCCTGCCCGTATCCAGCACCTTATTATGCAGCCCCATCTTAATCACGAGCCCCTTTGTCAGGTCACAGAAGCCACGATGCGCTTGTGTGTGAAGATATACAACCCTCAACCTCACTCTGAAATATCTGACCCACCATTTACATATAAAGGAGATTTCCATCAATATCCTCGGTGGCTATGTCATTGAAAGATGCGGGGGAGGTTGGAGTAGCCAACTCTAAGCTACTCCAACATCGCTAGACTTTTTGCCCTCCATTTGCATTTCCAAGACGATTTTAGAAACTCCCATGGGGCTGTGTCATCTTGGGGCTTCCCCACGCTGTGCTCTCAGCTTCAGAATCTGTATTTTGTCCCCATCCCTGCCCATCCCTCTTCTCAGTTACAGAATGCCAGGACCTAGAAGAATCAAAGCGTCTGATGAAAAGGTCCTCAGAGCTCACGGATCAAGCATTCGGGGAGGTGGGGACACTGACTTGCAGAATGGAGAAGTGACCTACCAAGGTCTTCGGTGAGTTCTGGGTTGAGCCAGGGCTGCATGCTGCATGCTGCACCCAGCCCCAGCTTCATGCTAATGTCCACTCTCCGATCCCAAGGTGTGAGCTGCCTTTCCCCTTCATGGCCTGGCCTGTGTAATAGCATGCCATTGCTACAGGGCCTGCTTTTCACATCTGCACATGGCCAGGACATCCTCTCCAGGAAGTCCCATTTAGCTAATCACTGTGTTAGTCATTTAATGGAATGGGGAGACACAGCCACCACCCTGGCCCTTCAGTTACTTCAGCGCATCCTGTTCCCCTGGCGTTTGAACACCTCCTCTCCTCCCTCCCCTGCGCCACTCAACCTCCACCCACCTCTTCAGCAAGGGATATGGTAGACACTGGGGCTGTCTTCCCAGGAAGGCAGCCAGAGTGAGAATGGGTGGCATATCTATTTTAAAGAACTCCTTCTCTGCATGAAGCAACAGAGCTAACTCAGGCTCACGATTCATGGAGCCCATCACCCAAGCTCTTGAATGCGACTTCAAAAGCACAAGGAATAGTTCATTGTGAGAAAGGAGAACACTCCATTGTGCTTTCCAGTTCAAGACAGCAAATGCTTAATTAGCACCTACTGTGTACAATCTCCGGCTGTGACGAGAAAATAAAAGACGGAGTCGTATTATCTCTGGCTTCAAAGGAGCAGGTAGTTTAGGGTAAGAAAAAGGTGTGTAAACAAACAGAGTGTGTTTATGCCATGCTAATTACCGATTTAAGTCAGGAAGTGTTCCTAAGCAAGCCCAGGGTAGATGGGGTGAAAACAGGCTCCTGATCCTCGGACACACAGAACTATAGGACCTGCTGGACCTGCTGTACCACCTCCCAGGCTCAGGCACAGTCTCTTCCTAGAGTACTGTTTCTTCAGGCCCGCTTCCACTATGTGGTTCCAGGCACATAGGACTGGATTCTTCACCAGCAGCCACAGCTAAGAATCTTATCTACTTGGTTTTCCATATCAGTCACTTTGGAAAGAGTGGGGGCAATAAATAGGGGTGCATCTCTGAGGTCAGACACAGGGACTTCCCATAGCCCTACTTACATAAGAAGCCCAAAGACCACTCCAGGGGCCTCTGAGGAGCATGTGGAGATGAGGCAACAACACTACCTTAACCTGAGGTGCTCGATATTGACAAGCGAAACAGGAGGTGGCACCTCCGAGCAACACTGACTGGAACCCCAGAAAATGAAGGGACTCGTTCTGAGCTGACGAGAAGCCAGTGAGTCCAGCTGCTGAGAGGATAGAAGCCTGCCAGTTCACTGTCTACCGGACTCCTCCTAGGGCCTCCAGTCTACCCCAACCAGTGTGTCGAGGGCTACGCTGAATGGACCTCTGATGCACCTTCCCCTTCACAGACTCCGACTTTGCTCTTCTGAGATAATGTGCCCAGCACCTCCAGCTACTCCAACCTTGTGTTCATTCCCTGCCTCCTCCATGAACTGACCCCTGGTGTTCCCTCGCGGACCAGGATGTCATGTCTCCACAGCAATACTACCTGGGACACCACCTTTGTGCCCCATCTGGCCTAGGGGCCCAACCTCTAAAACACTTGCCGGGATGTGAAAACTTCTGATCGGAGCTCCAGCCAGGCAGACTCAGCAGCGCCCACAGCAGCCAGCTGAGCAAAGTGTCAGCCAGGTGTGGGAGGTGTGGCGTCATGGAAGAGCAAACATGTGTGTGTTGGGGGAGGACAGCAGCTGTGGCTTCCCAGGAGACCAGAGCACATTCAAGAACGCTCCCTTGGACAGCTTACAGCATGACCAGAACCCATTCTGCACCTAAAGTAGCCCCGCTGCAGAGGAAGATAGAGCGTCAAGTCTCTCCCAGACCTTGGCCGTCAAACATCAACTGTCCATGACTCACAATCAAAACTATATTTTGTATGGTGGCCACACTCACATTCATACACACACATACACACATGCATACACATACACACATACATACACATGTATATATATGCATATACATATATATGCACAAACACACATATACACACACAAGCTCTTTACCAAGAGATACTCTTAATGCAGTAACTTCCATATCTTCCCTCTCCTACTCCACCTTTCTCAAACGCAAATTCTAACACTCTCAATTGACTTCATAACCCACTGAAGGTCATGGTAACTCACCACACACAAGCTCAGGCCTGGGTAGCAGCAGGTGCTGTCTGAAGTAGGAGAAGGTGTGATTGGAGGCCCTGGGGGTGGGGCTGATGGGGAAGTCTGATTGCATCTTTCTTTCTGAACAGCTCAGAAAGCATGCAGCTCTGAACAAGGAAAGGTGACGTCCATGCCCCATAGTCTCTACCAACAGGAAAAGCGTGTGAGCCACCGTCAACAAGGGGGAGTGAGACGGTGGAATCTCGCCCATGGCTTTTCATGGTAAATCGGTGGCCTATGACCTGAGAGTAGCACACCCTTAGTGGAATCGGAAGGTTTCACTGGTCCACCTGGCCCCCACAGTACCACAGCCACTTATAAAATAATCACCCAGAGGCTTAATATTATTTACAAACTGTATGGCCTATGGCAGGCCTCTTGCTAGCCAGCTCTTATATCTTAAATTAACCCATTTCTTTTCTTTTTTTTTTTTTTTTTTTTGGTTTTTCGAGACAGGGTTTCTCTGTGTAGCTTTGCGCCTTTCCTGGACCTCACTCTGTAGCCCAGGCTGGCCTCAAACTCACAGAGATCCGCCTGGCTCTGCCTCCCGACTGCCTGGATTAAAGGCGTGCGCCACCACCAGCCGTCAATTAACCCATTTCTATGTAATGGGATGCAGGTAACGCCACAGAACATGTGGCAAAACACAGATTAGTAGAAATGCTTCTTGGGAGGCTGGCTTGTGTCTCTCCAGACTCCATCTTTCTCTTTCCTGTCTCTCCTTTCCCACCTGGCTATAACCTGACTTGCCATAGGCCAAATGGCTTTATGTATTAACCAATCTGAGCAACACATATTCACAGCGTACAAAAAGACATTCACAGCACCCTTAGTGTACTCACCTTGTGTACTTGAAAAGAAACTGAAATTTCACAAATAAAAAATTGAATATCCACGTTCAGTTGAAGACGATAGACGAATTACTGGTAAGAAAAGATAAGGAAAGCAAAGGGCTGTAAACACAAGGGAACCATGGTGTGTCAGGACCCTGAGGCTCTCTCCACCGTGTGGCCTTTCTCCAGGGTCTGCAGCCTCTCAGGAGCAGGACCCAAACCAGGTTCTTCACACTGGGCTAGGCTACCAAGACTGCTCCTCCTGGCCCTCACTCGCAAGCCAACCACATCCATTCTCCGTGTGGTTCCTGCCTCACCACTGATGCCCATGTCCCTCCCTCTTTTTCACGCTGGATGCCAGTCATCTGTCAGCCAAGCAAACCTCGAATAGCTAAGATGAAGACTAGGATGTCTAAGTCCTTCTGGGTTTGGATCTGGATTTAGTTCTATATTTACTTTTGCTTCTGTGACATATGCCTGATGTAAGGGGAGGGGAGTTTCCACTGGCTCTCTGTTCGGGGCACAGTCCGTCGTGGTGGGGGGAAGGCATGGCACCAGGAGTATGAGATGGCTGGTCACACTGCATTCCCACTCAGGAAGCAGAGAGAGAGGAACCCCGGTGCTCAGCCTGCTTTCTCCTTTGTGTTCAGTCCAGGGTCCCAGCTCCCAAAATGAAGTTGCCCACATTCAGGGTGGGTCTTCCCACCTCTGTTAACCCAATCTCAAAACTCCCTTCCAAACATGCCCGGAGGTTTGTCCCCTGGCTGACTGAAGATCCTGTCAAGTTGACTGACAGTATCAACCACTCCAGTCTCCTTCACTGCTGCTATGATCTGGGTCTCCAGGGATTAAAACATCAGGCTGGGAAAACACTTCTCCCGGGAAGTATGAGTCAGGTACAATCAAAAGTGATACATTGTTGCAGCTCAAGCTCACAGTGGCAGTGCGGAGTGCTCAGTCATTCATGATTATTCTCCAGCACAGAGAGTTTGTCTGTCCCCAGAAAGAAAGTAGATCTCAAGAAGAAAGAGGTTGGGAGAGCACCCAGCTGGACCTGACTAGACTGGCTGACTCATGGCCAAAGCGAAAACAAGCCGGCAGGTGCCTGGCAGTGGATAGAAGCGATGATTCATGCGTTGAAAAGGTGTTATTCTGAGACCCTGCTTGCAGGAAGTGCAGAAAGAAGCCTCCAGGACAGGATCCTGGCACAGGGCACGAGAGGATTGTGAGCAAAGGGAGGTCCCCTAGCTCAGCTGTGACCCGAACAGGCAGCAGGAGGTTTTACCATATCAAGTGAAAACTGAAAAGCACTGACTGGCTAGCTAAGAATGGGACCCAGACAACAACATGATCTCCGTGAAGATGGAGAAAACAGAAGTTCAGAGCAATGCCATTTGACAACTGCCACGTGAGGAGAGGTAGCTCGTCCAGAAAAGTCCTTGCCTTGCAACCATGAGGACCTGAGTTCGATCCCCAGAACCAGCTAATTAAAAACAACAAACAAACAAACAAACAAAAACAGGTATGGTGGCACACACTTGCCAATCCCAAGCACTGAGGAGGTAGAGGCAGGAGGATCTCAGGGGAGCTGATGGCAAGCCTAGTCTATTTGGTGAGTTCCAGGCTAGTGAGAGACCTGTTTAAAAATCCAGTGAACGGGCTGGAGAGATGGCTCAGCGGTTAAGAGTACTGACTGTTCTTCTAGAGGACCCAGGTTCAATTCCCGGCATCCACATGGAAGCTTACAATTGTGTGTTCCAGGGCGCGCGTGCGCGCGCACGCGCACACACACACAGAGAGAGAGAGAGAGAGAGAGAGAGAGAGAGAGAGAGAGAGAGAGAGAGAGAGAAAGCACGAGCACTATATATATTGTGACCAGGATAGGGGAACGAATTGATATTAATTGTCAGACAAAGGAAAGAAATGAATAGGGAAAGTCTCTGGCTTGAGCTGAGAGCAGGAACAGCTTTGTTTTCTGAAACAGAGCAGCTCTGCTTCCAGGTTGAGACACAGGGGCCCCGTCTACAGGCAGCCAGCTTCCTCAGTGCCCTGAAAAAGGCAACACATGATCACACTGCTGTAGCTGGACTTTCTTTAAATCACCTGCTCCCAAATAATGACGTGGAGACTTCTTATTAAGTATGAAAACTTAGCTTTAGCTTAGGCTTATTCCCACCTAGCTCTTATAACTTAACCAGTTTATATTAATCTACATTCTCCTACATGGTTCATTACCTCTCCTCCATACTATGTGTCAGACCTCCTCCATGTCTTACTGGCAAAATCCCACTTCTCTTCTTCCCAGAGTTCCTCTCTTCCCCTAAAGTCCCACCTATCCTGTCCTGCCTAGCTATTGACCATTCATCTCTTTATTAAATCAATCAGAAGGTGCCTCCGCAGAGACACATTTTTTCAGTGTACAAAAAGATCATCCTGCAACACACTGACTCTCCGAAAACAAGTGACCATTCAGTATGTGAAAATATGTCCAACCCCATAGTAATCACAGGAATTCAAGTTAAAGCAAAAATCAAGTCATGTTTTGCCTGTTAATGAGAAGTCTTAAAATATTTATTGCTGGAAAAGATGCAAAGCAAAATGCATGGGTGTTTCTTTTTTTTTTTTTCTTTTTTCTTTTTTTCTTTTTTTCTTTTTTTTTTTTTTTTTTTTTGGTTTTTCGAGACAGGGTTTCTCTGCGTAGCTTTGTGCCTTTCCTGGAGCTCACTTGGTAGCCCAGGCTGGCCTCGAACTCACAGAGATCTGCCTGGCTCTGCCTCGCAAGTGCTGGGATTAAAGGCGTGCGCCACCACCACCCTGCGCATGGGTGTTTCTGAGAATGTAAACTGATTGGCCATTCTGGAGTATATTATCAAAAAGTAAAATATGGATGTTGCTTGCTGTTCTGCATGTCCACTTCTGGGAGCCATGGCTCTACCCCAGAAGACTTCTGTGGTGCCTCATAGAAGATCCACCTCTTTCCACTCCCAGGAGTGGACACAGACTAAGCCTTTGTACACATTGTCATTGTATATGAGGAATAATTTCTTATCCAGCATGGTAAACTCTCCTCTTAACCTACTACCTCCTTAGGACACACTATTTAGAAATGATATTGCTGAGTCAAAAATATTGTCTCAGTTTGCTGCAGATCACTGTGATAAAGCCCATGGCCAAAAGTGACTTAAGGAGGAAAAGGTTTATTTGGCTTACACTTCCAGTTTAACAGTCCATCACTGAAAAAGTCAGGACAGGAACTCAAGCAGGAACCTGGAGGCAGGAACTAAAGCAGAGACCGTGGAGGAGTGCTACTTACTGCCTTGCTCCCCATGGCTTGCTCAGCCTACTTTATTATACACCCAGGACCATCAGCCCAGGATGGCACCACCCACAGTGAGTGGACCCCCTCCCATACCAAACATTAATCAAGAAAATCTCCCACAGATTTGTCCACATGCTAATCTATGGAGGAAAAGTCTCAACTGAGGTTCCCTCTTCCCAGATGACCCTATCTTATGTCATAGGTCCAAAAGTGGACCAGTAAATAAATATATATATTATATATATATAAAAGAACTTTTTGGTTGTGATAGCAAGGAAAAGTCAGGTCAAATCAGCATACTGTGAAAAAGCGTGGCTCCCTTAACAGAGAGGTCAAAGGTGGGGAGTAAGTCTTAGGAACAGTTGGTCCCAGGGGTTCAAATAACAAAAGACTTGCATGTCGCCCTACCTTTTCTCCCCTTGGGTTTAATTTTCCAGCAGGCGCTCCTTGTGTGCTATTGAAAAGGAATGCTGTCACTCTTGGTGGTGCATAATGTCCACAGAGAATTTGGTCGACCCCTTTCTGGTCAATCTGGGAACAGACCAGGTGAACCATCACATTTAGAACACATTTAGAACTTTTCAATAGGCCCCAGAAGTGAAGAGGGGGTGAAGTTATGTGTGAAAAGCACATAACTCACACTGTCAGAGGACAGCTGAGAAAGACGAGTTTAAAAACAAACACATAAAGGAACGAGTATGATTCACCAAAGTATATCTATAAAAACCCAGAAAATCAATGAAGACACCTAAGTTACTCAAAACAGAATCCATGGGGAGAAATGGAGCAAAATTTGGAATGAGGGTGGAAGAGAATAATAACGTGGCATTATTTTTAAAATGATGTGATGTGGAGAAGACAAGATGCCCAAAATTGGAGTTATTATACATAGGATTCTGTATGTTGCTGTGATAAAATACCATGATCTAGGCAACTTACAGAAGAAAGAGTTTATTTGGATTTACAGCTCCAGATGGAGAAGAGCCCATCATGGTGGGGAAGCATGGATGCCAGCCACAGGCATGGTGACTGCAGCAAGATGCTAAAAGCCCACATCTTGAACTGCGAACACAAAGCAGGCTGAACCAAATGGAAATAGCACAAGTCTTTAAACTCTCAAAACACAGGGCTGGAGGGATGGCTCAGTGGTTAAGAACACTTGTTCTTGCAGAAGACTGAGGTTCAGTTCCCGGCGCCAACATGGTAGATCAATTCAGGGAACCCGATGCCCTCTCCTGACCTTTGTGAATAACACACACAAGCGTGCGCGCGCGTGCTCACACACACACTGCACTTACGTATATGCAGGCAAACACTCATACATGTGAAATAAATAAATCCGAATTTAGAAAAAAGAAATCTCTCTAAGCCAGCCTCCGGTGACATGCTACCTCCAACAAGACCACACCTCCTAACCCTCTCCAAACAGTGCCACCATCCTGGGACCAAGTGTTCAAATACATGAATGAGCTTGCAGGGGATATTCCTCGTTCAAACCATTGCACCCTGAGATACTAAACAAACGAAAAAACAAAAATTATCCTCCTGTAACACCTTTCAGTGGTTGAAACTGTCATGTCAACTCCTAGGTGTGTTCATTTTTGGAGAAAAAAAAACGATCAGCACCATGAGGTGTCAGTGGTCTGCCGGTGTTTTCCCGGCTGAAGAAAAACTTTCCGTTCAAACACAGAGAGTTCTGCCATGAGAGTGGACTCACACCCAGAGTGGACTCACACCTAGAGTGGACTCACACCCAGAGTGGACTCACACCCAGAGTGGACTCATACCCACAGTGGACTCACACCCACAGTGGACTCACACCCAGAGTGGACTTGTGCTCTCTGAGAGGTAAATATGTACAGGCTTTTTTTCTGCTCTATGCATTAAGTAAATCACAGTTAACTCACAGGTAGAGTTATTCAGGCACCTGTGTGGCTACAAGGTAGTTTTCCACTCTGCTCAGCTCACAGCCTCTGTTTCTGGGTCATTTGGCACCAAATGCCCATACCATCCTGTTGGCAGGGACCCAAGGGAAAGACCATGGTAACTAAAGGTGCCAAGAGCAACATCCACGGCTATTGACTTTACAGGCCTCGGCCCAAGGGCAAAGACTTTCTCCCCTGAGGAACAAGACAGAGAAAAGCCTCTTATACCCAAGACCCACTGCCACTTTCCTGAGACTTAGCAGAGAAAAGTTAGATGAGCATTACTTCAAATTCACAACCTCACCCCAACTGAAAACCCAAGCAGTGTCAGCCACCTCCAACGTGACCCTGAACTGCTTTGGTGACAGTCACAGCCTTCCTGCAAGCTTAAATGTGTAGAGGGCAAATAACCTTGTAATTGTCAAAAATGTTGTAATTCGGACCATAGCATTCCACCATCATTTAAATAAAAAGAATTCTCATTTCCTGTGCTGTTCTAAGTGTGTGCGGAACCTCTAGTCTGGTAGGGGAGTCTGGAGCCTGCAGGTATGCGTGATGGAGAAAGCGGAAATAAACACCAGGAGAAGAGGAATGAGGAAGAACAATGGCCTAGGAGGGGAAACTCCTCAGGCACAGAGTGGGATGGGACAAAGTGGCCTGTGAAAGAGGTGTGAGGGTCTACCTCACACCTCCTGTACTCTAAATCATCTTGTGTTTTACATTTAAGTAAATTAAAAAAAAAAAAGGCCACAAAACAAGGCATGGGACAGAATATCAGCTGTCTCACCCAGGTAAATGAAGGGATCTCAGAAGCTTCTCAGCTGGTTTCAATGCCAAGTCCTTCGCTCAGAAGACGGTCAGTGTCTGATGTGAGTGAAGGATCAGTGTCAGGGGTCCCCAAAGAGGACTGGGACTCTGCCCATGAGGAAGGTTTCTGTTTGTTTTTAATTACCTATTACAAAATTATGCACTCTGGCAAACCATTGTCTGTATTGACTGTGGTCACTGAGTCAGCCTCTGTACGTGGCATTTGTAATAGCTACATGTGAATGCAAGAACTAACCCTCCCCCACCCCCACCCCCCACTCCCCGGGGAGCTCTTCGCCCCAGTTATTTCCTGAAGGTGGTAGAGACCTCCTGGGGATGTCTACAATTCTGAACTCTATTCCTGGTTCATCCTGCGTACTCCTGGGCCACCTGAAGTTGACACGGGTTCCCAGAGGCTGCCTCACAGACAGCTTTAATCACAGGACTTGAAGCTTTTCACAGCACACACAAAATGTCCCTGTTGCAGATGTTTTTGCTGTGCTCACTTTCGTCATCCAGCACATGCTTCATTTCCACTGCAGTCTCTGTTGTTTTCCGGAATAATCCACCTTTGCCAGCTCTATCACTGCCCTGTAGAGCAACTCAACTTTGTTCCGCTTCGTTCATTGCCACAAATGCTTTAGTCTTTATTGAGTACTTTCTTAGTTATTTTTTTTTTTAATTACAAGGCAGCTTATTCAAGAAAGCATTTGGGGCTGGAGGGATGGCTCAGTGGTTAAGAGCACTGGATGTTCTTCTAGAGGTTCTGAGTTCAATTCCCAGCAACCACATGGTGGCTTACGACCATTTATAATGGGATCTGATGCCCTCTTCTGGCATCAAGGCATATATGCAGATAGAGCACTCACATACATTAAATAAATAAATAAATAAATAAATAAATAAATAAATAAATAAGAAAGTATTTGATTTGGGGCTCACTGTTTAAAAGGGTTAGAGTCTACAACCATCCAGTCAAGGAGCATGGCATCAGGGAGGCAGACCAGGCACAGGAGCAGCAGCTGAGAGCTTACATCCTGACCCACAAGTATGAGGCCGAGCAAGAGAAACAACTAAGAATGTCTTGGGCTTTGAAACAGGAAAGCCAGCTCCAAAACACCTCCTCTCACAAGGCCACACCTCCTAATCCTTCCCAAACAACTCCACCAACTGGCCACCAATTATTCAACTATGTGAGCCTGTGGAGCAATTGTCATTCAAACCATTACATTACTGTGAGATTTTTTTTTTTTTTCTATCAAAGGTGGCTAGCCTGCCAAGGGCTAAGATTCCACAAATCTCCCCGACCTGGTAAAAACTTTTCTTTCTACAAAGCCCCTGCTACATTCCCAGAACTTGATGTTCTAGGATGGCCCATATCCCTTCCACGTTTCCTTCATTTTCTTCGCACTGCTTTTCAAATTATCCAGGCTACAGTAGACTGTGAGGTTGAACCTCAGCCAATGAGGACCAGGCAAGCTCCTCCTTGCGTTGGGGATAAAAGATAGAGACTATCTTGGCCATGCGTGCGTTCTGCTTGCTAACCTGGTTTGTTGGGTCACAGCATACCATTTTTACAAAAAGAAAATGCATTGCCAGGTTCCTTTCAGTTTGTTCGTGTGTTTCTTCATGGAACAGCAAGAACATTCTTGCCTAACAAGTATGTGGGGATGGGATGCTGAGTTCGAATATGAATATACAGGCACATTTAAGACAGAGACCTCTGTGGTTAATAAAATTTTAAGAGAGAGAGAGAGAGTTTTTGTATACTTAATGGGCTGCTGTCAAGAAAATTAGCCTCTGACCATTCCTTGAGAACTAGCCTCCAGGAGATACCATGCTGCACAGACTCTAAAACACCCACATGATGTCATCCCCCATGACCACACCTCACACCTTCATGTGGCCACCTCTTTATGAGTGAGGCAGGAACCGTGACTCACTTCCACACGACAGCACACAGCTGCGGGATGTCACACCGTGGTTATAAACACTATCAGCAGATGGGAGTTGGCTTGGCTTCTGCCTCCATCAGCTACTCCAGCGACCTTGAGTAAGTTATCTGACCTCGCTCAGCCTCTTTTCCTGCAAAGGGAACACAATGCCAGTCATCTCCCAGGCTGGCATCTGGCTATAAGCACTGGGAGGAGGGTCATGAGATGTCTTTGTAGCTGTGGGTAGACAGCCTCATCCCTCTGCCCAGCCCTCTCTCTGTCTTGTCCTGGATCCTGTGTCTTCCCAGGGGCTCTTCTCACCATTTCCTAGAGTAAGATTGAGGAGGAGTCCTCTGTCTGAGCCAGAGATGAACTTGAAACCAAATTATGTGAGATTCATCTTTCATTCCTTTGGCTTTCAATTCACAAGAGCAGGGAAAAAAAACAAGGAACTCAAGTTTTTGTTCTTTGACTGGTCACACTTTCAGCTCTGACTGGCAAATGGCCATAGTCTTCTAGTTTTCTTTTATCTCCAAGAACTTCTTTCTTTCTTTTTTATTACATTCATTTACATGTGTGTACACATGCACACATATCATGGCACACATATGGAAATCAGAGCACAGCTTTCGGGGGTGGCACACATATGGAAATCAGAGCACAGCTTTCAGGGATAGGCTCGCTCCTCCACCCAGAGCTTGAACTCGGGTCCTCAGGCTTGGCCGCACTGAGCCATCTCGTCAGCCCTCCCTGGAACTTGTTAATGCATTCAGACACGAGGTGACTTCTCCACGTCCGTTCTTGTTGGGAGTGTCCTGGGATGCCACTGATCACAGGACAGCACCCTGAGAAGCCATGTCAGACAGTACAGCCCATAGAGCTTGAGGTAGGAAGGGCAGCAGAGAATAGGTGTACAATCTTGCTGAAAGGTGACCGGGAATTCATCATTGCCTTATAGTTCGCCAGTCAGTTTTATGGGAACAGTGTCTGTCCAGTTCTCTAGGTCTCTAGGAAATCCACAGAAGTTTGGTACCTGGAACTGGAAGGTGCCATGTGAAACTGGGAACAAGTTTCTGGCTCTCCTAAGGAAGACTTCCCAGAATACAGCAGACCTTCTGCCTCAAGCTGGGCACGACAGTGAGCTCCTGGGAGCCCAGAGCCAACTCGCCACTGGCTCCCCACTACACCACTGTCCTCTCCCCCTGCTCAGACCGAGGCAAAGTGCAGCAGCTGGGCACGAACCCAGCTCTCCCTCAGGCCAATGCCAGGTCTAGATGACAGGCCGAGAGCTAGAAGGCCATTCCCCGAACCTGGAATGTAGCTCTGAAGGTGCCCTTGATCTCTGCTGATTTTTCTTAGTTTGCCTTTGTTCTGAAGTCGGGGGAGGGATGCCTCTTACTGATCCTGAAAGTCAGCACTCTGGACCCCAGCCAAGTGCCGGCTACACGCTGTGGTCCAGGGACCTCCCAAGCCCTCCTGAATCTTATCACTGCCCCAGGGACCCATCTATCACAGCCTCTTACCAGGTACATACTCTGAGATGAAAGCATACAATGGCAAATGCTAGCACTAGAGCTGAGACTTGAACTCAGGCCGTCTGGCCCCCAAACCATGAAGATAATCAAAGAAAAGCTGTTTTAAACAGCACCAGAGCCATTTTTAGCAATAGCTACCACATCCTGTACACACACACACACACACACACACACACACACACACATACAGACACACACACATACAGACACACACACACATACAGACACACACACACATACAGACACACACACACATACACACACACACATACACACACAGAGACAGACACACACACACACACACATACAGACACACAATAATAATAAATTGTTTAAATTTTTTTAAGGAAGGAAGGAAAGAAGGAGACTTTTACATCCCTGTAAAGCCTGTAGCTGAGGCAGTCAGTTCCTGTCCAGGGCAGGCCCCGCCAGCAAGCAGCAGGTTAGACCATATTTCTCTGCTGGCTCTGTACCCCTCCCCCATCCTCTTTCATCTCCTCAGCTCAGGCTGTAGGACCTTAATTCCAGGCACAATGCCATGGGCTCTTCTCTGGAAAGTGCCAAGGACATGAATGCCTGGGCTTCCGATTCAGGAGGACCTAAGAGGGAGACAATGAAAGTTGGGACAAGGAAAACAGGATGAAGATGGGGGATGATGGGGGGCAGAGGAGGGACATGGGGATATAGGATGAATGATGGCCGGAACGGGGGAAATGATGGAGAAAAAAGAGGGACATGGGGGAAGCACGGACATGGGCAGAAGAAATGGATGAGGGGGGAAGATGAGAGGAAGTGAGGTAATAGAGAGAGAGGGATGGTGGTGGGAAACTCTTCCGCATCCCAATCACCAGCGTCAGCAGTTTGAAGTTCTCAGGCTGAGCTTGAAAGGAGTACACTGGAAAGTCAGAACAGATGGAATGTTCCATCAATGCTGGTGGAATCCACAGCCTTTTGGGGACACAGCTCGGAGTCACTGCTGGGAGGGAGCAGAGATAAGAGCAAGCACAGGAAACAGGATGGGTGTTGGTGACAAAGGACTATAGTTAAAGAGCCCAGAAATGAGAAGATGCTTGACAACTAACTGTACGCCTTCAAGACAAGGCTCTGACTTCAGACCTCAGGAGAAAACAGACATGGCGAAGGAAAAAGTATCATGTCTCCATCGCACCAAAGGTTGGTGCTCATGAAGGGTAGGGGATGTGCGAAGAAGTGTAGACAACAGATCTTACTAGCTCAGGTATAAACTGTGACCCTTTACAATTGGGGGAGGGGCAGGAAAGTTCTCACCATGTAACTCAGCCTGTCCTGGGACTCACTAGGTAGCACAGACTAATCTTGAATTCCTGATTCTTCTGACTGGCCCTTATGAGAGCTAGGATCACAGGCATGCACCACCATACCTGCCCTGCTTAACACTTGCTCTTTTTTTTTTTTTTTTTTTAATGCAACAATTTGGGTTTTGTATCACCAAATAAAGAACTTTCATCAATAGGCCAGCAAGATGGCTCAGTGAGTGCAGAGGGTGCTTGCCAGGAAGCCTAACCATTGACTTTGACTCTGGGACTCACACAATGAAAGGAGAGAATGAATGGCTGTCCCAGGTTTTCCTCTGACCTCTAAACACATGCACACACATGCACCCATGCGTACTGTGGTGGTTTGATTGCTCGCGGGTTGGTGGAACTGTTTGGGAAGGATTAGGAGGTGTGGCCTTGTTGTAGGAGGTGTGTCACTGGAGTCCAGCTTTGAGATTTCAAAAGCCCATGCCATTTCCAGTTGGCTCTCTCTTTCTCTGCCTCATGGCTGTTGTCTCAAGATGTAAGCTCTCAGCTCCTGCTCCAGCACCATGCCTGCCTGCCCGCTGCCATACCCCTGCCATGATTGTCACGTATTCTAGCCCTCTGACATTGTGATCACCAAAGAAACTCTTTATGGTGTAAGTTGCCTTGGCCCTAGTGTTTCATCATAGCAATAGAAAAGTAACTAAGACACATGCACATAAATGTACTAAAAAATAGAAACAAAATGCTCATAATCATTATTCTGTCATTTGAAGCCCAGTCATGCTTTTTTGTGCAGCCATAGTAAGTTTCTGCCATTTCAAGCTTCCAGTTGGTAGCGCTTTGTTATGGCAGCCCATGGTCTGGTTAGGGACAGCCTCAGACTTTAATCCAGATCCAGAGTTAGAACCCACATTCCCTTCTTTTGTAAACACCACCTCTGCTCACTTAGGAACCAGCTAACAAGCCTTCCCAGGGGTGCGGTCACAAAATAATTACTCTGCTTGGGAAAAAAAAATGCTGAAGCAGGCAGATTCAGACAGCTGAGTACAGAGTGGCCAGGCAGGCTCCATTTGCAGCTTAAGGGACCCACACTTAAATATGACACCAGAGACCTCCACAGCTTGACTTCCAAACCTAGTGTTGGCACCAAAGAAAATACCCCTTTGTGTTTTGTTGGTGAGGAAAATGTCTCTGCACCCCAACAATAGAAAAGACGTTGGAACTGGATGCCTCCTCCTTCCCACAACCGGATCCCTGACTATCCACTGTGCCCGACTGTCTTTCAATAATGGACAATTAGGTCCATTGTGACCATGTGGTCCCTCAATAGCCTTGGTCTGGGGAATTTGTGAAAGACTGCTGGCTGTGAAGCCCAGATTGGATCTTCTTTAAATTTCTCATTAATCAGATACCTCTTATCATTTCTACTGGGTCCCATGAGGAGCCCTGTGGCCATGCCAATCATCCGGGGGTCTCTATGGCTTACACCTGCACTGCAGTTTGGCTCTGACCAACTGCACTGCCGAGCCAGGTGTAGGATTTCCCACTGTCCCGCGCTTCCTGCTCCTGGAGGAAGGTGGAATGGATGCCCCCTCTGCTGACTGCCAGGCCAGGTGTGGGATTTCCCACTGTCCTGCACTTCCTGCTCCTGGAGGAAGGTGGAATGGATGCCCCCTCTGCTGGAAGTGGGAAAGCCTTCCCAGTAGCACAGGGAAAGAACTTCAAAATGGGTTGAGTGCCTGCCCTGCCAACTTTAATTTCTCCTTTAATGTAGTAGCTGTTGCTCTAGTGTTTTATGCAAAATTTCACAAGCTCTGAGAAAGGAACTGGGCTGTGTCAAGAGAACAGGGGAGAAAGGAAGAAAAATTAGGGAATGTTGAACAACATTTTTGTTTTCTGAGTAGAAGGAGGTACTATTTGAGGGTTTTCTTTTGGTGTGGACTTTTTGGGGGGCGGGGACGAGGTATTAAGACATTGTCCTACCAAGTAACCCCTGTTGGCTAGAACTCACTGTGTAGACCTTGCCAACCTCAAACTCGCAGAGGTTTGCCTGCCTCTGTCTCTTCAGTGCTGAGATTTAAGGTGTGCACCACACCCATCATGATACTGAGTTTTGAGGGGCAGTGGATACTAAACTGATACTCTAGGGCACATGTTAAGGAACTCATCTTGGGGTCAGTCAGTGATGTCAGATTTACCACAGTTTCAGGAGGCAATGGAGTAGACCCACGGGAGCTTGGGAATGCTATTTTAGTCAGCAGAGAAAATAGCAAGAGCTGATCCCTTAAGCATGGCTGTGGAGACTACACTTTGAGAGACCTATCACAGCTAACGACATTGAGAACCATGGAAGTGCTGTGAAAAATACTTCAGAATGGACAGCTCCGAGGGCTTCTTTCTGATAGGCCCCCTTTTCCCTGCCCTGACCCTCAAGAGAGGGTAGATGAATGAGTAGAGAGTGCAGACACTCCAGGTAAGGGGTGTTGGAAGCACAAGTCAGACCCTGACTATGGGATGGCATTTCAGTTGACTTTGACAAATCGGATTTCATAGGAGGGAGTGGTGGTACATGACTGTGATGCCACCACCTGGGAGGTGGAACTTCTTCACAGGAGGATCAACTCTGGCAACATAGAAAGTTTGGGGCCAGCCTGGGCTACATGAGACTTGGTCTCAAAAAAAAAAAAATCAAATTCCAAAGGAGACAAGAAGGTGACTTCACTATGGCTCTCTTTTACATATGGAGCCTAAACTCCATGGACATGGTCTTTTAATAGTGTTATAAAGCCAGCAATCTTTTTTCTTAAAAGGAAGATCATTCTGAAAAGACCAGGAGTGCTTTCTTCTTAGAAGGTGTCAGCCTCTCCTGAGAGGACAGATATGGGAGACTCGGATGCCCAATGATGCATAGCTAGCTGTTCAGGATGGCATGGTCCAGAAATGCGATATGAACAGCAGAGGTGCTGATGTTGACCTCAGCCCAGCCCCATGTATATGTTTATTTCTTAAAAACCACAGCAGTCAAACCTTCACCCATTTCTTATGTTCTCTTCCATCATGGTAAGTTTAGGTGAAAAGCATAAGGTTAAAACCAAAATAGGAAATAGCTAGAATGAATTGCCTCCTCTTGTGCAATAGTTAATGAAGAGACGGTCTGTTAAGTCACCCAAATGCACTGAGAGCCCGTGGCTGGGGAACGCATACTGGGAGCCCAGCACAAACATGGCACTTCTCTGTAATCAATGGAACTGAGTGGAGGTCCAGAAATAAATCACATAGACACGGGACTTGAACCTGTGATAAGGGAGACAGTTCAGATCTAGAGAACAGGTCGGTCCAGTTGGTGTTGCTAGAACACTGGTTCGACATTTGACAACCAAGGAGGTGTGAATCTTGCTTCAGTCTTAACATTAACTTGAATCCTAAACTGCATGTGCTGGCTCATGCTGGTCACCCCAACACTGGGGAGGGTGAAATTAACGCAGATTAGCATGAACTTTTTGTCATCCTGGGCTACAAAGAGAGTTCCAGTTCAGTCTGGGCTACAGTGCCTCTACATATGACTGTGGTTTGCTCGAAAAGGACCAGTAGTCACACACAGCTATCTAAACATAGATTAACATTAAATAAAAGTAAGAACTGGGCCAGTAAGAAGGCTCAGTGGGTAAAGGTGCTTGCTGCCAGGCCTCAGAATCCACTGGTGGGAGAGAACCAACTCTTGAAAGTTGTCCTCTGGCCTTTACATGCATGTACACATGCTCACATGCATTCATGTACAATAAATAAAAGAAATGTAATTAAAAAAAGTTAAAGCTGGGTGCTGCAGCACATGCCTTTAATTCCGACATTTAAGAGGCAGATGCAGGCAGATCTTTGTGAGTTCAAGCCCAACCTGATCTACTTAGTGAGTTCCATGCTAGCCAGGGCCACATAGTGAGAGCTGTCTGCCTAAGAAAAAAGAAGGGGCTGGAGAGATGGTTCAGAGATTGTCTTAACTCAGAGATATCTTAAGTGGGGTTTCTGCTATCAAGACAAAACACAATGACCAAAAGTAAGTTGGGGTGGAAAGGATTTATTTGTTTGTTTGTTTGTTTATTTATTTATGCTTCTTTGTTGTAATTCATCATTAAAGGAAGTCAGGAAAGGAACCCAAACGGAGCAGGATCCCGGAGGCAGGAGCTGACACAGAGGCCATGGAGGGAGCTGCTTACTGGCTTGCTTCCCATGGCTTGCTCAGCCTGCTCTCTTATAGAACCCAGAACCACCAGCCCAGGGACGGCCCCACCCATGATGTGTTGGAACCTCCTCTATCAAACACTAATTAAGAAAATGTCTTATGGCTGGATCTTATGGAGGCCTTTCCTCAACTGAGGGTCCCTCCTTTCAGATAACTCTTGTGTCAAGGTGACATAAAATCAATCAGCACAGTGGTTAAGAGCACTCGCTGTTCTTCCAGAGGACCCGGGTTCAATTCCTAGCACCTGTAGGACAGCTCATTACCTTTTGAAACTCCAATTATAGGAATCCCACAGCCTCTTCTGGCCCCCAAGGGCACCAGGCACACACATGATGCACAGACATACATGCAGGCAAAATACTCATACACATAAAATAAATAAATATTTTTTAAAAATTAAAATTAGGCAGTAGTCACATGCTTAAGCTTAAATTAAAATTAAAAAAACCAAGGCAAATACTGCTTTATTCTGTTAGGACAGCCACAGTTCAAGTGTCTCAGAGTCACATGTGGCTGTGGCTGGTGGCTACAAAACTGGACCATGCAGAGCATGTCCATCATCATGTTTCTATTCACCTAAGCTGCCTTAAGTGGTTCAACTCTTGGAAGGTTTCAATTGTGGACTTTACTAAGCAGTAGGAGAAATGAATACAGATCTTTAGAATTTTGGAATGAAGAATTCTCTAAAAACAGCAAAAGAGCTAGAAACCAGGGCAGAATTATTCAACTTGATAGGTACACAATTTTAAATGTTTATTGTAAAAAAAAAAAATAAAGTTTCAAATAGTGAAGATTTACAAGGAAAACCAAGGGTAGATCTACAACCTATAACCAGATAAGAAGCTAATTTCCTTAATAAAATAATTAGAAAAGGAGAAAGCCCTTCATAGAGCCACAGATATAAATGGCCAACAAATATATAATTACATTAAATGGTGCTTAACTTCCATCATAATTGGGGAAATGCAAATTACATAATGACGGTGCCATCATTAAGTCACAGATGAGGTCACTCATCCACGATCTGTGTGTGTGCTTAGCTGGAGTGTGGGGAGCCTGGCAGGTTCACACTTTGCTGGTACAGTACACTACAGTAACCTCTCTGGGAGCAGTGCCAGCAGAAGCCAGATTAAAACGCAGGGTACCTTAGACTCAGTTTTTCTAACATTAAAAATTCATCCTATAAGGTCATGGGGTTAAGGTGCCTTCCATCAAACCCGATGACCTGGATTGCAGTTTGATCGCCTGTGCCCACATGGTGGAAGGAGAGAAATTACTGAAAATTGTCCTCTGGCCTCCAGATGTCCACTGTGGCATGCGCACATGCCTATACACAGATATTTATGCAAAATAAAAAAATAAAATGTAACAAAAATTATGCGAGTTATTTGTTTGAGACAGAGCCTCACAATGTAGCCGTGGCTACCCTGGAACTCAATATGTAGATCAAGCTGCTCTGCTCACGCTCTCAAGTGCTGGGATTCAAGCTGTGTACCACCATGAAGGGCTCCATTCATTCATTCATTCATTCATTAGCTTGTTTATTTATTTACTTTTAAGAAAAGGAATCTACCTTGTAAAGCCAGATGTGGTGGAACATGACCCTAAAGCCAGGACTCAGAAGAGTGAGACTGGAGGATTGCCCTTGAGTTTGAGGCCAGCCTGGGCTACAGAGTGAACCCTTATTTAAAACAACAGCAACAAAATTAACCAGTTAGTTAGATATTTAGAAAAGGAATGTGGGCTACAAAGATACTCCTGGGTGCCTACGGTTCTATTCACAGAATGGTTACCCTACGATGTCACCGGTCACAACCCAACAAGTCAAGTGTGCTGATGCACACCTGTGAACACAACACTCGGTAGAAGGACCAGGAGTTATCGACCAGCCTGGACTACAGAATAAGATCCTGTCTAAAAATACTAGGGCTGAGGCTGTTGTTCAGTGGTTAGAGTGCTTGCCTAGCATACATGAGGTCCTAGGTTCAATCCCCAGTACTGCCAACAAAGCATAATGGAACAAAAAACTCAGTTGTAGTGATACGGTGGAAGTCCAATGTTTCCATGACACATTTGAGTGTGTGCCAGGCATAGTGGTAGTGTATGCCTCCGATCTTAGCTCCTCTGGGTCTGAGGAAGATTGAGAGTTTGAGGCCAGCTTGGGCTACAGAGTAAGAATCTGTCAAACAAATGAGAGAGAGAGAGAGACAGAGAGAGAGAGAGAACATGCTAATATGTAAAGTCCCCCAAATATGTCAGATACCCCCCCAAAAAAAGTGAAAAAAATATAAACAGTACCCAGCACAATACTAACTTGGCAAGACCTACAGAATATTCATATATATTTTGCATATATGCAGATAAGATAGGCAGACACAAAGGAACTCAAGAACAGTTATTCTAGATGAGTAAACCTTCTGGACAGGAATAATGTTTTGTTTTCCTCTTTAGACTGTGTGTGTGTGTGTGTGTGTACACTTTCTGTTCTCCCCCTCAACATTTGCTTTCATTTGTTGACATAAAAAAGAAAACGTTTTCAAAAATGGATGAAGGTGTTATATAAATAGAAAACAGTTATCTCCTGAATAAATGTAACCCTGAGAGGACTGTGTGTACTTGAGAAGTGTATGAAGATAACATGGGAACCCTGGCCTGGGCGATGGAGCTGCCCCCAGCCCACACAGTGAACAGAAACCAGGGTCCTGATATGCAACCTGACCACCTCATCTGCGACAGAGGATGCAGCGCTGGCTCAGAGAAGGATCTGGTTCCAGGGAATGTTGTCATGAAGAGCCAGCCATGTGACACCTGCTAGCAGAATGGCTGGCCAGCACAGCACTGAGGAAAGTCACACTCGGTCTTGACTGTGGGCTTGATGGAGGCTTTGCCAGGTGTGCAGTTAGGGACCAGGTGCTGAGGATGGAGACAGCTGTTTATGCTGAGATGGAGGACAGGGACCTGGACAGGAGGTATTCTCTTTTATGGGAAAATGGAAACCCTGGGACTGGGGATGCTGCCTTGTGGGTAGAGAAACTCCTGGAAGAGAAGTGTGCTTGAAGAGAGATCCTATTGAAGATCCTCCACAGAGTGGGTGTGCTGTGTTCTCTGATGAACCTCCAGCAGTGGACATGTTGAAAATTCCGCAATATTCCATCTCCCTGGGTAAATTGTATTGTATCATATTCTTTCTATGTCCATTGTATGGGTACATACTTATCACATTATTTTGTTAAAATGTTCATGAAAGGTAGCACTTTTTCTTTTTCAAACCTATACAACACATTTCCACGTTGACACGGTTCTAGTTTGCTTTAAATGTTGCTGTGATAAACATGACCTAAAGCAATTTAGGGAGGAAAGGGTTTATTTCCACTTACACTTCCAGGTCTCAGTCCAGCATTAAGAAAAGTCAGGGCAGGAACTGAAAGCAGAAAACATGGACAAAAGCTGCTTACTGGTTTCTCCCTGGCCCGTGCTCAGCTGTCTTTCTTATACAGTCAGGGACCACCTACCTACTCAGGGGATGGAGCTATGCCCAGTGGGCTGCGCCCTATATCAATTAACAATCAAGAAAATTCCCCCAGAGACATGCCCACAGGCCAATCTGATGAGAATTCTACAGTTGAGGGTTCCATCTTCAGAGGTGACTCTAGATGGTGTCAAGTTGACAGTGAAAAGCTAAGCAGGACACTCTATCACTTAGACAATAAAAACTAACCAGGGTAGATATGTAAGCCTCGTGGTTGTAGCTTTTCTATACCATATTCACCACACAGACATGGTTCCCTGTTGTAGTAAAACACAATATCGTCATAGCCCTCTGATGGGATAATCTGTAAGACAAACCAAGCCCTGCGGGTTCTTTACTGCATTGAAATGACTTTCTAAAAAGGCTCAAGACTGGAATTGCAAGGCCAAAACGATAAACATTTTCCCAGCATGTTGCCCCAGTGCTTGCCAGTCAGGGTATAGTTGTGTTTAGTGCCCACGAGGTGCTGGGAGGATGGGAGTTGGAAGCCAGAAAAGCTGCCTTAGCCCCAGTGGCGAAAACAAAACACTGTAGATTGGATGGCTTAAAAAAACAGAAATTTAAGCTGGGTGGTGGTGGCACATGCCTTTAATCCCAGCACTCAGGAGGCAGAGCTAGGTGAATCTCTGTGAGTTCCAGGCCAGCTTGCTCTACAGAGTGAGATCCAGGACAGGCACCAAAACTACACAGAGAAACCCTGTCTCGAAAAACAAACAAACAAAAAACAGCCCAGAGATTTACTTTATATTTTACATGCTCCTGAAGGCTAGAAGTCTGTGTGTGCATGTGTATGTGCGCATTCATGTGTTTGCATGCCAGTGTGGAGTCCGGAGGTCAACCTTAGGAGTTCTTTCTCAGATAGCATCAGCTTTGTGTTTGTTTGTTTGTTTGTTTGTTTTTACAACAGGGTCCTTTCACTGTTCTGGGGCTTGCCCATTAGGCTAACTGGTTGGCCAGTAAGCCCCCAGGGAGACACCTGTCTCCACCCCCAGCACACTTGGATTGCAAGTCTATACCACTGTGTGTGTGTGTGTGTGTGTGTGTGTGTGTGTGTGTGTGTGTGTGTGCGCGCGCGCGTGCGCGCTTTGCTTCTGGAATGCTGGGATTAGAGACATGCATCATTATGTCTGGCCCTTTGCCCTAATGTGGATTCTAGGGAATCGAACTCAGGTTCTGGGAATTGAACCGAAGCATTTTACATACTGAACTATCTCTATCCCTGGAAGTTTTAGGTGAGGGCACTAACATGGTTGTGCTCTGTTAAGGATTCCTTTTGGCTTACAGCTCACCACCTTCCTGCTGTCTTCACATGGCTTTTTCCTGATGTGTGCATCCACAGAAAGAATGAGACCCCACTTCATCTCAGGTACTTTCCTCTGGTGACCTCATTTAATTTTAAGTGCCTCCCCAAAGCCCTACATCCAAATACAGTCACACTGAGCGTTAGTTGGGGCTTCCATGTCTAAATCTGGAGAGGGACAAAATCCAGGCAACCATTATTGACTGCCCACTAATGAAGCTCCAGGGCCATCTGAGGCCAGATCTGTCCAAAGATTCACATTAGCCCCTGCTCTGCCGAGAACCCTGTGTGAGGCATGCAGAGGGACCAAAGCTCTGCGTCTTCATGCAGATGGGGGACAGTTTAAGACGATGCTGAAGACCCCATTGAGACCAGGTGACTGATTCAGGCCTGCCCTTTAGTAGTATGAGCACTACTGTGGGCTCAGCTGAGGGACATCAGAAATGAGGCAATTATCTGTCACTCAAGTTTCCGCCCTCTCTCATCTATTTGGATCGTAGCTAGACTTGAACACCATTAGGATCTGGAATGACAAAGACAGCGGTGTTTGCTTCAGACTCTGTCATGGCCATGACTGGCCTACTGATGTCGCTAGCACTCAGAAGACAGGTGATACAGTGGCAGAAGCAGAGTTCAGAGGAGCCAGATCCATAAGGCTGGTTCACTTTGCATCACTGATTCCACCCCCTACCCCCATCACAGTGAGCCCCCTGTCTGTTTTCATCAAGGGGTCTTTACTTCAAGTTAAAATACAGTGCGCCTGTCTCTGGGCCCTCACCCACGTGTTGTTCTCTGAGGCCCTGGACGTCCGCGTGTGGAACAACACTCTAACTAACACAGGGGCCGCTCTAGCAAGCATGGCGAGGCAGGACCCTAGCGTGGACAGTCTTTACATCCACAGCTGTAGGAGGTAGAATCTCCAAGTGATGTCAACTGCTCTACCACCCCCTCAGCACTCCCCCTCCCAAAAAGTCCACACTCAGATCCAACGCATGTGCATGTAATGTGGACTTTGCTGGTTTTATATGGAGAGTGAAGGGTGCCATATGGTAAAATTTAATGAGACTTTCCTATTAGTCACACTGCTTTCCTTACTAGCTTTAGATCTGCTGCCCATTACTAATCTCTCCCACCTCTGTCTCTTCCCTCAGAGACAAAAGATCCATGCTCTACCACCCCAGGCTTTCAGGACTATTCTTCATCAGAATTTCTCCCCTCCTGTGCCGCCCCCCCAAAACAAACATGTAAGCCCTACCAAGCCTTCACCAACTTCTGGTCCTCAAAGTGTGTTTCTGGAGTTCAGCTTATAAAGGTCAAGGTCAAAGGAAAATTCAAGTACTGCTGGGTAATAAATGAATGAACTAAGGAGACAGGAAGAGGAAAATGTGGCCCAGATCCTTGGTCTGCAGACACCACAGCCAAGGTAAAGCGTGGCTTACCTCGAGTCCTTGGAGTCCACCCTTGAAGTCAGTTAATTAATGATGAGGAGGTATTAACTTGCACTCTGCCCACCCTGACCGCTCTGAGAAGGAAGTGACTGCATTTCTTTTAATCTGGTGTCCTGAATTTCCAGTACACTGTATCACAGAGAGTCTTTGCTCAACGGCTACTTACTGGTCGACTAGTTCATGACCCCATGTTTAGCCTAGACCCAGGTTAGCCTAGACATGCCACTACTGTGGAAAAGAAAATCAGACTGCAGAGGACAGTGTCCCCAGCCTCCATTAGCTGTTCATGGTGTGTGAGAACAAGTGTGAAATACCATTCGTGTGTGTGTGTGTGTGTGTGTGTGTGTGAGAGAGAGAGAGAGAGAGAGAGAGAGAGAGAGAGAGAGAGAGAGAGAGAGAATTAAGTTTCTGATGTTGTGATGAGATCGTGAGAGGGGTCCATTCCCAGAAATACCAGAACATCATACAGGATTGGGATTTTTAGAGGTTTCGTTTTGCAGAGGGGGAATCCAAAACCTAAACAGGATGGAAGTCCCCACAAGACAGGCAGCTAATGTGTCTGAACCAGAATCTGAATCACAGGGCCATGGTTAGTGGTTAGACTAGGTAGTTTCTTAGACAGAGCCCTGGTCCACCATGGGTCCTGCACCACTGGCCACTCTTCCTCTGTTTTCTTCATTTATCTGGGAGTACCACACACACTGGCCTGCTGGGAACATCTGACCTTATCAATCTGAGCATGACTTCCTGCCTCTAAAAATTATGCAAGCAGCTGAGCAGCGGTGGCACACGCCGTTAATCCCAGCACTCAGGAGGCAGAGCCAGGCTCTGTGAGTTCGAGGCCAGCCTGGTCTACAAGATCCAGGACAAGCACCAAAACTACACAGAGAAACCTTGTCTCGAAAAACCAAAAAAAAAAAAAAAAAAAAAAAAAAAATTATGCAAGCAGTATACAGAGGTGCCATAGTCAAGACCTTTGGAACATAGGAAAGTGTAAGGGAAAGAAACAGGAATTAACTCATTTCTAAACAACTCTGAGGGACTTATCTGGGGTGTGGTGGCACATACATACAATGCCAGCATTTGGATGCCAAGGCAGGAAGATGTGGGTCAATTCAAGTCCAGCCACCACATAGTAAGTTTAAAGCTAGCCTGGACTACATGAGACACTGTCTCAAAACAAAGTAAAACACTAACAATAAAACTGAGGAGATGCCTCTTTAATATATATATATACACACACACACACACACACACACACACACACACATACAGTTGGCATCCTTGAATAGAGAACTATGGCTTAAAGTTGTTTTTTTAAGTTTTATTTTTTTGTGTATGGGAGTTTTGCCTGCATATATGTCTGTGCACTATGTGCATGCCTGGTGCCCATAGAGGCCACAAGAGAGCATCAGATCCCTTGGAACTGGAATTGTGAGTAGCCATATGGGTGCTGGGAACAGAATCTAGGTCCCGCGCAAGATCAGCAAGTGCTCTTAACCACTGAGTCACCTGCCCAGCCCTGTCTAAATGTTTTAAAACATTTTCTTTGTTTTTATTGTTTGTTTGTTTTTGATTTGGGGGTGTTGTTTTGCTTTATTTTGTTCAGTGTTTGGGATAGAAGGCCTCCTGCATGCTACATGGGTACTTTACTATCAACATGGCCTCTATGGAGAAATTTAATTGTTCCCAGGGACAGCTGTGTGTAAACTCCAGGACCTGCACCCATACCATGTTGTCTAATGAACAGGCCAGTAGACAGGGTCACTATTGCTCTCTGCTCATCATGAGAGCAGCAGATGGCCAGATAACTTCTCCTGGCATTGCAAAGCGCAGGATCTCAGGCCCTCGCCCAGATCTATGTGTCAGAGCCTGTCTTTACACAAGGCTCCCACGCAGCATGGCCCACAGGGCCTGTGGTCCTGATGACATGTTTCAAGGGAGGAAATGGAGGCGCAGGAATGGATGGCCTTTATCCAGGTGATAGAAAATTGGGGTGAAGCTAGGGTGACCCATGTGGATGTACCCCTACTCCTTGTACTTACCCAGGACTCCCCTGCAGTTATAAGACTTTCTTCTTTCTGTAGCCCAGAGATGGACAGAGGATGGGTGCTGTGGATGATTGATTGATAAATAAAAATGCTGATTGGCCAGTAGCCAGGCAGGAAGTATAGGCAGGACAAAGAGAGAGGAGAATTCTGGGAACAGGGCTGAGGAGGAGATGCTGCCAGCTGCCGCCATGAGAAGCAGATATTAAGATACCAGTAAGCCACAAGCCACGTGGCAACTTATAGATTAATAGAAATGGGATAATTTAAGATATAAAAACTAGATAACAAGAAGCCTGAGCCATGGCCATACAGTTTATAAGTAATATAAGCTTCTGAGTGATTATTTTATAAGTGGGCTGCGGGACTGCGGGGGCTAGGAGGGACCAGAAGAGAAACTTTCCAGCTACAGATGGGCCAGCTGGGAAGCTTCTAGAGGAGAAACAAAGGGTCCCTGAAGCTGGGCTCTGCTGTGGGCTTGCTGAACAGAGAACAGAAAGAAAGGGTTTGGCCTGGACAGGAGGCTGCAGTGTGCAGGAGCCAGTGGAGGAAACCAGGCTAGAACTAGAGAGAGGGAGTGAGAGAGAAAGCAGAGCGCTCTCTTCCTCACCGATCTGCATCAGCCCTGACTCCGAGTCTTTACAGACCTGTCCCAAGTGGGTGACACCCAGAGATGATGACAGAGCCGCAAAACACCAGAGTCAGCATTCTGTACCATGAGCTCAACACACACACACACACACACACACACACACACACACACACACACACACACACACACACGCTGGGGAATAATCCTTTTCTATATTATGAATATGTATTATTCTCACTGGTTAATAAAAACGCTGACAGGCCGGTAGCTGGGCAGGAAGTTAGGCAGGAAAGAATGATGGGAAGAAGGAGGGTGGAGTCAAGGAGATACCAGCCAGCCACCCAGGAAGCAAGACAGACAGACAGACAGACAGACAGACAGACACACACACACACACACACACACACACACACACACACGGAAAAAAATTGCAGAAAATTAAATCTGAATTTTCCACATGCTGAGCACTGTGGTCAATCTGTCGTGCAGACAGGACCAGCAGTAGTTTCCCTCTCCAGGAGTCTCTGTGGACTGTGTAGTTAGCTTGTGACTGTGTGTGAAATGCTGCAAACTTCTTTCTTGTCTTTGTTCCCCAAACGATGCAGAGTAACAGCTATTGTTCTGAGACAGGGTCTTATGCAGCCCAGATGGGTCTCGAGTCTGCTGGTGCCTGTAATAGCTATTTATAAAGCATTCCCATTGTGTTAGGTATCATATGTCTAGAGATGATTGGCAGTATGTGGGAGAGTGTAAACAAATCCCAGGCAAACACCCCACCATTTTATTGAAGTGCTGTGAACAATGGTGAGTCTTGGTACCCTTGGGAAACTGGAGCCAGCCCCTCTTGGGTGAGGGTCCCAGTGGGCATGTGTTGGTGGGCCCTCTGTCATGCCCACTCAGCCCCGGCAGAAGGGATTCTGCCCTTAGCTGGAAGGTTGAGCTGGATGGGTCATAAAACTCAGTGAAAAAACACTGCCTTGGGAGAAGGCAAGAGCTAAAGCAATGCAAATGCTTATTACCTGGTGCCTGAAGGAGCCAGGCTCATCTATCAAATGCACCTTCTGAACAGTACTGCCGTCACACAGACCAAGCCGTCCCTGTCATTCACAAAATCAGGAGCAGTCGGGTGTTTAGGGAAAAGGCACCTGGATGCATACCTGAGACCTGAGCTGTGCCATCCCTGTCTGGCTGTGGTCTAGAGCAAGTCACTCTCTCCTTGTCTTTGAGATGTGGTTCACTGTGGATGACACCAGCCTCCCTGGAGTCACAAATGGCAACTGACAACTAGCATAGCATTCAGGGGCCATTCCATAAACATTTGCACTGAATCTGCATTTAGACTGTGTATTTTCCTGTGAAAAATTGAAAAATAGAAAAGAGATTTTTTTTTTTTTTTGCATAATCTGTTCAGAGGGTCCATTGAAAGAACCATTCACTGGATGCATTAAACCTAAAACTTCACAAGAGCCCCCAAGATATTGTGGCAGGTAATCTAAGAGAGAAAACACCGCCCCCCAAAAAAAAACCTAAATTCCAAAGATACTTTAAAAATCTGCGACAAGGGCCAATAAGATGATTCCGTGGGTGAAGGTGCTTGCAGCAAAGGCTGAAGACCCGAGTTTGATTCCCAGAACCCACATGATGGAAGGCAGTAGTGAACCCCCCAAAGTTGCCTTTTGACTTCCCATGTCTACACACGCAAATAAATGAATGTAATATATACAACAAATGCAATAAAAAATAAAGCTGATAAACATTTAGAAACCCTCTTTCAGCCACTTCCATAGGCCGGGTCTAAACCATTTTCTGGTTTTCACACAATCTGGGAGGCGATTATATAATTTCAAAAGTGTCTGTAAACTCCTCATTTGCATCTGATTTCTCAATGTCTAATTTGCTCATCAGCCAAAGCTACGTGTATAAAACCAGCTTTTTAATCAGCTCTCAGAATGTGTGCAAGCAAATTAATCTTCCATTTTATGGGAGAAAGATTCAGGGGCTGAAAACCGTCATGTATTTTGCACTTGATGTACAGAGAAAAGAATTTCCACAACTCCGTTAGTGTGTGTGGCTATAAACATCCACCATAAACACCACTGAAAACCCATGGCGGGTTTGAGTGTGTGGATTAGAAGTGGCGCTCACCACCCCAGGAAGCTGAAAGCAACAGAGACCAGTGTCTTTATGATACATGCAGCAGGAGGACTGAGGAGGTGGCTTGAAGAATGAGGTGTCCTTGCCTAGCACCTTCACTCAGAAAGAGGGGAAAAACCCAGCAGCTGACTCAGGAAAACTTTGTGGGAAAACAGATCCTGGGTGGCTATGTTCTTATCCAACCAGAGAAAGACATTGACAAGCTGCACTGTAATCTCTTTGTGGCCCCTCCCTCTTCTTAACCATAGGCTCACCTCTGCTCTGTGTCATCCATGCTGGCTCAGTGGTCGGTAGCTTCCCAGGCTCAGGCTACCTGCTCCTGGTCTGCCCCCCAGGCACTGTGGGAAAGTGACCCATCATTGGACCTGTGAGGCCTCTGTTCTCACTGCTGTTTTTAAAGGATGCTGAGAGGCTGGGTAAGGTGTTGTACACCTTCAGGACTCTGGAGGTAGAGGCAGAGGGAGATCTCTGTGATTTTGAGGCCAGACTGTTTTATATAGCAAGAAAAACAGATAAATAAATAGATGCTATGATCCTTCCCATAGCATCCTCACTGTGATTTTCTCTAGCTAGCTTCTTTAGGGTATGAATCTTTGGACCTGTCACCCTGACCTTATGGACTTACTCAGCAATAAAGGACTGAGAGCAGGACCTGAAAGTGATGTTTGCATATCTGTGTTCAGAGCTACAGGATCACTAGAGCCAAAAGGCAGAGGCAATGCTCTTGCCTGGGACAGATGGATTATTTCAGCATGGTATCTGCATACAGTACAGTATCAGACAACCTTCCAAAGGTGTTCTTCCCAGGCTGCAACACAAAGGGGCCCCAGGGGACATGGTGCTAAATGAAGAAAGGCAGTCACAGAAGGCCCAACGCTGTGTGACTCTGCTTACACTTGCATGAAGTGACAGAAAGCAGAATGGTCTCTGTTGCTTTCAGCTTCCTGGGGTGGTGAGCATCACTTCTAATCCACACACTCAAACCTGCCATGGGTTTTCAGCGGTGTTTATGGTGGATGTTTATAGCCACACACACTAACAGAGTTGTGGAAATTCTTTTTTCTGTACATCAAGTGCAGAATACATACACACATATACACACAGTATATATACATACACACACATGCACACATATACACACAGCATATATACCTACACACATATACACACAGTATATATACATACACACATGCACACATATACACACAGCATATATATATACATATACACACAGCATATATACATACACACATATACACACAGCATATATACATATACACACATATACACACAGCATATATACATACACACAGCATATATACATACACACATATAAACACAAATCATGCATACATATGCATTCAGGTGCACACATGCAAATTTACAAGTAAAAATAAATTTTTCATATTTTCTTTTTTTAGTTAAGAAAATTTTTTTAGCCACTTTACATACCAATCAAAGATCCCCCTCTTCCCTTCTCCTGTTCTTCCAGCTTCCCTCTCCAAACCCCCCTCCCCCCTCTTTCCTACAAGAAGGTAAGGCCTCCCATGGGGAGGTACATTCAATGGAGGCAGGTCCAAGCCCCTCCCCCTGCCTCAAGGCCATGCAAGGTGTCCCATCATAGAAGTGAGCTTCAAAAAGCTCCCTCATGCACCAGGGATGGATTCTGATCCTCCTGCCAGGGGGCCCCTTAAGCAGATCAAGCTACACAACTGCCTCGCTATGCAGAGGGCCTAGTCCAGTCCCATGCAGGCTCCACAGTTGTTGATCTAAAGTAAACATAAATTTTACAAAAAAATTTCTTTCTTCTTCTTTTTTTTTTTTTTTGAGACAAGTTTTCATGTAGCCCAGACTGAACTCACTACATGGCTGAGGATGATCTTGAACTCCTGATCTTCCTGCCTCCACTTTCTGGGTGCTAAGTATAAGTGTGCACCACACATCTGTTTTATGCAGTGCTGGTGATCAAATCCAAGGCTTCATGCATGCTAGGCAAGCGCTTTACCAACTGAGCTACATCCTCCCACCCAAATTAAAGGTCTTGTGATGGGGAGATTATCTGGGGGGTTCCTGAGGGCCTTCCCTGTAACTCACCAGGGTTCTTTTGAGTGAGCAAGGGATGCAGGGAGACATCTGAACATGCTCGGATACTCTGAAGGTAGTGGGCAGACCAAGTGCCAAGGAATGTAGGTGTCTCCCAAAGCTGGAAGCAGAGGAAGCAGGTGCCTCCTGGAGCCTCTGGAAAGGAGGGCAGTGTTGCTGGCACCAGGACTTCAGCCCAGGAGGATCCACTTCTGACATCCTCAGAGCACGAAGATAATCAGCACACATTTCTTTATGTTACTGTTTGTGGTCACATCTTACAACAGCAGCAGGAAGCAGATAAAACTTGGAGACTCCACAATAGATGCTTAGCGGAGTCTGGCAGAAGGCAGTGGGGTGTTGTATATTTTGTTTGTGTATGACAACTAAAGCTTGCCTTGAGACCAGAGGGCAGAGCTACCATTAGTTAACCATAGAGGCCAGGCCGTGGTGGCACACACCTTTAATCCCAGCACTTGGGAGGAGGAAGCAGGAAGATCAGGAGTTCAAGGCTACCCTGGGCTACATGAGATTGAACCAGTCTAAAAGAGAAACAGCCAGGCAGCGGAGGCTGACACCTTTAATCCCAGCACTAGAGAGGTGGAGACAGGACTATAAGGCGGGTGGAGACAGGATCTCTGCCATTCAGTCTGAGGATTCGTAGAGACAGGATCCACCCCCACCCCCCATCCCCTGGTCTTTTGGTCTGAGATTTTATTTTGTAGATGTAAGAAGACTCCCAGTGGCTGGCTGCTCTGCTGCTCTGATCTTTCAGCTTTCACCCTCGATATCTGACTCTAGTTTTTTATTTAATAAGACTAATTAAATTCACGCTTCAGTGGGGGCTTTCTGTCTGTCTGTCTCCCGAGAAGCAGGATGCCTTTGAGCTTCTGTCTTCATGCAACACCCGTCTTCCAGAGAGCACTCGCTATCCCTGGACAAAGCTGTCCTACCCCGAGCTGCACTGACCACCCAGCCTCCTATATGGCCCTATCTCATCTGGTCCCCTCCCCCAACTGATACAGATGGTTTTCTAGCCTAGCAAAGAATCATGACTCGTCTGGTCATCTCTGAATAGTGCTCTTTAATTTGGAAAACTCTGGAGCTACCCCTCCACTCTTCATTATAACTTACCACGTCTTGGGTCAACTTCCTTCCTGATAATCCTGGAGGGCTGGAAAGGTGTGTATACTCTCAGGAAAGAAGAGGGGAAGGAAGAGGTAGAAACTGGATCCTGAGGGTGGAGGTCAGCTATGAGATGGCCATGAGCATATGGCCAGGACTGAGGGATTTCCAAGCCAAACAACATCCAGTGTTCTGTCACCCCTTGACACCCACCCATCCTGACTCTAACTAGCCCCCTGCCACTCTTATCACCCCAAAACTAAGGGTCCTTCAGAAACCCACCTTTATTTTAGTGCCATTTGGAAGAATAAGACTTGGGTTTCAACTGGGGATCATCTATAGTTGCAATGAGATTTGAAAATCTTGATAAAGCCATGTAGATTAAATATCTTTCACCCAAAGTGCTTGTGACTCCAGATATGTTTATGATTTCCCTGAACTTGGGATAGTTTTGTTTTTGTGTAGTGAGAAATCTGAAGGATGGACCCACAGATAAGCATAAAACACATTGGTCCTTTGCATACCTTTCTGTTGCATTACCGTTTCTTTTTTCTTTCTTTCTTTCTTTCTTTTTTTTTTTTTTTTTTTTTTTTCGAGACAGGGTTTCTCTGTGTAGCTTTGCGCCTTTCCTGGAGCTCACTTGGTAGCCCAGGCTGGCCTCGAACTCACAGAGATCTGCCTGGCTCTGCCTCCCGAGTGCTGGGTTTAAAGTCGTGCACCACCAACGCCGGCTTGCATTACCTTTTCTTGGAGACATGAAGAAATGTCCTTTCACCCTAGACAGGGCATCAATGATTGACAGAAGTGAGTCCATCCAAGTCCAGCTTGGTCAATGGGTGAGTTTATGGGACTTATTTTAAAGAAGCACTGGCCAGGGCTTGCTTACAGGAGTGTGAGTGACCCCACACAGCTATATCACTTGAAAGTCCCATCTCATCTTAGCATGGGTGATGACCTCCAGGAAGCTGCATGGGTGAAGCCCCCTTCAGTGAACCTCTGTATACTCCAGCACCTCCCAAGATGACTGGGACAGCATTACATGCAGCTGGGTCAGGGGTGCAGAAGGGAGAGAGGCACTGGAATTGGAGGTTAGGGTCTAATGATCCTTGCCACCCTTACTTCTATGAGAGAAGTATGGCACAGACTCTTATAAAGGGCTCTTGTGGATAATCATAGTGGTACCTGGAACACAGCGCTTCACGATAACTTCATATGGCTTGGAGGTCATTTTACATAATATTTGGTGCTTGCAGAGGTTTGGATTTTGGAGAATTTCCACCCTGGGATTTTTGGGTTAGGGATGTTCAACAACAAAGTAGCCCATTAAATCAATCTTACAGCTGGTCCATTAACGTGAAAGTCTTTGAAAAAATAATCTTACGCTAAGCAGTATTGCTGCCTACTGTTTACATGGCAGGAAGGCAGTCTTTGTGTCCTTAAAAATAAGCGCGGGCCTAAAAACATCAGTGCAAACGAGGTAAGACATCAGAGTTAGGAATCGTGATATGCGCCTATAATCATAGCACTTGGAGCTTGGGGCAGGAGGTTCAGAAGTTCAAGGTCATCCTCTGCTACACAGTGAACTCAAGACCAGCCATGGACACACAAGACCTCAAAAAATATAAATAAAGACAGGCCTGGTGAACCGGCTCTGTAGGCAAAGTGCTTATGGCGCAAGCCTGGAGGCCTGAGTTCAACACCCGGAAGCCACATAAAGGTGGAAGCAGAAGCAGCAGAGAGAACGAAGTTGTCCTCTGACCTCTACACTCTGGCGGTGGCATGCTGGCCTCACGGCTCACATGTGCCCCTCAGCCCACATTATGCACATATACAATAATAATAAACAAAGTAACGCAACAGTGACATAGAACGAACCATCAAAAACTAATAATGCCCACCTGTGCTCTGACCCTGTCAGTCTTGGGTGGGACACAAGGTCCTGGAGGGAGAGTCTGAACAAGGTAGCCGTGGCTGACCCATCAGGTCACACAAAGCTGAAGAGACCCCACAGAGGTTACTGTAGCTGGCTCTAGACTAATCCGGCAGCCCAGTGTTTCTTTGGAATATTTTTCTGGTTGTGTGTTTTCGTGCAGCTCCAGTTCTGATCTATAAATCCAAGATCTGTAACAGACAGGGGAGAGTTTATTAATGTGTCATGGACAGAACAGTGGGCCCATTCTCCACAGATGTCCTAGCCCGGCCCCTCTGGAGCCCCGCCTTGTGTTACCTTCTGTGGCAAAGGGCAGTCTAGGAGGCAGGTGGAATTAAAAGTGCCAATTCCGATGACCTTGAAGTGGAGAGATGAGCCTGAATTATCTTCCTGGGCTCCATCCACTCCTGAGTGTCCTGAAGAAGTGGGGGACGGAGGAGAAGGAAGGGGTCAGAGTGACTGTGTAAGGAAGACTTTTCTCACCTTTGCGGGCTTGCAAAGCGATGGAGGAAGGCCACAAGCCAAGGTTCTCCATAGCCTCTAAAAGCCGAGATCCCACAGGACCCTCCGAAGGGCCTGCAGCCGGTCGACATACTGATTTTAACTTGAGAGCTGACCCACAGACGTGTCTTTGGGTTTATGTCACTGAGTCTGGGAAAGCACGAGAATCTGGCAATGAGGTTCCAGGTGATCCACCACCCCCAAACAAGGGCTGCCTGGAAAGGACAAGCAGAGGTCAGGGAGAAGACATCCCAGGGACCTTTACAACATGCAAAGCCTGATAAATGGGAGAAGTAAAGAGGACACCCATTTGCAAGTATAGTCACACACACACACACACACACACACACACACACACACACACACACACACCACATTTCTGCATTTGACAGCATTCCAGGTACCCTGTAGTGTGTCTAAATTTAGAGCGGATTACCTGGGTATAATGGTGCGTATGCATCATCCCAGCACTTGGGAGGTGGAGACAGGAGGAGCCAGAGTTTGAAGCCAGCCTGGGCTAGCTTTAGAGATCTATCTCAACAACAATAAGAAAAAATTACATCAGGTTATTGTAGCGTCTAAAGTGTTCTAAATAATGTTAGCCTCTGATAAGCACTTATCTCTGAGTGTCTGTGAGTCAGGATTAAACAGGAGGCACAGACAGGATGGCTTGTCCCCATGGTATGTGGATATCAACAGAAAGAACTGGAGCCAGAACCATCTAGAGAGGCTTGTATTCACACATGCTCTCTCTGGGTAGGCTGGGCCTCTTCAACATCATGGTGGCCAAGGGCAAGCTGGAGATAGAGACAGATAGAGGAAGAGACTGCAAGACTCTGAGCGTCAATGTTTCCAAGCTCACATATCTCACCTCCAAGTTTTTCCTGCGCACTGTGACTGGAGGTGTTCTAGGTAAAGAAAACATGGTTACCAGCTCTCTGTGGCCTCCCGTCAAAGTGTGGAGTAAAACAGTTATAGATTCAAATCCTGCCTCAGTCCGTTGGGAGGGCAGGCTTCGAGGTGCTGACCACCACTCTTTCTGCTGTAATAACCCAAGGTTGTGGCTGCTGTGATCTGTCTTTTCTGGTTAAGAAAACAAAGGCTCCAAGAGATCCGTGGCTTTGAAGAAGGCTTCATGGGACAGAGCCTAGACTAACTACATCCACCGATCCAGAAGGAAGTCTGTGCAGATCAAATGTTCAATGCAGTGCTGCTGAGATGGTGGGTGTCAATTATGTGGCATCCGGTACCAATACAGTCTCGGGTCAACTACCAAACATCTAGGCACGCCGATTGCTCTGCTCTCCCCTGTGGTGTTGCTTCATCAGACAGGGGTAAAATCCTGAGAAGAAATTCTTTGCTCTCTGGACTCTCCTTCCTCCTGCCTCTCCTCTTGTGACCTCTCCCCCAGGGCCACCAGGAACCTTCATAAGACACTTCCCATTACTGGGCATCAAGACCTATGCCAGGCTCACATGACTGCCACACACAGTCAAAGAGGAGTCTCAGCACTCTTCAGCCGAGCGTGGCAAGGAGTTGAACAAAACCAGGTCAAGTGCAGGGAAGCGGATGTAGTACAGCAAAATCCCCAGACACAGGAGGCTGCCTGCATTTCTCAAATGCTCCTCGCAGATACTGTGGGAGGAAGGGATGTGAAGCTGTGTTCAAGGGAACATTTCAATATTTAAAGTGTGCCTATGAAGTTGTCCTTACAGAGGCCACAATTCACCTGGCTGAGCTTTGGACAACACAGGTATGTCTTCTCGATAGGACCTAGATCACTCAGGAGACAGACCTCTGGGCATGTTTATGAGGGAGCTTCTAGACTGAGCTGAGGGGGAAAGACTCACCCTACATATAGGTAGCACCACTGCATGGGCAGGGGTCCCAGACTGAATAAAGAGAAGAAATCTACGGTGGATACCAGTCCCCTTCTTCCTGGGGACTCAATGTGAGCAGCTGGCTCATTCTTCTGCGGCCATGTCTCCCCTGCCATCATGGACAGTACCCTGGAACCGTAACCTAAACAACTCCTTCTCTGCCTTCCTTGCTTGCTCTCTTAAGTTCTAGATTTATTTTTATTATTTTAAATTCATGTGTTTGTGGGTACAGGAGCCCATGGAGGTCAGAAGACGGCATCAGGGGCCATGGAGCTGGAGTTACAGGTGGTTGCGAGTTGCCTGACATGGATGCTGGGAACTGAACTTGGGTCTTCTGCAAAGCAGAATGTGTTTTTGTTTTTGGGTTTTGCTTTTTTGAGACAGGGCTTCTCTTTGTAACAGCCCTGGCTGTCTTAGAACTCTGTAGACCAGGCTGGCCTTGCACTCACAGAGATCCATCTACCTCTGCCTCCTGAGTGCCAGGACTAAAGGCACATGCCACCACTACCCAGCGTAGTGTGTGTTCTTGATCTCTGAGTCATCTCTCCAGCCCTACAAGCCCCAACTTTGGATACTTCTAGTGACCACTTTAAAAGTCAGCTCATTCTCATCAAGGGACTTGCACTCACAACTTGCAATGTCTAGAAGGACCATCACATGAAGAACAATCACAGTGTTTGGCTGTCTTTACAGGAGAGGAATCAGTAGTGACAGCCTGATGAATACTCCTGGGGTAGTGATAAGAGAGCTTCCATTGTAACTGGACCAGTCTTTATCTAGCTACTATGTGCTGGGCATGATGAGTAGGGCAGCCCTCTACATTGGGCACTGCAGAATGCCCAAGAGACCGGTGGTCCCTCTCTTCATGGTGATTGAAGTCTAATGGGGAAGCCATTTCTTGGACACCTGCTCTCTATCAGGCACTGTTCCAGGGGCTGAGGATGGGATGGAGAATAAAACAGATGGAATCGTAAGCCCTCAGGGACATTACATTCGAGTTAAGCAAGTAGAGTGGTGAGCTAGATATGATGACTGGTAAGAACAAAACTAAGCAAGTGTACTGGTGCCGTGTTCTGCTGTGAAACATTAGCATAAATTTGATGTTAAATAGAAGTTGATGATCCCACAGTTCCAAAGGTCAAAAGTCCCAAGCACATTGACAGGGCTGTGGCCCTTCCAGAGCTTACAAGACAGCTCCAGGGTCCCAATGCGACATCCTTAGAACACAGTGTTCTTTTTATCTGCAAGGAGGTGAGACGCTAGTGCCATGAACAGGGATACCACTTCCTACAAGGTGTCAGGGAAGGTATCCTGAGAGGGTGGTTTTCAAGTGAATCCATATAGGAAGTGATGTAGCTGGTGTAGGTTTTGAGTGGAGATGTTCCTGACTGGTGACAACTGTCCTCGGAGGACAGCAAGGAGGTCAGTGTGCCTGGAGAGGATGGGGCGAAGTGGAAGCAGAGGTGGTCTGGTGAGAGAGGTTCTTGTGGCTGAATTGTGTCCCTCAGATGCTATGTTGAAGTTCTTATCTCCATGACCCTAGAATGGGACATATTGAGGGCACTTAAGTAAAGAACAGGCCAATAGGGCTGGCCCCAATTTAACAGGACCGATGTCATTCAATGAAGAGATTAGAATGTAGACACAAAGGACATTGGGTAAGGAACACAGGGAGAAGACTTTTATCTCCAAGTTCAGGAGGGACCCCATAGAAGTCAACCTTGCTGACACCTTGATCTTCAATATCTTCTGTTTGAGTCTTGTGGCCTGGGGAGCTTTACCAATGGTAGCTTGAGCTCCAGAGAAGGCGATGGGCCCTGAAATCCAGAGTTCCTCTTCTGACATGGGCCATCTATACTCAGGACTCTTTTCTGAAGGACATGGACTCTTATGCTCAGAGTTCTGCCTGCCTGGAGCCACCCAGTATCACCTGGCCCCTGATGCAACCCTTGGAATTCAGTTTATGGGACCATCACGACTCTGTTCACTGCTGTAGCTATGAACGATGCAGTCTGTGTCTTCTAAAAGGGTCCTTGAGATTGTGATAGGCCAACTCACAAGCTTAGGAGAATGCACGCTGGAGATGTAGCTCAGATATGGAGTGCTTGCCCAGAATATACAAAGCTTGGAGTTTGGTCCCCAGCATAGCATATACTAGGTGCTGGTGGTACATGTCTACGATCTTTGAATTTGAGAGGTGGAGGCAGGAGAATCAGAAATATAGGTCAACTTGGCTATATAGCAAGTCGGAGGCCACCCTGGGTTATGTGAGTTTCAAAATGAAAACAACAACAAAAACAAACAAACAACCACAAACCCCCAAAACAAGAGGAGGGAATCGAGATTCTGCCTAGCTCTTGGTAAGAGTGCAAGCCAGGAGGGCTCTGGAAGCCAGGGAGGCGGGGTAGCATTGGAGGAGGATTTCAAGCAGAGGAGAGCCATGTTTAGGCTTACAAGGCTCACCAGAACTACCTTCTTGAAAATGGTCAGTGAGGAAATCAGAAGGAGGCAGATCCCTAGGTTAGTTCTCTATCAACAATTCAGAGGCTGGATAGTCAAGCCTTTGCAGAGTGATGGAAAGTGAGAAGATTCTGGATTTTCCAAAGGCAGAGCCGACATTCTGGGATTTAAGAGGACAGGAGGCAAAGGACCACACTGAATTATCAGATTGGTGAACAAAGATCTGTACTGTCTTGGACTGACATGGGAAGATGCTCACAGGCATGCAAAAGATGTCCCACTTATTTATCTTTAAAGGTAGGGTCTCATCTTCAGTCCAGGCTGGCCTTGAAATCACAGCAATCCTCCTGTTTCGGTCTCTGGAGTGCTGAGACTACAGGCTGTCCAACATGGGATAAACTACATGGGTGCTGGGTGAGAAGAGGTGGGACAGGTGGAGATGTCTGGTGCTCAGGGCTGAGATCTGGATTTGAGATATACAAGTTAACATCATCAAGCTCCTTATGATATTCAAAGCCATAAGATACACAAACAGAACGGGATGGGTCTAAGGACAAGTCCCAGGGCCATCCACAGTTAGAGCTTAGAGAAGTAAAGAAGGACCCTAAAAGAGATTGAGAAGCCAGATGTGGGGGGGCAGGGGAGGCCTGGAACCATTTCACAGAGTTGGGGTTTCAAATTGCTAACAGTAGATGAAGCCACAAGTCAGCATCTCTTTTAGTGTTACTGCTAAGGGCAAAGTCAGAGGCAAGGTACAGAACAAGCCAAGGCCTCTGCCGTGTCAGGGACAAGGAGGGTTGAATTATCGAAAGGGTCAATACATCTGCCTGAAAAAGATACTGAAATCTGGAAGAGAAACCCAAGAGTTTGGGTGCCTGGGTCACTGGACTGCCCATTAGCTTGAATTTGAACCAGGTAAGACACAGGACACTTGAATCAGGGATGTGGGGCTATTTATGAAACACCCCGGATGGCGATACAGAGACTCTGCCATAGTGCACAGATCTTGGACCTTTGGGGCCTTGGGCTCGCTCTGGATTCTTGAAAATCTACAATAATCTTATTCACTTGGAGCCGCTGGGATGAGTTCTCAGCTGCAGTGCGGTCTAGCTTCATAGTCTCCCGGGCTGAGCTTCAGAGGGGTTAGTGTTGGGCGAGCCTGCAAGGGGCCAGGGCAGAACAGGCGGCGGCGCTCGGAGGACTGCAGCTTAGAGGCTACAACTCAGTTGTGCAACATTTTCGTGGGAAAGACTGCCTAGAAGCCCCCAGAGAATCCCGTCCCGCTTACCATCCCATCCTCAACTTCAGTTTATTGATGAAGCGTGGGCCCCCATGTATCCCACGGGAAGGGAAGCAACTCTCCTGCTGGGTTCAGAAAAGGAGGCGGAAAGTTGACAGACGGGGGAGGGGACCCCGAGAGTCGCAGAGGTTCCTCAAGAGCTCGGCCGGCAAACAAAAGCGCGGGCGGGCGGGCTGGCACGCCACCTTCCCGGTGTCCTGGCGCGGGGGCTGGCACCGGGCAGTGGGAACAAGTGAGAGCGCCCAAGGCGGTCAAGAATAGCTTGCAGATAGGCCCGCAGGAGTGGCGTCCCGGCGCCCCGCGGGGCCCGCCCAGCGCGCTGCGACGCGAGCGCAGAGCGCACCCCACGCGCGCGGGCCGGCCGGCGTGACGGACTACAAGTCCCAGCAAGCCCAGAGGCAGCGCGGGGCGGGGTCTGGCGCAATTCCCCGGGATCCGGCGCGCTGGGAAGCGCCGCGGAGGACGCAGCGGCGGCCGGAGGGCGGCGAGCGCGGGCGGGGGCGGGGCCGACGTGGGCCAGGGCCCTGCGTGCCAGGGAGGGGGCCGGCCGGGCAGCGGCGGGCGGCGCTCGGAGCGGTCTCCGCGGCTGGCAAGGCGCCCACGGCTCGGTCCCGGCTTGGCGGACGGCGCAGGGCAGTTGAGGGGCCCGGCGCGCGCGGTAGCGCGGCACTCACAAGCGCGCGGACTCAGCCGCAGCCGTGCACCCCGGAGCAGAGCGGCCACTGCCCGGGGGCCTCGGCCCCGGCGCTCAGAGCGCCGCGCTGCCTGCGCTTTAATGGCTGCTCGGTTGGCCGGCGCGTAGGGTGCAGGCGGCTGCGGCGCGGGAAGGCGCCTGAGCGAGCCTCCTCCGCGGCCGGTCGCGCTCCATGGCGCCGCGGTCTCCCCGGACGGCCCGCTGACCCGGGACGCGCGTCCCGGCCATGAACTGAGCCCCTCTACTGCCTCACCCTCGCCTTTCTTTTTTGCGCCTCCCCGGCTCCGTGCTCCCCGGGGGCTGCGGCGCCCCGGGTCTCGGTGGCCCGCGGGCTCCGGGGCGCCGGGCGGCGGCGACGGGGGGCGCGCGGCTCTGGGCGCCGCGCCTGCACCATGAACTACCAGCAGCAGCTGGCCAACTCGGCTGCCATCCGGGCCGAGATCCAGCGCTTCGAGTCGGTCCACCCCAACATCTACTCCATCTACGAGCTGCTGGAGCGCGTGGAGGAGCCGGTGCTGCAGAACCAGATCCGGGAGCACGTCATCGCCATCGAAGGTGAGGGCCAGGCCGCCCCGGGGCTTCTGGAAAGCACGGGGGAGCGGGCGCCCCTGGCGCGGCGGGGTGTGTGCGCGCGTGTGTTCGTGCGTGTGTACACACGCGGCTGCCCAGCCGAGAGAGCACTGCGGTGCCTCTTGCCCCGCAAGGCCGGCGGTGCAGCCAGCCTGCCAGGGAAGATGGATCATCAGTGTTCATTGGATAATGGACAATAGAGTCGCTCCTGTGAGAAAGTGGCTCGGTGCCGCTGCGTACTGGGCCGCCCGCATGTCCCGTCCGGGCCCAGCCGACGCCTGGGGGCAGCTGCCTGGGATGGCGCCACTCGATCCGTGACAGGTTATCAGGCTGGGCCTGAGCGTCTTGCATGGACGTTGAAGATGTGTTTTGGAGGCGCCGCTGCTGGGGGTGCTGTGCTGGCCAGCCTGTTCAGTTGCTTCATGGCTGTCGTTTTTCCCAGTCCGCGGATACAGGAGAGACATTTGGAGTTGGAGCATGTAGGGAGCCAGTGGGACCCAGGCAGCAGCATGTCCAAGTGCAGGTCTGCCTGCCTGTGTGCAAACGCTCGGCGTTTTAAACCAAAGTCCTGGGTCAAATTATTCCCTTCTAGGGAGGCAGGACACCTCCACACTCTCTTGCTAAAGGGGGCACTTTTATAATACACCTGCCACTTGGGAGCCACCCAAGAGGAGGAGAAAAAGTGGATGATCCTGCTGCCTGTAAGCCTGGGTGTGCCGAACACTGCCCTGACCCCCGGGGTCAGACAGGGCCGTATCCCTGCAGGAGAGGATGGAGCTGGCTGCTTTGCCCTGGTTTGTGTTCTCTTTGGACCACAAATGGCTCCTGTTTCTCTGCTACTAGGTGCCTGATCTGTTGGCTTGTTTTGTGTCTCTGGGCCTGCCTTCACTTACCTGAGGGGAGCAGGTGGTATCCAAGTGGGTAATGTGGTCTCATAGTCCAGCCAGGGGATTAGCAGCCTGCCTTCTTGAGTTGCTGTTGGCCAGTGACATCAAAAGGCCTGCAGGTGGCTTGTCCTAGTATAATCCTGTGCCTGCCAAAGGCTGGTGAGCCCTCTGTTGAGGAGCATGGGAGCCTTCCAAGTCCAGCAGGAGTGTGTTCAAAACAGGTGCAGGTACTGCCCCCCCCCCTCCACATAAGGCTTCAGCCCCCAGGAAAGCTTGGCTCCTGTGCGGTCTGAACTTCTAACCCTGAAGTGTTTGGGTTGAAAACTTGGCTGCTGGGGTGGAGAAGGTGAACGCTGTGTTGCTGATCCCCTTGGCATTTGGCAGCCTCATGTACTTGAACCACATCCCAGGCAGGCTGGGAGACTGACTGACTATCCACAGGATCTAGTATAATTCCAGGGGAGGGGCCCGGCAAGTTCTGTCCTTTGGAGGACTGGCTCTCAATGCACCTGGGCACCCTGAGTGCTGTTCATGGTTGCTTGTGGCGACTTCAGATGCTTCCAGACTCATGAAGAGCCACAGGGATGTGGAGTCTTATGGGGTTGAGGATGGGCACCCCCCCCCCCCACTTCACCCCTCAGTTGATGGTGAGGAGATGTCGAGCATGGTCTGGGTCCCTGTCGGAAAGTGCTGGAAGTGCTCATATTCCTCTCAGATGACTCTGCTCAGCTCTGTGGTTGCGTATACAGAAGTCTGATGAAACCCTCTGAAAGCTGGTGCCTGAGATGGAATGCACCTGACTGGAGCTCCTTGCTCCCGAGGAGAGGAAGGCCTCCAGCTGGGTGTGACTCATTTCCCATTCTTAAAGCTGCACTCTGGGGTTTTGGACTTCTAGCAGGAGGATGTGGTTACATTTCTTTCTTTCTTTTTTTAATTGTTCCTTCCACAGTGATCCTTTCTTGATCGCAGATGCTATCAAGCTCCTTTTTGGCTACAACCTTTGTCATTCTCAGTAAAACTTAAACTGATGGATGGATCCTGCTGGAGACTTTGATAATGCTATCATTTTTGTTAGGACTAGGAATGCCTGTATTATGCCAGGACTGTAGTAAATTCAGCGAGACTGGAGAAGCTTTCGTATCTGCCTCTGTTCTTCCTGCCGTTATCTACCGTGGTACACTGCTCATTTGTGGAGAACTTGAGCACAGATGTTTTGGTATTCACAATGGCCCTGTCTTATAGAGGAGGGGGTGGAGGTATGGGAGGGTGATGACCCCAGAACATTTGAGGGAAGTTGTTCAAAGGCACCTCTGAACTAAGGAGTGATTTAGGCCCTGGGTTTCTGGCTTCCCAAAGCATCACTCTTTCAGGACCTCACCCTGCCTCTTTTAATTAAATCCCAATTCATTTGTTAAAATGGAATGGTCTTTCCATGTCAGTGTTAAGATATGGGCAGGTCTTACATTGCTCCATTCTTGTTTGGCATGGGAGAGGGTTGCTGAGTTGTGATAGCATGATACGCTTGAGTGAGAAGAGAGTATTTTTTATTGAGAATATCACATATGCGTATAATGCATTTTGATCAACTCTACCTCCCAGTCACTTCATGTGCTTTCTTACTCTCTCTTTAAAAGCACACTGAGTCCATTTAGTGCTGTCTGTATGTACACGTGTGTGTATGTACACGGATATGTATGTACACGGGTGTGGGACTGCCCACTGGAGCATGGATTGCTTTTTTAGGGGCTATATCCCTGAAGAAAACTGACTCTATCTTTCCATAGCAGTCATTAGGTGCCAGGAGCTCTAAGCTAGGGTTGGGACTTCATGACGCCCTCCCCAGCCATGCTAGGACTTTGGCAGGCTGGGTGTTGTGTGTGCTGTCACGGCTGCCACTTGGTCACGTGCAGCGATGCTGTCATGTCCAGCAAACACTGTTTCCCTGCAAACATCCACTGCAGTCTTCCTGACCCCTCCGCTGCAATGATTCCCGAGCCTTGTGGGGAGGGAGGGAGTGTTATACAGATGTTCCATTTGGAGCTGAGCACTCCCAGTCTCTTATTCTCTGCACACTGACCTGCTGTGGGTCTCTACTAATCTCCATCTATTGCAGAAAGAAGCTTCTCTGATGAGGCCTGAGAGCTGCACTAATCTATGGGTATAAAGATTAATTTAGGGGGCAGTTTGTTAACTATGTCTGTTTAACTTAGGTTCTCCTCTGGGGCCGATAGCCGGCTGGTTGTGAGTTTTGGGGCCTGTTTACAGTACCACGCATAGAGTGTGTCTCGAGGTACAGAATTTATTTCCAACCAGAAAGCGGTTGGTTACTCCCATAGCGTCTGTGCCACTAACGCGTGTCTTGCTCTGTGCCAGTGGATATGTCTCCCTGGGCCAGTCATTGTTGTAGCGTGTGGGATTCATAGCTGGCTAAATTTGTCAAATTCTTTTCACCCTCGGTAGCATAAATAGAACCGTCCAGCACTATGAAAGCTAGCTAGTGAGGATGCAACTCCAAGGTCAATACCAGCTTGATTTTTTTTTTTTTCATGTCCTATGACTTAAGTATATGGTGTCTTCAGCAGCAGGGTCTTACTATCAAAGTCTAAGAATTAACTAAGAGTGATGGTAGTAGCCTGTGAGGAGGGTCTGTTTCAGGGGTGTCTGTGGTTTCCCACTGATCATTAACTCTTGGGGGGGGGGTTTGGAGAGATAGATCAGTGGTTAAGAGCATTGTCGCTCTTCCGAGAGCAGGAGCTAAGTTCAGTTCTCAGTACCCATGTCAGGTGGGTGCCTGTAACTCCAGCCCCAGGGGGATCTGATACCCTCTTTTGACCTCTGCAGGTATATGCAGACACAGATATAGACACACACACAGAGTAAAATAAATTTTAAGAAAAAAAGGTTAAACAAAACCAAATTCACTGATAGGGAGCTGGGAAGGAATTGCCTTGTGGGTACAAGATGCCACGGGAAACCATGACTGGTGCTGGACCACCACATTAACTGAGGTGAAACCTCATCCGTCAGAGGCAGACCCAGATCTCTATGTGACTAGGAATGAGCACAAGAGACTGCAAAATGTGAATCTTTCAGGAAAGGATATGCATATCATTGTGAATATTAAAAAAAAAACCCACTTGCCTCACAAAACCAAACCTGTCATTTCCAAAGCTATCTAGTCAGACCTTTCTCCCATGTGCTCCCCCTATCAAGGCCTTTGGGTTGTTATAACAGGAGCCCTTTCCAGCTTAGGCGGACTTTTGAAGATACGGTTTCTGTGTTGACACTGCACGCCAGCATCTGGCTCTGCCATAGTGTGTTTAAAACCGCGCTGTTTTCTGGCACCTCCGTGAGTTTTTGCTCTTGGGGTGAGGGACGACCTTGGGAAAGAGGAGGATGTTTGGTTGCTGCTCATGTCACAGTGAGTCAATTTTGACCTTGTTGGAAAATCTCTTTTAAAGATGGACAAGATGTATTTTATTTAGTTGCAAGAGCCCACTGAAATTCCCAAAACGGTGTGTTGGGGATACTGTCTGTAGGTTTGGGGTCCACGTGCCTTCCCTCCTCAACCTTGTTGAAAAACATTCCCTTGGTTTTTGTTTGTTTTTTAAAACTTTTCTTTAATCTTTATGTCTTACTCTGAGAATCTTCTTGACTCCTGAATCTCTGGGATATAAGGAAACATTAATGGTTGGTTTCACATTGAGCCCAGCAGATTTCTGGGGTGCGGTGCAGGGGCCTGGCCCGCTGTGGGATGTGGCATGTACTATCCCATGCTCAGAAGTGAGCCTGGGACCTACCTCACCTCTGCTCAAGCTCCTGTGTCAGCTTCTTCTCTGGCTCGTCAAAGACACTGTCTGGGGTGGAGGGATTGAAGCGCACCAGCCAACTGCCTCTCTTGTTAAATAAAGCCGGTCGTTCTTTTAAGCCTCAAACCTCTATTAGCAGTCACACACTGTAACTCAGCTGGCCAGCAGCAGAGCCAGGATCCATGTGCTTGCCTAGTGCTCGCTCATTCAGCTCAGCTGTGTGCTTGTTTCTGAGCTTCTCAGGCACTGCTGGGGAAGTCAGCCAGTCCCTGAACTTGAGACCCCATGTCCTCAACTAGTGTTCATGCTGCTGTCCTTACTAGGTGGCTGATCTGTAGACCCCTATCTTCTACCTTGATCCTCCACAGGAGGACTATGGGAGGGAGGGCATGAGCCTTCCATGGTCCTCTTAAGTGTACACGCATATGTGGACATTTGATGGCTCTTCCGTAGCATCTAAGCCTGAGCATTTGGGGAACCTTGAAAGATGGCAGGGAGTCTGCTCAGTCCCATGATGCAACTGTGTTGTTGAACATTTGTGCCCAGTGGGGTGCTGAGTACTTAACCTGTATTATGTCTGTTCATCGAGAGGTAATCCCAAAACATGGCTACCACCCTGTTGTGTGGCAAAACTTTCCCTGAGGAGATAGAACACACTCACCTTGGAAAGGGATCTCATGACAGACTGACAGACAGATATGACCAAACTTTTATAGGGGTGACTTACAGGAGCAGAAATAACTCAAAGGCAGCTGCATCACTAAAGCCCACCATAGTGTGGGTGGCAGCTCACAGAAGTTGGGGACCCGGAGCACACTGCACAGCCTGCAGGCAGCTCAGCAGGTTGGAGTGTCCTTCCAGAGTGACTCCGTTGGTCTAAACCTCTTCCAGGGAGGGGCTTAGTGAATCTGGTCAGTTTCAGGGACTTCCTGGAGCTGTTTTGAGTTGTTCACCTTCCGGTTTAAAATGTTTACCTGCAGGTTGGGATGTTTCCATTTCAGAGGAAACTGTTTTGCAATATACCTTTCAACCCAGGAAGTGTAGAAAAGTTACCTGGCAGAGAGGAGCAGCCTGGGCCAAACCTCACTGTGTGAGGTAGAATGGAGAGCTCCTGCTATGTGTAATTCCCATAGTCCTTTGTCTGGGCCTTTGAGATGTTGTACCCTTGACCTAGGAAGAGACAGGCTCGGGGATGCCCCAAGTAACCAAGGCGTCTTGTTCTCCATAGAGTTGCTTAATACAGTAAACTTGGCAAGCGTTTGTTTAGTCTGCTTACTGCAGGTGTGTATGTTTAGGGAAAAACGTTTCTCCCCACTGCCATGGGTGGATGTCCTTTTCCTTGGACGTTGTCTGCGGTGCTGGTTCAGGGTTCATCCAGGGTGGCGCTCTCACCACCTCCTTTGGAAACTGCCCTGTTAGCCAGGTGCTGCTTCCCATTGAAACCTCATGCCCAGCCGGCAATGGAGTCCTCCCAATCTGGTGGCTTTTAGGTATGTCACGGATGCTCCTTCTCAGAGCTGCCATGGGGCCTGGTCCAGGTCAGGGCTGCTCACAGCCAGCCTTGCCTCACTGGAGTTAAGGTCCCCCTGCTCTGTGTCTGGTGGCCCTTGGCTCAGCTACTGCCCTCCTGCCAGCCCGGAGAATTCAGCCCTCACTCACATTTGAGTCCTCAGTACTTTGATGGGATGGTATCCACACTTGGAGAACGCCCCGGACTTGGCATTGGGCAACCCTTTCCTCCCAGGCACAGGTCCTTTTTGCCTCATTGGGGGTGTGAACTGGGTTATCCTCCTGCAGCAGCGAAACCTGTATCCAGAGTATAGAAGTTGGGACTGGGCAACTTTTGGATCTATAGATCATTAGTTTCATGGGACCAAAACATCATGCTATTTTCTTTACTGTTTGAAGACAGGGGAAGGAGAAGCTTGGTTTCGGCGGCATTTCTAAATCAGTGGTCTGCAAAGGTTGGCACTTCTTTCTGACAGGAGCCCGTTAAATTCAGAGAATCACCGTGGCCCAGAGGGATCAGTGAGTGACAGGCTGTGTCACTGATGCCATGGAGCACCGAGTGTCACTCAGCAGTGGTTCTCAAATTTGAGTGTGTAAGCAAATGATGTCGAGAGCTTGCAGAAACAGATGGCAGCTTCCTGGTTCTGTGGGGCTGGAGTGGCCCTGGGAACCTGCATTTCTAAGAAGGTCTGTAGTCCAGGGACCCCGTTGTGTAGAAGAGAAGAGAGGGAGGACACTTGCTCTGGCCTGCAGTGTTCATAGCTGGCGGTGGGGTCCCCACCAGTTCCTCAGGAAGTTGGCAGTGTCAAAAAGTTTGAACAATGATGAAGGACTCGAAGCCAGTTTGAATGGTTTCAAGTGCAATTCCACCTTGTCGCTGTGATGATCATAGAAGGAGTGAGCACTGTCTGAGTGTGGAGTTCTGGAGTCAGGGACAGTAGGCCTAGATGAGGGTCCAGTGGGAAGTGGAACCCCCGGTGCCTCATTTCTTCTAAGTCCCAGTGGACTTCTTCCCCTGGCTTTTGGAGCACAGCCTCATGCATGTTTAGATGGGGTTCGTCAATCTTTGCTTCCTAGGGTAACTTGTAGATGATACATTGTGTCACCTCGATTTCCCAGCAGTTGAGAGCATCTGTGAAAGAGGTGCTACGTGTCATCTGCAGCTCAGAGAGCCCTGGAGGAGCCTGGAGGAAGTGGCTTGGGCAGAGAGGTCCCGCAGCCGCAGGGACACAAGAAGACCCAGGGCCCCATTGCCAGCACCTCTGTTTTTACCCACCCAGACCTTGGCTTTGCTGCCCACAGGTCCCCTGCTTCACATCACTCCTTCCCTGGCTGCCCTGCAGGCCTGGTCAGCTTGTAAGTCTCACACTGGCTGCCTGCAGCTCTCTGGATGCTTCCTTTGTTGTTTGGGTTTTTGAGACAGGGTTTCTCTGTGTAGCCCTGGCTGTTCTGGAACTCACTCTGTAGCCCAGGCTGGCCTCTAATTCAGAGATCCACCTGCCTCTGCCTCTTGAGTGCTGGGATTAAAGGTGTGTGCTACCACTGCCCGGCTGTTTATTGTTTTCTTAAAGTAATTTTAAAAAATTGAGATTATGCATATTTTTTCACTTCTCACTTCTCTTTCCTCCCCCCATCTTACTTCTACCCCGACTCTTTCAGATTCATGGCCTCTTTTATTGTTGGTGTGTGTGTGTGTGTGTGTGTGTGTGTGTGTGTGTGTGTATTCCCGAATACATAAATACACCCTGCCTAGCCTGTATAATGTTACACATACGTATATGATTTCAGGGCTGGCCATTTGGTATTGGGTCACACATTGGGGGGCTCTTTCCTGGGGAGACTGTTTCTCCCACACTCAGCATTTCCTAGTTGCCTGTAGTTTTTCCTTTTTTCTTTTTTGTCTAGGGTTGAGGCCTCTGAGCTTTCTCTCTTTCACGTTAGCGTGTCTCCTGGTGTCATCTGTGTTCAAGTCATGTGCAGGGAGCCACGCTGGCCAGATGCCCCTAGGAGACACCACCTCACAGCAGACTTCTTGTTCTTCTGGCGCTTACAGTCTTTCCATACACACACCCCCATGCCCCTGCGCCCTGCAAAGCTCTCTGAGTCTTAGGTCCAGGAGTTGTGTTGTGGATTGCGTGTCAGTTGTGACTGGCTCCACAACTCTGCATTTTGGTTGATGATTGTTTTCTGTAATGGTCTCTGTCTGTTGCAAAGAGGACTTTCCTTGATGAGGGGTGAGGATTGCACTGACCTGTGGGTATGAGGATAAATATTCAGAACTAGTTAGCCTTGTGCTGGTTTAGCAGAGTGTTGGTTGTAAGTTCTCCTCCTCCTTCCTAGCCCTGGATCACTGGCAAGGTTTCTTGTTACAGTCATAGGTACCATCGCTGGGTAGGGCGTTCGGTTCCTTCCCTCCATTGGAAGCTTGCATGGTGCCTTCTGGTACTGTAAGCTAGTCCTAGAGGAGGAGGCTTTCACTTGGGTCCTCTTAGTCATGTGTCTGAAGTGCACGGATGTCTTCAGCAAATGGCATTTTCCTTCCACCTCTGGGGAGCAGCCAAGGGCAAGAGCAGGGCCTGCACTGCTTTGAGAGTCTGGTGGAGAATCCTGAACAAGAGCTCAGAGGAGTGGCTGTCACGTCTAAGGCTGTCACGTCTGGTGTGGGAGTTTTTGGTAGCTGCTCTGTGGCTTTTGGAGGGAGAATTGTCAGCCCAGGTGGGAAAATTTCATTTAAACTATGTATGTTTATACACTGACTTGCATATATGATAAGTATTTTTAGATATATAATAGTGTGTGATTCCTTAGGACTTTTTCAGACATCCTCACTGTAGTTTTAACCCCTTCCTCTTCTGTGTTTACTCCCCTCCCCCCTTCTCCCTAATTAGAGCCTTTCTTTTTCCCATTTCTCCCATCAGGTCGCTTGTACCTGCCAGTCCCCTCTCTGTTGGTTTTGTTTCATGGTTCCAGCACTCACACAGACCCTCGTCCCCTCGGGGGGGGGGCCCCCTTCCTGACACTCAGGGACCTTTGCATCCCCAGCCTAAGTGATTGAGTCTGGAAAAGCCGGATGAGGCTTAGTTATTTTAAGCCCAAGTTTGGGGTTCTGATCTGGCGCTTAGCTACATAATTCCTTCTCTTTGTTGAGTACCTTTCCCTGAGAGAGAAAATGCACTCTGCAGATGTTAATCTCCAATCTCTGCAGCATCTGTTATTTTTGTTCTGGGATTGGAGAAGAAAGGCTTTGTGTGGTGCGGCAGGGAGTCCTGGCCTCTGAGGGGGTGGGAGAGATTTTTGGTCCCCCTTGTCTAGTGCTCTGGAACCTGGACCCAGGCATGTGCCTTCCTGAGATCGGAGATGCCCATGGCCAGGGCCAGGGCAGTCTTTCAGGTGCAGTCTCTTTACCTTTCTATGCCGTCTGCTCCCAGCTGACCAAGGCCAGCGGCCAGAGGGGCGTCGGGGCTGCCTCTGGGACCAGGGAGGGAGGAGAGCAATGTCACGTGGACAGGAGAGGTTGTTAATGGAGCCTGTGAATAACCAGGCAAACAGTTTGTTTGTGTGCAGGGTCGGGACATTTTCCATAGATAGCAGCCTAAATATAGGCTTGAGGGTGGGGACCAGGACCCAAGAGGGGTCTGTCATCTCCCTGGTATTGTTTCTTCCTCTGTAATCAGGACTCCACCAGCCCTGAACAGGTGGCCACCCTGCACGCTCTGGGAGCAGATTGGGTTTTTGTTTAAGCAGGCTCATTTGCACATTTCACACTTCTCACGCTGTTTGGTGGGGATTGTCTTTTTCGGGCCGCAGTGTTGGAGTGTTTGTTCAGTGTTTCTATACAAGCAACTGTCTCATCCTTAAAGCTGCGCGTGCTGGCTGCCTGTCATTAGCATCATGGGTAGGAGCTTTTAAGGGTGGGAGACACTTTGCTTCTGGGAGAAGAATTCCAAGTACTTCCTGACCGTGTTCACAGACGTCTATTTCCTGTCATGCCAGTATTCAACAGGCTCTAGCCAATGGGACCATGCTGAAAACAGCTTAGGCCAGGCCTCACCAAACCTCCTAACCATCGCCTCAGGTCACAGTCTAAAAGGGAAGTGGTCATTTCAGGACCCTTTGGTTTTAATGCAAGCGCTTCAGTTTGACTTAACATGGGCACACTAACTGAGGATGTTTGGAGAGAACTTAGCACTGTTATTTCTATTTTCACGAGAGTCTCCTCACTCTCGGTACTGGAGACTTGTAGTGGTTGCGTTTGTCGTGGGGAAGGACAAGTGTACTGTATCCCCCCAGTTGAAGGGTGCTGTCCGTTGCAGCAGGAAGGCACGGCGGCAGGGGAGTGAGGCCACCGTCACATTGCACCACTGTCAGGAAGCAGAGAGAGAGATAGATGCTGGTGCTCAGCTCACTTTCTCCTTTTTATTTAGTCTGGGGTCCTAGCCTGTAGGATGGTGTCGTCTCCATCTACCCTGTCTTCTCACCTCAATTAACCCAATCTAGAAACTCGGGCAGACATGCCCGGAGGTTCATCTCCTGTGATTTAGATCCTGTCAGGTTGGTGGTCAGTATTAACTGTCATGCATTTGTTTTTTTAAAGCTCTGCCAGGTGAGCTGGGTGGCTCCTGGAAGCCTGCTCGCCCGCCCGCCTTTGGCAGTGATCAGAGGTCCTGGGCTGCTGTGAGCCAGCACCCTGCCCACTCTTGCTAAGTCAGTGGCCTCATCACTGCTGGGGACTTGGGAATGGCGGGATGAACAGAGCTTCAGGCTCCCTCACTTTTGGGAACCCCTTGTTTTGACCTATAACAAGGACACCCAAGTTATAGGGAGGGAGGTTTTGCATACTGATCATGGGTGGTGGTGGGGGGGGAAGGCTCAGCGGTGCCGTGTGTTTCTTGTTCCCCCAGCTGGCACGTGGGTGCCGACATGGCAGGGCATGCTCTCAGACGAATCTTTTGCCCACTTGGGAACAGGCTGGAAGGGAAGTAGGGTCCCCTGGCTTCCTCCTCCAATGCTGCACACAAGTCGTCAGGACACCACCGCTTGGACAAGAATGGGTTCACTGTAGTCACTCGGGATGGCGGACAGGTTGTTGCCTCCCCGTCTAGAGGTCATCCTCTTTACCAGTAGCTTTAACGATCTGAGTGGCCGGTACTCTTCTGTCCGGCTTCGGCATCAAGTTTTCAGTTCTGGGGTTGCCCGATGCCTTTTCTCCCTTGACTGAACACCACGCTGTCTGTGTGCAGCCGTTCGGTTCTGCAGTGAGTAGCCCTGCCCTGTGGGTGGGACTGGAGTTTGGCCCCCATGGGCCCCGCCAGGCCTCGGGTGGATGTTGGGCAGTCGGGGCATGTGGTCAAGCTGTTGGTCTGGAGGCCCCTCACCCTCTGCACCCTGCCCTGGGGTTGAGCACTATGTTCTCCTTGGTATTTGAAAGGCAACTGGCTGCATGGAGTCTGGCCCCAGCTGTCTGTGGTCCTGATGACAGCGTATTAACACTATTCAGTTGCCGTTGTTTGTACAATTAGAGCTAAGTCACAAAGGAAGAAAGAAAAGCCCAAGTGTTGCCAACTGGATTCTCAAGGGGTTGTTTTCTTTGTTCTCTCTGCCCTGTCCCAGGAGTGGCCCCTCCCCCTTATACAGCCCTGACTGCCCCGGGCCAACCAGGAAGGACGCAGGGACGTGGATCAGGGCTGTGTGAATTTCTCCAGTGGCTTTGCAAAGACAAATATTTATTTTGAGGGCTGGCGGTGGGAGGGCCTCCCTCATCCTCACTTTGTTTGGGATGGGAAGACGCTGATGTGGGAGCCGTAGGAAGATTTTATCCAAAGGCCTTGCTTGCCGCAGGCAGGGCAGCGCCCTGAGGCTGGTGGGCCGGCAGATGTGCTTTGCTCTCCTGTGGAGGGGGAGGGAGGGCCGCAGAAGCTGGGAAGCAGGAGGGCATGAGAGGGCTGTCCAGGCCTACCCAGGCCAGGAGCTGAGCAGGATCACTGTGCAGGGCAGAGCTGGTGCGGCTGTGTAGCCCTGCTCAGGTGGTAGGCAATGGGAGGGGGTGTGAGTGAAGGGGGAGGTAGGAGACCAGGCAGGGGTCTGGGTGGGTGGGAAACAGACAATTCTAAAAACTGGGTCAGGGGGGCAGCCTAATGGTGCCTGTGAGCCTTGGGCTACAGGAGAAGGTGGTGAGGAGGCTGAGGTTTATCCTGGTAACATGGGAGCAGGGGCTGTGAGGTCTGGGTGGAAGGAAGGGAGGTGGCTGGTCACTGGTTATGTGGGATTTGTACACGTGTCTGTCTGCAGGGATGGGCTTGGAAGTCTGGGGAGGCAGGTGCAGTGGTGCAGCCTCTTGCTGGCTGTGGATTATTAAACAGATGTTTGAGGTGCGGTATACACGAGTTTCTTGTGGATGTGGCTACTGTTGCCCATCTCTATGAGCGGAATTGACCCAGGAGTGCTTAAACGGATTGAGACTCTACAGGCCACCTGGGGCGTAACCGACATCTGACATAACCTCCCCGAAGTCTCCTATCCAATCAGATTTTTGTACAGTGTACTAACTATCTGCCACATGGTGCCTGCTTGACACATCTGTCAACCTCAGGTGTCGACATAAAGGTTTTAATCCATGGAATTCTGGCCTTGAGGTACAGTAGTCCTGAACTTGCTTCTTTCTGGCCTGCTGTGAGTGAGCTGAGGTGGGCACTGTGGAGGATGACCGAAGGTTGGAAAGCTTATGGCATGGTGGGACTGAGGGCGGATAGGCACTGAGTCCTCAGATGCAGCCTCAGGCTCAGGAAGTGGACACAGCCGGATTCAGAACGCCACATGGAGCTGTCGTAACTGGGGCTTCTTTTCCAGAACCCCACACACCTGATGCAGGTGACTGTCAGGCTTAGGATTTGGGGGTTGTAGGTGGCCTAGCTAGACAAGCCAAGTTAGAGCCACAAGGTTCACTTCTGTGGAAAGCTAGGACACTCTTCCACCCGTGGCCAGAGGCATTGGCTTGCTTTTGCCGTCGAGGGTGTGGTTGGAGTGCACGGCTCCTCTGACTGATTCAGCCCTCCCGTGGCACCTTCTCCAGCGCCGTCTAGGTCTGTCTATCCGAGAGCAGTAGTAAGTTGTGTCTTCCACTGGACAGTGGCTTTGTGTGGCCCCGTGAGCTTTAACCAAGCGATTTGATAGCTAACTCAGCACGTCCTAAGGGAGACTTTTCCTCCAACATTTTAAGATGAAAACCTGAAGCACGCAGAGGAGCCGAACGGCTGCAGGGCGAGCTTTTCCACGCACCAGCCTGTGTTCCTCTCTCCACCTGCCTAGAGCGCAACCTAACGGACAGTGTTTTTGTCCATGACAACGTAGGATAAGACAGATCCAGCGGCGGCCTGGAGTTCAGAGGGTCCACATGTGTGGGTAGGTACCGTGCAGACAGGATGCCTGGTAGGTGGGGGTTGAGTGAGAGGGTGTCTCCTTTTTCTGGGGATATGGGTGTAGCGTTCTCTTGGGAGGACAGTTTCTCTTTATGTGTGTAGTAACCCTGGGACAGTTCACAGATGAGCCCAGAGGGAAGCCTGTGGCCTGGCTGAAGTAACAGCAACACACACACACACACACACTCACACACTCACATACACACACACACACTCACATACTCCCACGCATACACACAAACACACACACACATGCACACAGACACAGACACAGACACACACGCATACACACACACACACACACAGACACAGACACACGCATACACACACACACTACACACACACACACACGCACACACGCACACACACACACACACGCACACGCACAGTGGAAGGGCAGACCCATGTTTGGACCTTGGTGGCTTTGGGGGGTGTCCTGAGACTGCTTTTATGACAGTTCTGTCACAGTGCAGAGGTGTCTCTGCAACGCCATGACTGATTTCTTGAAGCAAACTGATGATGCCTTTAGGATCACAGCCTTGGTGGCTCTGTGTGGTCTGCTGGGGACAGATGTGCTGACCTGCAGATCCGGGATAGACTTCTACCACACCGAGTTGCCAGAGGGCCTTTGAGGGAAGGACTCACTCCTCTGTGCCTCCATTTCCGTGTCTAAGACCCCTGGGCTCGGACTTGAGCCTTTTTATTTTTATATTCTATTTGTTTGAGGCAGAGCCTCCTGCATCCCAGGCTGGCCTCAGACTCCCTAAGTGTCTGAGGATGATGTTAAACCCGTAGGTCCTCCTGCCTCTACCTCCCAAGTGCTAGTTTTACAGGCATGTGTCACACCCAGTACTATTATTGTTTGTTGTTAGTTGAGATGTGCTCTTGGCTGAGTCACTCAGGCTGGCTTGGAACTTGGATCTTCCTGACTTGATGGTGTTAGGATTACTTGTGTTAGCCACAGCACCTTGCTCCAGTGTTGGTCTTAAGGGTCTTCCTGACCCTGAAATGACTCATCCATTACTCCTTTGTTCCCAAACTCAGGACCACATTGACCTGGTGTGGTTGGAATTGAGAGAGGCCAGAGGGCTGTTCTGGTTTATCTCACCAAGTGTTCCCGTAGGCCCCCTCCACAGCAGACATTGTCCCGAGGAGGGGTGATCTCAGAAGAGTAATGTCCAAAAAGGAAGAACATACACGGTGTATGCCTGTCATGTGTGTGGCATGTGGCTGATAGAGACTCATGTGTCGTTAGTGTGCATACCCAAGATCTTGCTGGGACACTTGAGTGTGTGCACAGGTCTGCCGGGGAGATATCCCAGAAGTAGTAATTAGTGTCTGCACATGACCCGGTGCACCAAGATTGTATCAGGTGTGGAAACTGAAGCTGTGTGTGTGTGTGTGTGTGTACACGTGTGTGTACACCTTCTCTCGGTGAGAGCAAGGCCAGTGTGTGTGTGTGTGTGTGTGTGCGCGCACCTTCTCTCGGTGAGAGCAAGGCCAGTGTGTGTGTGTGTGTGTGTGTGTGTGTGTGTGTGTGTGTGTGTGTGTACACCTTCTCTCGGTGAGGGCAAGGCCAGCGTCTGTCTTGCTCTCAGCTGGACCTGGAGCCTGGCCCTGTATCTGTGGCAGGTGTCTTCTGAGGGGATGGGATGAAGCAGTACCTCTCTCCCTGCTGGGTGGAGCACTGGCCTGGCTCAGGTCAGAGGGCACCACTCTGCATCCTGTAACCGAGTGTTGCCTTTTGAAACAGCACCTGCCTTCAGGTTCTGGAGGAAGATGCCCTGTCAAGCTAGTCATGGTGAACTTTTCCAGAAACATGTCTGGAAGATCCTTTTTCCATGGTTACCGTTACCTTGGCTCTTGTTACATAACTCCTGTTAGATTCAGATTCAACTGAAAGGTTCCATTTTTTGAAAAATATGACCTAAGCCACAAGACTGAGCCATCCTTTATTTATTCTGAACGTAAAACTAGAGGTTTTCATTAGGTGTTGGAGTTTCTTTGAGAAGCTGCAGACCATGATGTCACGGAACTGTTCTTGGTCAGGTGCCTCCAGAGGGTACCAGGGCTCAGGGCCACAGGCCCCATTGCCTGTCCGTTAGCCCAGATTCTGGCCCTTGTTCCTTATGAACATTGGAAAGGTGGGCTAGGGTAGGCAGGGGAGATGACCAGCCCCTCCATCCCCGCCCCAGGCTCCTGGAAGCCCTGCCATCTGTGTGTTAAGATCTCTGGTGTCCTCCCCTGAGCTTGCAGGGGCCAGGGCTCCTTTCTCTGGGGGCTCATTTGCAGTGGTGTACTGTCATTTATGCATCTGCAGAGCTCTGCAAAAAGCAGCTGGCCCACGTCTGCCTTGCCATGCAGAGGTGAGCAGTAACCAGGACAAGGTGCATACTGTCGCCTGCCTGCGCCTCCCTGTGCCTCCCCAGGGCTTCCATTCAGGTTTAATCCCGAGCAGTTCTCAGGAAGAGAGGGCGTGAGCTTTGCTGAGTGCAGGGCCAGGGAGAGGCCAGCTGCCAGGGTGGGCAGGCTTGGCTCCTGGGATCAGCTCTGCTCCAGCAGCAGGGACTGGTTTTGCCTTGTAAATGACACCATTGCCTGCAGGCATCTCCGACAGCTGCTCCTGCTTCTGGATTCCCGAAATTTCTATTAAGCACTTCATGTACTACTTACTTTCCTCTGATTTCATCCTTTTGTCTACTGCCTGCTGAGCGCGCTCTGTGGGACCCCATCTAAGGATGGGGCCTTGTCACCTGGGTTGATCCGGTGATGGAAGTGGTGGAACCCCATTTTCAGGTCACGTGTTCTTGGCAGTCAGTGGCCGAGGCAGGATCGGAACCCAGGACTGCTGACAGCAGCCACAGTGGCTGTGGTGTCTGAATGAAGCCGAACTAAGACAGAAGCAAACGAGGCTAGCCTGAGACTCGGCCGAGGGCTGCTTCCCTCAGCTCCACGCATTCCGATTTGTGGGCTGCGCTGCCGCTCAGAGGTTATGCAGAGGCAGCAGGGCTCCTCTCTCAGCGCCTTGGTGGGGGCTGAGCGCCCAGACGGAGGGTTTCAGTTGCATGAGGAGGAGGCACACGGCAAGCTGGCTGCTTGGGATTACAGGTTCTGCCATCTGGGAGGAAGGAGGCTTTCCAAATGCTGTGTGTGCCTCTGAAACTCACCTGGCTGGCAGCTGAGTTGAGAAGATAGCTTTTAAACTCAAGCCACACACATTCTATGACGTTAATATTGAAGATACTAGCAAGCAGTTTAGTGTGTGTGTGTGGGTGTGTGTGCGCGCATGCGCGCATGTGTGTGCATGTGGATGGAGGTCAGAGGTCATCCTTGGATGTCATGCCTCAGGAGCTGTCCACTTTGTATTTTGAGATGGTCTCTCACAGGCCAGCGAGCCCTGGGGATGTATGTTTGTCTCTACCGTCCCTCCTCCCCCAGTGTTAGGTTTATTAGAGTATACCTCGTGCCTGCCCCCTTTCAGTGGCTGCTGGGACTAGAACTCAGGTCCTCATGCTTGAGACCAACCTCCATTACCCACGGAAGTCACTTTTTAACAGATGTAGTCCTGACCTGTACTTACAGCATAACTGGTGGAAATCCATGCCCTCAGAATGAAAGTGATGCACCTGAGCTTGGAGAGGGAGGTAACGGGGGAGGTGGCTGTGTGTAGGGAGTGCCCTGGCTTGCCGCCTCTGTGGGAGGAGTAGACGAGACCATGTTACCCCCTTCCCTCTCACTGGTGTCCGACAGTGGAGGGGCCCACCGTATCATCCTTACCCGGCTGGAGCAGGACTCACCTGGAAGGTGGACGAGTGCAGGATGGCACTGGCTCAGCCTTACACCTCCAGCGCTTCTTGTTCTGCGTGCAGTCAAGTTCTGTGACTTGAGGGCTGTGATTTACGTCCTGCAGGGGTAGTTTGATGGGTTTTTGACATACCCACGAAGCCATGGTTGACTGCAGCCTGTTCTCATGGCCCTCTGTTCCGTTGTGGCTTGCCCTTCTGCCTGCCTGCCCACTTGCTTGGGTTCATGCTCTGTCAGCTCAGGTCCTTCTGTCTTCTGCAGAATTAAAGAGGAGTGGGCTCGTGCAGCAGAGGCCCCCTTTTGCTCAGTCTGCTTTGAAGATGCACCCCCCTTCTGTGTGTCTGCCCTTTCCTTTTTATTGCAGAGGAATACTCCACTGACTGAACTCAGGTTTCGTTTACCCTGTTGGTGGTAAGGGTATTGGTTGACTGTGTTCAGTTTGTGTCTTTTACAAATAAAGTTATCAGGACCAGATATGTGTGTCTTCGGCTAGGCAGGTACTTTCATTGCTCTTGGGTAGATATCTAGGAAGACAGGGGCTGGGAGGTGTGGTGGGCATCTGCTTAACTTTGAAGAACACCGCCCTACCGTCCTCCGTATGGACTCCGATTCTCACCAGCCATGTGTTTTGACTCTCCACTCGGTATAGGTCCAACAGGGTTAGCACCTGCTCTCAGAAAGGATCTCCCACTGTGCCTCGCGGCTCCTGAGTGTCAGCATGCGGTGAGCATGGCTGGCTGTAGGACCCGAGGGCGGGGAAAGGGTTGCCTTAGAGGTCGGAAAGTACAGACAAGAGCCAGCATGCCTCTGCCTTCCCTAGTGGTTCAGTTTCCCTGCGTATAAATTCAGGTGTTGACTAAGATCTCTTTCCATTTAGGGGTGCAGGGTGTGGTGGGTGCGGAAGCCATGTTGTCCTCCATAGAAACCCTCTGGCAGTGTGTAGGGTTTTTTTTGTTTGTCTTTGACACAACCTTAGGGGAGGATTGTTACTGGCACCTTGTGGGTGGAGAGGGGAACAGGGCTGTTGCTAACTCGTCTTGGCGCCAGGGCAGCCTAGAGTTACAGTAGTTTGAGGCTGGGCGTCTTGGGCTCCCCTGAGCCTGGTCTGCAGTGTTCTAAGTTCTGCTTAGGGAAGGTTCCGCACCCGTCTCAGCTGGAGATGGTGGCATTTTCTAGGAGGTGTGCCTGCCTGTGTGCTGGAGTGACCCAGCCCTTGTGTGTAGCCAGGGCTGCCTGCGATTCCTGGTCTGGTTCTTCCTCGGATCTGCCTGCCTGCCCTCTCCAGGCCCAGGGATGGCAGCCACGCAGCTTGACTTTGCTAGGCACCTTCCCTCCCCTCCCCCGCAGGGCTGAGTGACTGACACCTGGTAGGCATTCTTAAGCCTTTAAGGAACTTCTTTGATGATTAACCTTTGCTTGGCTACATCACTGGCCTGCTCTCTGGCCAACAGCAAGCCTCCTGGAAACCTTCATGTGTAGACCTTTTGGATAGCTTGCATTCTAGAGCCTTGGTTTTGGAACTCACAGGGTGGGAAGAGAAGCCCATGCAGTTTCCTCAGTTGGGGACTTTGGTTCACAGAGGCCCCTTGGAGCGGTTCAGTATGTTGGTTGGTGTGTCTGTCTCTTTCTGTGTGTCTGTCTGCCTCTCTCAGTGTCTGTGTTTCTGTGTGTGTGTGTGTGTGTGTGTGTGTGTGTGTGTTGTCTCCATGTCTGTCTTACTCTGTCTGTCTCTCTCTCTCTTTCTCTGTTTTCCAGTGTGTCTGTCCATCCTTTTCTGTCTCTCCATGTCTCTGTGTGTGTGTGTCTGTTTCCCCCCCCTCTCTCTCTCTCTCTCTCTCTCTCTATATATATATATATATATATATATATATATATATATATATATATATATATTGTTTCCCAGTGTGTCTGCCCATCCTTTTCTGTCTCTCCATGTCTGTCTGTCTGTCTCTGTGTATCTGTCTGTCTCTCCCCCCACCCCCATTTGGAGTGTGTGGTCAGTCACTGCCCATGACCATGTCTCTGAGCCCTTCTTGACCTGACCCTGCTTCAGCAGTCCTGGGAAGCTGCCTTTGATCTTGGTCAAGAGGCTGTCTTTCCATTGGGGATAATGCCAAGGGCTGTGCAGACCTTAGGGCAGCGCTCACACCTGCCCTTCCTCCCGACCTGCCTGCTCTCCCTGCTAGGGCTTGCCTTGCTGTGTGCCGCTGCCAGGCAGATGCTGGACTTCCTGGTTCTTCTGTCTGGCTAGTCACGGCCTCGTGGCCTCTTTGTCCCTCATTGGTATGTAACCTTTGTACCAGCTGAGAGCCCGCCTTAGCCTCCCCATCCAGGAAATCACGAAAATAGGTGACTAAAAGTCGTCTTTCAATAAGTGCCTCTCACCTCTAATCAGAGCGTGGGCCTCTGGCTGTGTGGCACCTCCGCCTGGGCAGTCCTTCTCAGAGTGGCGTCCTGGTCTGATCAGGGGTATTCCTCAGGGAGTTTCATGTCAGTTCCAGCAGCTCCTCCCACACTCTTAATTCAAACATGGCTTCCCGGCTCTTTCTTGATCCTGGAATAACCTGGATGTGATGAAGTTGGAAAAAGAAGATTGGTCATTTTCTCCCTCCTCACTCCATGTCCAGGAGGCCTACTCTGACTGTGGCGTGCTTGTATGCACCGTGGTCCCCATTTTCCACGTGGTCACATAGGGTGCAACCTCCTTGTCTACCAGCATCTTCCTGCGTCTGTGGTTTCAGCCACCTGTGGATTGAATATTCATGGAAGTTGCATCTGTGCTCAGATGCACGGATCCCACCCCACTCCTTAAACACAGCGCCCACTTTACACTAGTGCTGTAGGTGACAGAGCCTGCACGTAGGCAGCAGGCAGGTACAGCTCGTTGTAGAGATGGGATTTGAACCCAGTGGGTTTTGGTATTCTCAGAAGTTCTAGAAACAGCCCCATGGTATCAAGGGACCATTGTTCAGTTCCTCAGTCCTGGAGGTCGACAAGGGAGGTCGACGAGGGAGGTCAGGGTGGTACTTAGGTGCGCAACCTGTTGTCAGTTCCCAGGTAGGGCACTGCTGGTTTGGATGGGACCCTTGGGAGCCTCCTGTCCAGCTGCCATGGTATGAGGAGTAGGAGGAGGGTCTGAGTCTGGGGACAGCGGTGATTCCTGTCATCTTCCTGCTTAGGTGGTAGTGGACCCACGTGCCATGTTGTGATACCTGTGTGTCTGGATCTTTCCTCGTGCCTTTTTAGTGGAAAGCCCAAAGGCTCAGTGCCTGCTCTCGTTCAGCTTTCTTGAGGCTGAGTTGGACTCTTCTTCTCCAGTGGCATGAATTTGTAGCTTTTCAAGCTGTCACTTTGACCACTGAGGCTGGGGAGACGGCTCAGTAGTTAAGGGCTCTTGGTGCTCTCACGGGGGACCTAAGTTTGCTTCCCAGCACTCATGCTGGGTGAATCATAGCTGCCTGGAGCTGGAGCTCCTGGTGATACCGTGTCTTTTGGCCTTTGTGGTGGGTGCCCGTATGCACGTGCACAGATCCTCACACAAACATGCCTATATACACATGAATGAGTGTCCAGGTGAATGCGCGTGCATCTCGGGTGTCATGACTTAGGAAGGCTGTCTGCCACCTTGGAGACAGGGTCTTTTACAGGCCTGGAACTCACCAGCTAGGTTAGACTGATTACTGCCCATCAAGTTCCAGGGATCCCCCATCTCCATCCCTCCGTCCCAGCACTGGAATTATCAGTACACAGCACCACACCCAGTTTTCCCCCTGAGTTCTGGAGATCAAACTCATGCTTACAAGGCAAGCGCTTTACCAGTCGGACCGCCCTCCCTCCCCAGCTGGAATGTTCCTGCCTTTGGTATGTGTAGTTCATAGCCTTGCATTTGTGTTTATGTGACCAAACACAGGTGACTCTGCGAGCCCCACCTCTGTGTGCCAGTGAGGTGTGCACACACACGTCTCCCCCTGGAGAATGACGTTTGATCAGCTAACTACTTAATCCATAAATAGATCTGAAAACATAAACCTAGCCAGGCCTTGCTCTGCCCAAGCCTGTAGAAGGCCCACCGGGGCCTCCAGAATGAAATGGCATTCTTGGCCTCGCCCTGAAAGCTTTTGAGGCTAAGTCATGAAGCAAATAAAGAAATAAAGATGGAGTCACCCAGCTCAACACCCTGGCCTTTGCAGTGGGCCCATTTGCTCTCTAGCCTGGTCTTGCCAGCTGCCTGTGGACTCATTTCCAGGGGACAACATTGGTACCACCTACACTTCTTCCTGGCTGGCTCCTATCTGCCCTCGGCTCCACCCTGGGCTCTGGGTCACCTCTGGCCTGACTCTCAGTGGCCTGATGGGTGAAGTCACTGCTTCCCTGAGTCCATGTAGATAGCTTCTGATGGCTGTGCCAGGGTTGGGCCTGTGGGTTCATGTGACTGTGCACCTTGTTTTAAGGGTGGTGGCACATACTTCCTCAGCAAGGGCCCAAAGTGTTCAGGGACTGTGGTCATGTGACAAAGCCAGCATCTTACCCAGTACTGGGCATGCAGAGATTGCCCTGTGCGTCCTGACTGTGGGGGAGGGGAGGCACCCTTTCTGGCCTTGAAGGCCACTTGCACCTGTGTGGTAACAAGGACTGAGGCTAGGTAAGGAAGGAACCATGCCATATTGACCTGTTGATAAGGCTGTGCACTCAGGTTGCGGAGGTTGCCATGACTGTCATTGAAAGATCCTCTTAGGGACTTGTCATCAGAGTTTATGGCACTAGGTAAAGTCCTCGAATGTAGGAAATCTCAGGTTGGAGAAGTAGCCCACTTGGTAGAGTACTTGTCTACCAGGCATAAAACCCTGGGTTAGATCCTTTAGTTGGGTGTGGTGATGCACGGTTGTAATCTCAGTACCTGGGAGGCCAGAGCAGGAGGATTAGAAGTCCAGGGTCAGCCTTGGCCACATAACCAGTTTGAAGCCCTGTCTCAAAAAGAGAAAAAAAACCTCTTTTGTAAGCACATACTTCTTGCTTTAAGAATGTCAGGACTTGTTCACCTCCATCTAGGAACTAGTTGGGTCCATGACTGGAAGTCTAAGAAATCCATTCTAAGCTGGGCGGTGGTGGCGCATGCCTTTAATCCTAGCACTCGGGAGGCAGAGCCCAGTGGATCTCTGAGTTCCAGGACAGCCTGGTCTACAGAGCGAGATCCAGGACAGGGTCCAAAACTACACAGAGAAACTCTTGTCTCGAAAAAAACAAAACAAAACAAAACAAAAAAAGAAGTCCATTGTGAATACTGCAAGATGACCTGGGGTTTTACATGGGGGCGGAAAGATTTGGCTTTGACCAAAGAGCCATTAAGATGGGCTGAACTTGGGGTCCAAGGGACAGGCCCATGTACGTCCCTTGTATCATCAGGGGACTATTGGAGTTAGTTGTTCCTCTGGATTCTGCCAGTGCTTGGTTGGAAAGGGCAAGGCAGAGCAGGATTTTATTGACAGCTTCGTCAGGATGGCAGCATAGAGAAGAGCAGGCTGGTCCTCAAGAACAAATTCCCAAGTGCTCCAAGGGCTGGGGCTACAGAACAGCACAGTCCGCTCATGGTGTGCCTCCCTGCCTCCACGGCTCTCCTGCCTGCAGTGAGATGCTCCTCACAAGCTCCTCTGCACACCCCCAAGTTACTGTGTACTCCGCATGAGCCTTTGGGTTGTTGTTGAGTACTGTGTAATAACATGTAAAGCAGGGGAGAGGGGGATGTTGTGTGGGTGACTTTTGACACAGGTGGGTAAACGAATCCGCTGCTCACAGCATCTTGAGCTCCTTGTAAACGAAGCTTGGAGATGACATTCAGGGAGAACTGGGGAAATACTGAAGGGTGGGCGGGGTTGGGGTTGGGGTTGGGGTCCTGTTCAGGGAGGGTTGACCTAGGGACTTTTGGGTCTGCTAGGACCAGTTGCTGGACTGCGTGGGTCCTTCCTGGCCGGGTCACTCTGTGGACCATGGTGGCTGGTGGGCTGCTTCTGTGCTCGGGTCCCGGCTCTTGCTGATGGGCCCCTCAGGCTGTGGTGCTGTTGAAGTGGGCGTTCCATTCCCGTAGCTCCTCTTGGCTGGGCTCCTGTTCTTCCCTCCCAGACATTTTGGTCACAGTTTGCTGTCTTCCCGTCCTTCTGGCACTTGGCATCCCTCTCCTGTGCGTGTCTGGTAGTAAGTGCTTGTGGAATGAATGTTTCCGGAACATTCTACTGCTCCTTCCAGCCACAGAAATAAATGCAACCGTGTGGCTGTACCCCATCTCAGACTCTTTAACTCGAGTCCAAAGGAAATGAGTGTAAGGGATTGTCCCCTGTGTCCTAGAGAACAGTCAGTGCTGTCCCAGGCCATTTGCCTGCACTGGGGCGGTGGGGTTGGGGAGGGGGCAACAGGAGGGCCAAGTTGGTGTCTGTTCTTAGCTTGTGTCCCTAGCCTCTTACCACAGCCAGAAATCCTGGGTGTGGTCAAATGGGTGCATGTGGGTCCACTCAACCTCCCTAGAAGGTGTTAGATCTTCTGGAAGGGAGTGTGGTAGCTGCCCGGCATCAGGGAACAGAGTGTGGGCCTCTCCTGTCAGTGTCCTTCATACTAGACATCTCTCCAGTCAGCATGTAGATGTTCCTGCTGCACAAGGCAGGTGGAGGCATTGACTCTGCAAGGCAAGGTGAAGGCCGATTGATGGGGTTGCTGGAGACTGGGAGAGGCTGGTGTTGGCGCACCACATTGTGCAAGTGGTGGCCAGAGCAAGAAACCACCCCAGGGAGATCAGTGATGTGAAAGCACTCCTCGTGGACCCAAGGCCGATCGATGTTCCAGAGCAAGGTGCTGGCCGCTGCAGCTTCTCCCCGCGTCCTCTCAGGGTCGTTTCTCTGTTTGCATGGTCTGCAAGCAGATGCATGGGAGCCCTCTTTCCTTCCCTCTCCTAAGAACATCAGTCGTATCGCCAGGGGTCTCTCCTTATGACGTCAATCAGTCCATTACCTCCATTTCTGGTGAGAGTCACTTTCTGGTGGGGGGCCTTCACTATAGGATTTGGGAGGGGAACACAATTTAATCTCCACACACCCTTCTCTCCTTCTGCCTCCTGTGTCACCCGAGGATTTGAACTGTAATAGTTCTGCGGGTCTCATTATTCACTCACACTGACCCTTCGCTGGCAGACAGTCTTGTGTCCTCGGGCCTCAGCAGCTGGGGCTGACAGGAGAGTCTGGTCTGCTGGTCCCACTCCATAGAGCAGTGCTCATACCGGACTTCCCCCGTGTGCCACTGGTACCGTGTCAGTGGCAGCGACTGGAATGCTGTGCGGCCAAGTTTGTGCTCTCTAATGTTTTAATTCCCTCAGCAATCTGAAGACATCGTTCTCCACTTGGAGATGTCAGGATCTGAGGTTGAATGTTGAGTGATGACCAATCTCACGTCCTCTGGGGGCACCGACTGATGTAGGGCGTACAGAGTTTTATGTAGAGGGGTACTTGTGCTCATGTGTGTACACGTGTGTTAGTTAATGTGCTTGTTGTTGTGAGAAAGGACCTGCCCCAAAGCACCTTCAGAAAGGTGGGGTCTATTTGGCTCATGGTTTTAGGCGCCAGTCCATCATGGCTGCAGGGGTTCCAGCCAGCTGGTCCCATTGTCTCTGCAGTCAGGAAGATGGCTGTGTTCGGTTAACTTTGTCGTTTTTATTCAATGGGGGACCCCAGCCTGTGGGATGGTACCACCTAAATTCAGGGGTCTCCATTGCAACTTAGCTTTTACCTTCTCATGCAGCTCTGTGCCCTGTGGATGGACGTGTGCTGCTGGAGGTAGGGATGGTTGTGCAGATGGTGATGAGAGAGAGGAGAGAGAATGCAGAGGCCGAAAGAGCTACAGGTAACGCTGAGGAAGCCGAGTTGGGAGAGAAGGAAGACCTGCCATGAGGAAGGTCAGGTTGTGGGGTGAGCGGGAGGGTGCCTGATGCACCCAGGCCCCTAAGATTGCAGAGATGGAGGACATGGGAGGCACAGTGAACCCCTTTGTGGTAGAATTCTGTCCTCCAACCTTAACAGTTATCTTTATCAGAACAGCCGTGACTGCCCGTAAGAGACCCTTGAGGCTCGTTGGCTGTTGACATTTCCTCCAAGAAGAAGGTATGTGGAGAGGGTCATTGGACTCTCACCCTGTCTCAGTTACTCGGCCCTGCACATCCCAGCCATTGGTATTTAGTCCTGCCTTAATTGTACATAGTGGCATGGTCTTGGGGCGTGCTAGAGTAGATGGAATGGAAGGTGGACTGAGTTGGGGACCCGGTCTGTGCATGTTTGGGAGAGTTGTCCTTGCTGGAGTGAGACTTAACCTTGGTGTGACTGTTTCGAGGCCACCCACGTGCCTCTAAGTAACCCATGCTTTATAAGTATGGACTTGGATGGCGTCAGACTTTGGTTTGCAGCTGGTGCTCTGTAATGAGGAGGAAGCCCAGGATGGAGTTCCCAGAACCCTGTGGAAGCTTGAAGTTGCTGGCTGCAAGGGGCGGAGGGTGTGCGTGCTCAGAGAAGGCAGAGAGGGAGCGTGGAAATGGCAGAATGGGGACACAAGCCTGCAGAGGAGGAGGAGAGGAAGTTGTGGTATTTGAGCCTGCTCCTGTTTTCTTGGTAGAGTGGAGGTGCAGTGAGACCTGGCCCTGGCATTAAGGCAGTGTCTTTCCGATGCTGTTCTAGACTGTCTTGCATCTCTGGGCAGCTGGTGGGCAGGGGCGGGGGAGGGTGCATCGTTCTGCTTGTGTTCGGGATTGGTGGCTGGCATGGAGATAGTGTGGGTGTATTCATCTGCTTGGATTGCTGCAGCAGTAACTTAACAGTCCCGACTTCTCCTTCCGGAGACTGGGAGGTCAAAGGTCAGGATACTGGCAGAGGCAGCTTGGGGCGGTCTCCTTTCTGGGCCTTGCCTCCTTGCTGTGTCTTTATGTGGCAGGGATCGAGAGAGTAAGTGTGGCCCTTGTCTCTCCCATGGGCATCCCCCCATGGCCTCATGTAAATGTCGTCACCTCCTGAAACCCTTCTAATGTCACCCAGGCCTTAGGGCTGCAGCTTGTGGCTTCTGGTGTGCACTGGCCGTCAGGGGTAACGGGGTGGGTACGAGGCATCCAGTGTCACTTCTCTGTGCCTCAGGTGGAGTCACGGGTGGCCTTCTGTCTGAAACCATGCCTTCCCTGTGCAGTTCTGGTTATTGAACACCTTTGGATAGCTGGAGTGTTTCGGGGGAGGGGACAGTTTTCCAGCAGGTCTGTTATGATGGCCCGAGACAGAGCCAGCCTCCATGCATAGAAACTACCCACGGCAGGGTGGAGCTGTCCGCTTGTTCCTCTCCAGCTCTCGGTGACCCTCACCATGATAAATGCCCTGGGAATTGTTCTGCCCAACCAGTGAGAGAGGATTACGGTTCAGGGTAAAGAACTGTCCCCAGAGAGGCCCCACATGGGTGATGAGTGTTCAGGCAGGCTGGAGGTTTTTTACTTAGAGACAGGATCTGGTTAAGCTGTCTTTGAATTCACTGTGTAGCCCAGGATGGCCTTCAGCTCCGGTCTTCTCCCTGCATTGCTGTGCCGCCACACCTGGCTTTGCCCTGGAGTTAAATGAACGGTCCACAGAGCAAGCACCGTGTGACCTGGCCAGGGTTCCTGGGCTGCTCTCCATTCTCCCCTCTGCTCAGCGACAGTGAGGATGGCTGTTTGCTCTGAGCTTGCGGGGAGTGTCCAAGGGTGTGAGTCATGCTGTGGGAGCATGGACGGTCTGTGCCGTTAGCATCACCACTGGTGGACAGCGCCACTGCCCCTTGATCTGACTGAACTTGGTTGTCTGCAGTGAGTGCAGCAGACCCCGAACCCAGCAGTAACCCAGGGAACGTCAGGCCTCTTGCAGTCCAGATGGGCCTGTCCACTGCCCTGTGAGCCGGGATTACAGTGGACTGCCGCATCTACCCAGCTTTGGGACTTGGGATCTGAACTCGATCTCGTGCTTGCGTAACAAGTGCATTACCCACTGAGCCCTCCCACCCCTCCTGGTTCCGGGATGCTGCTGGCGGAGGAGTTATTAAATTCTGGAGAAACATTGTGTGCAAAATGTCTTCATTGCAAAATGGGATTTTTCATTAGAAAATATCTATCATGTATTCCCTCTTAGTTTGCAGAATGTGAATGTCACCTTAAAATGTCAGGGTTAAATTTCTCACAGTTAGTAGATGAGACAGGCATGAAATTTGGCAAACAAAATTGAGATTGATTACTTTCACTCCCTCCCCACCCCACTCCCCACCCCGGGGGTGGTGGTGATGGTTGAATATTACATTTATATTTATGCCAGTGCCTGTGTAGAAAAGTCCAGGTATTGGTGTGATTGTAAGCAAATGTCTCTGATATAAGAGGGCTGGTGGTGTGTAATGGAGGTGGATGGTGGAATGGTTACAGCTGATGGCTGGCTTCAAAGCCACTGGGCGTGGCTGGGCTCTCTGGTGGGCTGAGCCAGGGGCCCAGCCGCATGCTCTTCATCCGGCAACTTTGCTGGAAGGAGGACATGGGGAGGCTTTGGTGGTGCCCCGGCTGTGTTGGGCCTCCTGCCCTGGGAAGGCCAAGGCTCAAGCGTCTGCTTTATCTTCACCCCTTGTTAACTTGGAGTCTGTGGATTCAGTTTCTTTGAACCAAGGGAGTCATTTGGAGAAGTGTAACCCTCTTGAAAACCTGAGCATACAACAATTTAATGAGCCTTCTGTGAACAGTAGATGAAGAAGGAAATAAAAAAACAAACAAAAAACCTTACCTTATAAGCAATAGGAATGAACAAGAGGACTGTTTGTAAATACGTCCCAGGGAAATGCAGGTGAAGACATGAGTTAGGGGGTGACGTGGAACAGGCATGGCCAGTCAGATGGTTGGTATTCGGGGCACTGTTACCTCTTTAGGCTGAGAAGTTTTGATAGCACCCCCCCCCCTTCATTGATGACTGGAGCAAAGGACCAAATGGAGGGGTAGCGAGCGTCTCATTTGGGGGTGGAGGCCTGCAGAGTTGTTTCTCCTTGGAAATGGAAACACTGTCCAACTTGGATCAGCATCAGTGACTCCGTGAAGCTGTGGCTGCTGTGTGGGGTCACCGCTTTGTTCTTGTCCATCAAGAGGGACCAGATATTGGTAAATCCCTCGGAAGCAGGAAGTGGTCACTGCTGTGTGATTGGAGAAGGCTTCAGAGTCAGCACCAGCCAGGCGGTCCTGGGAGTCTCAGTGTGGAGGTGTGACTAGTTATGCATTGAAATTGACCTCAATCAAGATGTTACTAATAAACGGGCAAAATGCTGGGAACAATAGCCCTCAATTACTGTGGTCTGCCCGAACTATCCTATTATTTTAAACACGCAGTTATTTTAAATGTCTGTAATTTGTGTTCATTGTATGATTATTCGGAGTAGAGACCTGGGGAAAACCACCTATAGCCTAGCGTTTTTCTGCACCTCGAATTTGCCCAGTGTTTCCCCACTCGGTGCTGTGGTGTCTGAGCATGTCTTGGCAGATCCTGTGGGCTGCACCTTTGAACACAGGCTACTGCGCTACTTGGCCTGCAAATACAGCTTCGTTATCAATTTCTCTGCAATCTTCTAGGTAAACAGATGTTTCTTGTCTGAGCATATTTTGGATGTTTAAGTTTTGAGTCAGGTAAAGAATATTTTCATAATTAACAGTTTCTGAATTCATTTTTTTTTTTGTTTTTCTTCTTTTTGTTTTGTTTCCTTTTTTTGAGACAGAATCTTGCCCAGGCTGGTTTGAACTCATGGTGATGGATCCGCCTTCTGATTGCTGAGTGGTTACAGGCATTCACCACTGTCTTTTTAATATTGACCTAGTAGGTAATTGCTTTATTAAATTTTTTAAAAATAAAAATAACAGGGGCTGGAGGGATGGCTCAGAGGTTAAGAGCACTGACTGCTCTTCCAGAGGTCCTGAGTTCAATTCCCAGCACCCACATGGTGGCTTACAACCATCTGTAATGAGATCTGGCACCCTCTCCTGTCTAAATAATAAATAAGTAAATCTTAAAAAAAAACTGTCATCTTAAAAAAAAAATAAAAATAACATACCATTTAGCCATTTGCTTATGTCTGTAATCCTGGCACTGGGAGGACAGCCAGAGCTAGTGTGAGCTGGGACCAGCCTGAGCTACAGTGTCTCAGCAGACACAAAGGTTTGCTTGGAATTTTATACCGGTTACTTTGTAGCCAGGATAATCTGGGCCTTCATTCTGCTCTCCTCCAAACTGGGCGCTCGTTGTCTTCTGAGGGGAGGCTGGTTGAGCTGAGCTGAGAGGTGCTCCAGGCTGTCCAGGCCCTTCATTCTTGAACAGTCCCTGGCCGGCTCAGTCTCCATCTGCCGCTTCCACTGGCCATCGCCCTCACCCCAGAGTTGTGGTTTTTTGATTTCTTGGGTTTCAAAACAATAGTGTATGTGGACTCTGCTAAGTCTGAAATTAGTAAGATGAGAAACACCCCATCTCCAGGGGACCCCCGGAGAGCCAGGTCAGGAGCTGAGTAGTGTGTGGTCCTGAGGACCTGCTGTGAGTGATTGTCTCTCTGCAGGTTCTGTTCATTTACTTCCAAATCCAAGCTCAGAGGGTGCACAGAGCCTCTACACTTAGGTCATGTCATGACTGTGTTCTTCTGCCCCCAGTGAGGGACCAGCATGCACCTCACCTCTTTAACCTGACTCGAGCTGGGTCGGGCAGGCTGTGGAGGCCCACAGAAGGTAGTAGCATTTGGGCACTGGAGGGGAGGAGTGAAGTTGGCCTGGCAGGAATCCAGGTGGTGGCTCTGAGACTAATTCTGACTGTCAGCTTGGTTGGATTCTGGAAAACCTCGGGCATCGGTGAATCGGACCTTCGGGAGCAGTTGTGAGGGTGTTTCCAGGGCGGCTTAACTGAAGAAAGATGGCCCGTTCTGAATACGGCAGCACCATCCCATAGGCAAGGCCGGATAAAGAGGACAGGAGGAAAGCCAGCTGGAGACTTCACTGCTGTTTTAGCCGCCCTGCCGTGAGCAAGCGGCCTATGCTCCGCCCCATGCCTTCCTCACTGTGGTGACCTGTATCTTCAGATTGTAAGGTTAGGCCCTTATAGGCCTGTCTGCCCCCGGAGCCTTTGCAGCTGGGACTGCTATTACCCGGGTCATGGACAGGCCTGGATCCACCTCCCTTACCTGGTGGTGGAGTTTGTGAAATGCCTGTCCCATGGGGTCTAGGAGTTTGAAATAAGACTTGTTGGAGCCTGTTCTGCCTTAAGCCTCGTATGGGTTTGGGGTCAGTGGGGATTGGGAAGCAAGAGGCCTTAAGTGTCTAGGCCGAGAAAGCACAGGACAGCTCTGGACAGTACAGCAAGCTTTGGTCCAGTAGTGGTCCCCCAGAACTTACGGGAGGGGACCCCAAAGATGCAGGTGTTAGAACCAGGCTGGTGAGCTGTGTGGGAGCCCTGCTGTGGAGACGGAGGCAGTCCCAGCCTGCTTCCTCTGGACTTGGGAGGAGAAGGGAGCGTTCTGCTGACCAGTGTGGGCCAGTGTCTGTCTTACCTGACTGCCTTGGCTTGAAACACGTGCCCACTCTTCAGGCTCTTGCTAGTTCTCAGTGACCTTTGCCCTGTGCCAGTGTTCTGTTGTTGCCCTTACAAGTTTCCTGGATCTTGTGGTTTAAACGATACAGACCTCTCCAGTTTGGGAGGGTTAAACCCAGAGTGTTGGCAGGGCTCCAGGGCAGGGTCCTTCCCAGCTTCCTGAAGCTGTCTGCAGCCTCGGCTCCATCCTTACAGGCAGCAGAGTAGCAGCTACCTCTCCTGTCCATCCCACGGTGGCTTTGCCCATGGGGGTTCTCCAGCAGGGATTCTGTCTTAAGTCTGTTACCATGGTGCATCTGCAAGCGGGCATGGGCACCTTTAGAGCACCGGACTTCTACCCACTCCAGTCCCCTTCATCATCCCACTGTGGGAGATGGGGGCCTTATACCCTCTTGTCATTGGGGCAAGAAGCACACGGGGGTGGGGGCACTTGTGACTCACCTTTCAGTCGGGGAGTGCAGTTAGGCAGTCTGAAACTAAACACGGACACTTGTGTGCACGCGGCTAGCTCCGCACTAGAAGACAACGTGGAAGTCGCAGCCTGCTCTTCCCCTCCAGGGCCTGCCACCCGCCCTGCTTTGTGCTGTGGAGGCGGGGCTTTCTCTGGATCTCCTGGGACCCTAACTGGTCAGTCAGCTGCAGGGAGAGCTCTGGCTCCCTTCTGCTCTCCCCAGCCAGGTAGATTCAGGTATCATCCTTGACACTCAGCAGCCCCATACCTACCGGACTCCAGTCTGTCCTTCCTGTCAGCCCTGCCTGGTGCCGCTCATTCTTATCTGCCACGTGGTAGTGGCCTGAGCTCCCTGTCCCTAAGGCTGCCCGCTGCCTCCTTCCTGGGGATTCGGTAGCGATTCAAGCTTGTGCCAACCCTGTTCATTCTCTGTTCTCCTTGTCCTTGTGAGCAGGAACCCACGTCTGGGAGGAGTGGACAGAAGTGTTGGCAGGACCTGGATTGTGTTTAGAATTTTAAAAGGAGCTGCAGGAGAAAGGGGAAAGTTGGTCAGAAGAAGACCTTTTGGGAAATGGTCTTTCCCTTTGATTGTGATGTGCTTGGCGAGGTTTGGGACGGTCTCACGGACATGGTGCGACTGGGTTTCTTCTCTGCTGTAATCACAGGTGATGTTTTCCTGCTTCCTAACACCTGCATCAGCTGTTTTCTTTGAAAATGACGGCATGATATTTAGTCATGTGTAGAGATGGACTCCTCCTAGGTTTCAGCCTTTTGAATGCTTTTGGTGAAAACTGACAAAAGTTAAGGTTTAAAAGAGAGGAAAAAACAGCTGATGAGTTGGCTTGGATGTTAAGAGCACTTGTTCTTTCAGAGGGTTCCATACCCAACACCCACATAGCAGCTCACAACCCCCCCATAACTCCAGTTCCAGGGGATCTGACACCGTCTTCTAACCTCATAGGCACCAGGCACACATGCACACAGACATACATGTAACCAAAACATTCATACACATAAAATAAAATAAATAAATCTTAAAAAAAAGGAAAGGGGGAAAAAAAAGAAAACTAAGATCTCTGCCCCCGACCCCTTCTTGTATCATGTGATACAGAACACATGGGAGTGGGTACCTCCAGGCTGAGGCCTCCATACGAGTGGCTGGCATGATTCCCAGTGTTGACCCTGCAAAGTCTCTTACCCCACTTATGTGCCTTTGAACGTCAATCAGTGTAAGTTTGGCTTCTCTTGACTTCATGTTGTTACTGGTGCTTCAGACTAGTTATGGTATTGTTTACTTGAAGGGGAAAAATCAATGAATATCTATCAATAAATTATTACCAATCTTTAGAAAGGGGAAGAAAAGACCACTACCATTTAAAAACAAACAGAACTCAAAAAATAACCAACAAAACTTTCCCTCTGCAACCCCTAGCTCCCTGTGGCTGGGCGTGGTGGAGATGTGTTGATGGCAACGGTCATGACCTTGTGAAGTTTGGAGCATCAGGCATGTGCAGCATACCAGTCTGCATGTGCTGGGAAAACTGGAAGTGGCCAAGTTCACTGAAAGCCATGGTAGCCACCTCTAGTTGAAGGAGGCTTTGACTTTCTACTTTTTATATTTTGTGAGTATTTACATGTTAGTGGCAGGCAGGAAATCAGGCATATTTTAATAGGTAATTACATAAGAAAACATAATGACTAATTGCTCTGGAACAGAGAAGTAGAGACTTCTAGGGAAACATGTCTGGCCATTACTCCTTGCATAATTAACACTGTCTAGAGGCACATTAGGTGATTAGAAACTGAGGGGTATTTGTGCTAAGGATTAACACCAAAATTTTGGTTAGAATGCTGGAGAATTTTACTCTGGCTGAGATGGACCACAAGGCATGAATCTTATCCTGATGTATGATCTTGGTCCCTAATGAGAAGACATGCTCATGGAATCTGTGTAGGAGGCCAGCGAGAAATATTTGTTGGAATTTTTCACCCATGAAGAGTTGACATACTACTGACCCCTTGGGTCATTCCTTAGCTGGCCTCGTGGGGTTACATCCCTCCTCACCTGACCCTTGGTGTAGCAGACTTTCTTTTGGGCTACCAACCAGCTCCCAAATTGTGACACGTTCTTATAAGTTATGAGTGCTCGGCCTTATCTCATGCTTGTCCCACTGGCTCGTAGAACTTCACCTGATCTCCTCATCTGTGTTCGCCTTAGGCTTTTTGCCTCTTTTTCCTTTCGTGTATCTTATTTTCACGGCTTCTTGTGTCTCGCTGGCTGGTGGCTGCCTGACTTCTGGCCCTGGGTGTGTTCTCTCTCAAGCCTAGATTTCTCCTCCAACTTATTCTCTCTGCCCGCCAGCCCTGCCTATCTGCCTATCCCTTTTCCTGCCTAGCTATTGGCCATTTAGCTTTTTATTAGACCAATCAGGTGCCTTAGGCAGGCAAGGTGCAACAAATGCAACACATCTTTACATGAGTAAACAAATGCAGCATAAACAAAAGTAACACATTTTGACAACATAAACAAAGGCAGCAGAAACAAATGTAACAAATGTCACATAATTAAAGTAATATTCTGCAGCAGTAACACATATTTACCTAGTTCAAATAATATTCCATAACACTTTGGTGCTGGAAGCATCTCCTCTTTTTTTTTTTTTGGTTTTTTCCGAGACAGGGTTTCTCTGTGTAGTTTTGGTGTCACAAACTCACAGAGATCCGCCTGGCTCTTCCTCCCGAGTGCTGGGATTAAAGGCATGCGCCACAGCCCGGCCGGAAGCGTCTTTTTTGGGAGTGGGGAAGCAATGATGAGTTGATTAGCTGGGGTGGGCCGGGGCTGGTTGTTTGGGCTCTGCTCACTTTAGGTGCTGAACCAAACCAGTAATTCCTGCAAAGAACTTCTTTGGGAAGTGAGGTGGGCTGGGAAAGGGAAAGGAAGAGCTCTGAGTACCCTTTCTATAACACATGGTGTTGTCACAGTGTGCGCCATAGGACCTTGGGGCAGGTGTGGTCTTGAGGGTTTTCTGTCTGCTTGTGAGTAGTGCCATCAGTCTCCAGATTCCAGGCCTTGCTGGCTGTGCAGAGCTTGGGCCAAGGGTTTAATGCGGGCCGTGTTCTTCTCTGCAAAATGAGACAGACAGCTAACAACACATTGTGGGTGTGTGGTGAAGACGGGAAGAAATTGAGTGCCTGCTGTCACATCCCTGAGGCCCGGAAGAGCTGAATGAGAGGTAGCTGCTGTGTTGGTACCAGGGCTTTGGCAAGGCATTTCCATCATTTGTAGGTCAGCATCCCTGTGAGGGCTCGTTTGGCTAAACATCACACTTCCCAAGGAGCATGGGTTCTGCCTCCAGCACCTGGCAGTGTGCTGTGTTTACAGATCCCGTGGGTTTTGGGTGTCTCAGCCTTAGGCAGGTTAGCTTGGTCTCTATAAGGCATTTCAGCTTCAAGGTCATGCACTTTCTTTGATGAACGTATGGGATGGGTGGTTTTTCTATACGCACATTCGTCTTTAGATTATTTAGTTTGATCCTAATATATGCCCACTGCACATTACTCTGTTACCTTTCAGGGACGGACTGTTTTGTTTTCTCCCCTCGACGGCACGAAGATACCAATAGTACCTCTTCAGAGCAGTGGGTAGCCCTGGGATGTGCTGTCTTATACAACATAGGGAGCGGCCAAGCCTCTTAACTGCCAGGGCGTTTGATTCGAGTGTCCTGGTCTTCCATTTCCAGGATCCCCGGGTGAGCTACCAGCTGCAGTCTTGATACTTCCAGCCTCTTGTGCAGTCCTCAAGTGAGTGGCAGTGGGAAGCAAACACCTGCTCCAGGGCAGCCCTGGGGGATTGTTCTGCGCATGCCCTTTGCTTATTTCCATCTCCTCCGAGGAGCCAGGCGGGTGTGTTTGAGATGTGAAAGTCTCTGCCACTAAAGGCTCGGAGGTGTGTGGCAGCTGAAGAAGTCACCCCCACCTCCGCCCCTCAGTCCTGGGTCCTGCCTTGGTGGCTTCTGCCCTTTGTGGGGAGAGACAATGCTCAGGCCTGTTTCCTGTGAGCCAGCTTTTCTACTTGCGTAGGGGGAACTGAGTTCAGGAGAGTGAAGTACAGCGCCTGTGCGCACGTTGATTGAAGAGGGTGTGGAGGTCGCCGGGGTCTGACCCTCGTTATACCAGCCACTACTAAATGAAGTTAGAACTTTCCCGCCCATCCTCCCCCCATCGAGGTGCAGGAGGATGATCTTAGGATCGTGTTTGGGATGTGAAAAAACACATGAAGTGAAGTCCTTGCCCTCTGCATCCTCCTCCTCTCTGTTCTGCACCGCAGGTGGTAAGGAGTGGCGAGGTGGCAGAAGGTTGCCTCAGAGACCTGGGCCGACGGGCCGCACAAGGCGGGCATTGCCTCTGAGCTGAGCCCTTTCATGGTTCTCGCTGTTGCCGCGCGCACTTTCATTTCCCAGAGAAAAGCCTTTCTGCCGCCTTGAGCAAAACTTCTATTTTCATGCCTAATAAGTGTCACACAATGGGCTTGGAAGTCTCTGCATATCCACTTTCCAGAACCTGCTGGTAGTGGGAGGCACGCTCAACCCCTCGGTTAGCCTGTCCTTCGAAACTCTGTGGAGTCTGGTCACAGGAGAGGTGTGGTCATCTCTGCCTCCATCACTGTCCCTCCGGGGGTCCTGAGTGTCCCTTGCTTTGTAAGACCGACTTTGTAGGTTCTCTACTGTTTCTCCTGCTCTTGACAGTTTACCTCCAGTCAGAATAATCTGTCTCCCTTAGCCACTGTCCTGATAGACATTTAAGGGCAGGTCAAGGTTAACATTCTCCACATAAGGTATTTGCTTTGTCTCTTTTGTGGGGAGATTGGGTGTCTGCCTTGTTCGAGACCCTCGTGGCTAAGTCAGCACCTACTCAGACTGCATCTGTGTACTGTGCACAGGTGTGTGTGTGTGTGTGTGTGTGTGTGTGTGTGTGTGTGTGTGTGTAGTCCGCTGCCTTGGCGCTGCAGATATTCCTGCATTGGGCAGGCTGCGGCGTGGGCGGCGTTGGTTTGTGGCCTGCAGTGAGAGAGACCTGGACCTTCCTCTGAGTTTCCCACCAGGTGTCTCTACGCAGTGGTTTCCAAGTTCAAGTGCCATCTTTGCTAAGTTGTAGCAACTACGTTATCCCACATCCAGCTCCACAGACTGACAGGTCATTGAGCCAATGGCAGGCGGTAGGGTGCATAATATTCCTTCCTCTGTCCACCTGTCCATGGGTCCATTTAGTCATTCCTTCCCTGTTGAGTGCCTCTCATGAGGGATGCCTGATTAGAATTCTTCAGTGGCCTCCAAGGACAGCCATGCCCCACCATGCATGGTTGGGGCTCCCAGGAAGAAGGTTTAAGGAAACTCAAGGGTTGCCAGCAGGAAAGGATTGAAGAGTTCAGGAACGCCACGTGGCCAGGTGACGTGGGGCCTCAAGTACATAGAGGTGTGGAAGGTGTAATGGATCCTGGTGGGTGGAGGCGGGCAGCATCCCGGTCACTCCACAATGCAGCCCACTTTCATCTCCCCCATCGAGGCTCTGGAAAACATGGGCATTCTCAGGGCCTTGCAGCTCCTGCAGGAGGGCTCACTTTGCTTCTCTTCCTCTCTCAGCGTTGGACTCCAAATGCAGCTGGTCGCTATCTTGGCGATCTGCCGCTGTGTGCCATCGGGGTTCGGAGGCTGCTGGAACTGAGTGATCTGTGCCACTCACCACAGTCTCCCATGTTTTCCTTCTCGTCTTCTTGCCTGTGCACTTTTGATTAGTGTGCCGGTAAGCCAGCTCGTCCACATGGAGGATCTGTGCTTCTGTCATCAGAAAAGGGGCACGCTTTCCCTCAAATGACAGGCTTGAAGTCGTCTTCTGATAGCACGTGCCAACCGCATGGAGTGGTGCCCTGTTAGTGTAACTCACACTTTTTCCAGCTGTGAATGTGATGGTGTGGTTGTAAGCGCTGACCACTCAGCCTGTGCTGTGTGTGTGTGTGTGCACACACACACGCGCTCGCGCCCTCTCTCTCCAAGTGCAGAGATTCCTTGCACAGTTTAAACCAGAGTTGTAGTTAAGTTGCATGAATTGTATGCATGAGATCCTGGGTTCAATCCCCAGTATTGTGTAAGCTGGATGTGGTGGTGCACACCTATAACCCCAGCACTGTAGAGGTGGAGGATCAAGAGTTCAGGGGCATCTATAGCTACTTAGTGAGTCTGAGGCCCTAGAATCTATATTTAAAACAATAACAAAATCTAATCTGTATTGTGATAAGGAGAATTCAGTAAGGTTTTGGGCATGTTTATGGTTGTGTGTGGAATCTGTTTCCCGAGCAGGACAAGAGTTGTTTGTAGCTGAGGCATACTGTGTCTATGTGAGAGTAGAGCGCCTTGGTTCTGTCAGAATGCCTTGTCTCCCCCTGGCTCTGCAGGACCCTCGGCTATTCAGCTGTGATTGCGTGTATCTGTGCATATCCTGTGCAGGGGTGGGAAGGGTGGTGCCTGAGCCCAGAATTAAACTCTTGGCTGTCCTCGTGTGGAGGGTGTGGAGCAAATGGTGGGCGGGTCTTCCCACTGAGGGAACCCCCCACTTTCCTCTTTGCAGACTGAACTATCTTTGCTTATTTCTCTCTCTCCCTCCTTTTCTCCCCTCTCCTTCCTTCCTAAGCATAGTGTTCCTTTTGATGGGGCCTCTCTCTTAGGGACCTTTTTGAAGTCTGTTGTTCCAGACAGCATTTAGTGTCTGGTGCAAGACTTAACGGAATGACAGTGTAATAATCAGGTCACCTAAAGGAGACCAAAACACCAGAGGAAAGATACTTTTAAAACTTGCTGTTTATTGCAGGATTTTTTTTTTTTTTTTTTTTTTTTGAGACATAGTTTCTCTGTGGCTTTGGAGCTTGTCCTGGAACTTACTCTGTAGGCCAGGCTGACCTCGAACTCCCGAGGGCTGGGATTAAAGGCATGCACCTCCACCACTTGGCTGTTTATTGCAGGATTTTTAAAACTTTTTTTTTGCATTAATGGAAAATGGTTTTGAACCAGTTATTACTTTATTATAGCTTTTGAAAACTGCTTTTTTTCCTGGTGGGAGGCAGAGAGAAAAGCCTGGTCATGTCTGATTGATGGCTTTAGAGTGAGGAGAGTTTTATGCTGCACTGTGCTGTAGAGTACCTGTGTTCCCACACACAAGCTTTCAGATGGAGTAGAGACTCGGTGGTGGCTACTATTTCTCAATTTAGAAGGTGGTCTTGGTTGTTTCTGGAAACACCCATGCTGCCTCGGAGCTCTCGCCGACATGCCAGCACTCCACTGTGATCAATATTGTGTTCAAATGCTGCGAGGGAAGAAATGTGTTATAGGAGTGTTACCTTCTCTGGTAGAACTTTCTGGAACCCATTGGCTTGACTGTGCTTCAGACAACAGTAATGGTCAGCACTGCAAAAACAAACAAACAAACAAACAAACAAAAGACAGGATTGAGGACAGAGAGCAGTGGTGGCAGGTAACTGACCTCTTAGGGAGTCTATGATTTCAAGCTTAGCCCAGCCTGAGGGGTGGGTGTGGTTGACTGGACTTGTCTCTGCTCGGGGTCACCTGAGCTTGTGCCACCAACCTCTGGCCTGGAAGTTTTTGTCCTTTTTGTGATGCCATGCTGCATGCTTTCTAGAACCTTCCAGTGTTCCAAGTACCTCCTATCCACAGAATTGGTGTTTTCCCCTTCTGACAGGTTGTTTACTGCCTCCTGCCTCTCCACTTATCTATCTGTGTACCTCGTTTGCCCAGTTCTATAAGCTTTACACAAGAGCAGCTTAATCGGTGATTAATTTTTTTGGTTAAATAGGACCTTGGGTGGCCAGTGATGATGCATATGCCTGTACTTGTCATTTTCTCTGCTGGGTAGCATTCCATGGTAGAAGTCCACAGTACAAATTCCACTGTGGAATTTTATTATTTATTTTTGTTGGGTGCTTATTTTTAATGGCTACATTGTGATGATGGTGATGGTGATGATGATGATGATGATTGTATCCAGAAGTTTTCCTGGTCCCACCTGGCTCCTGCAGTCCTTCACTCCTGCAGCTGCTTGGACCCAAATGAACACACAGAGGCTTAATATGATTTATAACTGCTCAGCCATTAGCTCAGGCCTTCCACTGACTAGCTCTTACACTTTAACTCAGCCCATTTCTGTTAATCTGTGTGTCGACACGTGTTCTGTGGCTTTGTGTGCTGTTACATGCTGCTCCCTGGACAGTGGACTGGTGTTTACTGACTCAGCCTTCCTCTCACAGAATTCTCTGCTCTGCTTGTCCCGCCTATACTTCCTGCCTGGTTACTGGCCAATCAGCATTTTATTTATTAACCAATCAGAGCAACACATTTACAGCATACACACAGAGCGATACCCACAGCACTTTCCCTTTTTATTTTTTTAAAGGAAGGTTTTAGCTTTAACATAGTAAAATTACATATAACAAAACTATTATTAAGCAAGAATTATAGACATTGACAATGATGATGATGGTGATGATGGCTGACTGATGATGGTGGTGATGATGATAGTGATGATGACAACGATGATGATGACAATAACAATGATAATGATGATGATAATGATGATGATGATGGTGATGATAGTGATGATGGTGATGATGATGATGGTGATGACAACAATGATGACAATGATGACGATGACAATGGTAATGACAATGACGATGATGATGACGACAATGACAACAATGATGATTGTGATGATGATGATGGTGATGACAACAATGATGATGACGATGATGACAACAATGGTGATGACAATGATGATGACGATGACAACAATGATGATGGTGATGACGATGATGGCTGCATGATGATAGTGATGACAATGACATGATGGTGATGATGATGACAACAATGGTGATGACAATGACATGATGGTGACGATGACGATGACAACAATGATGATGTGATGATGACGATGATGATGGCTGCATGATGATAGTGATGACAATGACATGATGGTGACGATGACGATGACAACAATGACGATGATGTTAATGTTGATCAGAGGTGACATTTTAAAAGGAGGACCTAGCCTGATGAATGAGGGCTTGATACTCTTCGTGGAAACGGTGCTGCCGCTGGCCAGGACTGTGGGTATGCTTTATGCTCTTCTCCCTCATTCATAGTGTTTGGCTTCAGAGCAGGACCTAGGGAGCAGAGTGCAGTCCGGACAGCGGTTGCCCCAGGGGGCTGCTTGTCAGAGCAGGTGTTGCAGTTCTGAAACATGGAGCAAGGGGCTCAGGGCTGGGGGCTTGGTCTTGGCCATCAGAGAGCCCTTCCCGTAGACCAGAGAGGCAGAGTCATTAGAGGAAAGGAAGCGTCGGTGGGCTGTCCCCTGCTGCTTCAGGCTGTTCTGTCTGCAGTAGATCAGAAGAGCCCATCAGCTCTCAGCCTCTGCTGCCCCAAACAAAGCTCTTGTTCTTTCTGCTAGTGCTCATCAGTCGGTACCAGGAAACCCCTAGACCCGTGTGGCACCCTGCAAAGCCACCTGATAATAATGTATGCTTGATACGTACATTCAGAGTTTAAAAATGCTTAGAAACCCTGTGCCTAGCATTTGAAATCATTTCAAAATATGCTACTCTGAGAGGATTTCAATATGATCTTTTGAAAAGAATTTTAATTTTTGTGTGTGTTTGTGTCTGTGTGTGTGTGTGTGTGTGTGTGTGTGTGTACGTGTGAAGTCAGAGGACAACCTCAGCTGTTGGTCCTCACCTTTCACCTTGTTTGACTCAGGGTCTCTTGTCTGCTGCTGTGTTGTGTACTCTAGGCTAGCTGGCCCTTGAGCTGCTGGGCATTCTCCTGCCTCCGCCCCTCACTTTGCAGTAGGAGCCTTGGGAGTGTAAACACACACACTACTGCACCTGGCCTTATGTGGGTTCTATGGATTTGAACTCAGGTCCTCTGGGAGTGTAAACACACACACACTACTGCACCTGGCTTTATGTGGGTTCTGTAGATTTGAACTCAGGTCCTCTGGGAGTGTAAACACACACACACACACACACACACACACACACACTACTGCACCTGGCTTTATGTGGGTTCTATGGATTTGAACTCAGGTCCTCTGGGAGTATAAACACACACACACACACACACACACACACACACACACACACTACTGCACCTGGCTTTATGTGGGTTCTGTAGATTTGAACTCAGGTCCTCTGGGAGTGTAAACACACACACACTACTGCACCTGGCTTTATGTGGGTTCTATGGATTTGAACTCAGGTCCTCTGGGAGTGTAAACACACACACACACACACACACACACACACACACACACACTACTGCACCTGGCTTTATGTGGGTTCTGTGGATTTGAACTCAGGTCCTCTGGGAGTGTAAACACACACACACACACACACACACACATACACACACACTACTGCACCTGGCTTTATGTGGGTTCTGTGGATTTGAACTCAGGTCCTCATGCTTGCACAGTGAGGTCTTTTACCCACTGAGCCATTGTCACATTCTCATTTTCTGTCCGTTTGTGACTTAGATGTGTTTGCTGACCTATGAACAGCTCCCCAAAGTCCTGCAGACGCCACGCCCTTCATTCAGTCTCACTGCAGACTGGGCTCTCTCCTAATGCAGATGGGGGTTATCCCAGTGTTCCTTTCTCTCCTGCTCCCCCGTCTCCACCGGCTTCCTAACAATAGCCCCAGTGGCTCTTAAGAGAGACACCCAACCCCGATGTCACGTGTGTGATCCTGGCCACCGGCTTGCCATGGTGATTTTGTCTGGGGTTTCAGGACTTGGGGCACTCCCACTGAGTTCTAGGAGGGCTGAGACCTGTTGGGCCAGTTGAGCCACAGTAGATCCTGGACATTGTGTGATCCTGCCCCAGGGCTTCCCTGAAGAAAGGAGACAATGGGGTGCAGGGTAGGCTCTGAGGCCAGTTGCCCTGCCAGCCACAGTAGCCCAGTATGACCTGCCGGTTCTGAGTGGGGACTTTCTTAGGCCAGGGACCTGGGAGCTGAGCTTCAGTGAGAAATAGCCACAGCTAAAATGCAGCCATTTCCCGGGATAAAAGGTCCCGTTGGGGTTCACTTTTTTTGTGGGCGCGTGCTGTGATGGAGAAGGCTGAACTCAGGCAAGGGTCTTGACGGTGGTTCCGCTCACATATCTTAACCTGAAGACAGGATGTGTCAGAGCATCCAGGTGAGAGGTACGGCCCTGCCTGGCCACATGGGGTAGCCCCTGGCCTCCAGCCCTGCCTCAGGCTCTGATAGCAGAGCGGGATGAAGAGCCGACCTCTGAGTGAGCTGCAGCCCTGTCAGCCCTGCCCCCTCAGTCTCTGCCATGCCGTTAGGGGCTGTTGGAAGGTCCTGCCTCTGCCTCTGCCTCCTTAGAGGGCATGATGGATGGCCCTGGTCCTGGGAGACAGACTTTGGGGTGTCCAGTGGTTGCATGCACTCTCTAGATGCACAGAGAGACTAGAGAATCACACCCTAAGATAACATCCAGCCACATCTGGCCTCACGTAGGCTTCATGTGTCTGTTGTCTGGGACACCCTCGTGTCTGTCCCTTGTCTCTCCAGTGCTGACTGCCAAGCACTTACATCTTTATTCAAGACGGCATGCTTGCGTGCCAAGTGATAGTGACAGACAGTTCTGTGGAGCCCACCATGAAGATGTTTAGATGTTGAAATGACTTTGTGTGTGTGAAGGGGTCACCTGTCTTTCTGAGTGACCAGAAGCCTCTGTGTGGTCTCCCTGGGAGGATGGATGTGCTCTTCCCGGACTGTTGAAGCTGGGTGGAGACTGCCGTAGGCAGGATGGAATGGAACCTCCCAGTGCAGGCTGCATGCTCTGGGCCCTGCTTCTGTACGTTCACGAGTCACTTTGAAGGCCTGAGTCCCACCAATGGTGCCTTTCTAACCTGTGCAGTGTCTCTGTTTAGTTTTTCTCAGGCCAGGTAGAAGGACAGGATACTTTTGTGGGTATGTGGGGGGTGGTCCTAACAGTTGCCCCTGGTTTTGAACATACATAATCTTTCCCGAACCAGAGGCTGGGAGAAGTGTTCTTACTGATTGGGAATCTTCGAGTCCAGCCAGCAGGCCGACCTGTGAAACCCTTCCCTGTTTACTTTGTTCCCATCTGGTCTGTGCACACTGGGGTTTCAGGATGTCCTGTACCTGGTGGAGCCGGACACGGTTTCTGGACTACCCCCTCTCATCATAGATGCCCCTGAACCCAAGGTTCTCTTTGTAGCCAGGAGTTCTCCTGCAGGTCTTCCTTGGCCAAGCTGCTGGACTTGAATTTCCAGTCCGCCTAAGGAGAGACTCTGTCTCCCTGCTGGAATGTGGATTCCAGGGAGACTGTTGGTCTCTGATCTCAGATTTCAGAACTGCTTTGCATCCCCATGGACAGAAGTTTTTAGTGGTCATTGTAACTAAGCTTGGCGAAGTTAAGTAGTGCTGTGTGGAGCGAAGCAGGCCTGTTGACATGCATGCCTTGTGCCTGTGCAGTTCACATGGCCTCCCCCCCCCCATCTTTAGTGTGGACCGCTTCCTAACTGTGTGTCATCTTTGCACAGGGGCCATGCCAGTCTTGTCTCTGCTGCCACAGTGGTCACAGTTAGCCCGTTGGAGGTTTAGATGGCAATCTGTTGGGTGGAAATATGACCCATGCACGTGTGCTGTGGGCACTCCCAGGACCGCTCTCTGAGCATCAGGCTCAGAAGTGCTGGTTAAAATGATTCCGACTCACTTCTTCATTATGTTGAAACAGTGCAGACGGGCCAGGGAGATGGTTCATAGGGCCAGCGAGAGGTCTGCAAGCATGAGGACCTGAGTTTGAATCCCCCACACCTGAGTAAAAAGCTGGGTATGGCCGCATGAGCCTTTAACCCCAATACTGCGATATGGAGGCAAGTGGATCTTGAATCAGCCTAGCAGAATGGTGAGCTGGTTCAGTGAGAGACCCTGTCTCTTGGCAGTGTGCAGAGAGCAGTGGAGGAACACATGGATGTCTGCTCTGGATTTGTACACAGGAGCTCACACATACACTATAGTACACACACACACACACACACACACACACACACACACACACACACAGGGGCCCACACATACACTATAGAACACATGCACACGCATACGCACGGCACATTTTCATTCACTCTCACAGTCTGGCCCCATCTGGGCATCCATCCTGCTCTTGGTGAGGTCCTGGGGCCAGTGTGGGAAGCCTCAGCTGCAGGTCTGCTGAGGGCACGGGTGGACTCGGAGATGAAGCCTGCCTGGGCTTTAGGCGCTGCAAGAAGGGAAGCAGGGGAATGGTGGTGGGTTTTCTTCTGCACACTGTCCCGTTTAGACAGGCTTCATCGGGTTCTTGAAGCCAGCTGCTTCCCGAGGCTGCTGGACATGTATCTCCAGAGCTGTGTGTCATTGTTACTGATAGGGTTTTCCCATCTGACCCCGAGTCTGGAACTAGGTGCTCCAATGTTCCCTTTAGATACCATCTGTATCTACCTGTCCCATCTTTTAGTGACAGTCTGCTCTGTGGGATGTGGGATCATAGACAGAGCTGGATTTGGCTCTTTAGTCTTGAAAGGACCTGCCTACCTTTTAACATGCATTGCTTTATCAGTAGACTATCTGAGCACCAAGTGGTACTTGTTGATGACTGGCTGCCAAGGCAGGAAGTGGGGGAGGCTTCTGGCACCGTGGGGCAAGCAGAACCAGAGGACAGAGCTGACCATAGACGCCGGTCTCTGTAGGCAGCAGAGGGAAGGCGGAATGTCTTAGGGATCACTGGTAGTGTGTGGCTGGCCTCAGAGTGTGCATCCGTGCATCCGTGTTTGCCTTTTTATGGGGAAGGGAAGGTGACTGGAAAGGCCGGCACAGGGATCGTGAGTAGTGGTCAGGAAACCGTGCTTTCTACCGGGCTGCTCCCCTGCGATCCCTGTCTTTCCTACTGCTCTGCCCCAGGTGCTTGGCCAGCCACCCCTCACTCCTCAAGATGCCTGTTGATGTCTGAATTGTTTGCCAACCTCCCATAGCTCTAGAGAACGTGCCTGGGCTCCCTCTCAGCTTCCCCATCCTGATGTCTGACCATATCTGTAAAATGATAAGGGAAAGCCGGTCATGTTAGCCCAGGGTTTTTGGTAAGCCATCCTGGGGCACTGAACAGAGGCCTGCGAGACAGCAGGCCCAGGAGGTGGGACTTTGAAGCCCTGCACAGGAAAGCCTGCTGTTGCCGTGTAGATGGATTAGCACAGAGATGAGGAGTCCCCGGTTGGAAGGGCAGGCTTTAAATGCTCTTTCCGAGCTCCCTTGGATTCGCTGCCACAGATGTCAGTGTGTCTGGCATTCTGCATGGGCCTTGCTCGGAGTTCTGTCACAGTGTGGAAGGAAACAGAACCTCACATCATAATAACTAAGTGAGGCAGTTTATCTTATGATCTTACGAGATCAGGTGCCAGCCTAGAAAGAAAAAATAGCAGTCCGATGCATAGGTGAGAAGTAGTCCTTCCTCTCTCCCTCTTTGCAAGTTAAGTTACTTCCTCCTCTTGGCCGTTTGCTGGCTTCTGAGGGAGGTCCATACAGTCTTTCCTATTCATCACCTATGTTTTATTGTCTTACCTCCCCTTCAGTGTATATAGTCATGTGGCCTGCTGCCTATATTGAGAAAAACGATTTGAATGAAGGGCAGCCGGAAGGCCTAGACAAGCAGGTAGTAGTTTCGGGGGCAGCGGACTCTGTGCCTCCTACTTATCTGGAGCCCCAGCACTTCTAAGGTACTTTGATATCGGCAGTACACCATCATGTTTCGTTTCTCTCACCGTGGTGACCACACGACCACACGGTCTGTTGTAGGACATCTGCTTTTCCCAGGAATTGCAGACAGTAGTGACCCCTAGACACTCCATGCAAGTCCCTCTCATGTTTTCATGCTGCAGTATTTACCAGGTTCACAGGGCTGGGCACGCTTGTAGTGGAGCTGACTGGAGAGAAATGCTGGGGTCTCTGTGCTTTGAGCGGTGGAGAGCCCAGGAGGAGTCCGTGCCCGTCTGCATCTCTGAGGACAGGAGGAGTGCTGTGAGGCTCTGATGGCTCCGGAGCAGCCAGGTTCCGCCCTGTGGACACAAAGGGCGCAGCCCACCAGCTCCCCTCCGAGGAGTAGAACCCACAGGTGACATCCGGTCTTAGGCCTCCCTCCTCAGTGCTGAGAAGTGACATGGCACACCGAGGCCAGCTAGCTCACTCTCTCCTCTTTCCCGTAGGGTTTTTTGACCCTCGTCTGTTACTTTGACTGTGTCATGGCCCCGGCCCTCCTCTGGAACTGGGCAGCCCTGAATGAAGCTCCCCTGTTAGGCAGAGGTGTGTGGCAGAGAGTCTGTGGCCATGCACATGAAGGTGTGCACAGTCTGCTCCCGAATTGCCAGCGTTCGCTGAAGAGGAGCCCTAGAGGGAGGGGCAGCCGAGTGCAGCCTGGGAACCTTGTGATTAGAACGGGGCTCTGCCCTTTATTTACCTGTTGCCCGTGCCCGCTGGTCTGCATGGCATTTGACCCTTTGTAGAAAAACTGCTGAATGCCTGCCTTGGGAACATCTGCCCTGCTCTGAGGCAGCAGGGCTTGTGTCTGCAGGGAAGGAGGCAGTCTTGGCGCACTGGGAGCTTATGCAGTTACTGATGCTCTATGGTTTCCGACTTTGGAAACGGTGAACTACACGAATTGTACTTTGTAGACCTTTTGTGTGTAAAGAGCTTGCACTAGAAGAGGTTGGCTTAGGTAGTTAATAATGCCAAGGTGGGAGGTGGTTGGGAGGAGCCTGTATGTATAGCTCCATGAAATTGGTGTCTCCCTAAGGATAGAGTAGAGGTCCCTGGAGCATATCTCTTTGTTAGGAAGAGGGTAGTTGTTGAGGTTCAGAGGAAATGTGGGTATTCATCAGCTTTGTGGCCCTCCCCATTCAGCCTGTTCTTAGATACAGGCCTGCCCTAGCTGAGAGGTGTGTCGCTGGGGAATTGCATTGCTGGTTAATCTTCTGCAAGCCTGTGGGCAGCTGCTGTTGACTGTGAGTGCTTTCTCTTTCTCTGTGTGTATCTTTCTGTGTCTCTGTGTGTCTCTATCTCTCCACTTCTCTCTGCATTTTTTTTTTTAAATTAAAAGAAATAAAGTCCCATGCCGTGCTGTGTACATCTTAGCAGCTGGCGGATAACATTCACCATTTTAATATTCTTGCCCATGAGGCTGTTTTGTGACCATCTTTACTGCTTCCCATTCCACCCAGACTTGTCCTTTGTATGTGGTAGAGACACTTCCCTTTTTCATTTTTAGAGTTACTAACTGAGAACAGCAGCACAAAGCTGGGAATCATGGTTCATGTCTGTATCCCTAGCATCTGGGAGGCTGAGACACGATCACTATGAGACTAACCTGACCTTCAGTGTGAGACTCTGCCCCCCAGGTTTTCACCTGCAGGCAGTGTCAGCCCCTGTCTTTGAGGATTGGTTGAGACTTGTGCTAAGGTCTCTCTCTGCTCATAGTAGTGGCCTGCTGCATGGGTGCTGACGTTGGACTCAGCATCTCCGTCACTGCCAGTGTGTGTTTGTGGTGTCCCCTGTCCTGTTGCTTGAATTTTTTTCTTTCATTTAATGTATTTCTTGGGTGTGTGGAGTGCCATGGTACAGAGGTGAGGTCAGAGGGACACCCCGAGGGAGTCAGTTCTTTCCTTGTTCCTGTAGGTCCTGGGGGTCCAACTCCAGGTTGTCAGGCTTATGGCGAGCACTTTAATATTCAAGCTGTTTTGCCTGCCCTGTTGGTTGACATTTGGAAGCTCTGGCCTAGTCACTGGTGGCACCAGTTAGCAGTTTCCATTCACAGCCACAGTAGGATCATTGAGACCCTCCCAGGGTTTGGATTTGGTTGGAGCCCAGGGCTAAGATCCCTCAGGGAGAGAGAAGAGCCGAGTAGCACAGCCATGGGCACAGATCAGCCAGCTGAAGTCACATTTCCTATTTACTGGAGCTCAATTAACCTTGGATCAGTCCATCAGCACCTTTCTTATGTTCTACCACTTTGGGCCCCGCTTGGCCTGAGGTCAGCCCTCCTGGGGCCCCTTTTTGGGTGGGCAGAGGCTCTTGGTGGAGTTACTTGGATGTAAGTTTCTGTTGTAGCGAGTGCCAGGTGGCTGCAGGGGACTTGCTGAAGCCCTCTGAGGGAAGCCATCTTCAGAGAGAGAGAGGTGTATTGAGGCAGGGAGTCATGGGACAGGACGTTAATTTGCGGGCTGTTAGGAACCTGCTCGCAGGTGCTGTGTTTGAATTAGTGCCGTGCTTAGGCTGGCAGCTCCTGTATTGGTCCGCTGCTCTGCCTGCTTGTTCAGGATGTTGATGTAGGAAGTTTGCAGGGGCCGGCAGAATGACATTTACAGTGCGGTCTATCTCTGTGTCATATGATATCTGAGCTCTTGATGGCAGCTATGGGTGGGACCAGGCACCATCCCCTGGGCCTTCTGGGCACGCTTGGAGTGTTCCTGGGAAGGAAAAGAAACGTCACAGCCACGTAGGCTGCCATGTTACAGCTCTTTAGTTAGGATCTCTTCCTGTCCACAGCCACTGTTCAGGGTCTGTTCAGCCGTTCTCTAGAGAGAAAAGCAAGAGTATTTATTCTATAGGAGCCCTGCAGTCAGAAGTCCCAGGTACCCCACTAAGCCTCCATGTGTTAGGGATTGTGGGTTTTTTTTTTTTTTTTTTTTTTTTTTTTTTTTTTTTTTTTGGGTGGTGGTGGCCCATGCCTTTAATCCCAGCATTGGGGAGGCAGAGGCAGGCGGAGCTCTGTGAGTTTGAGGCTAGCCTGGTCTACAGACTGAGTTCTAGGATAGCCAGGGCTACACAGAAGAACCAAACCAAGGGGGAAAAAAAAGCTGGCTTCTCGGCTGTCTGGACCCTGGGCCGATGGTGTAGAGCCAGGCAGGGCTCAAGGTGGGATGGTCTAGTCCGTGGCTAGAATCCCAGCACCTGATGGTTTCACCAACTTGATTTTGTTCTGCAGATGGAGGCATCCTCAGGGATCTGGGCTCATGACAAGAGGACCCTCTTAAAGGAGCCAGCTGCTTGTTTGTATGCAGTGTGCTCTCACTGTCTCCCTCCCTTCTGTGATGCAGAAAACCTGCTGCCTACCTCCTTAGTCCCCTGGCACTGTTCACAGCAGTCTCCATTTTGAGTGTTTAAATAAAGGCCGCCAGCAGCCTGGCCTCTGCCGGTAGACACAGACAGCGAGCACAGGTGGAGTGGGTGGAACCCAGGAATGGCACACCCAGGGCTGGATCTCATGGGAAGAGTTCACTGGGGCAAGTGAAGAACGCAGGTGCAGTGTGCCCTGCCTCCGCAGACACCCCAGGTGAACACCAGGGAGTCCTGTGGAGTCTGGCTCTGTGGGAGTTGTGCAGTGTCTCGTCTTTATCAGAGGAGGTGGACCTGAATCACAGTCACTGACTTCTGTCTTGACTTGTTCTGTGATTCCCCTCCAGTGAAGCCATGGTTGAGTTAATCACCATTTCTGTCACTGGAATGAGATGTAATACTACCTAGCTAGGCAGCTTGCTACCTCGCTGATTTGGGAAGGTCAGCTGATAAATTGGTTGGTTGCATTGTGGAGCAGACCTACTCTGTGCCACCTATACAGTGAGGCAAAGTGACAGACCACTGCAAAGCAGAACCTCATAGACTTGGCTGCTGTCATTGATACGTCTCTCTGTGGGCTGGTGGCAGTTACTCATCATAGGAGCTGTGAGGGAGGATGCTGTGCAGGAGAGAGAGCACTGGGGGGTGGGAGGATGCTGCGCAGGAGAGCATTGGGGGATGGGAGGTTACTATGTAGGAGAGCACTGGGGGATGGGAGGTTACTAAGTAGGAGAGCATTGGGGGGTGGGAGGATGCTGTGCAGGAGAGCATTGGGGGATGGGAGGATGCTGTGCTTGAGGAGATCACTGGGCAGTGAGTGGGGAGAGAACCTGAAGCTTTCTGGAAGTCTCTCTGAGACCCAAGGGAAGAAGGAAGGTGTGCTTATAGATGCTCTGGACTTACCCATTGCTTGCAGCTGCCTCCTGGTGAGCCTGGCTGACCACTGGGGCAGGGCTGTGATGATCATCCTGGTCACTTTGTCCTTGCCCTCCTGCATCTGCCTTCTGTGTTCCATGTTGAAGCTACTGTGTTAGTAGCTAAAGAAAGAGGAAATTTGACCCCAGGGCATAAGCCAAGCTGATCCTGCCTCCTCACCGCCCTCACCCAGGCCTCTCGAGATGAGGTGTGGCATTCTGGCCTGTGCTACACCTGCCTTGTGGGGAACACGTGACACAAACCAGAGAGAAGGTTTCCAGTGAGGCCAGTAGTGTTAACTCCGGCCTTGTCCAGCTCAGTCAGGCATGTCGGCCCCAGGATGGCTGCCTGGGGAGGAGCAGCCTGAGTAGCTTGGTGGGCGCTGGGCCTGATTCTCCTGCTTGTGTGCCTCTCACAGTGTGAACATAGAAATCGGCAGAAGCCGATGGGTGTGAGTATGACCGCCGTAGCTTGCCAGCTGGCCCAGGACACAGAGTCGTCCGATGATGTCCGCTCCCCCGTGTGGTGGCTGGAATGGGAATGGCCCCCATGTGCTCATGGACTTGAATGCTCAATCACAAGCGAGTGGCACTGTTGGAAGGAATTAGAAGGATTCAGAGGTGTGGCCTTGTTGGACGCAGTGTAACACTGGGGTGGGCTTTCAGAAGCCCTGCCAGGCCCAGAGGCTCTCTCTCTCTCTACCTGCAGATCAGGATGTAGCTCTCAGCTTTCGCTCCAGCACCCTGCACGCCGCCGCCACACTCCTGCCGTGCCGATCACGGACGAGTCCTCTGAAACTGTGAGCCAGCCCCCAGTTCAGCGTTTTCTTTGATAAGTTGGTGTCTCTTCACAGCAGCAGAACAGTGACTGAGACAGCCTGCAAGACCACAGAGTGGGCTGTGGAAGTTCTCCTCCTCGCTGCTGTCGGCTGGCCTGGCCCTTCGCTGCTGGGGGGCTTTGTGCCCTGTGTGATGTGCCTTTGGAGTTTGGTTTTGACTGGAACCGTTAGCACGATCTTTTGTTATTCCTCACTTATGAGAAATCCATGGAGTCTGCTTAAAGGGTAAAGGCATTTATTAGGAAGGAAGACACACCGAACAGAACCGAATTGTTTCAGGGTCCTGGAAGGCCGAGGCACAGTCCCACGCTGTTCTTCCGCCTGAGTCCGTCTCAGTATCCAACCCATGAGGGAGAGAAGAGAGCTGCGCATGTGCGTCTCAGGTCATTAAGGGTAGCCTGGAGGCCACGCCCCAGAGGCAGGTCCCTCAAGGTCTTAGGTAGGTAGGACAGTCACCTGCTGCCTCTCTAGGGGTGGTGCTTCAAGGTCATAGACAGAACAGATACCCACTACACTCATGGAAATGTGAAGTGACTTTGTACTGGAATCTGGCAATACGGTTTTCCCAGGCCAGTGAGCATCAAGTAGCCACCATTGTTGCCTGGGATCTTTTGAAAGTTGGAGGTGAGGATGGGAGGTCAGGTTTGTCTTCCCAGCTGGCCCTGGGACTCAGAGGTAGCAGACTGGGCCTGGGGGCTGTCTGCCTCTTGGCTGAAGACTGGGAAGGCCTTACATCTACTGGGAAGGTAGATGTAGCTGGCTGTGGTTTTGACTGTTGACACCCCCACAACAGTTCAGGCCCCTCTTGGTGCTTCCCTGGCCCTTGTATACATGAGACTTTGTGGCTCAGGACAGGTGAGTTTCTTGAAATGGTAGATTTGAACTGACTACTGGGTCGTGATAGGAAGATACGACAGGCAAGGTCCTGGCCTCACCCCATATGTTACCTGGGGTATGGTGGGGGTTCAGGATTGTCTTCCTGAGCTCTGCCTCATTTATCAGTGGGAGAGTGCCGTTCACCTGACAGAGAAGGCCTCACTGTGTGCTTGTCTGTGTAAGATATTTTGATGGCTAATCTCAATTGTCAATTTGACTCCGTCTGGAATCAACTGGAACCCAAGCAGCTGGACTGGATCATTTGGGGTGGGAAGACTAACCCCTAAGTCTGGGCTACACCTTCTAGAGGCAGCCCGTGTAGGAGGACGAGGAATAAGGCTGTTTTTGCTGTTTCTCCCTGCTTGCCCTCTCTCTCACTGGCGAGTTCATCTGCCCTGAAACACTCCTTCTCTGGTGTTAGAACCTGCTTCTTCAGGATTCTAACATAGACTGGAGACCAGCAGCTTTCTAGGAATCTTTAAGACTGTAGCACTGGACTGGGACACAGAGACATCCAGTCCCATGTCAGAAACAAGCACGGAGGATTCTTGGGCTCTCCGTCGGGAGACAGCGCTGTTGCCCTCTCCAGACAGCAGTATGTAAGCCTCTCGTCTTATCGGCCGTTTCTTCAGAGAGCCCTGACTCCTGCAGGCATGCTATCTGCTGTCTGCCAACACTTACGTGGGGGGATTAAGGTCCTCAGAGGCTGGCGTGCGTGAGCGCACACATGCGCTTATTTCCCTATTTTATGGCTGATTTAATTATGTTACCTTCATAACATGGTCACACCGATAACTTTTATCACCCTCTCCCCCCAAAAAACACTTTAAAGAAGTGATTATGTATATGTGGGTGTGCCAGTGTGTGTGGAGGTTGGAAGACAACTTTGTGGAGTTCGTTATCCTTCCACCTTTACATGGGTTCTGGGGGTGGAACTCAGGTCAGCAGGCTTGCCTAGCCAGCGCTTCACTGAGCACTTTTGCTGGCCCTTCCTCTCTTTAAATTTCTGCCTTCCCTGTGAAAGCGTTCCTGGCCTCTGCACTCTCGCCCATCTCCCTCTGATGAGTGGTGGTCCTGATGATGTCTTTGCTTTGTTCTGGGTATCCATTCGCCTAGTACCTCTCATGCATGCAATTAGTTCTCAGACAAACCAGACAAACCAAATGTTTTGCAATTTGACCTCTAGGGCCCTTGAAAATACTGAGGCCTTCCAGAATGTTCTCATGTCTCCGTCCAATCCTTTCCCTCTCTGCTTTAATACAACTTTCCCCCTTTCCTGCCATCAGGAGCAATAAAAGGACCCCAGAGAGGCTTTCCCACCTCTCCCATGGAGTTCCAGGAAGCCCTGTCTGCTTTTCCCATAAGATGAGTGTTCTGACGGTCAGGGGTTGCATTCCTCACCAAAGACTCAGCCTTGAGATGCTGAATTCGAAAGATGCACCCGCTTGCCACAGCCCTGGTAACAGTAACACAGCCAGGCTGGCAGCCGAGGAGCTTAGTATAAATTGGTTTTCTGAGGAACCCCAGGGTGTCTGGGTGGAAGTAGAACACACACAGATCTGATCCATGTAAGATCGCTGCAGCCCTGAACAGGTCTGCTTTTCATAAGGAAATGTTTATGGCACATTTCAATGAAAGATTTTAAAAAATGTTGCCAGCCAAATGTTAATGGGGTAATTTGGGAGTCTTGGGTAAATGGGGGAGATTGTCTTATGTGTCCTGGTGCATGCCTCTGACAAATGGAGCTTCCATGCTGACAGTGCTGCCCTTGCTTGGTGGCTGATCACTGTGGAGGCGGCCTTGCCGGAGGCTGTTCTCTCAGGTGTAAGGTCAGTCACACACACACACACACACACACACACACACACACACACACACACGCACACATGCACACAAATGCACACGCACACATGCACATGCACACTCAGAGAGAGAGAGAGAGAGAGAGAGACTGGGAGGGGGGAGAGAGAGAGAGAGAGAGAGAGCAAGAGCGAGCGCCCTTAGGAAGAGTTAACCTTTGATGGAAATTTGATGCCGAGGGGTCCTTCCTGTGGTTCTTCATGCAGATCTCTAGTCATAGCCTCTGGTCCCTGGTGTGTTACATACTTTCAGATAGTTTTCATCTTTCTTTCTGAACACAGACATCATTGACTTCACAGGAAATGTTTATTGTGGATGTGAACAAAAATCTCCAGAAGGAAGCTGTGTGTACAAAGACTGATTCGAAAATCACAGTGTAAGGAGTGTTGCAGGTCCAGAGCCCAGTGGTCTTGGGTTATCATTTGTCTCAGTGGACATTTTGGCCCACCTCTGTGTGTGACTTAAGTTCCTGCGAGAGTAGGCAAACCCTTTGGGATGTACAAAACAGCCCTGGCTTCCCTCAGCCCAAGGCTAAGGATAGCGTTAGGCAGAATCTCAATCTATGGCAAGATTGCCCTGCTCTGCCCTGCCCACCTGCCTGTGTGTCTCCTACTGTTTTTACAAGGTGTCTTGACTTATAACTTCGTTCTCTTGCCATGAGCTTTTCATGAAAGGGTTACCACATGGGAGCCGAGCAACCCGAACCTGTGTTCCTGGGCCGTGGTCGCTCACAGTATCCAGGGAACCTGTGTTTCTGGGCCATTCATATTTGGCTTTGGAATAAATTCTTACTCATTTGAGTTTAAGAGCTGTGGGTTTTTTTTGTTTGTTTGTTTTGTTGTTGTTGTTGTTGACGACAGCGGCTCTTAGTTGTAGAGGTACTGGTCCATGATTGATTGGTTCAGTTGTGTGGGCCTGTGGCAGGCCAGCACCACAGGAGAGTATGGAAGGAAGTGCTCATTTTATGTCCAGGAGACAGGAGTGGATGATGGACTGTATCCTGCAAACATAGCCCTCCAGGGACCTCTAGACCACTGAACAGGCCCCACGTCTTGAGGGTTGTGTTACATTGTCCTTGCTATGGTAAAATACCCTACAGCAGCTACTTAGGGAAGAAATATTTCTTTCAGCTCATGGTTTCAGAGGTGTCAGGCCATAGTCAGTGGCTGGACTGTTCCCTGTCTGGGGCCAGCAGATGCATCATGGTGAGGAAGGCGTGACAGAATAGAGATGCCCACCCTGTGTTAGAAGCAGAGAAGGGAAGAAGGGGAATGGGGAGGAGGAAAGATGGCCCTTTCTAGAGTACATCCCAGTGGCCCATTTAAACTCCATCCTCTTCAAAGTGTATAGCCTGAGGCTAGAGAGATGGCCCAGCAGTTGAGAATGAATACTGTTCTCACAGAGGACCTGAGTTCAGTTCCCAGCAACCATGTCGGGAATCTCACAACCTCCTGTAACCCCTCAGATTGAGGGGATCCGGTATTCTCTTCTAGTCTCCATGGGTACTGCACTCAAGAGCACCCCTCCACATGATTAAAAATAAAAATCTCAAGATGTTGGATTGAAAGATTTTATGCATAAAGTTATGAGTACTATCTAGTCTGTATTCTTGATGTCACTTCCAAGTAACTTAGATCCGTTACTGGTCACCCTCAGATTCTTTTTCCTTTTAGCCTTGGCGGCATTTAATTTCTGTGGATTTACTTATTCTGGCAGTTTCATATAAATAGAAACATGTAATATATGGCCCCTTTGGCCTTTTTTTTTTTTTTTTAAACTTACCATAATACACTCAAGGCTCACTCATGTCATAGTATGTATCAGAGTTTCTTAGAGGTGGGGTTGAACATGCTCATCGTATGCATGTATCTCCTTTTGCTTATCCATTTGTCCATAGGTAGGCACTGGATTGCTTCTGCCTTTCGGCTGTGTTAGTTTCCACCAGCAGATTTTGAGGGCTCTAGTTTCTCTACAACCTTCATACTGTTACTGTGTCTCTCCCATTGCGGCTGCCTCAAATGGTCAGAAGGGGCGTCTCATTGTAGGTTTGAACTGCATTCCCAGTACTAATAGAGTCAAACAGTTTTTCCTGTGATTTTTGTCTGTTTGTGTATCTTCTAAGGGGAACTGCCTTTTAAGGTTTTTGACTGTGTTTAAATTGGACTGTGTATTTTTGAGTTGTAAATGTTCCTCATGTATTCTGGGTAGCCATCCCTTCTCAGGTTGGAATCATGGATGCAGTCACTCAGTCTGTGGTATGCCTTTCTGTGCCCTTCTTAGTGTTCTTGGGTGCATTAAACTTTCTGATTTTAAGAGAATTTAGTGTGTTGGTTTATCTCATGCCAACCTAATAGGGTATAGAGTCATCTGGGAGATCAGCCTCTGCGCATGCCTGTTTGGGGAGAATATCTCGATTAGTTTGAGGTAGGATTGCTGTTAGTGCTGCTGTGTGTGGCATGAATTCTTCCCTAGGCTGGGGTCGTGGACTGTATCAAAAGGAGGAAGTGAGCTATGTAACCAGCATTCCTCAGTCCATTTCTCTGCTGTGGGTGCAGAGTGACCAGGTCAGTGCTCAGACTGTGAGCCAGAGAGACGGGGTTTCTCATTGGCCTGGAGCTCACCTGGGTGCAGAGTGACCAGGACAGTGCTCAGACTGTGAGCCTGAGAGACAGGGTTTCTCATTGGCCTGGAGCTCACCTGGGTGCAGAGTGACCAGGACAGTGCTCAGACTGTGAGCCAGAGAGACCGGGTTTCTCATTGGCCTGGAGCTCACCTGGGTGCAGAGTGACCAGGACAGTGCTCAGACTGTGAGCCAGAGAGACGGGGTTTCTCATTGGCCTGGAGCTCACCAGCCAGGCTACGCTGGCTAACCTTCCAATGGGCTCCGGGATGCACCTGTCCGCAGCCCGAACACTGGGATTTCACATGTGCACCACCACACCCAGCTTTTAACAGGCATGCACCGCCCTGCAGTAGGCAACTGTGCGTGCCTGGTGACAGACACCCATTATCTTTTCACTTCCTTCCTTTTGTGCCCGAGCTGGAGGGTAGATGAGAGGAGGGGAGAGCCAAGCGCGTGCGTGTGCCTGTCTCAGGTTGAGGCCGTATCCTAGACAGCCTGGGCCTAGCCAGTGTTCTTGGGCTGTGGCTCAGTAGCTTCTCTGGTAAGGATGGGGGAGGATTAAAGAGCAAGCTCAGCATTTGGAACAAGTATCTGTGAACTTTAATTAGGCCCATTAAGTACCATTTTTGGATTAGAGTTCTAATTGACCTAGCATTTAAGGCAGAAGCACAGGCCTCTGATTTAAAAGCTGTTGATGGATTTGAGCTGAGCCCGTCCTGTTTCGGAGGAAGGTTACTGGCTTCTAGTCTGGCTGGAATGTGACTTCTTTTAGTCCTCCCAAATTGGACTTTTGTCCTGTTTTACAGGATGTGGGTTTTTAGTTTTAACTTAAATCTCTGGGTCTTCCCTGGATGAGCTTGGGATTTTTATCCAAAGCAAACTAGCTAATATCACAGCTTTGCTGAAATGAATAAAAATGCTAATCTCCATAAATGGTGACAAAATGTTTGAGCTTAGAGATTGGGGTAAGTACGCATTAAAATTTTGCCTGTAGAGGATCATCTTCAGGAGTCGACTTAGAGGAATCAGCGTTTAATGAACTTTCACACCCGTTCACCACGATTGAAAGCTACTCCTTTTATTCATCTCTTACATGAAGTGTAATTGAAACTGTTCCTCTATTTTCTCATGCCATAATAAGCGAGCTGTGTAGTCAAATCAGAATGTATTATGACTGTAATCAAGTGATTACAGTGTTTGGGGATCCTTCTCACTGCTGTGGGTGGGAACGGGATGGGATACAGGCCTTCTATTGTGAAGTCTCTCTGCAGACACTGTAGAGACACTTAACTCTGCCTCTGTGTGAGTCTCTCTCACAGCAGAGAGAGCTTCTGCACATGGCCTCGAGCATGATGTGTGAGGGGTGTGTGCTGTTTTTCTCCCTCAGTCCGGCCCACCCCCTCAAGTCTGTTGCTACCCTCCTATTCCAAGCCCTCCTCGGTGTGAAACTAGGAAGTCATCTTCAAGAACCTGGCCTGTGCAGCACTCTGCACTCCGTGGTCCTTGCTCTGCTTGGGGGGGGGGGGCGCTCCATTGCCCATCTGTGCAGTGGGCTGTAACAGCAAGCCTGTCTGCTCGCTTGCTTGCTTTCTGGGGTGGCTGCAGCTTTCTCCTCAAGTCTCCATGCCCTGCCTGGGTCAGGAGGTGCAGTCACTGTGCCCCAGGGTGAGGTTTGGGGCTGGAGGTTTGCCAGTCCTCGCCTCTGCCCTTAGGTCAGTGCGGTGCCCCCCCCCCCCCCCCGGCAGTGTCTGTCTGTCCTGCTGCTTTTCTCCTCCTCCTATCTCTTAAAGCGCCTGCCCCGCCGCTGTCTTCACTGCTGGAAAGGTCCCTGGCTTCTGTAGTCCCACAGCCCTGACAGGGCGGACGCTAAGGCGCTTTGGTCCCTTCTGTGGAGGAAGTGAGTAAGTAATTGGATCCAGGGTCCTCAACACACACTGTTCTGTTTTTCCAGCCTGACCTTAGAGTTTTATGACCTTTTCTTTTATAGATTGTAACCCAGGGACTCTTTCTTCTTAATACAGGGCATCTTGTTCTTTGGGTAAGATAAGTTTGGACTTCTGAGTAACTTCTCCATATTCATTATAATGACCTTTATTATGGCTTAGGGAGCAGCACCTGAATGGGGCGGGCGGGTCAGGGAGAGGGAGGGAAGGAGGGATAGACAGACAGAGGAGAGACAGACAAACAGGCCAGGCTTTGCACTTGGGGGCTTCTGTGTCGGGTGCTGTGTTCTTCGTGGCTCAGTTATGTTTGATTTAACTCTGTCACTACCCTGTGAAGTAGATACTGTCATTGTCTCTACAGAGAAGGAAACTGAGGCTCCGGTAGGTTAAGGGTCACTGTCACTTGGCTCTGATAGGAAGCCAGGAGATGGGGAATGGGTCTTGTGTTCCCAGAGCCTGGCTCTCGGGCCCTCTCCTGGGCCTTCATTGTGAGTGTGTGGTGCTGTTCCTGGCATGTGGGTCCTGACAGGTCTCTGGACCTTCTTTGTAAGGACCATTTCTTGCCAGCCCACATGACCTCTGAAGCTCCGCGGATGACCACAGCCCTAGCCTGTACCTATGGAACCTTCCAGAGGCCCGTCTACTGACAACTGAGAGTGAACGCCTGTGATGCTGCCTTGCGCTGGATTTAAATGTCAGCTTCCAGCTTGCTCTGAGCAGGCAGACACTCTGGGGAGGTGACTGCTATTACTCAGTGTCATTTCCCGGGGACATTGATTCTGTCTGATGTACAGTGAGGCCTGGGAGGCCTCAGGTGCCTCCACTTCAGGGAGGATCACAGTCCAGTTGCTCAGAGCAGATCCTTGAGACAGCTGACAGCTCTCTGCGGAGTCTGTTCTTGGACCGACTGACCGACGGATGCTCCAGCATGCTCTGTAGTGCACGTTGTGCCCACTTCATGTTCTTGTACTGCTCAGCTGTTTACTCTGGAGCTGATGTGTGGCTGAGTGTGAGCCTGGACTCACCCAGGGCTGACCAGGTGTGACCTTGTCATTGACCCTGGGGCATTTGTAAACCAAGGCGGTCGGTGAAGGCGATACATGTAGTTCTGCGCTGTCTTTCTCGGGAGCAAAGGGGATGCTCACCTCATTAGCTTCTGCTTCTCAGCATTTTGCCCAGCAGTTTCAGGGCTCACCCCTGCCTGGTGTAATTAGTAGTGAGATGTAGGAAAGGGACGGCGGAGAGAAGTGTGTAAGACCTGTGTTTGATGGCAGTGTGAAGATACTTCTTCCTGACTCATGTGGAAATATTCTCACGTAACATAGATGTAAAGACTTTACAAGGATGTGGCTACTGAGTTATTATTTTTCTACAATGTTATATTCTTGAACATTTCAAATGCACAGAGGATGGCAAGGATTTTACAGTGAGTGCTTTCATGTGGACTGTAAATGCTTGTGAGCGGCACTGAGCTGTCCCTGTTTTCTTCCTTGTCTGTCCCTACCCCCCAGTTGGCTTAGTTTTTGGATGTATTTTAAACTTAACTGCTACATGCATAGCATCTGCTTCTTCATCTGTCTCTTATTTTTTATTTTATTTATTATTTATTTTGTTTTGTTTTTCGAGACAGGGTTTCTCTGTGTAGCTTTGCACCTTTCCTGGAGCTCCCTCTATAGACCAGGCTGGCCTTGAACTCACAGAGATCCGCCTGCCTCTGCCTCCCAAGTGCTAGGATTAAAGGCGTGCGCCGCCACCGCCGCCGCCGCCGCCGCCGCCGCCGCCGCCGCCGCCACCACCCGGCATCTGCCTCTTATTAACTTATTTGTTTATCTGTTTGTTTACTTGTTTGTTTGTTGGCGGCAAAGCCTTGCTCTGTATCCCTGGCTGGCCTGGAGCTTGCAGCGGTTTTTCTGCTTCCGCTTCTTCAGTGCTGGGATCACAGGTGTACCCCACCATGCCGGCTCCACCTGCTCACTTACTGGAGAAATCTCAGGTGTCTTTTGCTTGTCGCGGAACATTGGAGCTGTGCGGATCCAGGAATCACCCAGCTCAGTGGCTTACATATGGCAGATACTAGCTACCTTTGGCTGTTTAAATTCCATTAACCATTCATTCTAGGTGTTGGGGACACTGCTCAGATGGTGAGTGCTTGCCTAGCATGCATGAAGCCCTGGGCATGGTGGCTTATACCTGTCATCACTTGTCCTCACTCAGAGGTGGAGTCAGAAGGCCTAGAAGTTCAGGGTAATTCCAGCTACATAGCCAGTCGGAGGCCAGCCTGGGCTACACGGGACCCTGTCTCATAAGAGACAAAACCAGAAACCATTGCCTGACTCCTGGGAATCACATTTTGAGGGCTCAGCAGCCATGTGCTGCTGTGGTGACCCTTCTGGACTGCACAGCTGTGGGCTATTACCATCCCCAGGACAGTTGTGTGGCCACAGAGGGTGTTAACCATGCTCACTGAATAGCTAGCTACCTCTGTTGACCTTGGACTGTTTCCAGTACTTTATTTTATTTTCTTTTGTTTTGTTTTGTATTAGTCTACAAGGTCTTATTCATGGTCCTCAGACTCCTGAGTTTTGAGATTCCAAGTCTATACCACCTGGTAGGTTCCCTATACATTTTAGACCTTGGTGAAATTGTTTCCAGGGCCACTCGTCTAGAGATGGGTCAGTTACACACTCTAGGAAGGGAAAGTGTCCTCCTGTCTTGGACAGCCCCAGGTTTAGTTCCACACAAACCTGTGCTGTTGGCATGAGTGGGAACGTGGCTGGTGATTGGGTCCAAACTTCAGTGTGTTTTGATTGACAGCTACAGCGAAGAAGCATAGCTCCTGAGAATAAGGGGAGGCTGCCCTGCCTCCCTGGCAACTGGCTGCACCACTTGCCAGACCCCAGCTGTGCCTTGTGACTCAGGGTTTCTTTAAGCCTATTTTGGGAATGGCATTTGGCCTCTGGGCAGCCCTGGCCTGAAGGCTTCCCCTATGGAGCCCATCAGCAGAGGCTTCCTGTGTTCTGCTTGCTCTCCCCTGGGGCTGTTTTCCATATCCTGGGGTTGTTGACCATCCATATCCTGGGGTTCACATAGGGTGTCTATGTCATGGTGTGTGTGCCCCCCATCTTCATTGAGTCTTCCCAAAGGGTTCTATTGGCTTTTCATAGGAAAATCTGTTTTCGAAGTGAGTTAGTCCATGTGTGCAATGTTTTGTCAAATGATACAATTACGGTTAGTCTTATTAAAACTCATTTAAGCAGTTGGTGTGATACTTAATTAAGCGATGTAATTACTGTTAGAAGGAAACATAAGCTTGGAAGCAGGATGGTTGGTCTCTAGTTCCAGGTCCCTTGGTGGGTGTGGAAGCATGTAGGTGAGGCAACCATCCACCTTAACAAAGGTGAGCTTGGCTGGTGTATTTATTGTAGGACTGGAGTGCTTGCTTATGTGGGTACTCAGTTCCTGGATGATAGAGCAGGCGGCCTTACCCTGCACAGTGTATGTTTCTAAAATCCAGTTACATCCAGTGCCCAGCACTGAAGCCTGCTGGCTGTGAGGTTGTCACCTTCTGCCCTAGGTGGGGCTGGAGCCAGCTCCAGAGGTTCTGGCAATCTGTCTGGCTTTCCCCACTGTCTGTACAACCTCTTCACTTAGTGGCCTGTCCTGGGTTGGCGAGGGCCCTCCTGCCCCGTCCCTGTGTTCTCAACTGCTAACTTCCCGAGAGGCCTGTCTGGGTGCCTTGGGGTTTTAGCACGTGGAGCTGGAGTTTGGTGAGATGTCTCTGAAGTTGCTGTTGGTTCACAGCATGACTCCACACTGGGGATTTAGTCAGCGATGTGCTCTGAAACCGGACCCTCTAAGCCTTCTCCAGCTCCACTGTGCACACCCTGTGGATGTCCACTCCAGAGACAGCCATTAAGGGAGCAGGGCCTTGGCTCTGTTGTTGCCTTTGCACAGAGCCTGGGGTGAATTCTTAGGACCCACATGGTAGCTCAGAGCTATCCCTAACTCCAGCTCCAGGGATCCAACACCCTCTTCTGGCCTCTGTGGGCATCAGGCACATGTGTGGTGTACATACATACATCAAGGCAAAACGTTCATGCATATAAAATAATAAAATTGAAAAACAGAACAAAACAACAGCCATTAAGCCTACCCCATTTCTGTCATCAGGAAAGATTCCTGGACAGACAAGCTCCCTCCCCTTAATGGGATGGTGCCAGTGGGTGGAGTTAATTGTGTGTTAAATATGTTGTTTGGCTAAACACATAATCTGTTTAATGAAATGAAGTTCGCCTGTATTATCTGATAAAGTGAACTGCAGCTGTGAGCACAGGTGCTTACGTCTGTGTCCTGCCTCTGTGGTCACGCTCAGCTGTGATGGCTGCTTTTGTGCTCCCGTGACTAGACTACCAGACGGACACAGGGTGTGTGTGTGTGTGTGTGCGCGCGTGTGTGGCAGGCAGGGGTGTGTGTGTTATTTTAGCTCACGGTTTCTGAGAGTTGCCATCCATTGTAGTTCAAAGGGACCGAGGGACTCGGTGGGAGTGTGTGTCGGTGGCTGTTCACCTGTTGACAGGTCAGGATGCACAGAGTGCAGCGGAAACGAGGGGCCTTTTGATAACCTTTAGAGGCCTGTCCCTAGTGACTCACCTCTGCCGCCCCGAGCCCCACTGGCTCCTTGACCTTGAGAACTCTCACTGTCATTCCGCACCGTCCACTCAGTGGATATTGAGAGAGCCCTTCTGTGCCAGTTACCGAGTGGCGCGGGAGGAAGGGACTTGAGGTCAGGAATGTGCTGGGTAGACACAGGAGGGAGAAGCGAGGAAAACAATCAGGACGAGGCGCCTAACTGTGTAGGCCTCGCCTTTGGTTTGGGATGTGGACTGCGGATGAATGACCAGCGGAGGGGAGAGACGGTTGGCTCCGTTACTGTTCCCGCGGCTTAGAGGCTGGATGGCGCGTAACTTGGTATAATTGAACATTCTGAAGTGGGCACTCAGTATGTGGTATGTGCTTATTATTTATTTACATTTTAGTTTGCACTAGAAAGATACCACGGGCTGCTGCCCGGCTTACCCTTAGAGGCAGAAGAATTGAGAGGCACTTGAAGGGCGTCCGTCTCAGCAGGTGGTAGTGGAGATGGTGGTGGGTGTGGCCTGCGTCGCCGGGGAGGTTGTGAGTGCTCCAGGATGGGAAGGCAGAGCCCGGGACCCCAGACTAAGGCCTGCCGCTTCAGCACCAGTGTGGCTCCCCCGGCTCTTGCTCCGCCTGGCCACTTCTCTAGTTCAGTGCGCAGTGAGAGAGAGAGTCTCGGCTGCCCTCGGGGCCCAGGCTGATACTAACAATGCTGATGCCGGAGTCAGACACACGCCGGACCTGTTCTTGGCACCTGAAGAGAAGCTGCTGGAAGATGAAGCACAGATGGGGGTGTTCGACCAGAGATGTCTTCACGGAAAAGATTCCGTTTAGCTTTTCTTTTTGAATGAGGCAGTGAATCTAGACTTTCTTCTAGAAGTTCAGGAGGTCCCTTCTCTTTCTGTAAAATGACTAACTCTTTCCTGGGTTTAGGGAGGGAGGCCCGTCTTCTTTGAATGGCCTGTTGAATCAGATAAAGCCATCTTCTTGTTTGTGTCTTCACAGAAGATGTGGAGCAGTTGTACGTATAGTCCAGGCTGAACTTCACAGTTTCCCAGGCCCCTCCCTCCATCCTGGGCTTACATTTCTGTAGATGACACTGTGCATTGGCATGCATCACATTTACCCTGTCTCAGGTCCATCCCAGTTCCAGATCTTTCCTCAGACACACCCCTGCCACTCAACCGTGAACACCCAAGTTCTACCTCTTCATCCTCATCTAGCGCCTGGGCTCTCTTGAAGTTTGTTAGAAATAGAATGAAGCCACGGATGTCCTTTACTCCTTTCTAGTAGTCACATGAAAGAGCAGTGAGTGCAAAGAAATGTGAACCTGACCAAACGGTTTCATCGGACGGATTGACACATTGCCCTTTCAGCAGCAGTTAGCGGATTCCATCAGCGGGGCGGCATGTGTACTTCAGCTGCAGTTAGCGGATTCCGTCAGTGGGCAGCATGTGTACTTCAATTGCAGTTAGCGGATTGTGTCGGCAGGGCGGCATGTGTACTTCAGCTGCAGTTAGCGGATTCCATCTGTAGGGCGGCATGTGTACTTCAGATGCAGTTAGCGGATTCCGTCGGCGGGCGGCATGTGTACTCCCTCTTGCATGCAGCCTTTGCTCCAGCCTGTCCTGCTGCAGGCTCTCTTAGCTATGTGTGGCTGGCAGCTGTGGCGCCGGACAGGATGTAGAGTCCATCTCCACTCAGCTCAGGGCCCTTGCTAGAGACCCTGCTGCCGGCTCACCTGAAGTGCCCGGACCCTGACTGCTTGCAGGATGGTGGTGTCTGGGAGTTCCTTGCTGCCCAGAATGTGGCTGTGTGGCTGGTGGCCAGCAGGCAGTTTGGCTGTTCCTCCTTCCCCCAGTGACTCCTCTTGGGCCAGTGAACTCTGAGCATCCCCAGCATTGGCTCAGTGGAGAGAGTGCGCCGTCATCCCCTCGATGGCTCTGCTAATTGAGCCAGTGAACAAAAAGTGCATTCAGCAGCCTTGTTTGCACCCTCCTCCAGGAGAGAGTAGGTTTGCTATTCCTGACATTCGATCCCCTTTTCAGTGCTACACAAAAGCCTCATGTCTGTAGGCTTGGACCTAATAGATTGCCTTTGTATGGAATGGAAAGACCAAACTAGCAAGGCCTGGACAGGGAGCGCTCTCTCTCTCTCTCTCTCTCTCTCTCTCTCTCTCTCTCTCTCTCTCTGTGTGTGTGTGTGTGTGTGTGTAAAGGAGACTGTTGAGCAGAGGAGAGCGCACTGTGCTTAGGGGGCCTTACCTGCACAGAGATCCTCCCAGGTACCCAACCATGTGGGTGGCATCAGTCAACACCAGCCCTCGTGAGAAGCAGGTCTCAGTGTTGTCCTGACAGGAGGTCTGAGGACCCAGGTAAGAGCAGAGAATCTCAGAGGAAGCAGGATCCTGGGAGTTGCCCAGAGATTAGCTGTGCAGGATGCACAGATGTGGGAGCTGTGGCCTCAGGCACCATCAGCCAGACCCTGGCTGAGTCACACCCTGCACTTCTGTGGCAAGGACCCTTGACTGAGAGCTTGAGGAGAAGCCAGTAGTGTGGGACTTCTTTAAACACTGTGTGGATAAGCACCTCAGAGTCAGTCTCAAAGAATTAATAAAAATATTACATTGTAAAAAACAAAACAAAACAAAAAACTGGAGTAACCACAACTCAGTATAAATGTAATTATGGTCAGTGGACTGTGTGTTAAAATCTGGCTAGGATGGTGAGTTTTATATTGTGTATATGTTGTATTTACCACATTAAAAAAGCTGTTCAAATACATTTTTATGTTCTAGCACAATGCTTTTCAGTGGTTAGGGTCTGTAGTGTACACTTGTGCTAACCCTTCTGCCTGCCAGACCTGCAGGTAGAGGCAGGCATATTCATTTTGTGTCTTCTCACCTCTCTACCTTTTATAGGCCAAGTCTTGGGGAGAATTTGGGGTTCCATCATTACTGGATGAAGTTCAGAGACACCCCCTCTGAATCAACTTGGCAAGAAAGTGAAGAAGGAAAGTCACTGTGGTGAAAGGCATGTGGGCAGCACCCTGTTGTCCCAGGCTCCTGTTCTAGAGGGAAGCTGTTAGGGGAGGGACCAGGGAGAGCTGTAGCCCTAAGGCCTAGGGTGGACTCCAGGAAGCCAGGGAGAGGCGAGAGCCTTCATGAAGAGCAAGGCCACTTTCCTGGCTTCCAGACCTGTGAGAATCAATTGCCACTGTTCCAGTTGGGTCGGTTCATTATTGAAGGCCTAAAACCCCAGCAGCCCACCTGCAGCTGTGCACATCTGTCTATAACGACCAAGGCACCCACAGCCACAGGCTCTGCATCTTTGTGCTCTCTTTTCTGCACCCTCAGCTACTAAGTGATCTTTGTATGACTTCTCCGAGGAAGTAGAGGTTACTGGGTATCTTGTACTTACAGATCTGGCGTGACACTGTGGATCCTTCCCCTCTTGACCCGAGTTTCTCCTTGTCCTCTCCCCCTCCTTGCCTCTCTCACCAAGCCTCTTGTAGATTTCCTCCAGCAGTGGCTTTCTGAGCGAATTCTGGAGACCTTTCTCTCCCACTTCACTGTTGAATTGTCACACTAGCTGGTCATTATAGAGCCATCTGAATGCGTGTATGGCCTCAACCAACACAAGTTTGTTACTTTCAAGTTCTGGGGATCAGGTGTGTAAAATGCGGCTTACAGGGCTGCATCTAAGGCTGTGGGCCTTCGGGGGCTCTAGGGGAGCTTGCACTGGCCTCTCCCCGCTGTTCCTGACTTGGCTTAAAGCTCTCCTTCCCCCTGCGCCTCTGCCTCTACAGCCATGTGACCCTCTCTGACCTGTACCGAGTCTTTCTCTGTCCTGCCAGCCAGCTCCCAAATAATGACATGGAGACTTATTAATTATGAAATCTCAGCCTTTAGCTTAGGCTTGTCCCCCTAGCTCTTACAGCTTAAATTAACCCATTTATATTAATCTATGTTTTGCCTCGTGGCTTTTTACCTCTCTTCTATCTTGCAACTCCTGTTTCCTTGCTGTGTCCTCTGGCATCTCCCTCGCACCGTATTCACCTCCTCTTCCTATCTCTCTGCCTGGAAGTCCTGTCTAACCTCTTCCTGCCTAGCTATTGGCCATTTATCTCTTTATTAAACCAGCCAGAAGGTGCCTTGGCAAAGATACATCTTTACAATGTACAGATTATTCCACAACATTTCCCCTGTTTTGTCTAAATAAAAAAGAAAGCTTTTAACTCCAACACAGTAAAGTTATATACAATAAGAACAATTATCAGCTGGGTGGAGGTGGCCCATGCCTTTAACCCCAGCTCTTGGGAGGCAGGGGCAGGTGGATCTCTGTGAGTTTAAGGCCAGCCCGGTCTACAAAGCGAGTTCCAGGAAAGCCAGGGCTGTCATACAGAGAAAACTTGTCTCAGCAAAACAAAACAAAACAAAACAAAACAATTATCAGGCATTGTCTAAATTAAAAGGAAGGCTTTAATTCTAACATAGTAAAACTATATACAGTAAGAACAATTATTAGCTAAGAATTACATTCACAGTGGCCAGTCCATTTGTATTTGGCAATTTAGAGAAAATACTCCATTATTTATCCTACCTTGATGAGTCCAAAGTTTTGTACCTAATCTACTTTCTACCCTAACCTGTATTACCAACCCAAAATTATTTTCGTTTAGACCTCAAAACATTTTCTTAGATAAACAATTTAAGCTTTTATGTCCTTCAGCCTTATACAATTTACACCTCTTTTGTGACCTTTTTTCCTGAATTTGTTAACAACAAAAACTATAACTATCTAGTCAGAGACCTGAGAAGGAAATAATATTAACAGAGTAAACAGGAAGGACCCATTAAACAACTTCAAAAACTATGAGAAATGACAGAAACACCTGGCTGCCTGGTCACCCAAGCTTCCTCTGTAATGTTGGGGCATCTATCTTTGGCCTACAGGCCTAAACTATCTGACAGATTTTTCTGTGAAGCAGGAATTTTGAAGGACTGTCCTACCCTATCTTGGCAAAGTTCAGCAGTTTTCTTTTGTGTCCTGCTTGTCCAGTTTGGACAGCATTCTGTCAGGAGTCTAGGCAATGGCACTTCTTGCTCAAATACTTAGCTTTTGCCACAAGGAAAGCAAACTCCATATGGAGGTTCTTTGATGCCCACCATCCTTACTTGAAGTAAATTGGTGCTGCCAGAACGTGTTTCACTGTCATGAAAAGGTTTAATTTTTTTAAAGCATTTTAAATGCCATGTTCTGTAGGTCTTTGAAGTGCTTGAAGGTCACCTATGTATCTAAAATATATCTCTGTATGACCTTGAAAACATGTCTAACATGACTATAAGTCTAATGGTTATAGATGACTAACTATTAACCTGTGTGTGTTTTTTTAATTATCCTAAATAGCTTTCAAGGACTAGAACTTTACATTTTTAAATGAGCTACATAGGTACAATACCTTAAACAAGAAATAAAAACATATAATACAGTATAACAAAAATAACCTTAAATTTGTATCAATATACAAAAATAAGAGTAGAAACATATATAACAAAAATAAACTTAAAATTGTTTCAGTATACAAAAATCTATACCAGTGTAAAATATTTGAGAATAGTAGTTGCTTTTTTAGTTTGAAAGTAGATACAACAATCTACCCTTTATCCTATCATTTCTATACCCCCCTTTTTCTTTTCAGAATGAGATCCCTGAATCTAATTTCCTTTGCTTAGTTTCCTCCCTGACCATGACCAGTAACAACTTGTGACCAGCCCCCCCTAAACGATGACAAACATCCATTGGATGATGAAAAACCATCCACCCTGCCTCTTGGGAAGGTGGGTGTTGTGTTCTTAAGATGTTATCTGGGGCCGACAACATCTTTAGGATTTCCTGAAAAAATTGAGATAAAGATCAAGTTTTGGGAGAGCTAGCTGTTGTCCAGTTGTGGTATGATGGGAGGTTACGAGGCTTATCTGAAGTCCTGACTGGAGTAGTCCGTGAGGCTGGACCATCTTAGCTAACCACCTTGAAACTGTCCTGAGCAGTTTGTACTCCAAAGCTGATCTTTGGATGGTGTTGTCAGCTTAGTGGCATTACTGTAATCCAGGTGGAATCATTGTTGTGGGATCCCATCATCATTTTGGAGACTTCAAAGGTCTCTGTTAGGAATGTTCATGGTTCACTGCAGAAAACTTCAACATTTTAAATGTCATATGCAGCAGATCTGGGAGAGCTTAAAGGACTATAATCTATTAAATACACTGGATACACATGCTTAATTCCTAATTATCTGCTTCAGACTGAAGCCTGAAATCACATGCAGGAGCTAGATGAAGCCTAAATTTAGCGTTAGTGTTCTATATGACCATAAATATCATAACAGAAAGTTTAAATATATATTCATATATTAATCTTATATATTTTGAGATAATATTAATACCTTAAGAAAATTTTTAAAGAGTTGAAACCAATGGATTACGAGATTAATGACAATAGAATAGTCCCTAATTTTAGGTTTTATTCTGCCCCATACCAAGTGGCTCTTCTGACATGAGAGAGAGATTTTGGATTCTCCTTTAACAAGCATGCTTGAGTTTAGAGATGGAGAGAGCCATGCTCCATCCGACTCCAGAGCCAACTTTTAATTGAATTGGGACTACAGAAAGACTGTTTGCTTTATATGTCTGTAGAGAGCAGTTGTGACAAACATTTGGGAAGATTTATGAGATTTTATCCTATTGGAACTATGTTATACCATTAGGCCAACTTACTCTTTTTCTTAGGGCATTTTCTCTGGATGATTCTTCGTTCAGATGTCTCATTTGTCCAGTGGTTTCAGATTTCACAAAGAAATCTGTCACAAAACTGTCAGATATTCTAGGCCTGTTTGTTGAAGATAGATGCCCCACATTGGGCACCATATTTAACGAGTCTTTCTCTGTCCTGCCAGCCAGCTCCCAGAAAACAACACGGAGACTTACTATTAATTATGAAGGCTTGATCTGTAGCTTAGGCTTGTCCCACTGGCTATTATAACGTAAATGAACACATTTATATTAATCTACATTTTGTCTCATGTTTTTTAACCTCTCTTCCATCTTTCACTTCCTGTTTGCTCTCTATGTCCTCTGGCATCTCCCCCATACCTAGATTTACCTCCTCTTCTCTCTGTCTGCCCAGAAGTCTCACCTAACCTCTTCTTGCCTAGCTATTGACCATTCAGCTCTTTATTAAGCCAACCAGAAGGCGCCTTGGCCAAGACATATCTTCACAATGTACAGAAAGATCATTCCACAACCCTGACCCTCATCCACTTCTCTCTCCTAATGACCCTAAGGGCTACTTTGGGTCACTGCCATGGTTCAGAGTCATCAAAAAAAAAAAAAAAAAAGCCTCAGCTCAAAATCTTTAACCTAATTACATGTGGGAAGTGATTTCTATCAAGTGAAGCTACAGATTCTCAGGCTCTGTGCTCGGTAGTTGTTTGAGCACATGCATCCTACTTAACTGTATTTTTACTTTGTTAAAGGCGTGTGGGTAGAATCCAGTAGTGGGTGTGTTCTCCTACTTCCTACACCACCTTCAGTGCCCACCATTGTCTTCCTTCTCCGTGTCCTGTTCCCTGTGTACAGACATGGCAGAAAGAAGGGCAGGTTCCTTGTCTGGGTCTACCGGACAAAGCTGAGGTCATGGGCAAGTTGTTAAGGAGGAGCAAGTGCAGTAAAAGTCAGACCTGTCCTTGTGTTCCCCGGTGTCAGCTGTCACTCAGGCATGTTTAGACAAGTTCCTGACAGATCAGGCAAGGGGTGTGTACTGGCTAGTTTTATGTCACAAGTCATCACAGAGGAGGGAGCCTCAATTTAGAAAATGTCTCCATAAGGCATTTTCTCAATTAATGATCAGTGGGAGAGGGCCCAGCCCGTGGTGGGTGGGGCCATCCCTGGGCTGGTGGTCCTGGGTTCTGTAAGAACGCAGTTTGAACAAGCCATGAGGAGCAAGCCAGTAAGCAACACCCCTTCCTGGTCTCTGTATCAACTCCTACCTTTAGGTTCCTGCCCTGTTTGAGTTCCTACCCTCATTGCTTTTAATGATGACCTGTACTATGGAATTGTGAGCAGAACTAACCCTTTCCTCCCCAAGTTTTGATCATGGTGTTTCATCACAACTGTAGTAACCCTAACTAAGACGGGATGTGAACCAAGAGAAGTTTGGAACTTCATTGACCAACTGGTTAAATGCTGATGGGTTGGGGAGTGGGGGGGGGGGCTGAGAAATTTTTCCTGGAGAAAAGCATAGACTAAGGATTTTTATTGATTTTTGAGTGTGAGTCAGTCCAGAGCACTTATGAACATATTAGGTGAGCTCTCTGGCTGCCTTTTGGACATTTTATCTCAAAGACACAGACCTGTTTGCTCTCGCTGGCTATACTACCCACACTGACCTCACATTCATACCCTACCGTGTGCAGGAGGCCCAGCCCAGGAGACCTGAGGTGTGTGAGTTTACCCATGGGAACCTGTGCACTTCTCCTTCCCTAGGAACCTCCTATGGGCAGGCTGGAGGGCAGACCCTGTCAGTAGCTGCTTCTCAAGTGACAGGTGGAGCTGATCTTGACCTCTGATGAACCCTGTGCCCTCTGTGTGTCCCAGATCATGTCGGTTGAGGTTTCCGGGCAGTGATACACACACCTGTTGTCCTGAACTCTGGCCTCACAGCCCTTCCTGTGTGTCCTGTGACAGGAGGCTGCCCAGGACTCCCTAGAGAGCAGTTTTGATGTGTGAGCAAACTGGCTGCTTGGAGGTGTGGCACATTCTTTCGTCAGACCACACGCCCCAGGGAGAGGTCCTCAGATCCCTGACAGGAATTCCGTCTCAGCTGTTCAGGGATGACCCGAGAGCTGTCATTCATATCCAGTGCACACATGAATGGATGACTTGAGAAAACTCCCCATGCTAGACTCAGAGAGCAGCCAGGGCCCAGGTTCGAGCCCCACACTTCACTTACTTGATTGAACTCTGCTTGTAGTTGACCTTTCCTAGCGGAAATGCTCATTAAATCCTCGCTTGCTTGGAAAAGCCATTGGCTTGAATTGAGTGATCTTTTTGAGTCATTTGTAGAGAGAATGTGTTACCCATATATAAACATGGAGAAAGTCACCGAATCACTTCTGACCCCCTTGTCCACCGAGCTTGCCGACTTGCAAAGCCTCCCGGGTGGCAGAGGAGAGTCCACGGAAGGGTGAGGAATCCTGTCCGGAGCTCCAGACAGCTGGCCAGTGAAAGCCAGGCAGCCGGAGGCGCAGCTGCCCTTGAGTTGCGCTCTGCCAAGTCCAAGTCCAAGTCCCAGGTCCGAGGCTGGGATTCCAGGCTCAGCCTGGGCAGTGTCTGCTGGGTGTGGTTGGCATTCTTTGAGAGGATGGAAAGACACCATTGGGTTTTCAATGTCTGCTGGGCAGCGCTGCCCCCTCTGGCTACTTGGTTGACATTCCTTCATCGCAGGAGGGACCCTCACCGGATCTCGCCGCTCCCTTCTGCACCACGGGGCCACTTGTGCCTTAGATGTTAATTCTCCCTGATTGTGCATGGCCTCCTGGTCTGGGGGAAGTGCTGTAGACAGTGGGATGTTACCTGGGGAGTAGAGCTCCTTCGGGGCAGCTGTGGGGACGCCCTCATCCATGATGGGGTGAGGCTTCCTGGGGTGGACAGCTTTGGAGTTACTAACGCCCCTGGAACTGCTTTCATTGGTTCGCATTGGGCTTCAGTGGGATCTTACTGTGTGGTTTATTGTTGGTGCCCCATGGGGGGCGGGGCTAAAGACAATGCCCTGTCTCTCCAGGGAGAGGGTCCCCACAACAGCCTTGAAACCATGTCTTCTGTCAGAGAGCAGGCTTGTGGCGGGGTTGTTACTCCAGCCGGAAGCTTGAGCCTTTCTGCGGAGCACAGCTGAGTTCTAACAGTGTTAGATGGGAACTGCAGGGCAGGTCCTTTTCCGGGTGACTCTTGGTGACTACCCCAGGACAGAGAACACGGTTCCTCCCCGAGAACTGTTTCTGCTGGGCCTCCAGTCTCTCACAGCCTTCCTTCCTCTCCCCATGCTGAGGCATTGGTGTCTCCCTCACCCAGTCTCTCTCGGAATAGCAAGACCTGGGTACGAAATAGTCGTTGGATTTTCCTAGAACCTCCGAAGGCCACCTCATGAGGAAGCCATAGTCATTGATTTGGGACTCCTGAATTCTCTTTTTGGCCGGCCTCTGCATTTCCTTCAGTCCACAGCGTGAGACCAGTAATCACTTTCCCGTTTCTCTCAAGGGTGTTTTTTGCTTTGAGGTTGCCAGCCTACAGATCCAGCTTGCCACCAGTCCACCAACACTGACTCTGCAGACACCCTGTGCCCTGCTGCACAGTGCGGGGGGGGGGGGGGGGGAACTGCTGTTGCCGAGGGAACTTTTAAAGACTCTTCTGGTGGAGAGGGCTCCTGTGTTCTAGCTGGCCTCTCGGTTTTTCAGCAGTTGGTGTCTGTTCTTCAGCTCTCTTTCTACGGAAATTCACCTGTTTCTTTGACCCTGGATACAAGTCTGCCAGCTTTCCCAGGCAGTCCTTTCCTGGGAGACGGTCTTGGTGGGAGCCAGAGCCTGGCCTTGGCTGCGAATGTTGCCGGGGAAGCGGCATCCTCTCAGTCCGAGGGTGCTGGGTGGGCTGTTTGACCACGAAGTAGAGGGACGGTGGGCAGAGAATTCTTGGCGCCCTGAAGAGGCACATTTCCCCCCCTCCCCCCCACTGCTGTCTGTGGTGATCACATGAAAGGGGCCTGGGACTGTGGCACGGAAGACAACCTCAGGGGCCACCGAGCTTCTGAGTTCCGCTCCCTCCAGCTGCCAGCCCCCTGCTTACCTGGGTATGAGGTGGCTGGCCAGCTGTGGGCTGCAGCTGTGGCCCTGTATGATGGCTGCCTGCCTCACCCTGCAGTGGCTGTCAGAGCTACTCCGGGCTCCCATGCTGGAGTGCACATGATCAGCTTTTCCTGAGCCTTCTGGGTTTGTGGTGAAAGGATGGGGTGGGGTCATCCACTCTCCTATAGGTGGGTGGGTGATCTCCAGAGATCTAAGAGTCGAATTTCTAAAGCAATGGCTTCAAATCGTAGGGTGAGTTATGGTGGTATTAATGAGTTTTTGCTTCCTTTTGTCTTTGCTTTAATTTACATTTTACTGCTTGGCTTACATATTAAATATTTCCATTGAACTTTATAAAAACCTTCAAGATTTTTGTTGCTGGGCTGTGGTGGTGTACAAATCCTACCTAGGGAGGCAGAGGCTCCTCAGTGATTTCTGGGATCTCTGTGAGGACAGCCAGGACTGTTAGACAGTAAAACCCTGTCTTGAGACATGCCCCCTCCCCCTCCAAAAAAAGATTTTTGCCTCATTTAAGCCAGTGATGTTTCCTGACTGTAACACAAACACATCACCATGCAAACAGACATACACTCAAGGATATATTATACCATGAATTTTGGCTTTGAGGCCTTCAGACTTGTTTATTCAAGTAGTATAAAAAGAAAGATGAGTCACGTTCTTAGGGGAATTTTAAGAGTACATATAGATTAAAATTTTTGTTCTGCAGTAATTGTAAACTCACGTTCAGCAAATAAGGCTCTCTCAGGGGCAGGGAGGAAGCGGGGCCTGAGAAATCTAAGTGGCTAGGGGAAGTCTTAGACTTGCCTTCTCGCTCGCCTCTGCTGCCCCCTGCTGGCCTTTGTCAGACTTTGCACTGTGGATTTTCAGCTTTTTGCAGCAAGTGGACTGGCAGTTGTTTGCATAAGCTCCACAGCTCTTTCTCCTTCTGCGGCCCTCCTCTCTTCCCCAGGACTAAGCAGGGTCTTCTGGCTTCTTAAATGATAGTCTTTTCCTCTCTGGGTGTTTCTTACCTCTGCCCTTCGGCTGACCTATGGAGTTAGTTCATGAGATTTCACCTTTTTAAAAATTTTTATTTTCCTGTTTGAAAGAAGAATTGAGTGAGTGATTAGTGTTTTTGTAAGCTGCTAGTTCTTTTTATTCTATATATCTATTGATCGATCCGTCCTTCCATCCATCCATCCATCCATCCATCCATCCATCCATCCATCCATCCATCCTTGCATGTCAGGTAGCCAGTTCTTTTTAAAAGTTAGAACCGTGGCTGGGCGTTGGTGGCACACGCCTTTAATCCCAGCACTCGGGAGGCAGAGGCAGGCGGATCTCTGTGAGTTCGAGGCCAGCCTGGGCTACCAAATGAGCTCCAGGAAAGGCGCAAAGCTACACAGAGAAACCCTGTCTCGAAAAACCAAAAAAAAAAAAAAAGTTAGAACCGTGATGATAAGAGCCTGGAAGGAGGCATCACCTCCCCCATCCAGGAGCAGTGCCTAGAGTCAGGACCCAGGTCAGCCGACAAGAAGGAGGGATCTCAGATGAAACAGCTCAGATTTCTCCAGGAAGTGTGTAGAAGTGGTGAGGACCAAGGGTTTGTGAGGGAGCCTGTTTGACTGTAGTGCTAACTCCTGCATAGGCCAGCTCTCAGAGCAGAACAGCGGGTATCCTGGGAGGAGGATGCTTCTGCTCACTGCGGATGGTGATGGAGACCATCCATCACCTATCCATCTGGGGATGTTTCCCAGCACCCCTATCCAGGATGCAGGGAAACATCCCCAGAAGGGAGTGAGGTGTGGAGCTGCCTTCTCCCAGTGCTCACTGTTGTGTCCATGTGTCTGCTCATCACCGTTGTGTCCATGTGTCTGTCTGCTCATCACCGTTGTGTCCATGTGTCTTGCTCATTACTCTTGTGTCCATGTGTCTGCTCATGTTTTGACTTCATTGAGTGTGATGCTTTACATTATTCGGTTCTATATTTGTCACCAAAATTATGCTGTGGACATTTGTTAGTGCTGAGTTTTTAAATTATTTTATATTTGTCCGATGAATTTGTTTTATAATCGCATCTTCAAGTGTAGCTTTCACTTTCATCATCTGTTTTCCCTTAACCCCCTTCTGTCTCTCCCCAGTCTGGTACCTCCTCTTTGCAAATAGTTCCTCCCCCATTTTCATGATGTGTGTGAGGTGTGGTGTGTATGACACCCAGGCTCTGCATGTGTGTGAGGTGTGGTGTGTATGACACCCATGTTCTGCATGTGTGTGAGGTGTGGTGTGTATAACACCCATGTTCTGCATGTGTGTGAGGTGTGGTGTGTATGACACCCAGGCTCTGCATGTGTGTGAGGTGTGGTGTGTATGACACCCAGGCTCTGCATGTGTGTGAGGTGTGGTGTGTTATACACCTATGCTCTGCATGTGTGTGAGGTGTGGTGTGTATTACACCCAGGCTCTGCATGTGTGTGAGGTGTGGTGTGTATGACACCTATCCTCTACATGTGTGTGAGGTGTGGTGTGTATGACACCCAGGCTCTGCATGTGTGTGAGGTGTGGTGTGTATGATACTCATGCTCTGCATATGATAAAAAACATGCTGTGTTTGTCTTCCTGGGTCTGGCTTACTTGCCGATAACGTACTTTATTTCCTCCTTATGGCCAAGTAAAACCCCTGTGTGTATATATACTACTTTTATCAGTTCATCTGGTGCCAGATGCCCGAGCTCTTTCCAGACCTGGCCTGTTGTGAACAGTGCTGCGGTAGGCCTGGGTGAGCAGGTGTCTCTGTGGAGTGCTTCGGTCCTTTGGGTAGATTCCTAGGTGTGCCTGGACCATGTGATCTTACCAGTTGGTTTAACTCTGAAGCCAGGCTTTCGGCCGACCCATTTCCATCAGCCACCAGTAGATGGAGGGAGCGAGGCGTGTGAGCGCAGAGTGCTGTCCCGCCCCTGCCTGGTGTCTGTGGCAGGCAGACGGTCCCTAAAAGCTGTGTGTTAATCTATGCCATGCTGGTGTGGCTGAGTGTTTATAGCTGAAAGAAGTCAGCAGGAATGAACTGTTGGTAGCAATATGGAGTGGCGAAGGCTGCTAATGGACATTTTTTAGTCATCTTTGAAAGTGGAGGGAAATGTACATATTCACTTGTTTTGCAAACACCCATGTGCTGGTTACGTCAGCCGCCGCCGCAGAGTGGGCTGTAGAAATGTGGTGGAGAACCGCAAGGTTGATGGTATACCGTCATGCATGTTTGTGTGGCGGGGGCGGGCACTTCTACTTACCTGGTTGTGCTTTGGAAGTGGTTGGACAACACCCGGGCATGCACCCCTGAAGGGATGCCGTATGCTCGGGGGGTTACCCTGATCAGATTTCATGTCAGTGAAGTGGCACAGCTGGCCATGATGCTGAGGTGCCAGCCAGGACACACGTGGGGTGGCAGACCATTTCCTGTATTCCTGTGTGTTCTCAGCCAACACTTGCTCACACCTGGGAGGTAGGATCTGGGCAGGCATAGGAGGGTCAACCCTGTGGAGTCCCTGGAGAGGGTCTGTGGCTCAGACTGGAGCCCCCTGGACCTTTGGGATAGGGGTCCCCTCGGGACGGGACTGTGGTCCAGCCTGTTCTAGCTCCACTTGCTGAGTCCCAGTGAACCTCCTTCCATGCAGAGTTGAGTCTGGCAGGTGGGGATGCCTAGAATCTGTCTGGGGAACTCCAGGCAGTGCTCTGCACTGCTTCTTAGTCTGGGTGGATGCAGGAGGAGCTGGGGTACCCTCGGAGCTTCCTGGTGTATTCGACAGGCTGGTAGGAGGAGATGCTGGGGTTTCATTGACTTCGAACAGAGTTTTCTAGAGAAGAACCTTGGAGATGGCTCTCACTCCTTCTTCAGACCTCAGTCCTAGACATCTGGTGATGGTGACTGAGCTGTGATTTTAAGGATTAGGTCAGGAAGCTGGGGCAGATTGACCGGTGCCTATAGTATTGGCATTTGAGAAGCTGAGGTAGGGATCTTTTGAGCTGTGGAGTTTGAAGGAAGCCTGGGCAACATAGTGAGGACCGCCCCCCCCCCAAAAAAAAAAACCCAGCAAAGCAAGGCAAGTGTCCCCAGCTCTGACTGAGAGGCATAAACTAAATACTCTTTAGTTTAAGGGATAGCCTGTCATCTACGGTGTCCTGGCTGGCACATGACCTTGGACTTAGGCTCTGAGAACACCTGTTTCTGGTCAAGTCACTCAGTCTGTGGCAGCCCAGGCAGACTTGAGTCAGCTCTGTCGCGGAGGGAATGAGAGTGAGCAGACTCCTGTCTGAAGGCGTTGTGCTCGGAATGCACCTTGACCCCAATAAGGGCTCCTTCCGGACGGTCCTGGGGCTCAGCACTCCGCTCTTCCCATGCAGTTCCCAGAGATCTGGACCTAGTGACTTCACTCTGGATCAGAACAGTCATGGTCGGGGCTTGACCCCTGGCCACACACAGCGAAGCCCTTCAGACCACCCTGCAGTGGCGCCCGCTCCTCTCATCTCCCAGAGACCGGCCTTTCTTGTACTCTGACCCCTGTCTCCCAGGAGATTTGAAGTCCGGTGCGTTGCGTCCCATTCTGAGTGGCTTTTCCGTGGTGCTGGGGAGTGACTGAGGTGCGTGTTTCACCAGTGTGTCTAACGCCTCACTTGTTCCGCCTCATTGCAGTGGGGTCGTTCACCTTGATTGCCAAGTGGGGTGCAGTGGCCTCAAGTGTCCCTGCTCACTAGAACTGTGCTGGGTGTTTTTGCAGAGCTCCATTGGCCCTCTGGGTGTGTGGCTGGTTGTGGTGGCCCAGGCAGGAGTCCGAGGTTGTGCCCTGGGATGGCTGGGTGACGCATTGCGTTCTACTGGACTCAGTTGGCAGCATCTTTGGTTTTGTTTTAATGTTAATTATTTTTAGAAGGTATTTTTAATATAAGGAAAGGTGACAGCATCTGTAAGACCCCTCCCACCTAAGGCTGTCGAAAGTGGCCTGCAGGGTGTCCCTTGGGCCACTCTTCCCTGGGTACTTGCTTAGATAATTAATTGATCACGTTTGCTTTCCATGAAGAACAGGGGACGAGCACACAAGGCTAGGTTACAGGGAGCTTGGGTGTGGTCATCAGAGACCTTGAATTTGGACAACACGGACCATGGAGCCCCCACAGATGATAGAAAGCACACACTAGTGGTCATTATGCTTAGATGTCCCCAGCAGAGGGAGAATCGGGGACGATATCAGGTCTAGTCAGGTTGTGCTGGAGTGAAATCTCAGTGCAGCCTGTTTCTTGGGAGGAGTTCAGAGCTGTTTCCTCCCTCCAGAGAGCAGGGCACTTCCAGCTGTGTGGTGTCCTGGATGGTGTGGCCCAGGGGAGATGAGAAAGTCACATCATGGGTCCATTACTGGCCAGTCACAGAGAGCTGCTATCCTTGGATAAACCTTGAATTCCCTAGGGATGAGGGTAGTGGGTGATTACGTCTTGTTTATAGACAGACCCAGAGAGATGGAGTGCGCTTGATTCCCCCCACGGTCCCCTTTCTGGCTGTGTGTGGAATCATGGAGCTATTTTAAAAGCACATGAAGCACCAGTTGGTCACTCATTGGTGTAAATATTTAGGGCTGTGATTGGGCTCAGCTGTGTTGTGTATTTGGCCAGCTGAGGGGGTGGGGGCCTGACTGCCTCCCTGAGTGTAGTGTCCAGTGTGTGCCAGTGAGCTTATTTTTTCCCTGGAGCAGATGAAAATGCACTCACTTGGGTCAGCTGACACTTGGCTTCTGTGTTTTCACCATGGCGATCATGTGTGAAGCCAGCATGGAAGCTTCTTGATGTTTGTGGGGCACCTGCGTGTGCCAGTTGCTTTTGAGTGTGCTGGGTGTGTGTGTGTGTGTGTGTGTGTGTGTGTGTGTGTGTGTGTTGCAGATATGTGTTTAGATCTAGTCAGCAAGGATGTACAAACTGAGTATGTTCCAGTGTGTGTAGGCGCATGCACACACAGCCTGTGTGAGAGTGCATCTGACACAGTCTGTATGTAGATCCCTCTGTGCGTGTGCGTGCATGTGTGTGTGTGTGTGTGTGTGTGTGTGTGTGTGTGCGTGTGTGGGTGTGTGGGTGAATATCTGCGTGAGTGTTCCTGTATGTGTATTTCTCCTTAATTTAGTCATACCCAGGAGGAAGCAGAGGACAGAAGAGATGATGTCCAGGGAGGCGGGGGACGTGTTCTCACCCCGGTACCCCATACAGGGGAAGGGCAAGGATGTGGTCCCTGCTAGTGAACTGTTCAGGAAGGTGTGTTTAAATACCCAGACACGGCGGGTGTCAGCTGTGAAATGGAAGTGCTACAGAGTTGTGTGGGTCTCAACACGTGGCTGTCAGCCATGACCCCCAAAATAAACCCCGAAAAAGCCTCCAGAATGGATGCCACAGAGTGCCTTTCACACAACAGTGATGCTTCTCCACTCATCACGTTGGGGAGGCTGGGCCGCCTGTGGTCATGACTTTCCAAGCTCCTGTGGGTTTCTTACTGCCTCCTTTGTGTGCTTGTGGTATGTGGGTGAGTCCTGACTGGAGCAGTGGCTGGTCCCGTGACACTGGCCCAGTGGCGCTCGCGGGGGAAGAAGCACCAGGGGGGTTCGTAGGTAGTTCTGCCTGACAAACTCTAAGAAGCTGTGGGGAGCAAACTGTAGCTACTGTGATCCTCAATTTATCAGTGTCCACAGGAGTGGCTTCTAGGGAGCCCCCCATCCCAAATGCAGGCTCACACCCCCTGTCCAAAGTCTGAGAGGGAGGCTCCCGGACCTCCTTCTGCAGTAACGTCAGGCTGACATTCTCTGGGGAGGTGGCGTTTGGTGTTTTCTTGCCTCTGTTCGTGCAGGTGTGACATAAGGACATGGGTCAGAGGTAGGAGGACTCCGTCACTGATGTTGTTCACTAGTTTTCGTGTGTCTTCATATAAGCTCTATGATGGCAGGTCATCACGGTGGCGGGCCATGCTCAGGGCATCCTCTCCTGGTTCCCGCACCCTCTCCTGTGTCTCCCTCCCTCCCCCAGCTCACCTGGACACTTTGTTTTCCCAGCTAGCTTCTCTGTTGCTCTATTCCCCAGAGTTCTTTATGGACCCTTTCTTCATGACTTCTGAGATAGGTCTCCAGGGAATGGGAAGGTCCCCTGGAGCTCACAGTCGTGTGTGTCACTCAGCCCCGAGGCAGGCCCTGAGGGGGTGCTTCCAAAAAAAAAAATAATAACTCAGCCCTTTCCCTTTTCCCCAGGGTCCTGGAAGCCAGTGGCCAAGGCCAGGGTGTCATTTCTGGTGAGGTCATCTCTCCTGGCTCTGGGACGACAACTCTCTAGGTCCTCACTTGGCCTTTCTGCTCTGAACTGACCTGAGTCGGGGGGATAAGATCTGCTGCCCCCCTTCCCTCCTCCCACTCCTCCTATAAGGAGCACCGGGGCCCATCTGACCTGAGCCTTGCCCCGTGGCCTCACGTAATGACTTGTGATTACCTTCTGAAGAACAGGTCCCCAGCAGTCCTGTCAGAGAAGTGGATCAGCATGATTCCGCCTGGACAGTGGCACAGCCGACCTGGGATGTTCCACTGGTCTCTTTTGTGGGTCCGTGCTGTCTCCCCCACGATCCAGAACTCCAGCCAGTTTTCCCCGAGGTACTCATGAAGCCCAGTTCCGTGGCCTTCCTCTGGCCCTCTTTCTGTGGTGACTCCTGGTGGCATACAGTGAAGACCCAGGCCCTATCTTAGACTGAAGCCTTCATCCCACGGGCCAGACCACCCTGACCTGTGTGTGCGTGGTCCTCTAGCTCAGGACCGTGTCTGTGGATTACATGGTGAGCCAAGGTTCTTAGGACAGCCCTGTGGTGCAGAGAAGTTAGACGGGATCTAGATCTCAGCCCCCCGTGTGCCATTTCATGGAGCCACATCATGCCTGGTGTCTCGTGCTGTCTGGCTGCATTCACAAGGAATTGGTAGAGTTACAGAGCTGAGCTAGAGAGACATGCTAATTCTTTGGTTGTATCTCTCGGCTTACAAAACCTAAACTGTTTATTGTCTGGTCCTTGACAGAAGTTTGCTAATCTCTTGCTCAGCCTCTTGGCTCCTACTCCGACCTCCACCCCTGCCAACCCCCCCCCCCCACTCCAGCTTGATGCCTCTCCTGATCGATCCTCCCACAGACCTCACAGCCTCTGTTCTTCCTTACGCCCCACCCTGAGTACCCATTCACCTCCTGGCTATGCCTGGCTTAATTTTTTTCTTTTAAATTATATTCTGTTTATTTTATGTGTGGGCATAGGTGTGCAAGTCAGAGGACAGCTTGAAGGAGCTGGTTCTTAGTTTCCGTCATGCGGGTCCTGTGGATGGAACTCAGGTGGTCAGGCGTATTTGTAAGTGCCCTTACTTGCTGAACCATTTCACCGGCCCATGCCTGGCTTTCTAAAACCATGGTTCTGGAGATGGAAGGTGAGCTCCTATGTGCTCTTTCTCAGATCTCTCTGCAGCCCGGCACCTAACACTTGTGAGGATTGTATTCACCCGACCACCACTGCCGGTCTGTGAGATCCCCTAAGGCGCTGATGTCTAGCCATGGCCGTTGGAACCAGCTCAGGAACATTTAGTTTGTGTTGTTGAAGGGTTTAATGTAGAATAAATAATGATAGGATTTTAATGCTTGGGAGTGTTTCCAAAGTCAAAACTGGTGTACATTGAGGCACATGGGTCTCTCAGACGCTCCTCAGAGACACCAGGTGTGAAACAGGCAGTTTACCTTTTCATTTTGTATTCTCTGTGATCAAAGCGTTGTCCTCAGAGGCTTTGGAAGGTGGGAAGGGGCAGAAGAGCCCATGGGATCTGATGGCCCTAGGAGGCCTCATTGTCACTGAAAGATAAAATTGCGTGTGTGCGCATGCGTGCGCATGCACGCGCATGCGCTTGCATTCTGCATGCCATCCCTGGGGAGGTGGTCCTGGCTGTAAGAAAGGTGGATTAGCAAATGTAGGGGAGCAAGCCAGTAAGCAGCACTGTTCATGGTCCCGGCTTCAGCTCCTGCCTCCAGATTCCTGCTTGTGTTCCCGCCCTGACTTTCTTCATGGTGAACCATAAAGCTGTGTGGGATGAAATGAACCCTTTCCTCCCAGGTTGCTCTTAGTCATGGTGTTTATCACATCGACACAAAGCAGTCTAGGGCAGCTCCTCATCCTCGTTCAGACAGCATTCTTACCCAGCCAGCCATCTCTCCGGCTCCCAAACGGACACGTCAGAGTTGTACATACTTACCTGCACATAGTACTGCTCTGATCACGTATGTGATATGGGATGACTATAGTGAAGTAGGTAGCATTTCCACCATCTTAAACTTGCATTGTTTCTTCACACTGGGCACGTTCAAGTCCTCTCCCTCTCGGGACACGCATGGTGTGGCTTTCAATTTTCTCCTTTGCAGCCAGACCTCAGTGCTGCCCTGCCTGCCCTGTCCACTCAGAGACACCGAGCATCTCTCTGCAGTCTTTTCTTCTGCCTGTGAAGACTTGCTCGACTCTGTTCTGGCTTTGGAGTCTCTCCAACCTGAGCACTTGGTTGGGGTAGTGCCATCCTTACCTCTAAGCAAGGCATGCACTCACTGGCTGGCACACGGTGCCAGTGTGTATGAGCATCCAGTGGAGTGGTACGCTGGCCGTCTCTTCCGGTGCCTGTGGTGTGAGGGCCTCCTGAAGTGCTCATCCCCATGCTCGCTCACTGTTGTTTTGGGAAAGCTTGCTATTAATAGGTCCCTAATCTAAGAACGTAGATGGAAAAATGTCCATAGCAGCTGAATCTTGTCAGACGCTCTCGAGCTGTGCAATTTGTTTGTTTCTTCATTTATTTTTTCCCCTATAAGGTAAATATAATCATTATACTTGGAATAAAGGCAGTTTCCAGAAGGTGGCATTAGGAATAGATTTGGAAAAGCAATTTAACCAAAATTTCTCCTTCCTTTCCTGGTAGATGTAGGAAAGGAATATGGCTGCTGCTTCACTCCTGGTGCCATGATCTTTGGGATCATGTTCATACTTCTTGTAGATGATTATTGTATATGTATATGTATATGTATATGTATATGTATATGTATATGTATATGTGTGTACCTGAGTGTTTATATGTACCCCATGTGTGTTTAGGTGTCCACCAAAGTGAGGCCAGAAATTGACATCAGATTAGCTGGAACTGGAGTAACAGGTGGTAGTGAGCCACCTGAAGTGGATGCTGGGAACTGAACCTGGGTCCTCTGCAAGAACAGCAAGTGCTCTTGACCGCTGAGCCATCCCTGCAGCCCCTGGAAGGGATAGTTAATGGTTAGTAGGGCTGACACTGATGGGAGCTTTCTGGTGTCCGTGCCACACGCTCTGTGTCACTTGTCCTCAGGAATGTTCTTGTCCCCACTTTCCAGATGAGGGCAGCCCTGCTCGGGGGTCTGCAGCTGTGCCCAAATGCACAGCCAGTTCCTGGCAGAGCTGAGTCCCACAGCGTTCTTCCCAAGGTCTGCTGCCACGTGGCTCAGCGTGGCTTCATCTGCGTCATCGTGCCACTTACTTTCCTGTGGCCTTGTTGCCAGGTGAAGTGTGGGGACATGACAGTCAGTCTCTCAGATCCCCGCCCTTAAAGGAGAACAAGAACTCAGCATTTAGAAACACAAATGTGCACCATGGACACACACCTCCCTCTCTGTCTGTCTGTCTGTCTGTCTGTCTGTCCACCCCCCCCCCACCCCCCATAGTGGGTAGCCATTCCAGCTTTGATCTGGAAGTTCCAACCCCCATTAAGGCTTCGGTAACTATCACGCCGAGGCGGGGCCAAGAGAGGGCCCTGAAGACCCTAGCTCCGGATGCGCCGGCTTTCTTGGTTCCTGGATCCTGGACACTACAGGTAGACCGAGCAGAGTTTTCCCGAGAACACTGTCCAACTGCGCTGTGTCTTTCCCAGATCCTGTTACCTACCCCTTCATTTGTAAGTTACCCCACAAAATAAACCTTCCTTTTAACTACGTGGAGTGGCCTTAATAATTTCACCAACATCCCCTGCCCCCATGCACACACACGTGCACACACATGTTCGTGTCATGGTTTTGGACTCTACTTTTCAGGAGAAGCAGGAAAGTCTGGGCAGGTTCTTTGTGGAAAGGCTCTTCAGGTCTGCCCAGCAGCCAGTGACTCTGGAATACAGATGTCTCTCTGGGAAGGAGAGAGGATACACCCCTGGTCCACAGCCTCTGGTCTGGGCACTCACAGTTATTTACCAGTGAACACGGTGCCAAAAGGATTATGGTGTGTTCCTTTTGCTTGGAAGAGCTTTCTAGACTGTAAGTAGTATTGTGTCTGCAGAGGTCTGTGGGGCCTCTGATAGTTGTTAACTGGTCACCCCCTCAGCTATTTGCTCATTGCTATCACTCTGGGTTTGGCAGCACCTGGCACTCATCAGTTCAGAACTCTGGCTGCAGCTATCCAGATATGCTGGCACCTGCTTGCATAGGACAGGCAGAATCTCTGAGCCCTCATTCACTAGATCGAATGACGTTTTCACGGAGGTGGCCTAAGACCGTCAGAAAACACAAATATTTACATTATGATCCATAACAGTAGCTAACTTACAGTTATGAAGTAGCAATGAAAATTATTTTATGGTTGGGGTCACCACAGCATGAGGAGCTGTGTTAAAGGGTCACAGCATTAGGAGGGTTGAGAACCCCTGCCCTAGAACACAAACTGCTTCGTGTCGGAGGTCTGGTTCTTGAGTCTAGAAGGTGGCGTTGGAACAGTGCACCTTGTGCATCCTAGTGAGCCCTACACCTTCTGATGGGCTCTAAAGCTGCTCCTAATAGAAGTAGTTAGGAGCACCAGGCGTGGTGTTTCAAAGCAAAAGCAGCACTTAGTACCTTAAACTAGACTTGGCTACGCGGTTAGCCTCACCTGGCCAAGAAGGCGGGCATGAGTGGGAACTGAAGCCGGTGCTCTTGTTTCCCATGATGAAAGGGCCGAGCGGGTGGCTCGGGGGAGAGAGGGTTCCCAGACCCATGCACAGCAGAGCACATTTGGAGAAACAGCATGGAGATGTTATCTCCCCTCGAAAGAAGTCTAAAATACTAATAAAACCTCAAAGAGCATTCCCGCAGAGCACTGTGGGCCCTGGGAACCCAGGCCTTCGTCAGCACAGTACTCCCTCTCCTCAGAGTGCTGGCCTGAAGCTCCCCATGCACAGGGACAGAGCCCCCTCTGTCTGTCTTGGGCTTGGGTCTCCCCCAGCTTACACCAAGGGCAGTCCTAGACGTGGGCATTATACTAAACGGTGAGGCATGGTTTTAGTGGGTGCCACCTGGCTAGGACACACAGCTACTGTTCCGAAGTCCTGTTTGTCCCTAGGAGTGTGTCTGCTGTGAGTGACCACATGGAGTCCGGAGTGGGGTGTGGGGCGGAGGCCTGGAGCCTGGCTGTTCACTGTCAGGACGGAGAGTTCATAGGCCTTCCGTCAGCTTCAGTTTCACGTGTAACCAGAGCGGGCCGAACCCCGATCCTCCTGAGGGGCCCAGTTCAGCTGGCACACTGGGGGGATGGCTCAGATAGTAGTGCTGATTCTCTGTGTGCGGAAAGCTGAAGGGCACCCCAAGGACGGCTTTCGGGAATGGTGGCGGAGGTAAGAGAGAAGGCGCCCAAGCCCTGTGTTCCTGGGAGTTTTGCTAGTATTTTAGACTTTCAAAGGCAGATAAGAGTTACATGTTGTGTTTGTTGCAGAGACATCACTGCTCTGAACATATGTTAGGACAGAAACGATCTGGCTCTTCTCAGTGTGTGCATCACAGTGAGAAGATCTAGGCATGTGTGCGTCCCTGCCCAGCTTCACAGATGCCCACCCAGTGCAGACCCCTGTGTGTTGCGGGGTGCCCTGTCGTGTGAAGGAGTCCACACCCTGTGTGGTGGACTGTGGAGTTCTTAGTCTTACTCACTTTTTCTTTTGGGCTCCTCCCTGGTACGTATCTAGTCCTTTCTTATTCTCCCAGGGACAGAGGGTTGGCAGACAGTGCTGAAGGCTGATGGAGCCAGCTGGATTCATGGCTAGCTTTTGTAAAGTTCCACTCTGTCATCCCCCCACCTTCGCTCCCACCCCCTGTTGTAATCTGGTGCTGGGGTTGGGGTGAGGAGACCTGCCAATTACTATGACCAACAAGGACTTGGTGGAGAGTCTATGGGCGGAGCTCTCAGTGGGTAGAGCTGTCCCAGGCTAGGGACTGGGAGGTGCCCAGGGAGGCTGGTGCCTAGGCCCTGAGTCCATGGGAGGGGTGGAGACAGTGATCTGCCCTGCTCAGTGTTGGGCTGAGGCACTTGGCTTGCCCTCTCTCTATGTGGCTAGCCTTCTGGGGGATGAAGAGGATGCTGGGAGGTAATGAAGCGTAGAGAAGTAACATGGTCAAGTGATCCATCCAGTGCCCCAGACCTGGAAGACGGGACAGCCAGGGCTGAACAGGGGCCCTCGACCCCTCAGTGGCCTGTTTTTCCTTGGCTTCTGCCCAGAAGATTCTTCTCTGCGTGTGTGGTGTGATGCATATGCGTTGTATGGTTTCTTTTCCTGTTGCTTCAATAGAGCACCATGACCAAGGCAACTTAGAGGAGGCAGACTTTATTCTGGCTTAAGGTTCCAGTGTGGAAGCGTGGCAGCCGTCATCAGGCAGGGTGCGGGGAGCAGGGAGCAGAGAGCTCCCGTGATACCGAGAGAACAAATTGGAAGGAGGAGAGGTTACATATTCTCTAAGCCCGCATCCAGGGATGCACTTCCACCATCAAGACTGAACCTCCCAAACCTCCCCCAACAGTGCCACCAACTGGAGACCCAGTGTTCAAATGTCTGATTCAAGCTACGTGTGTCTATATAGGGTGGAGAGGCCCGCAGTCGACAGCGGGTTCCTCCATAAATGCTCTCCTTTTTGGGATAGGCTCTCTGGCTGAATCTGGAGCTCACCAGGTGCTAGAGTGTCTTGTCAGGAATCTCTAGGAAACTTCCTGTTTTTACCTCCCCAGTTTTGGGGTTAGTAGAACATGCCAGGTCTTCTCGACGTTGTCGTAGTTAGGGTCTCTATTGCTGTAGAAAAACACCATAACCCAAAACAACTTGGGATGGACAAGTTAAGCTTGTCCATCATCCAAGGAAGTCAGGACAGGGACTTAAAACAGAAATTAATGCAGAGGCCATAGAGGAATGCTTCTTACGCTCTTGCTCCTCATAGATTGCTTAGCTTGCTTTCTTCTATAACCATTTACCCAGGCTTGGCATTCCCACAGTGAGCTGGGCCTGCCTTCCCACATCAGTCAAGAAGCTGCCCCCCAGGCTTGCCTACAGGCCAGTCTTGGGGAGGCAATGTCTCCGTTGTGATTCCCTCTTTCCAGAGAGGTCTGGGTTGTTGTCAAGTTGACAAAAACCAACCAGCACATGTGGCGAGCACTTGCCAGCTGAGTCCTCTCTCTCCCACTCCCCAAATATTCTTAAAATACCTCCCAATATTTTTAATGGGCGAGAAGAACAATTTGTAGGAGTCATTACTCATGAGAGGCCTTGCAGTCTGTCTGCCAGAGACCTGTGAGGGACAAAAACAACGCGATGAAGAAGGCTGAAATGTGCGGTCCTGCGAAGCTCTCGTCCTGAGCCATTAGTTTCTCTCTGCTGTCCCTGTGCCCCTTTAGCCACAGACTGCCCACGACAGTGACAGTAGCAGCCGCCGCCGCCTGAGCAGTCACAGTAACAACAGCAGCACACAGTGTCTGGAGGGAAAGCCACAGGGGAGTCGGGGAGGGACTGAGCTCTGCAGGGTTTTCAAGCTCTGCAACTTTAAAGGATGCCTCTCCATTTCTGTAGGCAGCTTGTTTTCTTGCTAGGCAGGGAGAGTTCCTTGACCAGTAGTGAAGTGGCTGAGTGCTTGATTTCTGGTTATAGTTGTCAGGTTGGCAGTGGGGACTCAAAGAGAAGAGGTTGAAGGGGAAGTGACCAGCAGCTTTGCGGGGGAGCATGGTGACATTATGTCCCTTAGCAGGGCGAGACGGGGATGGAATGATGGGGGGCTGGAGAATAGCAGGAAGCTCCAGCAACAGGTGGACAGACAACCATGCAGACTGCCCGACTGAGGTTTATAGGAGTGGAAGCTGATCCTGGCTGGGGGTGGGCCAGGCAGTGAAGTGGCGGCAGCAGACGGGCACGGCGGAGGCTGGCCCAGCTGCTCCCAGTGACCTGACAGCCAACAGAATGCCCAGTTCTGGTTTGGACCTTGTTATCCCGTCCCCACACGGGGCATAGCTGTGTTGGTTACTTCTCTGTTGCTGTGGTGAAACACCATGATCAAGGCAACTTATAGAAGAGTTTATTTGGACTTATGGGGGTGGGGTGGGGTGTGAAAGTCCATCATCCATCTTCTGCATAAAGCAGAGGCAGAAAGCCAACGATGTGGTAGGAGCCTTTCCTCCTCACAGCCTATCCCTAGTGATGTGCTTCCTCCAAGCAAGGCTGTACTAACCCCAGTCTTAACCCCAGGCTTCTCAAACTGCAGCAGCTGGGCATCAAATGTTCCACCACAATGGCCAAGGACATTGTCTGTTAGTCCCACCTAGTCTGGTGGAGTGGCCCATCTCCTAGCTTCTTCATTCTGGTCGGGAACACTTGCTTAGAGGGTTGTGTGTTTGACACAATCTGCTGAGCAGTTGCATCCTTAAAGAGCCAGGGGTGTTTGCCTGGCGAGCAGGAGACTGAGCCAGGTGCAGAGAACAGCTGTCGGTCGGTTACAGCTGGAATGGGTTGTGTGTGTTCAGAATCACAGGCCCGGTCTGTCGAGTGGTTTCCTGGGACTCCACAGCATCCAGGGAGTACAGAGAAGGGTGGGGACCTGTCTAGAGGGGCTGAAGATGTTACTTCTGGCTTTGAGTCAGGAAAGTAGAAGTTGGCCTATGAGTTACAAGAAGTTGAGTCACCTGCCTGGGGATAGGTGATGGCTGTTCATCGGACCTCCTTAGAGTGATGAGCATCTCCTTCCCCATGAACAACTGAACACCATTGCAAATGAACTGAGGGGCATGATAAAAAAAAAAATTCAGAGGCCAGAAGGCTTCAGAAACTGAAGTCTGTCTTCCTGGAGCTCAGAGAAGGCAGCATGGGAGGGATGTGGTGAGAACCTCCTCCAAATTTCTAGATGTCATCTGGCTGTGTGCACAAGGGAGGAAGGGAAGAAAGGAAGGGGCGACACAGATGGAGAGGGAGCCGGGGACCACGCACTCAGCGCTTGGGGTCTGTCAGACACTAATCCTGTCGTGGGGGACCCCATCTTTATGCCTTCATCCAGCCCCAGCTGCCTCCTGAGAACCTCACTTATAGTACTGTTTTGGGGTTCCAACACGTTTTAGATCGATCTCACTCCAGCCAGAGGGTGTAGCCTTCCCCCATTCATTCTGAGGGGCTGAACAGTTTTGAATGCAGTGAGCCCCCCTGGCCTCTCCACCTTGCTAGAGCTGAGTCTAGGCAGAGAAGAGGTAACTCACAGTAGGACTTGGGATCTTCCCTGTGGGCACCACCTCTGTGGAGCCCTTCTTCCCCATGTTCTCGTTCTGGTCCTTTCAGCCATCTCCTGCGGGGGCAGGAGTCCTCATCGCTCCTTGAAGCCCCCTCCCTTTGGATAGCGGGTTTCCTCTAGACTTTGGGCCTCCATCTGCCGCAGCTCCTGGGTGAGGACCCTGTCCTTCGACGTCAGCCCCACTTGTCATTCTGTCACTTGAGCGTTCCACACCCAGCACCTCACCGTCTGCCCAGGCTGGGGCTCCTGTGTTGTGCCCATGTGAGCTAACACCCTGAAGACGGATTCCCTCTTTGAGACGACAAGCCTTGTGAAGTCCGTGTGAGTGGTGAACACAGAGTGGGGGCCTGGGCAGTACTTCTGGGTCATGCCATCCTAAGCGCTGTCATAATGAGTGCTCACTCTCAGGAGTGGTCTGCCTGCAACTGGACGTGCACTCCATCACCTGGGGTGGGCAGGTGGCTCCGCCCTCCTTCAGGCCGATTATGGTGCCTGTGCACTTAGCTCCTTGCTGGGGCTGGCCTGAGTCACATGCAGGTGTAATGAAAGACTTCTGTGTTCTCTCTCACAGCCAGGAGACCAAGGGTGCTATCCTGGTGAGCAGGAGACCAAGCCAGGAATAAAGAACAGCTGTCTCCATCACAGCTGGAGTGAGAAACAGGACCCCGAGGTCTAGATTTGGAGTGAATCCTTTCATTTCTTTGAGAAACATTCAGGAGTTTCAAGTAGGACCTCAGTTTCCTACCTTTGTGGGCTCTTCATATAAATATGTTTACATATGACACAAAGAAACCTTCCTGGCTGCCCCAGCTTGAGAATGTCTGGCTGGTGTTCTGTGGCAGAAAGTGTAGCTAATGCCCTGTTTGGGGCACAGCTTCTCAGGGCAACACTGAATCCCAGGCTGCTGGTCAGAACACAGGCTACCTGACAGGCAGCGCTCCCTCACTGTTAATGTTAATATTTCTGTAAAAATCACTCTGGCCTGCAGCCTCCTGTGTCCCTAGAGAATGGCTTTATTTCCTAATTGTCGCCCAAGTGCAATGTCAAGACTTTGTTTCCTAAATTGCCTTTTGTTTCCCAGTGGGCGTCTTTTCACAGCTGGATGGGTGCACTTTGGGCATGTTCTCTTGCTGGGAGGGAGGCCCTCCATGTGGGCCATAGACCCTCTCATCCCTGCAGGTCTCCTTAACTGAGTGACTGACCCTCTCCTGGGGAAGGGTAGCAAGGAGGGGCCTCTGGTGGGGGGCAGCTAAGGCAGGCCCAGGTGCCCCTTCGCAGCATGTGACGTGTGTGTGCAGCGGGCCAGGCCTGCGTAAATAATTCATGGCGGCTGGTAATGAGCTCTCAGGGGCAGCGCCTGGCACGCCCGGGCCCTTCTGATGATCTATGAATTGCCCTTTACCTTTGTGCTTATTCAGACTGACAAACACACGCTTAGTAGCCGATGGCGCTCGTGCGCTGAGGGAGATGTGCGGTACTGAGAGGCGACTTCCCTTCGCCCCTGAGCGCTGACAGAGCTGTGGAACCTGTAAGGAGGGCTGAGATTGGGGCGGACAGTTTCCAGCCTTATATCTACAGCCAGACAAGATACCTGTGCCACGAGTCCCGTCCAGGTTGATACATACACGGGGGGCGCAAACCTTGAATCCGAGCTACTCTCAGTTACCCTCCCAGCTGGCACGACCCTGCACACGCCCAGTCCAGCAGCTCAAGTTCCAGTGTTTCCTCCATGAGACATGCATGTCAGCCCTCTCTGTAACCTTTGACTGTTGTTTGTTTTTGCTCTTTAGGGGGCCCACCACCCAGTTCCCAAATAAATCACACACGTGGGTTTATGTTTAGTTCTAAATGCCCCGCCTTACCTTGGCTTGTTTCTTGACGGCTTTCCTTAACTTAAATGATCCCATCTACCTTTTGCTGCTGGGCCTTTCCACGTCTCTTATTTCTGTAAATCTTACTCTTGCTTCGTGTCTTGCTGTGTAGGTGGGTGGCTGGCCCCTGGAGTCCTCCTCCTTCTCTGGCCACTTCTTCCTTCCTCTCTTGATCCTAGATCTCTCCTCCCAGATTTCTCCCTCTATATGTTCTCTCTGCCTGCCAGCCCTGCCTATCCTTTCTCCTGCCTCGCTATTGGCTGTTCAGCTTTTTGTGAGTCCATCAGGTGTTTTACATGGGCCCTGTAACACAGCTTCACAGAGTTAAATAAATGCAACATAAACAAAAGCAACACACCTTAAGATAAAAGTCTACAACATTTGACGACCTGTATCTGATCATCTCCCATCTTGTGATAGGAAGGTAGAGTTGGTTTCCCAAGGCAGGAGTAGCCAGTTAATATAGCTTGTAAAAAAAAAAAATATGTACTTAAAAAAAAAAAAAGATACACGTATTAGTTTTTGTTTTATGTGTATGAGTGTTTTGCTTGTATGTCTATGCACCACTTATATGCCAGGTGCTGGAGGAGGGCAGAAGAGTGCTTAGGGTCCCCTAGAACTGGAGTTACAGATGGTTGTGAGCCACCATGTGGGTGCTGGGAATCGAACCTGGGTCCTCTGGAAGATCAGCCGTGCTCCTAACCACGGAGCCATCTCTCCAGCCCCTTTCTGAGTGCTTCGAAGCAGACAACCCTAGAGATTTTCGGACCTTCTAATTTGGCAGCTTATTTTCATAGTGGGGTTTACTGTGTGACCCTTACTTGTGTGCCTGTAATGCTTGCGTGCACGGCCCCCCCCGCCCCCCCCCCCCATTCCTAATGAGTGGAGACGGCGGGTTCAGAAAGGGACAGAACACCCTCTTCCTCTGAAAGAGTTGCAGGCCAGGGGAAAATGCTCTACTAAATACTCAGACATTCTTTCCTCTAGACACCCCGTTCCTTCCTGTTCTCCCCAAATGAGGCTGGAGACTGGCTGGAGAGAGTGAAAAGAGAAATATATTGCCTACATCACTAGGTAGACCCACCACCGCTGCTTCCTCCAGGTGTGAACTGATAGGCTAAAGGGAGGCTTGGAATAAGCTGGTAATTACTCACGTATTCCTCTGTGACTGGCCTAATTGGCGCAGCCCTCCCTGTAGGGCCCCGGTCCTTTGCAATTAACCATGAATTAGCATACAGTAGTGCTGGGCCCCTGCGGGGGACTTTGCCCATCTGCTGTTGGGGAGCAAGCCTGTGGTGTCTGCATGACGGCATGACACCTGGGTAGCAGAAGTCATTGCTGGTCAGAATGTGGTGGATCTTTGGGGTGGGCGCCTGTGTCTTTCTTCTGCCAAATAATTAAAATGCCTCTTAGTTCCTCTCTCCCGTTCATTGGCTGTTCACTGAGCAAGCGTGCCAGCCCTTGGGTACTGCAAGGGAGGACATTGACATGGCGGTACTAGACGCATAGATGTTAGCCAGGGTCACCCTGGTGGCCATAAAGTGAGCAGTGTGACTACAGTCTAGTCAGTGTCCTGGGGTCCTTTTGGGCTTTGCTGGAAGCTGAACATTGTCTAGGCAGCTGCTGCTTGCTCAGAACTCAATGGGAGCAAGAATGTGCCATTACAAAGGACAGTGCCAAGGTTCTGTTGTGGGAGGAGTGTTTTGGGGAACAAGAAGAAGGCTGTGGTAGCTCAGGACAGAAAGTGTGAAGGGGCAGGGCTTTAATGTTTAGCCTGCCTCAGTGGGCCACCCCCCCCAGTGTTTCCGTTTCCGACATACACGTATCCTTTCAGTTTGGTTTGTACCCACAGCGCTAGGAGGTCTCTGCAGGAGTTCAGATCATTCCCCCCCTCCCCGCACCTCCCCCCTCCCCAGTGCAGACTAGCTTGGGAATTGGGGCATGCCCTACTTTGGGGAACACACCTCTCACAATGCCAGGGAAGAGGCTGCATGGTAAATGACAGATCACAATTCTTTAGTGTGAAAAAGAACAGGATCACACCCCCCTCATACTTCAGGGTGAGGGGGGGAGCTGATAAGTGTGTTTCACTGGTTATCAGTCACCTTGGAGGCTTCCTGTGTTAGAGCTCAAAGCCCTTTGTGTGTGTGTGTGTGTGTGTGTCTGTCCCTGCATTAATGCTCAAAGCCCTGGTGTGTGTGTGTGTCTGTCTGTGTCTGTCTGTCTGTCCGTTTGTCCCTCCCTGCATTAGAGCTCAAAGTCCTGGTGTGTGTGTGGTGTCTTGTCTGTCTGTCCCTGCATTAGAGCTCAAAGTCCTGGTGTGTGTGTGTGTGTGTGTGTGTGTGTGTGTGTGTGTGTGTCTGTGTCTGTGTCTGTGTCTGTCACTGAGTGATATTCCAGCACAGATTTTGTTCACTTGGCTTCAGTAATCCCAAATCCAACTTCCAGATAGCCCAGTCCTCGTCACTCTCTGTGGATGAGTGCTGAGTGGAGAGTACTCGGTTCTTCTGTGTTTCTCTGCTGCTAAGGAAGAGCAAATGAAGCAGCTTTGCCATCTTCCTCTCTGATGTCCAGAAGGACTGGTGGAGTTGGACCTCGTCACTTCCCCTGGTCTCCACAGCTATGGTTGAGTCATTCATGGTCACAGGCTGGCAGTGGGAGAGCCTGGCCTCCTAGAGCACAGTGCCCAGCCTCCATCTCTGTCTGCTCTGCCTGACGGTGTCTTCCCAGCAGCATGCCAGCCCGGGTTATGTTGGGATGGTCTGTGATGGTGGCCAGGCTCGATGACCACGTCTTTCCACACACCAGGAAAGGTGTTTTCCAAAGCCACATCATCTGATGTGGCTGGCAGAGGGTCTGTGGCATATGTCCACATCTGTCTGTGGACATGAATCCAATGTGTGCTTGGTGGTATTCTCATTGCTGGGCTGTTATTGACCTTTTTTTTTTTTCTTTTTAAATGTTAAGAGAAAGTTCAGGCAGGGGGTCAGCTGTCTTCTGCTTGCTACTTCATAGGACAGCTATGTGGTCTGTCTCTGGGGAGCTGGGCTGTTTCAAAACTGGGTCAGGTCATTGTTTTTCTTTGTTTTGCCTTGGTCTATTCCAAAGACAGAATCCTTTCATGAAAAAAAGTGCCTCCCTGTGTGCTTGTATGTTCTTGGGATGGACATCAGAGGCAGTATGAAAAAGAGTTATGCTTTGACAGTATCCAAATGATTGAATAATTTTTTTGCCCTTACAAACATTTTAAGCAAAATTAAAGGGCAAGTATGAAGTATTTACAGTGTAGACAAGGGATGGTCTTTCATATGTAAACAGTTTTTATAAAACAATGAGAAAAACTCCACAACAGAAGAAAATGTGCATAGAACCCTTAAAAGAAAAAAATGCATGGGCAAATAAGTTGTAAATATATTTGGCTGTGTTAGCGAACAATTAAAATGATAGGCTGACATTTTAATATTAAAACTAAGAGACTCTGAGTCAGCTCAGTTCATGGAACCGGTCCATTGAACTGTTTTCTTTTTACACTGTGTAAGGAGAGGAAAGTGAGATAACTATGGAGAAGAATATATCAGACTTGTGAAAACCTTAAAGATGTTTGTAGTTTTCTACCTGGAAATGGCCCTTCTGCATTAACCTCACCCCAGATTAATACGGTCCTCTAACAGAGCGTCTGTGTGACTGTAGAGAAAATGCCGAAGATTGATGCTTCAACTCCATCTGTGGACTTTATTGTTTTCTTAATTCATGTTTTTTTTATTTTTATTTCTATAAACCGTTTGGCCTTGAATCTTCATTTTCCTTGGGTTACAGGCATTCGTTGCTACTCCTGGCTGACTTAGACTGTTAATACACGGTTTTGTCCCAAACAGATGTGGGAGAAATGAATAGTCGGGAAGGAATCCTGAGGGTAATTTGGAAGTTCACTCGTAGCCTAATGAAAGCTCTGGGAAGATATCCCTCATTGCATCATCATGGGGCAGGTGGGGGTGAGGGGCTGTGTAATGCCAAATGCCATTATTAACATCCCCAGAGATGCTCAGAAGTGAATAAATGGGAATCCTTCATTTTCTCGAGTTTGACTGAATAGTAAAGTTGGAGTTTCAGCAGCTCTCTCGAGACTGGGTGGGGCTCACATCTGATGAGTTTGCCAGGAGGAGAGAAGCACTGGCTTTTGTTTTTGGCACACTGAAGTGACCCAAACATGAGGTTGTGATTTTCTCCTTCTCTTTTTTCTTTTATTAAGGTTTAATTATGAGATAGGAAATCAGATTTCTAAAATAGATTGATGTGTGCATCAGTGTGTGTGTGTGTGTGTGTGTGTGTGTGTGTGTGAGAGAGAGAGAGAGAGAGAGATAGATAGATAGATACAGGAGGTTGTGAGCCACCATGTGGGTGCCGCAAACCGCAGTCCTCCAAGAGCAGCGTGCGTGCTCCTCATGGGCGAGCCATCCCCCAGCCTGTACTTCGTTTTATTTTATTTTAAATACTTAATGTGGGTGTACCAGGCTTTTTCTTTTAGGGCCACCAACCAGCTCCCAAATCATGACACTATTATTAGTTTTGAGTGCTCGGCCTAACTTAGGCATGTTTCTAGCTAGCTCTTTTAACATGAATTAACTGAACCTGGCGGTGGTGGCGCACGCCTTTAATCCCAGCACTCGGGAGGCAGAGGCAGGCGGATCTCTGTGAGTTCGAGGCCACCCTGGTCTCCAAAGTGAGTTCCAGGAAAGGCGCAAAGCTACACAGAGAAACCCTGTCTCGAAAAACCAAAAAAAAAAAAAAAAAAAAAAAACATGAATTAACTGGTTTCTTTTTATCCCTCCCCTCCCCCTTTACTTCTGTTTATCTCATGTTCTCTGCTTCTCTTGCCTGCTGGCTGGCTGGCCGCTTCCTGGCTTCTTGCCCTGGATGTCTCTCTTATTCTTTCCTCCTCCTCTTGTCCTTCTTTTCTTTCTGAGCCTTTCTCTGCCTAGCTATCAGCTGTTCAGCTCTTTATTAGACCAGTCAGGTGCCTTAGGCAGGCAAGGTGAAACAGATGCAATGCATATTTACATGATTAAACACACATCCTTAAATGCAGCACAAACAAAAGTAACACCTTTACACAGTTAAAGTAATATTCTAATTTTTTAAAGATTTATTTATTTATTATGTATATAGTATTCTGTCTACATGTTTGCCTGAACACCAGAAGAGGGCACCAGATTTCATTATGGATGGTTGTGAGCCACCATGTGGTTGCTGGGAATTGAACTCAGGACCTCTGGAAGAACAATCAGTGCTCTTAACCACTGAGCCATCTTTCTAGCCCTAAAGTAATATTCTGCAGCATAAACAAATGTAACACATCTTTGCCTAGTTAAAATAATGTTCTACATCACTTGGGATCCCGAGTCGCATTTGTATGGGGTGGAGTTGGGAGGGTGAATTATAAATAGTATCTCATGTGGGAGTCACTGAGAGTGTGGGCATGTTACTGGTATCACAGCGCCAACATTGGGAAGGCTTCATGTCACACGCGTGAATAATCTTTGGGTGTGCACTGTCACTGTGGCTGGGAGCTTCTGTCTAGTCTACTGTGTCCCAGTCACTGAGCTGTTTGGACCCTGTTCTGCTTGGGACCCAGAGAGGGATATTTTTGTCTAGTATTTTCTGTATCGTTGTTGTTGATAGGGTGACAGTCTAGCAGGTTTGTGGGTGATTTGGGGGAGCAATTGGCTTTTGTGGGCTCCGCCTTTCTGCTGCCTGCTACTGTCGATGGGTTCTGGGGGCGATGCATGTCTATATCTGGTTTCTTATCCATCTTTGGATTTTGGATCTCTGACCTGACCTTCCTGACTGGCTTCCTCTGGGCTGTCCTTTCCCTAAACTCTTTGTGGCCGTAGACCTATTTTTCCATTTGGGGATAGTTTTCAGGCCCGGTCTAGGCATGCAGCTTCAAAAGACTTGAATTTTTGTTTCATCTTTCATCTCATTAATAAGACCCAGTATTAAGCTTACACATAGGTCATGTATTGTAAACACCTGAAATTAGGAGACTTTAAATTTTAATAGTGACTCTTCAACAAGTGGTATTTTTTAAAGAGGCATATATTATTTTATTTAATCCTTAACACAAACAACATTTCTGGAATTATAAATAATGGTACATAGCAGATGAGCCAGAGTCCGTCATGTGTAGCCCCCTGGAACCTGTGGCGAGGTTATTTACTACTGCGGAAGGGATAAGGAGCGGGCCCGGGATGAGAAGTGTTCCTGAGTTGTCTGGTGGGCTCAGTGTCACCTGAGGAGACTTCGTTTGAGGGCAACATCGAGAACCAGGTTCTGGGTCAGAGACTGAGAAGGCTGCAGCCACGGAGGCCAAAGCTGGAGTGGTGGGGCTGTGATCCAGGGAAGGGGGCAGGAAGAGGAAGCAGCTTAACACAGAGCCCGAGACACACGACTGCTGATCTGAAGCCCCAGCTGAGTGTCGTTGACCCTGGCTCTGGACTTAAGGCATGCTGCATGTTGTTGAGTCACTGTGTCTGCAGCAGCCTGTCAGTGCAGAGTAGGACCCAGGTAGGAATAGACCGGTGACCTCCGTAGGACTCTGGTGACCTCTCACAGGAGCAGCCAGCGCTGAGTTCAGCCATGGCCCCGGGGTGGAGCTCACACTCCTAGCTCTTTGCTACAGGCTCCTGGTCCGGAGTGTTGGCTGGGTGTACATGAGGTGCTTTTCCTGTGCCCGGCCCTGGGCCTTCCAGGGTCACGGTGGCTGCGCTGTCCCTGAGATACCGCACATTGTCACAGGGCTCAGGCGCTCACTTTGGGTCAGAGCTTAGGCATTCTTTCTAGGTTGCAACCAAGGCTTTTCTGCATTCCTCGTAGGCTTGGGTAGAATGTCTGAGGTTTCCTGAGCCTGTGTGTGCCCTGGCCTTGGTAGCCAACGGCTACTATCCAAGGTGGCTTGTGTCTCCTGGAGTAGAACTGCCCGCTGGGCCTTGATAGCTCTCGTCCTCGGTCTTGGGGCCTTTCTGTCACTATGTAGCTCTGCTGTGCTGGAGGTTTGTCACAGCCCCCACCCTCTGTCCCCCTCAGCCTGCTGGGTGTGCAGACACCCTGTCCGCCGGTTCCAACGGTGGATTTTAGGCTCAGGCCGAAACCCGCGTTTGTCCACAACACGTGCAGATCATCTGCTCTGGCATCACTGCCCCAGCCACGGAGTCCGGTGACTTGCCCTGGGGTTTGCATGGTGTGTAGCATCCGGAGTCATCCAGAGGTGCTTTAGAGCGCACAGGGTGATGGCTTCTTGCCCCCCTTGGCCCTGCACTGCCCGGCTGGGTGTGTCACCTCTGTGGTGGTCTCCCCCTGACAGTCGGGGTACCTCCAGCCCAATCAGCCTCCCCTTAGCCATCAGGGTACCGTGTGGAGCACTGCCCCAGAGCCCGCCCGTCTCCCCGCTCACATTTCTCTAGGCACGGGATGTGCTCACATTTTATACCTCATGGATCAGAACACAGAAGATCTGTGACCATCACTGCCAAGGTCCTTGCAGTGTACTTGAGGGAGTATGTGGGGACCAGCCCCCGGGAGTGTTTGTTGTGTGCTGGATTGCTTTTCTTCCTTCTCCCTTTCCTCCTCTTTGTCTTCACTGTCTCTTCTTACACACACACACACACACACACACACACACACACACACACACACACACATATATATAGCATACTAATATATATGTGTGTGTATATATATGTGCTTGTGGAGGTCAGAGGATACCGTGCAGAAGTTCTCAGGTCGTCAGGCTTGGTGGCAAGCGCCTTTACCCAGTGAGCCCCCTTAGCCTGTCCTTCATGGACATTTCCTATCCCTCTTGGAGACCCTGTCTCTTTCTTTCAGATGATGGCGTGCAGCTGAAGACCCGCCTCTCTGGCTGACACAGAGCTTGCTGCTCACTGTCTCCTGCAGAACCCTGCCTGCCCACCCATTAGATGCCGAATGGAGACTCCCTGCTGTGCTGTGTTGAGTGCTACACAGGAAGTCATCTGAAGCAGCCTGGCTGGAAGCTGGTGTTTCCTTCTCTCTTCCTGAGGCTTGGGCTGGAACCAGAGCCCATCACCCTTTACTTCCCAAGGGTAGTGGCCATCTGCCAGCCTCTGGCTCTTTCATGGCCTATGTGGGTGTTCATAGTGGTGTAGGTTTGAATTAAGTCCATGAATAGGCTCCCCATCTCTGAATCTAGCCAGTCAGTGGACCTTTAGTGACCTCTTAGCTTCCCGACCGCTGCTCCCCTTACCTGTGTGCCCGCACCACGGGGTTGATGAGTGAACAGTGCTCATTCTGCAGAAAGGCCTGTTGGTTCTGAAGCAGCCACGGAGGAGGATGGCGTGGGTCCCTTGATCTCTAAGCTCAGTGGCCCAGTGACTCCTGTCATTGGGCTCACTAAATCCACTGTGACCCCCCCTCCCCCACTGGCAGCATCAGTTTGGGAAAATCCATCAAACCGGCAGAAGCAGGTGGTTCGCGGCTCCTCCGGTCTTCTGATCAGCTGGTACACAGCAGCTGTGGCTGGTTGGGTCCGAGCACTGACCTGTCCCCCAGCCCTGCTCTGCAGCGAGGGTCCCTAGGATGACAGTCTGCTCTTCTCCGCACGCATGCCCTGGAGATCGCTGCAGGAACCACACGCGATGGTTCCATCTCTGGTGGCGAACTTGCTTCACAGAAGGGGAGTAGAGCACATGCTCTTGGTGGCCGTGACCTCTGCTCCCAGCTCTCTTCACTCACAGCCACAGGGACTCGGGAGCAGGATACAGCTACGTCACAGTGGCCACTGCTGGGTTTGGATATTTGGAAGATGTCAGGAGCCAGCTGGACATCCTCTGGGGAGGGCACACTGGCAGCTCCTTTTCCTGTCGATTGCCGTGTGTTCTCCAGCCGCTACAGTTATGATATTTTTGAATAAATGTGACTTTCCTCTCCCTGGGAACCGTCAGCGCAGCTGCAGAAACAGTGCCTCTGAACACCAGAGCGGGCGTGCTGCCCTAGGGGTTTGGGCCCTTCCTGCAGGCTGACCTCTCTGCCTGTCGATGGAGCCTGTCGGGAACAACAAAGGCATCTCCGGGCGTCAGCTTGCACATGGAGAGTCGCGCTTGCCTCGCTGTGCAAACATTAGCAAAACATTTTGGGGATGGAAAATTAGTTAATTGGGAAATGGTGGGTTGTTAGATTGCTTGTTCTGCACCGAGCGGCTGCTGGCGCGGCTGCCTCGGGGTTTCAGGATGACATGAGCCAGCTCGGCTAGTCCAAGGACACGCGCTTCACTACCTTGTCCTTCCCCGTTGCTGGGTCCTCCCAGGGTGGCTCTCTGGCCAGCTGCTGCTGCTGGTGGAGCCAGGCCGGACTGAGAATGTGGGGTGCGGGATAAAGCCACGAGTGTGGCTTCCCTTGGGAGCTTCGAGCGCCTTGATTTTTACATGTTTTCCGAGTGGACAGTTTGTCGCTCTCTGCCTTCAGCCGTCCTGCCATTAGTTTCCAGTCAGATTTTCCTTTCTTAGCATTTTGGTGTTTTCAGTATTTACAGAACATGCAGGAAAAACAAATACATGTATATATGCATGCACGCACATATATCGATCGGGATGATGTGTGTTCTGTTTATGTTTCAAAGCACTTCTGTCTATACTGTCGCACAACCATGTTAGGTCATACCACGTGTCTGTAAGCCATCCCGGGGGACCTACCACCAATAACTGCTAAGGGCAGGAAAAGGAAGTGTGGCCCTGCTCCCAGGTGTACTTCAGCTGACCTGGTAACCAGACGTCAGTTCTGCATCTAATGTCCAGCAGATGCCTTCGTGTGTGTGTGTGTGTGTGTATGTGTGTGTGTGTGTGTGTAGGTGTGTGTGTGTGTGTGTGTGTGTGTGTGTGTGCAAGTGAGAGCACACATGTGCACCTTAGATCCTCCAATCTGCTGTGCACTTTCCCATTTGAAATGACTTGATTAGGACTCATTTATTGCTGTGACCGGAAATAGTTACACTTGATAATTTTTCTCAGTGGTTTGAATGTTATTTTTGAGTTTTAGCCAAGGGGAGATGGGGGCCAGGTCAGAATGGGAAAAATATGTCCTGGAATCTTCTCCATTGGAGGGAGGGAGGGAGAAGATCACTGGGAAAGGAAGTGGTGTGTGTGGTGGAAAGAAGGGAGGAGAGAATGGAGGGTCTCCTGTCCCTAGCAGGCACAAAGAAGAGGGTCCTGGCCTTCTGCTCACTTACTGGGCACATTCTTTACCGGGGCAAGGCAGGTCCAGGCCCAGTGGAAGGGGACAGGAGCAAAGACCCCACAGTGTTTCATTTGGTCAGTGTCTTCGTTAGGGTTTCTATTGCTGAGAAGAGACACCATGACCACAGCAACTCTTACAAGGAAAACATTTAATTTGGGGGGAGGGGGCTCCCTTTCAGTCTCAGAGGTTATGTCTATTCTCATCATGGTAGTGAGCATGGCGGCATTCGGGCAGACATGGTGCTGGCTACATCTTGATCAGAAGGCAACAGAAAGTGTCTGACACCGGATGGTGGTATCTTGAGAGTGGGAGACCTCCCACAGTGACGCACTTCCTCCAACAAAGCCACACCTCCTAATAGTGCCACTGCCTATGGTTTTACGGGGGGCCAGTTTCATTCAGACCACCACAGTCAGTGAGTGGGGAGAAGAGAGATCTGGTGACCAGCCTATGTGGGTCCGCCACCGTGTGGGGAACGATGCCTGTGTCAGTGGTTCTTCTCAGGATGACCGAGGAACTTCTGTAAGAGCGGAGAGTGCCACACCTAGTCACTGTCACGCGCATGTGCTGTTGTCATCAGGAAGAGTGCCGCAAGTGTCCTCCTTAGACACGCGCGAGACAGAAAGGATGGATTTGGTTGCTTCCGGGGAACTGGTTGGCAGAAGAGAAGCTGGGTGGAAAGGCTTGCAGAAGAGCCAGGGTGGTGTTGCCCAGGGAGGAAAGTGTGAGGACAGGACTGGTGGGTCCTTGGGTGACCTGAGAGGATGGGGAGCTTTGGCCTGTCTCTTGAGTTAGACGCAACGTGATAAGGGGTGTGGGGAATGAGGAGGATGGTGGGCAGTTGGGATCTTCTTGGCTGGGGTGGGGGAGGGCAGGACAGAAGCACATAGGTTGGCAGCTGATGCCCATGCCCAGTGTGAGGAGCAAGTGGCCTGCTGGAGCCCCAGTGTCCAGCCTGAGGCCCGAGTGACCAGTCTGTTAACATAAAAGGGTTTACACGGGGACCATGTAGGGGCTCTTAAGAGTAAGAAATGACCATTGGCTGGGTGGCGGTGGCGGGTCACGCCTTTAATCCCAGCACTCGGGAGGCAGAGCCAGGCGGATCTCTGTGAGTTTGAGGCCAGCCTGGTCTACAGAGTGAGATCCAGGACAGGTACCAAAAACTACATGGAGAAACCCTGTTTCAAAAAACTGGAAAAAAAAAAAAAAGAAATGACCATTGATCATCTGACATGGATTGACTTCATGGAAGGTAAGAAACGATCCTTACTCAAGGGAATTTTATGCCTTATCAAAGCAAGATAGCAACCACATCACTTCATGTAAGTGACCTCTTTGCATTTTATTTTTCCAACCATATGGTAATGGCATGAGCTTGAGACTTCAAAATACAGTTCTGTGGAAAATATTTCTGTGCCAAATAAAACAAGCGTTGGAGGACAAGTTATGTTTTAGAAGCCCGGAGGCTTATCACACATCCCCTGTATGTTTTCTGGTGGGATTCCTCCCCGCCATGTCTCCGTACATCATTTGAAAAGATGTTCGAGATAGGGTTCCTCGCCCTTACCGCATAAGCGTTTTCCCCACAGCATGTTCCGACAAATCCGTGCTACCTGTCAGTTCTGTTGGGGACAGAACTAGGGAGTAGGTTTGGGGAGCGGGGTTGAGTTCCCTTGCAGGTCTCGTGGAAGGTAACTGCTCCTTTGCTGCGTCCTCTCATCCTCTCATCACCTTCTTCCTCGGAATGCGACCATCATTCCCCGTGGTGCCATGGCAACGCTCAGCCCCGCAGCCTCCTCCTAATTATTTGAACGAGGTCTGTGTGCTGGCCCCACTGTTTGGGGTCTGCATAATGTATGAACGCCCGGGTGACAGTGAGCCACAGCCTGAGGAAAACAAAGAGCCGCCTCTGCGCGCTGGGCAGATTGCAGAAACAGATTGCCAAACACCCTCTGCTAACTGCAAAGCCTGCCGTAAAATGTGTCTTTAGCCTGTCAAAAAATATTTTGACAGGTCCATAGTGACACTCCCTTCCTATGCAAATCTGCCAGCGATGCCCAGGCGATCAGCTCAAGGAAAATCCACAGGACTTGGAGACTGGCATCATCAGGGTTCATCACTCCTGCAAGTAAACACGTGGAAGCTGTTTCCTTCCAAATGTAAATAAATGACAAAGTATCTGAAGATGGCAGTGCTGCCAGACCCCAGGGGACGCCAGGGTGTGTGTGCCTGGGGTCTTCGAAAGGCTGTTGTCACGGAGGTAAACAGAAATTCACACATGAACCTCGGAGAAGACGAGACATGGGCCAAGTACGAGCAGCTAGGCTGTGTACGGCAGCAGGGAAAGGCTAGGGGGAGCGAGGGCCCGGGAAAGAGGCTGCTGCCGTTGCCGAGGAGGTGAGGACTGAGCTGAGGACCAAGAGTCAGAAAGTGTAGTATCAGAAACACTGGTGGAAAATGTTGATGTATTTTATCAAGGCCGGCTGGTAAGATGGCCCAGTGGTCAAAATGCTTGCCACGCAGGCCTGATGCCCTGAGTTCAGTCGGCTGAATCCATGTGAAAGTGGAGGGACAGCTGACTCCATCACGCTGTCTTTTCCCTTTGCATGTGTGTTGTGTGGTGCAGGCCCACGCATGTGCGCACACACAAATCTTAAACAAGAAGTAAGACAGATGAACAGACAATAGATTGAATGTCTCACATACACAGTATTAAAGACAAACCTCAGACTCTTCCAGGCTATACAGCGGTCCAGAAAAGGGGAGGGGAGGGCACAGGATTAGCTGGTGAGGACGTTCCCAGTCATGGGCTTTGCTTTTCAGGATCAGGGGAAGAGGAACCCAGTGATGGGGTCCGGTGATTGCTCTGGTTTCTCAGGGGATGGCAGGTTGGGGAAACAGAGACTGGCAGAGGAGAAACAGAAGCTGGCCCTGAGCTGAGAGGGATGGCGCTGGCCTCAGGCAGGGGTTGTCAACTTGGGTGCAGTTGGCGTCTTGTTCGAGGCCATCCTGTTGTGGGGTGTCCTGACTATTGTAGTCTTGGCGTCCTTGGCCTTGATACACTGCGTACCGCTAGCGCCCTTCTAACCCTATCGACAGTCCAGACCAGATGTCCTTTGTGGTGAGAACCGCTGGTCTAAAGGGACGGACCAGGGCTGGAGAGCTGAGGACACTTCCGGAGAGCTTTTGGTCAGGCTTATACCAGACAAGACTGAAGGGTGGGGCGGGCCTGGCTGTGGGATTAGAGAACAGCCGCTGTCGGGGTTCCGTTGGCTGTGATGCTGACCGCCTTCTGCAGATATGTAGGAGGTGGCAGGGTTCAAGGTCCTCAAGCCTAGAGCTGAGCCCTCAGTCCACTTGAAGGTTGGTGGAGGTCAGGAGGAAGCCATGGGGGTGGATGAAGTCATCTGTGGTGGCTGTGTGGCCAGAGACTTCGTGGCCTGGGAGAGAACCTGGGGAATCCCAGTCTTTCCAGGGGAAGAAGAGTCAAAAAAAGGGAGTTTGTTTCTCTTGGTTGTTGTTGCTCAGCAACTCTGGCCAAGGAGGTGGGAGGAGGAAGATGTTCAGGACCAGATGTGGAAACCGGGGTGGGTGAGCTCATGGTGAGGGTGGGGTTTCTCCCGTCCTCTATCACCTTCGTTGCCTCTGGGTACGTCTGAGAGGTGTGCTTGCTTGACTTGAACCACAGGGAATGTTTTTCGAAAAGTGGCTGCCGGCGTTGCTGCACTTCATTCTGTCAGCTCAGTCTCGGCGCTCTGCTCTCCGTTCTGTGAGCTGGAGGTCACAGTTTGCTTCTCGGGGGCTGAGAGGAAAACATAGAGAAAGGTTCAGCTGCCCTCGATCTTTGTCCTTGGGTTATCTGCAAGGCCCTGAGGGGACCAAGAATGGATAGTGCCGTCAAGAACAGACAGCTTCCTTCGTCATAGTGCGATTTGTCCATGTGGGGTTCTGAGACCCACACAGGGTGCTCCTAGCAGTCTAGGCTCCTGCAAGTCCAACAGGATGGGCTCCTCTCTGGGTTAGGAGGGGGTCACCAGCCTCCAGGGCATACTCATTGTAGTGCTTTGTTTACAGGCCCTTAACTTCTTTCCCTTCCTGTGGGCAGAATACCATGTATCACTGGTGTTCTCAGCCCCTGACTGAGGGGGACATTTACGGAGAGCCCAGTCTCCAGTGTGAAGATTAGCTTCCAGATAGAGATTACAGTGTGTTGGACAAGCCTGAGATGTTCGTAGTTCCTGCTTTCTGAGTCACATTGGCCCAGCTCCCTACACCCTCGAGGTTCTACCGCATAGTCAGAAGACAGATGATCACTAATGGTCATGCTGGCTCCAGGCCAGGAGGGAAGGTGCCATTCCACACACCCCTCAGTTCAAGGGTCCAGCCTCTAACTGGACATAGAAGGACTGTTCCAGAAAAGGACTGAACTCTGCCTCACCTCCTAGTTCCTAAACTCCTAACTCAGAACTCAGGAACAAGGAAATCCTTAAGTTCAGAATACCATTTTCCCTACCACTGGGCTGGCTTAATTAGAGAGTAAGGCAGAGTTGCATTTCCTGGTTGTTTACCACAGGGCAGCGCGTAAGCTGAGTCTGTAATTAAATCGTCTAGTTGGGAGGGATTGCAAGGGGAAGCATGTGTGGGACAGGCTGGCGTCTTTTCTTTTGCCCATTTGTCTGTTCCTGTTACCTGCCACCCTTCTTATTCTCCTACAGTCTTGTTATGAGTGTCCTGGAGCAAATTTTGAAGCCTAGTGTCAAGCAAACCCTTTGAACTTCACTCTAGGAAGGCTTCCTCCTGGAGCCTGCCTCCTGGATTCTGGGATGCAGGTTTCTCTCTTGCCTAGAGGAGGAGAAACGTTGGAAGGTGGCTGGGTGGGAATCATTGGATTTGGACCCTGTAATCCCAGTCTGTTTAGGCTGGATGAAGTAGGCTCCCCTCGAGACAACGCACTCTTGGGTTTTACAAATTCAGGGACAGAGATCTGAGCAGAAGCCTATACAGGCTTCCATAATGTGGAATTCCTTTTCTCAATGTGCTGTGATTGTGTTGTAGGGAAAATTGGGGTTAGAAAGTAGATGTCTCCACCCACCCACCCCCTTTTTTGGGTAGAATGCCTTCCTAGCATTCCTGGGCATAATTCAAGCAGCACTTTGGTAAATGTCAAAAAGTTGGAGGTTCAGGGCGGTGTGTTGGCCTGCCTGTGCCTGCCAGCTGTTTTCCTGGCCCTAGGCTTCTGTCTCTCTCTAAAACTTTTTACTTTGCCTCTGGAATATTTTCAGGGACAAGCACCTCCCCAACTTAAAAAATACACATTTTATTTCATAGATCCTCTGACTGCTGTGTATCCTGGCAATGATTACTTGAGCCCTGAAGCAGGTGTCCTGGCACCTGCCTGTCTCCACACCCTTGGGAGCATCTGTGCTGCTTGGTGTAGACTGCCCTTCTCTGGAGATGCCTTCCTGCATCTTGCCTTTTTTAGCCTGCACAGAATATCAGCTTCAGTCCCTGGGTTCAGGACTCGGCCTGCTTATTCACAGAGCAGGGTCATCCAATGGCTGCCTGCTCTCGAAACACACGCAGCCTGCCTGGCTTTAGGGATTTGTCTTGTATGTGGTGCTGATGTGTTACATAAGAGTCTGGTACCTTCCCTGGGAAGGATGTACAGAAGGAGCCCAAGGCCAAGGCCTTCTGTATCCCGTTCCTACCTTTGGACCTTCAGCCCTGACTGCTGACATGATTGGTAGGGAGTTTTGCAACTGCTTCAGGGACATGGTGAGGCCTCTGCCTGGAAGGACTGTCCTTGCAGGTCCAGGACAAGGATTTGGTTCTTGGTCTTGTGGAGCCCCACCAAGGGACAGTGGGTCCTAGTCTGCTCTTCTTTCCTTTGTTCTGGCTCTGGGTGTCTGGTCTCTGCCTCCCATTGGGTCTTCCAGCTTCCGGAAGTTCAGAAGTTGCACCAGCAGCAGAGGGCTCTGTCCCAGAGGTGAGCACAGCCATGATCTGCATTCAGAAGGGAAGGGAGCGGGAGACAACACAGGACACCAGTGGACAGGTGGGGGATCCCTAGAGAGGCATGCAGCTCTGCAGGAGAGACTTGGCTGTGGGGTGAGAGATGGTTTAGCTTTACACACAGCAGGAGGAGTCTAAGCTGCTAGGCTTGCATGCATCTCTTGGGGCCTGACTCTGGTTTCCATTGGACAAGACCCGACACAGCGGGGCCCTGGTAAAGCTCTGTGTGGAGGAGGAACACTCAAGATAGGAGGGGTCAGGTGTGCAGAAGTTTCCCAGAAAGAAATGGCCAGACACAGTGGGATCCAACCTTAGAAGGACGATCTCCCCACTAAAGAGGGGACAACTGAGGCAGAAGAAGGGCAAGTAGACATGACTACAGGGGTCATTACAGTCTTGACACACATACACACACACACACACACACACACACAGAGAGAGAGAGAGAGAGAGAGAGAGAGAGAGAGAGAGAGAGAGAGAGAGAGAGAGAGAGAAACCAGATTTCCCCTGTGTTATCATTGTTTGGCATTAGGGACTGAATCCAGGGCTTCGGGGGATGCTAAGCATGTGCTGTACTATTAAACTACAGCTGTTTGTGTGTGTCAAGGAGAGTTAGAATGGCTTTGGGGAGGTGAAGGGAACTGGAAAACACTCATGATTTCTGTCACTGTTTATTGTTGCCGAGTAAGGCTCCCAGCATCTCCCTGGGAAAGTCACTGGGAATATTGGCCCCATCGCAGAGGCCCTGCAGGGTAAGATCGTCTTGCATCTCCACCTGAGCATAGCCCTGTTGCTTTTCTTTGAGTGGGAGTCAGGAACTGAGCAACACACTGTTGACACACAGCCTAGAAATATGCCTTGTAAAAACCACTCACCTTTCTGCCATGTGATTTCCTCGTCTCTGGGTCCACACACACTGCTCTCTCCTCTGCTCATCCTCTGGGGGGGGGGGGGCGATGACAGATTCTTCAGTCAAAGGAAGTAGAGGACAGAGGCTGTGGTGTGTGCTGCTTGTATTCATTGGCTGTGTCACAGAGGAGGTCTGGAGTGAGCAGGAAGATGGCTCCCTGGCTATGTTGTTGGGGTGGACACCGTATTGCCAAGCAGATCATGCTGTGCATTGAAGGACTGTTGGGAGCCACAGTGCTAGCCCTGAAGATGACCTAGGATGATTCCAGAAGCTCTGGCTGCCAGTGCTGCTAGGGAAACAGAGGATGTAATCCTTGGAGACTGGAGGAGAGGATGGGATGAGCCCGGAAGAACAGTTGGATTTCTTCCTGGTTAGATAATGTGAGGGAGATTGAGAAGGAGGAAGAGAGCACTCTGCCAATTGCGCCTCCTCCAGAGACCCTTGTCATGTGAGGGGTTGGCGGATGTGTGTCTGTCTGTGGGGACTTCTCTGAGAGTCCATGCCTGATGTTTATTCCCTGAATAACTTGTGTTTGCACAGGCCTTTTCAAGGAGTCTACGCCCTGAAACCCAGGGGCGCACCCCAGTTTATCCCCTAGCCGCTCATCGTCATCATCTGCTTGAAATAAACAGTCTGCTTAGAGCGTTGGTTACTGGAATCAGAGACTGGTGCTCAGTCCTGTCTCCTTGCACTGTGGCTTCTGTTGGGCTGTGTGCCCGCCCTCTGAACATCACAAGTCTCTGCTCACCTCTGCTTCCTTCACGGATTCCACTTATACAAGACATGTTCCAGTGCGGTAGGGCAGCATTAGCAGAGCCTGGCCTCAGACCTGTGCCTTGTCTTAAGGCAGTATGGAATTAAAATAGAAAAAGGATGACCTGTACCTGAAACAAACGATGGGCTGGCACAGCGGCTTAGCAGTTGCTCAGGAAGGTAGCTTTAGTCCAGGTGAAGGTGGTTGTCAGCAGTGGCCTTTCCAGCTCTCTGTGCTTGTTAGATTGGAGCAGAAACCTTCAGACCCCAGTGGCTAACCAAGTACAAGCTCATTGTCCTTCACTGAAGTCCAAAGAGATGCCCCGAGTTGCGGTTGACCCTGACTCTTCCGTGTGCCTGGGGAATAATTTTATTGACTGCCATCAGAACGGCTCTGCTGCCCCTGGCTGGTGGGATCTTCCTCTTCATTTTGGGAAGGTAGGCATTCCCATGAGCTCTGTTCTCCCATCGGAGGTCTGACCAGCGGACTTGCCTGTCCTATGTCTGGGAGGGGTGGAGGCTTGTTACAGCATTACCTTGCAGTTTTCTTCCGCACCTGATCTCTCCACCTTTGTGCCCTTTCATAGGGCGATGGTCAGTGCTGGAGTCTTAGTTGGGGAGCATTTCATGGGGCCACCTTTAGACCTTGAGTGATGTACACCAAAGTGTTCCATAAACGCCAGGGGCTGGGCTCCAAGATGACTGTGACAAGAGGAAATTCGTTGTCATGGAAAGGCAGGGTTTCTGGCAGTGAGTTTGTCCCGCAGCACCAGGGTGGCTGGTGGCTTTCGTTGTAAAAAGTCTGATCACAGCTGCAGGTGAGTGGATTGTGTAATTGTCAGCTGGTAATTAGGCACTCTGCACCCTACCATAAAGGTGTTCAAATGATCTACCAAGGCATTTACCTGAGGGTCCCAGTGGTGTGAGGGTCTCAGATCCCACAGTCCCTTTGAACTTGCTCTTCAGAGGTTTTCAGTTCTAGGATCACATTGTGGGGCCCAAGAGCTTCTGCTGCGCACAGGGTTGAACTTTGGGTGCCCATGAGCGAGCAAATTGTTCTAGTCTCATTTCAGCATTGAAAAGTTGTGTGTGTGTGTGTGTGTGTGTGTGTGTGTGTGTGTGAGAGAGAGAGAGAGAGAGAGAGAGAGAGAGAGAGAGAGAGAGAGAGAGAGCGAGCGCACAATCAAACATGCAGTTGCCACATGCACATGTGGAGGTCAGAGAACTTCTTTCACCCACCTCTCCTGTGAGCAGGATCTTTTGCCTCTACTAGGCTCCATGCTCCAGGATACCTCGCCCATGACTCTGGGTGATTCTCCCATCTCTGTTTGCCCCTCTCATTGTGGGAATTCTGGGGTTACGTTTGGATTTCTACATGGTTTCCACGAATTAAACTCAGGTTGTCAGGGCTAGTTCCCCAAGTGGTTTTACCTGCCCAGCCATCTGTGTAGCACCCTATTTTATTTTGGAAGTTTCTTTTTTAAAATTGCAATGTGTCTGTTGGTACCCAGAGCCTACAGTGTGATCCCAAGCTCTCTACCCCCAGCTCCTTCCCTAGTTCTAATCCTATCATTGTTTTGTTGTCTAGGCTCAAGCCTGGCTCTTGCATGGGAATCTTGGAGGGAGCCTGGAGGTCCCTTAATTTTTGTTCTTGTTAACCAGGCTGAGGTTAGAGCTAAGTGTGTTCTTTTCCTTCGCCACAGGCAGTCAGCAAAGGAGGAAGGAGGTCAGGAGTGCGGCTTAGGTCAGTGACCCTGACTCCAGTCTTGTGTCTTGGTCCCCTCCACTGCTTTCCTTATCAGCCCTCTCAGAAGCCAGGCAGCTGGGAACTGTCATTGAAAAGTCGGTGGCTTTAACCATGGGAGAGAAAGAGCTGAAAGTGAACGTGTGCCTGCCCTGTCTCTTGCCTTCCTTGTTCAGGTCGTCTCACCTCCCTGTCTCCCACTTCTGATCCGCTAGTAAAAGATCTCAGGGTTTGCTTTGCCTCACCATTGTTCAGGGCCTTGGAACTGACAGTGTCCACCTCTTCCCTTCACCGGGCTCACCTAGGGCTGCCCCAGCCTCCATTCTCTCCTGCAAAGCCTAGTCTGCACGTGGCAGTTTCAGATTTGCTGGAATTTACTAATTCTCACCTCTAGAACATGGAATCAGGTGGACCACAGCAGCCCCTGCCTCCAGGCATGGGTATCTCTGTCTTCAACTGAGGAGTGCCTTGTACTTGGAAAGAGTGGCCTTTTAGTGTCCAGCTTGGGTTACAGCACTTGCAGGGGACAGATTTCAGTCAGTGAAACTGTGTGGCTGCACTGTATCATCAGAGAGATAAGTACTCATGTTTTTTCTTTTGAGAAATGGGAGGCTGTGTCTTTCTGTGCATCCCTCCCTGGTTGGTTGTCTGGGATTTGCTATATAGTCCAGGCTGGCCTTGAATTCATGACAACTCTCTGTATAGCCCAGGCTGGCCTTGAATTCACATTTCCTCTGGCTCAGTCTTCAGAGCATTGGCTTGAGCCCTCACTCACATCTAGTTAAGAAATCAGTTTTTGATTAGAGGGTGGTCTTTTGATTGTAAAGGCTGAAATAAGGGTTGATTGGAGGGTGCATAAGGAGATTGCAAGGCAGCCTATTGCTACACCAGGAGTTTATCATTCCTTCATCCATCCCACCCACCCCTTTCTCCTGGCATATGACAGTTGAATATATTCTCGGTTGCTTCTAAGCAGGGGTATGGGATGGGCTCTCACTGTAGCTTGAGAGCCTCCGGGGCCTGGTGGCAGGGGTGGAGGTGGGTGGGTGTGTCTTATAAACTCACTCACTATCCTCCTTCCTACTCCACTATTCAGTGGGGCACAAGAAAAAAAATAAAAAGAACTACTACTTTTCTGAATGGGAAAAGTGTGGTTTTGCAGATTCCAAACCTGAGCTCAGCTTTAAGTGAGTGAAAAGCTCAGAAGAATGTATTCTAGGACAGTGTCCTGGAAAGGGCCAGTGCATGCTGCAGAAGTAAGGTTGGGGACCGGAGCCATGCCACCCTGACTGTGTGTCTCTGATCTTGGAAGCTGAGCAGGGTTTGGCTCAGTTAGTCCGTGGATAGGAGACTTCCTGAGAACAAATACCAGGTGCCGTAGGCTTTAAGAAAGCAGAGGCAGAGACGGGAGGCTGGCATGGGTAGAGATGGCAGGGATAAAGAGACTTTTATGGGCAGCAGAGGAGTCTGGTGGATGAGATGCGAAGTGACTTATGGGTGACGACAGACAGGAGGACAGACAGGAGGACAGACAGGAGGAGCTGCGGACCATTGAGAAAACTGCTCCACATATCCACCAGCTGCAAGCTCCCAGGGCCCTCTGCTGACGTCCTGGAATCTCTGTTTAGATACATTTCAAGAAAACAAGTCTGGAAACAGACCACATGCAAACACAAAACTCCTCACAGGCAAGTGGGCAAACCCAGTTCTTCTCAGGTACCTGTAGTGACCGGAGAAGCCAGGATTAGAAACGGTATGCTAGATAAAGATTCAGTGAGTCCAGGCCTGTGGTCTTAGCATGGGTGAGGGGTGGGCTCATATCAGAAGCAGCCTTCATGTGGGGCCTGCTGACCCCTCCCAAGTTTGGGAATGGGATTACAGAAAAGAGCCACAGGATTTGGCCCAGGGATAGTTTGCTGAAACCGAAAGTCATTAAATTTTTCTATGACTCTGGGTTGATGTCCATTGATTGGCGTACAAATGACATGAACCCACCCGGAGGGATAGACATGAGGGTAAAGACATGAAGGTACTACCCCCAGGAGGACAGCTTCTCAGCCTCATGCCTTCTATGTCTTGAACTGTTTTCTAACCGTTGCCTAATGGGGATAGGAAGAGCAGGGTTCATAACTCTAGGTGATAGTGAAGTTGGGGGTCAGCTTATTTTCATTTATTTAGAAGATACCTGGACTAGTTAGGAGTCTAGCCGACCAGCGTTCTGAGTGGCCTAGACAGTATCTGCAGTGAGTTTATTGACAGGCTCTCAGCTCGATCAAAGGCACAGTGTGTCTTGAGGCACAGCCCAGCTGGCTCCTGTGGGCTGTGGTGGGACCCTGACTTCCATATTTATCAGTAAATATCACCCTGGCCATTTGGTCCCCTTATCCCACCCGAAGCCCTCCTGTTGACTCTGAACGTTCTTTGTCCTCGGTGACTCTGTCAGCTCCCCAGGTCACCTTGTCAGTGGGGTCACAGTGCTGCTTGTGTGAAGAGGGCAAGATTATTGGGGTGGGGTGTCTGGAACCCCAAAACTTCATGGGTAGAGAGCTTATGGCTAGAGTTTAACAGGAGCATAGAAACCGTCAGTGGTGGTGCTCTGGCCGCTCAGCAGTGTGCATGGGGGAGGGGTGGGAGAGGATGGGAGGGGGAGGGGGTGGGAGGGGATGGGAGGGTGGAGGATGTGGAAGGATGTGGGAGGGGTGGGAGGGGGTGGGAGGGGTGGGGCTATGTCACTGAATCTGTCTCCAGCCCCGAGTTAGCTCCCTGACCATGGATGCATCACAGGCCCCTCAAAGCTGGTTTTGCCTTCCAGGAGAAGGAAGTGGGACTGATTGCCGTGGAGAGCACGTAAACCTTGCTTCTCCGAAATGAAAAGGGAGGATGCACTGCTTGGTACCTGCTGTCTTCAACTCTGTTGTTCCCCGGCCCCCATCGATGGGTTAAGTAGAGGGGAAGCTTTTCAAGATAGTTAGGCCCGAGCAAACCACAGAGCTAGATGTAAAGATAGTTTTTAAAAGCTATTTATGTTTTTGCTCAGAGCATAAACACAATTGTTGAAAAGCCAGTTTACATGCAAGTTTTAAAATTAAAAATAGCTTTTGTTAGGGCTGGGGATGTAGCTCACTGGAACATGCCTCTTGCGCGGCACAGCAGAGTCCTGGGTTGATCCCCAGCGCCACAGGAAGCTCCGCGTCTGCAGTCTCAGCCCGGGACCTGGAGGAAGGAGTACCAGCAATCCAAGGTCCTTCTCCACTACCCTGTCTCAAAACATAAAACAAACATCATGAAAGCGGCCTTTAATAGACCTTACCCAGGGTAGAGTCCAGCCCTTGCAGTCTGTTGGATGCTCACTTCAGCGTAGATTTAAATGGGTGAAGAGGGATTGGGGATTTAGCTCAGTGGTAGGGCACTTGCTAGGCGCAAGGCCCTGGGTTCGATCCTCAGCTCCAAAAATAATAAATAAATAATAAATGGGTGAAGAAAGGCTGTAGGGGTAGGGGGTGGATTTTGTTTACAGCTCTGTATTTAATGCCATATGGGTGTCCTCTCCCCAGCTCCTTTGCAGTGTGGGAATCTGGGGCAAGAACCCCATATCCCCTGAGCAGTGTATTATCACAATAGCTTTCCAAACAGTTGGGGTTGCTTAGCTCTGGACCGACAATACAACCGAGAGATGAAGGAGACGTCGTCACTTGAATGTTTCCTGTGCAGTCACTAAAGAAAGGCGGTTCCGTGCTCTTTGTCATGCCTACCATGGATGGCAGGATGACAGGAGAGACGGTCATAGGCACACCACTGTCCTCATACAGACACCAAAGTGAAGTGGAGGGCCAGCCAAGGTGAAGGTCATCCCTGTGTGGGGTGTAACCGCGGACGAGCGATCCCAAGATGGTGACACATCTGATGTGACGTGCACTAGATACCAGTGGTTATTAGTAGTCAGTGGTGCCCCCAGCCACCCATGTTGACAGCCTTCGTCCTGAGCCCTCAGCAGTTTTAAGACTACTCCTTTTTCCTCCCGCATAACACTGCTTGATTATAATTTGTTCAGAAAGCTCCCTGCCTTGGATCTCTGCTTTATTTTACATGTAGGCAAAATGGTTTCCAAATTAGAGTAAAAATATCCAAAATAGTCTATTGGGACCTCTTGAGTTGTTCCTTCCAGCTGTGTCTAGGCCAAAGTCAAACAATTGCAAGGAGCAAACAGTGTGGGTCCAGTCCCTCTCGGTCACCGCTATTGGCATTCATATAGGAAGCCCAGCGAACTCGAAAGGAAATGACTTTCTGATGGAATCCTATCATTTCAAACAAATGTCTCCCATGAAGGAAGAATATTAATTACTGCTGTATCCAGAGCAGCCCCGCCTCTCTCGGAGTTGTGTATTCATCTAGAAGTACAAGGTCAGGGTAGATTTAAGAGCAGGCGGAAGCTTTGAAATGTAATTCATCCTAGAACTGAGCACAGTAGTTCCCGAGGTGTACAGGTGCCGGAAGACAGGCGGCCGCGGCTTCCGCTTTTGTTCTTTAAAGCGCTTTATTCCATCGGGAGGTCAGCGCCCGGGATGCTCCATTTGTGTATCACCAGACTGAGCAGGTGAATGTGATAGCAGACAGGCTCAAAGTGAGGTCCTGCCTCTGCTTATAGGTGACCTCAAGATCAGGGGAGTTCAGCGACATCTTTGAAAGTCAAGCTCAGTGGGCAGAGCATACTTGCGTGGGGGTCTTTCCCGTGTGTGTGTTCGGTGTTGCCCTCTCCACCCCCACTTTCCAAAGTGAAGGTGTCGGGGTTACAGACCCACGTTGAGTGCTCTCATCTCATCAATTAAGGCCAGTTATGGGGCTTCTCTGGCAAGTCACGTGTGAGTCACGCAGGGGCCGGGCCTTGGCTCAGTATGCTGCTCTGCAGGGCGCCTCAGAGCTGGGCTCCTTATCTGCTGAGGAAGGAATCTTTAGTGCCAGGCGTGCGTTTCTAACACATTTCACAGGATTCACTGGCACACAAGTGTTCAGTGGAGACTTAGAAGGCCTTTGGGGGTGTGTGCCTGTTCCCCCTTCTCTCTGTGGGTCTGTGTCGCGACACCCTCCCCCCTCCCCCCGTGTATGCATGAGTGCCTGTGGTGCTGTTATGAATGCCCTGGGCTGATTGATGATGGAGTATGAGACTGATTTTGCTCTAGGGATTTATAGAAATGGGAGGGGGGCCGACAGTGATTAGAGCTTTGTTTCTCCCTACCAAATAACTATCTTGGCAACACAGCTCAACCAAGAAAGGCAAGGAAATGCCATGTCCAGAGAAGGCAGACCGTGGAACAGTCTTTCCTTTCCAGGCTCCTAGGGCTGTCCTTTCCTGCAGCCTGCAACCTCCATTCTGATGCCTCCAGGGCTGCGTCTGCTGCTGGCTGGCTAATGAGGCCACATGTAGGGAGTGAATATTGCCACCATCTGTCTTGGTTCCTCATGCCCTAGCAGGGCCAGTTACCTGGATCCAGGAAGATGCAGCTGCCTTGCTGGGCAGGCCCAGTGTGCTTGTGTTTGGATTCCAGCCTCAGACTGGGTTTGCATGAATGCGTGGGAGTCACACCACAGCCTTCAGAGCAAGGGAGAAGCTTTGCACAAGGATCTGTCATTGGCGTTGCTGAACACAATTACAGCATTTGAGCAAGGCATGTGCCTGGCTTTAAACGAATCTGTTTTCTTTTTTTCATCAGGAGGTAGGGAGAGTCTAGATAAGCTGCCCTAACCCACCTGGGTGCAGTTGGTTTCCCAAGTGGGTGACAGTGACTTTGAGCTGTGAAGGGACTCTGCTACTTCCAAGCAGAGAGGTGGGGACTTCATCCTGAGAGACTAGAGGTCTCCCTGCCATCTCAAGGTGACTTCCAGCTGCTGGAGCACAGGTACCGGCTGCACACATACACACACGCACACGAGCGCACGGTCCCGTTGATGCTGCTGTTGTCCTGAGTTTTTACTGAGAAAACCCTCAATATTAGTCAGACATTATGAAGGTGTGGTTAGCATTGTCAGCTTGCCAGCATCTCGAATCAGCTGGAAGAGAAACCTTTGGCATGACTGCGAATGATTTTCTAGATGGGTTAATTGAGGTGGGAAGACTCACCCTAAATGTGGAGAGTGTCATTTCATATGTTGAGGTCCCAGACTGAATTGAAAAAGAGCTACAGATGTGATGCGACCAGCCGCATCCCGCTCCTGTGCCATGATGGTCTGGTAACCTAAACTTTGAGCCCAGTAAACCTTCCCTAGGGTACTTCTGTCAGTCAATGACTACAACAGATGGTGACGGCTGTGGGCTGCATGTGTCGATCCCAGAGGTTGCATGCTGCTGTCCGAGCTCCAAGTTCCTTAAATAGTGACTGCATGTAGAGATAGACGTTAACAAGGTGGTTAACATGAGGCCCTTGTAGGACTGACGGCTCTAAGAAATCAGAACATGATAGACGTGGGGGAGGCCATGGGGGAAGGGGTCATGTGACACATAGGTAGCCTGCAACATCCACTAGCTAAGAGGGACCCTGATTCTGCCTGTGTCTTGGTCTTGGACTCCACCTTATAGAGCTATGAACATTTCACCCATTATTGAAGCCCCAGCCTGTAGAACTTTGTGAGGGTGCCCCTAGCTAACCGAGGGTGGCTCTTGCCGGGGCCATTAAGATATTGGTGAGCAGCTCCATCCATATTTATGCAAGTTTTTCCATTCTATGTTCCTCTCCTACCTGCAGAATGTGTGCATCTTTTTCTGTTAGGGCAAGGGCTACCATTAGCACAGTGGTTCTCAACCTTCCTAATGCTGCAACCCTTTAATACAGCTCCTCATGTTGTGGTGACCCCCGACCATAAAAATATTTTTGTTGCTACTTCATAACTGCAAGTTTGCTACTGTTATAAATCGTAATAAATATCTGTGTTTTCTGGTGGTCTTAGGTGACCCCTGTGAAAGGGTCCTTTGCCCTCCCCCAGGGGGGTCGTGGCCTATAGGGTGAGAAATGCCTGCACTAGCAGAAATAATAGAGTAGCTACCCTTGGCACCTGCAAGAGTCTGTATATATTCAGAGGAACAAGCAATTCCTCTCGTGCCCAGGCCTGGGTAGGGCTCTAATTATATCCGGAATGCCTCTGTGGGAAAGAATTTATGGCTTTATAAGTGAATGTTTCCGATTTAGGGAAGGGAAGTTGGCAATTGGGAGACCTTCTTACTGCCCTCCGAGCTGGGGGCGGAGCCTGGGAGGATGAATGCCAGAGTCCAGCCCAGTGTAGCCTGGGGCCCCACAGTGGCAGAGGGTCGGGTGGGCAGGGCAGCAGATACCCTGGCAGGGTGTGGGCTTGGCATGGGGCTATGGGATGGGGGGGGTACATGAGGGACTAGGGCGGAAGCCAATGGAAAGCCAACAAGGGGGTAGTTTCAGAGCCTGGTTGGTTTCACTCTAGGAGCTCAGTAGAGCAAGGGGAATGGGGTATGATCTTGGGGACTGTCCTAACCTTAGGGCTTGACCCTGGTCTCCTCCCTCCCTCAGCTCCGGCCCCAGGCCACCTGCTTCCATGTTTTCCTTCAGTTACCATTTCTGTCTGCTTGTTCTGCATCTTTCTCCATGCTGCCTCCTCCCTTCTCTCGGTTCCTCCTCTCCACCATTTCCTCCTTCCTCTTCCTTCTTGCTTACACTTGGGCCCGCACAATCACAGATTCCATGCATTCTGCATCTGCCAAAGCTGACCACTCATCAGACAGATTGGTAACAAAGTTGCAGCTCTAACAAAGCATGGGTTGACCTTTCCCCTCGTGCTTATTCCCTTAAAAGTTACAACATAACAAAACAACGTTTGGTAGAGCACTTTGAGTTAGTTCTGGCCAGTGTTCTGGAGATGCAACCATGTAACACTCAGTACACCCTTTCAAATCAGGAGTTGGAGTTTGGTGTGGGGGTGGGGCGGCCCAGCAAATAGTTGAAACACGATTCCCATGGGTTGTTGGGCCTGAGCCAGTTTCCATCATCCTCTGTGGGATCCAGGCACAGTTAGAATCCGTGACTATTTCATAAAGTAGGGATCATAGTAGCCACACCTGCCCTTGAATGCCCTTCTCAAATACTGGTCTGCCACTCAGGAGGGGCAAGCTGAACCCTAATACAGGGCGCTTAGCTGCAGAGAGATTGGGAGTGGGTCTGCCCCTATCGTGATGACGCTGGGTTGGCAGTGGTCTTACTTTCCAGAGATGAGCTGTTTCACCGAGAGCCACGTGGCATACTCTTTGGGGCCTTGGAGTCTCTGGTCTCTTTTCTTGTACCTTATTTGAATCAGACCAGGTATAAGTGCTCCATGCACTCCTTACAGGAACTAGCTGCATGCTGCCTCCTGCTTAGGTCTGTCCTTGGCCAGGAGGGCAGGAGGGCAGGAGGGTAGGTCAGGTGGACTGGTAGGGTTGTGAATCCCATGTTTACCTGCTCCTGTTGGTGTTTGATGGTAGCCAGGGAATGCTGCAGAGTTCCAGAAGCCTGCTTTCCTGAGCTCAGTATGTTCGCCACACTGCTGCTCAGGGATGCATTAGGCTCTTGTTCCCCCTGGATATAAGCCCCAAGTTCTCCTGAGAAAAGTCCCCAGGGGGACATGCTGCTAGCTCTCTGCCACCCTCTCTAGCCTGAAATTCCCCACAGTGGCTGTTGCTTCTCTGGAAATCCTTTGACAGCCAGGGGAGCAGCAGGCGAGGGCCCCATTCTTTCTGGGAGCCAGTTTGGGATCCCCGTATCTACACGTGACCACTCCTGCGTGTCCTGGGGCAGTGACAGTGGTGACCGGGAAAGCGTGCAGAGCTGGCAGGCGGCTCGGGATGAGGCTTCACCACCAGCTCTCGGGCACAGCTGCCGCCAGTCTCCTTTGAAGCAGCTCCAGGTTGTTCCAAGACTTTTCTCTGGCTCTTCTGAGCCCTGGGCCTGAATCTCTGTAGATCCTTTGAATGTCAAGTCTTGGTGGACCAGCCAGCCACTTCCAATCCTAGGAATGCCAAGGATGGGCCTGGCATGGGTCCTACCTACCATGTGCCCAACTGGGATATGAACATAAAGGGCTCCCTGGAGCCTCTACGCCCCACCCTGATGCCAGTCACCCTGTTCCCTGAGATGAAGCAAGGCCTGGGCTCTCCATAGGCTGTCATATTTGGAGAAACCCTTCCCCCCGGGACACACAGTTAAGTATGTTTTCCTGGTTTCCACCGAGGGAGGAACAGGCTATCGCAGAGGGCGGCCACCCAGGGTCAGCTGCAGCTGAGGATTTTTGTGGTCAGGGAAGAAGTGACTCACCATCTCTCCGTCCCTGTGTCTGTCCCTAACCACTGGAGACTGTGTGGGTAAACTTCCATGCAGTGGTGAGGTGCATTGTGGGGGAGGGGTCCAAAAAGGGGCCTCATGGGGGTGCAGTGCAAGTCAGCTGACCTGGTTTGCGACATGATTGGGGCAGGACTGCTGCCCAGCAGAAGTGATCCTGAACCATCTGCCAGCAGGATTGGTCTAGCGGGAAACCGGTAGGGGAGGGGTCAAACTGCTCTCCACGGAGGTGGGAGGTTGTTAAGTTCCTGGGGCAGAGACAGGGAAGAGCATCTCTTCTTCAGGGAGGGCATGGCCAGCGCCAGCAGAAGAGCCCTGTATCAGGCCCTGGTGATGAGTTGGACTTAGCTCCATTTTGCTGGTCAGTGAGGTGACTGCATATGCCATGGTTAGGAGTGAGAAAGGAGATAAAGGTGTGCCAGTGAGGAAATGGGGCAGACACTTGCATTAAACACACACCAGATCAACACTCCGTGCACCAGGTCAGATTTATCCCTTTGGCCGTCATAGCTCTGCCGTGTGTTCACAGACTCAGGGCCTCTTGGCTCCGTGTCGTTCCAGTCGTGGAACCTGGCCCGAGCCACTGTGTTCTGCGGCGTGGCTGAAGGTGTCAGGTCTGGTGCCACTTGCAGAGCGTGCCTTCTGCTCTGTCGGCAGGACGTGGTCACTGAGCACAGTTGTGCCGTGAAGCCCTGAGAGCAGCACTGAGGACTGGTCCTGGGAAGGGAGCTGAGGGTAGGCATGGGCCAGGCTGGGCCGGCCTTGGAAGTCCTTCTGTGTGGAATGGGTGAGGGAGTGCGGATCCCCTCGATCGGAAGGAGGTGGGCGCTGGCCGGAAGACCTGCAGGCGGAAGAGCTCTTTCCTTTTGTGGAGAACAAGTCTGATGGAGAAGAGGTGACTATGGTGAACAACACAGTCATCTGCCAGCTCAAATGGATGACCCGAGGTCATCTAAGAGGGGACAGGCAGCTTGAAGTCACTGGCATGCGGAAGAGCTGGCCAGGGCTGCGGTGAGGCCCTGGTTCTGTGGGTGACACATTTTGCTGCTGCACATGTCCTAGAGTGTCCCTCCCAGGGGATAAAGATGGGGTGGGACTGTTCCCAGGTGACACCAGTATGCTGATCCAAAGGCCCTGTCTGAATTGGGATTTGGAAGGGTCTCTGGGCCATGAGCAGGTGTGGTATCTTGGAGTAGCCAGGGCAGGTAGAAAAGTGCCTGCTGTGGACCGTAGTGACCCCTGTTCTTTGCTGGACAGTGAGGAGAAAGCCAGCACTACAGGGCCCCGTCAGCTGTAGGCATGGCCCCCGTGCGGCTGAAGGAAGGAGGCCTGGAGTGAGGGGAGGCTGAGGTGGCAGGTGTGGTCTGAAACCCCTGGCTGCTTTGCTGGTGGGCTGGTCTTGAGGTGGGGGTCGGAGGTAAAAGGGTTATCCCCGCTTTCCACGTTCCTAACTGCAAAGATGCCGCGGTGTCTCGGAGTCCTGCTTCAGAGGGCACTGCCCAGCGGTGCCCAGAGCCAGGCGCTCTGTTCCCAGATCCTGGAAGTTTTATCTGCGTGTGCCCAGCTAGTTCTCCACCTCTAACATCCCCCGAGAGACCAAGTGCAGAGTTGGTGGGAGAACCGTTACAAGTCCTGGGTAACTGAACTGGTGCCCATTGCTCTTCAGTTCACCCTTCTCCTTCAGTTTGTCTTCTTTCTGGAAGATTTTGGAAAGAGTCGTGGGTAGCTAGCTGCGCATCAGAGTGTAGAGAAGCCGCTCAGCGGCTGTGGTGTGCCTGGGCTTCTGACAGAGTCCTCTGTCCTCAGGCCCTCCACCCCGGACTCCATGCCCTGCTACTGTAGATGCTTAGCGTGATCTCTGCATAGGGCCCCTGGGAGCAGGTGGGAGGCAGGTGGATAAGAACCTATGGATGTTTTCGTTTCTGTTCGTGTCGGCCAGCATATGGCCACCTGTCCTTCTCTTCCGAGGAGCTCGGATACAAATTGAAACCTCCAGGGGAAGTGGTTTCTGTCTACTGCCTGAGTTTGTTTATCCTTGGAGCCGGAGGAGCACTGAAGGGATCCACTGGTTGACAGGGGCAGGGTTGTGATGGTATGTCTGCTGTCAGGGGAGGGAGGGACGGAGGGAGGGAGGGATTGAGGGTGAAATAGGCAGCTTAGACAGTTTTTGACGTTTAGCACGGGAGAATGGATCCTCCTTTGAAGCCTCTGGTCGTAGAGAATTCCAGAGAGAACCCAGCCTGGTAGTGGTAACTACCAAAGTGCAGAAGTGGTAACGATCGAATGTGCTTTCCTGGAAGCCTGGTTCTGTGTGTATCTGCACAGACCTTGGGCGTCATTTGGTACCTAGATTTTGATTTTCGTGTAAAGAGCACTGTGTCTAGATCTCTGAGGTCGGCAGATCTAACGGAAAACCTGTGAAACCCTCGCAATGTAGGAAGGTGAGGTGGCTCGAGAGGATTCTTTACTGGCTTTCTACTAACGCCTGCTGAGAACTGTCTTCCTCTCTGCCAGCTGCCATGGTCTTCATCAGGGCAGCCGAGCCTCAAGATCCGGCTTCTTTCCCCGTGGATGGTCGCTCAGAGAAGAGTGCCTCTCATGGAGGAGGTCCACTGGATTCTCACGGGGTCTTAATGCCTCTGTCCTGTGCTTTACAGCCATTGTATGGCATTCTGTTGCAATTGCATGTGGCCTTGGGGTCTGGGGAGGTGCTAGAGTCCATCGGCTGGGGAAGGCTACCGGAAAGGGGGCCCTATCTCTGCATCTATGGCGGCGAGTCATCATTCATGCTGGGGGTAGATGTAATGGTTGGGCAGCTGCATTAGGGTTACCTGCACTGGTAGTAACCCTTCACCCATGCTCTGAAAGCCCGGCCAACTCCTCAGTGGAGCAGTACTGTGTCTTTGGTGCTCTAAAGGAAAGGGTAGATGTTCACAGCCCTCTCGGGAAGAGCTCCCACAGCACCAGGGCCTGCCTCACAGCCACAGAAGCCCGTGTCCCCTGGTTGATCCTCCCGATTCCTCTTCCTCGGCTGCATGTGCACGGAGCTGATGTGTGGAAGGCTGGAGGGAGGGACTGTGGAGCGGGAATCCTTTGGTGTGCTCTGGCTGTGGCCATGCCTAGCCCCCGGGGAGTCCCTCCCAGTGGGAACTGTGCTAAGTGTTGCTTGAACCCATTTGTGTGAAGTGATGGCTCATAGATCAGACTTGCTGTCTGAGGTCTTCACTGACACCTAGAACACGTTCCATGTGTGATAGCGAGGCTACTCACAGCAGGTGCTCTGCAGAGCGTGGTGGAAAGGGGAGGGAGGTTTCTACCCGGTTTGGGATTGTCCTCTGGGTACACTCTTCCAGGCTGGAAGCTGTGGCTAGACTTGGGCTCCTCCCTGGCTCTCCCGCAGGGAGGAGGCTCAGTTATCCTCTGTTCCTTGGTGGTCTCCAGTGTCACAGGACGGCATCTCTGTGAAGGTGACAGCAGAGGATCCCAAGGCTTCGGAGAAGCCAGTCAGTGCTGGCCTTTCCTGACCCCTCCACACCTAATGGGGGCTGTTTTGTAGAGGAACATATTGTTGCCTAGGCGTAGACAAAATCCTCCCCCGCGTTTTATTCTTGGCCATGATACTTGTTCATTCAGAGAAATTTTAGTGGGTGAAGGATGGTGGGTGGCTTGGTGGCCTGCCTCTCACTGTTGCTGCTCTGTTGTGGGGCTGGTTCCTGGAAAGAAGGCAGCCTCTCTCGTAGAAACCCCACCTAGAGCTGCTCCGTACTGTGAACCTATGCAGAGGTGGGAAGGTGTGGCCGGGAAGCATCCTGTACTTTCTACTCAGTGTTGTACCTGTGGAGCAGGTGTTCTCCATCCGTGGCAGGCTCGTCCTCAGGAGACATTTGACAACCCTTAGAGGCGTTTTTACTGGTATAGCTGGGAAGGTTGTTACTGGCATCGAGTGAGTAGAGGTCAGGCCTGGAAGAAAGCCCTGTAACAAAGGACTGGCCAGCTCAGTGTCACAGCATTGAGGATGCCTGGCCTGGAACCTCTGTCCCCTCAGTGTTGCTGTGCCCTGCACCATGGCCGCCATATACCTCCTTCTTGCAGCACTTGGTACTTGCCTCAGCCTCAGTGAACAGCTTCCCGCCTCTCTGTAACCCTCTGCCCCTCAGCTCCCCTTCTCCCTGCCCCAAGCTCGGGGCCTGGCCTACGGACTGTTTGAGGCCACCTCCATGGCACCTGCAGTAGCAGCAGGTGAACGCAGGGTGGCCTTGTGTTCGAAGTTTGTTGGCACCCGATTGGACGAACAGGTCTGCCTGACTTGGTGGCTGAGCCCTCTGTAGATAGAGGGCACCGGCCCTGCCCATTGTATCATGCAGGTGTGTTTGTCAACTCGGGTGGTGCTTTCCTGGCGTCTAGGAATCCCTGGAAAGGCAGCCCAGAGGAGGCGTTGGCTGGCAGGGTACTGAGCTGGACTCTATACTATCAGGGGCACAGCGGGGTGCCTTGTTCTCCACTGTCCTTCCCCTCTCACTGGGGGATTGGTACCCACTCATCCTTACCATACTGCCTACTGACAGGACGTGGAAGTTAAAACCCATCTTCCTGGAGTCAAGCCAAATTTGGTTTTGGTAAGCTGCCCTGACCGGATTTCCATCCTTGTTAATGTCTAAAACATGGTGGCATTGCCACCGAGGTGACAGCCAGGACCCACCCCAGTCACGGTTGAAAAGCTCACAGAGGCGTACTGCCTGCAGGTATTCTGACCACACTCCGCCATGGCTCTGGCCTGCCTGGTGGCAGCCTTTGCTTTTGTGGCTGCTGCGTGAGGAACAGCTCAGGAAGGGTGATGGTGCTCAGAGGACCTATGGTCCTTCCCCCTGTCTAGTCAGCATGTCCCTGCCCTGAAGAAGAGCACCCTTGCCCTTCTGCCCAGCTTTCCAGGATCCGATACATTTCCTTTACCTTTCCACCCTTTTCTCTGGGGGAGATGGCTATGGGTACTGAACCCAGGGCCTTGCACCTGCTAGACTACTGAGCTACAACGCCATCTCTGTAGTTTGGTTTCCAGACAGGCAGGGCCTTGCTAAGTTGCCCAGAGGAATTTGAACTCTCTCTGTGGCTCAAGCAAGCCTCAAATTTGCTGTCCCCCTGAGCCTCCCAGGTAGCTGGAATAACAGGTCTGACATGATTCTGTTTGCAACCTTCAGCTTATAAAATATGAAAATTAGGGTCCCTACAGACTGCAACATCCTAGGTGGGGACAGTACCCAGGCCATCCAACACATCATGACAGATCTCCAATCAGAAATCCTTCCAAAGTCTTTATGATGGGATGGAGGGGCTCATGCTGAGATCTGGAAGTGTCGGTCAGATACATACATGTCTTTCTTCTTGCAGCATCTCCCTGTCAGATAGCCAGTTACCAGAAGGTAGCTCCTGAGACCCAGCAAATAGTTCTTTATGGCTCTCAGCATCTGTGCCCAGGCCAGGAGAGGACCATGCTCGGTGGTTTCTGCCAACAGACATGAATCTAAAAGACAGTGTGCCGGATTTCTAGCTATCAAGTTGTGTTTTTTGGAAAGTCGGCCTGTGAAGCAGATGGCCTCTGCTGACTCGCAGAGAAGATCCTTTAAATAAGGCTTCTAGGCTTTCCTAACCAACACTGGGTGAAATCTGATGTTCACAAAGGAGGCTTAATGGATGGCCTGCTAGAAATGGCACTGGATACAGGTCATGGAGGGTGGCCAAAGGCTCCTCCAAGGGTTGGGGCATTCGAAGGGCTATTTGGATGCTCTAGGGCCTTCTTATTTAGCAGCAGTCAGTGCAGTGCTCAGGCCCTGCCCATGTGCTTTTGAAGGATGGATCAAAGAGATCAAGGACACAGGGTGTGTGTGTGTGTGTGTGTGTGTGTGTGTGTGTGTGTGTGTGTGTGTGTGTGTTGCTGGATGGTGTAGAAGATTCATGATGTGGTCTGCTAGTATCCATTTAACAACACTCAACAAAATACCCCAGGCACACTCAGCATGCCATGGGAAGCGTTTTCTTTTAGCAGAGGCAGGTCTGGCTTTGTGCAGGGGATTTAGGTTTTGGAGTGACAGGCTCAGGATCCTGTGTCTTCTGAGACTGGGAGAGCCCAAGTCTCCAGGGCTGTGGGGAGAGGCCATGTGCTGTGGCCAGGATATCTAGGTCTTCAGGGGAGTCTTCAGGACTGGTGTGTGGAGCCTGTGCTTCCTCCTGGGGAGAGAGTGCTGAGAGAGAGCAGCGGCGCGGCTGGCTGGGTGCTCTGAGTCTTCCTGGGAGACCGTGTGTCATCTGAGGTGGATGGAATGGATTCTTCTACTCTGCAGCTTGCATCCTAGTATGGCGAAGCACAAAACCCGGGATGGATTCCATACCAAGAAAGCGTAGTGGCCTGGCACTCTCTGGTGTTTAAGCTCTAAAGGAATGCAAACGCACCTCCCACCCCAGCACCCCCTCCCCCAACCCCTCATTTTGGCGCTGAGTACGCCTCAGGTAATAAGGAAATGTGTTTCCCTGTCTTCACTATGCAGTAGATACTAAGGTTCACATGGGCATTTCCAAGAAGCCCCGTCTTGCACACTGAGAGTTAGCCTCGGGCTCCAGTGAGAACCCCTGGCAAGGCTCTCTCCTTCCACAGTGTGCAGCTCCTGGTTCTCAGCTCGCAGACCTGTGAGCCGGGCGTGTGTACAGCCACAGCTGTAAGGTTAGACTGTTGCCAGGTCCTGGTGGTACTAATTTATAGGCTGGACAGCGCGCTGGTTACTGTTGTTCTCTCTGACACTGTCCTCCAGTCTTTTTAGAACTACAAACATCAGTTTTATAAGTTTGTGAATTCCTTGAGGCACGAGACCCTGCCTTGTGTTTTTGTATGTCATACACACACACACACACACACACACACACACACACACACTTTGATGAACCAGTAGAAAAACAATGAAAATATTACTTCCTGGTAACATCAGGGTTTTGTTTAATTTTTAATGGAGTCTAGGCCAGTAATGTTCATGTTTTGTTTGCTCTTCCTTGCTAATAAAGCTGCTGAAACAGAAGACATTAGTTCAGGTATGGGCACTGAGGAGTTCCGTTCTCACCCAGGAGCTGTGTAGTCTTGGGGCATGTCTCCACCCTCTCTGAGCCTCAACATCCTCCTACCAGCATGAATCGAGACATTTTAATAGATGTTTCATGCCTGGCTTCCACCCTAGAATAGTTGGTGTCTCTTGGGTTTTATCTGAGAGAATTGCTTTATTGAACCAGAGGGTCAGATGGCCTTGACCTTTGAATGATGTGTCTGAAGAACCTCCGCAGAGATCAAGAGTTTCAAACAGAAGCTATACCTTGCCTGGGGCTGATGGAAGGGTCATATGATTGAGGTAGAAGTCACTGGTGGTGGTGGTTAGCTGTTTTCAAGCATCTTAAAAAAAAAGGAGGTTGAGAGATGGTTCAGTGGGAGAAGTGCCTGCCATACGAACCCCAGGACAGGACCTTGAACCCCTGTACCCACTTAAATGTCAGGTGGATGTGGCAACCCACCTGTAATCCCAGCCTTGGGAGACAGAGATTGGGGGATCCCTGGAACGAGCTGACTAGCTCAACTAGCCAAATCAAGTTCAGGGTTCAAATGAGAGACCCTGCCTTAACATATAAAATGAGTGATTGAGGAAGGATCCTGTCATCCACCCTTGGCCTTCACAGGTGCATGCACACATACACATGCACACCCACATGCAAGCAATAAGTAAATGAACCATATAGAAACTTTTCTGATATCTTTTTCTTTAAAAACCCCAGTTTCTTAAACTGCTGTCTCTTTCAGGAGACCTGACCCATTCATTCTTACACCACTTTCACTGACATGAACAGGACAGATACCCCCAACATTGTGTAGTGAGGTTACAGTACTAGCTGGAGAGGCCTGAGAAGTGCCGAACTTCACAGCCACCTGCACCTTGCCTAGGTGTGCCCTCCAGGGAACTCTGGCCTTTTCAGGGCAAGAGAGGACCCCCCTCAGCATCCGGTTAGTGGGCACTGTGTATATATTGCATTTTCCTGCTGGACCCTGTAAACAAGACTGCAGAGGCAGTACATCTGTGTTCAGGATGGTCTGAACTGGGTGGATGCCTGTATGTAAATCCTCTAGAACATGGAGGTGGGGTCCCAGATGAACACGTATGGGAGGCGAGGGGCACTAAGCAGGGGGGTGAAGGGCAGTGCAATGGGTTCATAGCATTTTACCCAGCTCCAGTTACCCCAAAAGTGCTCATCTAAGATAGATAACTGTTACCTCCATCTTACCGTCGGAGAACCGAGATGGTTAGGAGGGAGAGGAGCCTGGCAAGTCGCTCTTCCTGCTTCTAAGCCTGCTACTCAGCAGACTTATATTTTGGAAAATAACTTATAAATTATCTTAGACACACTGGCCCAGTGCCTCAGGGAGCGACTTTTTGTTGTCTTCTTTTAAAATTATTTTTTATTTATGTGTATTTGCTTGAATTTATGTGCACCAACCACAATGTACCCTTGGAGGTTATAAGAGGGCATCAGGTCCCCTGGAACTGGAGTTACAAATGGTTGTGATGCTGGTATGTGGGATGTGGGAACCAAACTCGATCTAGGAGAGTCAGTTCTCTTAACAGCTTCTCTTATTTTCTAGGAATTACCTGTTAGAGGTTACAGGTTTCAAAGAAATCTATTATTGTTGAGAACTTGTCTCTCCTTGTGGGTGGGTGGGTGGTCTGGAATTACTAGCCTCAAACTCACGATCCTCCTGCCTCAGCCTCGGGAGTATTTTCCAGTAAGTCCTTTGAGTTTCATCTTCTAAGCTGCACGGATAGCGGAGGCCCCAGATGACCCTGCAGCAGGTCCTGGAGCATGATATAGGTTTACTGCGCAGGGTTGATCCACTCCGCGCGGCAGGGATCCAGCCCAGCGCTTGGGCCTTCCCTTCGCCGCGCTCGCCGCCGCCTCCGCGCTCCCGGGACCCGCTGGCCCCGCTGGGCGCGCGGCCCGCAGTCTCCGCACGTCGGCCTCCGCCCGCCCGCCCGCCCCGCCCCGGCGCGCATTTCCATTTTAAACCGCCGCCCGCCCGCCCGCCCCTCGACCGACCGCGGCCGGCGCAGCAACCCGCGCGTCCCGATCCCCGGGAGAGGCGGAGGCTGCGGGACCGCCGAGCTGTGCAGGAAAAGGCCGTGGGATGCGCTTGGGCCCCGCGCCCTAGACAATGAAGCCGCGGGCACCGCCGCCCGCAGTGGGCCCTGCGCGCCCAGGCCGCACCTGCCGGCGAGGCGGGTTCCGCGCCTGAGCGCCCGCCCGGCCCCCCATGGCTCGGCTCCCCGGGCGCGGACCCCGGCACTCGGGCCGCGTGGCGCGCGGGCGGGCGGACTCCAGGGGCGCTGTTCCCGCAGCCTAAGCGCGGGCCTCGCTGCGCGCGGGGGGCGTGGGCGCCGCTCCCTGCCGGCCCGGGCTCTGCACCTGGCCGGCTCTGCGCCCGCGGCGCGCGTCCCGACGGCCGGCGGCGCTGGATGCAGTCGGGCCTGGGAGAGCGGCGCGGCGGCCGCGGCCCCTGGGGACATGTACCTGCTGGACGGCAGCGGCGAGCCCGCGTCGCCGCCCGCGGACGCGATGCCGCGCGGGACGCCCCCCAGGAAGACCGTCTACCGCATCTCGGTGACCATGGTCAGGAAGGAGCAGCTGGCCGCTCCTGTTCCGCGCCCCGCTCGGCGGCCCCGGCCCGCACGTTCTCCGGACGCGCCCGGGCGGCTGGAAGAGGAGGCCGAGGAGGCGGCGGCTGAGGATCCTGAGGCCGGGCCGCGCGCCTGGGACTTCCGCGCTTTCCGCACACGCAGCACCGGACAGCTGGAGCTCGGGCGGCTGCGGCCATGCACACGCGGCGCGGAGCCCGCGGACCTGATGGGAAGCCCCTCGGCCGAGGGACCCAGCAGCCCCGATGGGGAGGAGGCTCGGGCCGCGCCCCTGCGGCGGAGCCTCAGCTTCAGGCACTGGAGCGAGCCCGAGGCGCCGCGGAGCCCTGCGCTGAGCGGCGGGAGGCGCCACAGCAGCTCCGGGAGCCTGGCATGGGCGCCTGATGACGAGGTCGAGGCTGAGGTCGTCCCGGAGCCGGTGGCCGGAGCGCAGCCCGCGACGGAGAAGCGCAACACCTTGGATGTAGGCGAGGTGCTCAGCAAGAACGATGCGCTCTCGGACCTGGAGCGCTGGGAGCGCAGCAAGAGCAAGAACCGCACGCTGGACAACAGCGACCTGCAGCGGCTAGAGCGTGCGCGGGCCGCGGCCGCTGGCCCTGGGGCAGCCTCGGAGCACCGGCTGCTGCGCTTCTTCAGCGGCATCTTCGCGCGCAGGGACGGCGGGCCCTCACCCCGCAGCGGTGCCCTGCGCTCCCGCGGTTACTTCAGCCTGCGGAGGGCCCCGGCCGACACACATTCGTCCAGCGCAGAGAGCATCGAGGGGTCCCCGCGCAGAGGTGGGCAGCCCGGGGGTGGCAGGGAGGTGGGGGTAGGCTCTTGGACAAGCAAGAGAGCTGTGGGGGCTGGGCCTGCGCTCTGGCAGCCTGCAAGTGTGAGCACACTAGGGCCCGGGAGCAGCGGGGACACCTGCCTTCCCCGATGTCCAGCTTGGGTGGCAGCCTGGGTGGTCCTGAATGCCATCACCCCAGGCTTTATGTGCTTTAGCAGTTCTGGGTCTATCACCTGGTCTTAGTGATCTTGACTAGGGTAAGATCACCTGGCTGGCCAATTAATTGCTGCTGCTCCTCTTGCTAGGATGGATGGAGCTGGAACGCGCCTTTGCTCAGACCGGGCTTGGGGGTTGGGGTGGGCATAGCAGGTGCAGCTCCTGGCCAGCCAAGAGGAGCCCACATTCCTCTCGAGTCTACCCTTGATCCCCTCCTTCAGCGCAGCAGGCTGCTGTTGGTTCCACTATCCGAGGACGGTGATGGCTGATTTGGGTGGTTCTACCGATGGAGCTTTTGGTTGTCAGCTCCTAGCCAGTGAGAGCGGATGACGGGCATCCAGGCCCCTCGGCCTCCACATGTCACTGGGGAAAGCAAGCCGGGTAATGGATATTAGGGAATAAGGGCCAGTCCTGCAGCCCATCCTGAAACTAAAGGTGTCTCTTGTCTCTCACATGCCTACTGGGGTCTTGTGGAGAAATTTCTGGGGCTAGATTCTGAAATCGGTGAATTAGCCATATGATTGATAGCATTTGGGGGTCAGAAACCTCCTGAAACCACAAAACATGGATCTGGTTTCTGTTTATCACCTGGAGGGAAAAGACTGGACACGGATGAGTAATTGTTGTGTGTGTGTGTGTGTGTGTGTGTGTGTGTGTGTGTGTGGTGGGGGAGGTTGGCATTTTACTAGGACAACTCTTTAATCTTGTTTCCGATTACAAAAAAAGGCTTCTGATGACCACGAAGGTAGAAGCAGTGGAGTACAGTGGTTTCTACAATACCGGCTGGCTCCCGCCGCCCTGGAAAGAGCTTCTCCCAGCTGGACTTGACAGGCTAGCTGACTGCCCTAGGTCGAGGCTCACATTAAAACCATCTTCGGCAGAGGACCCGTGGAAGACAAAGTAGTCTCATATTGCTGCTGCCTGTGGTTCTGGAGCCAGAGAAGGGTTGGAGCCAACCCTTCCACGTCATGCTTGCCTGCTTGTTTTCTTTGTTTTGCTGGGAGGTTACCTGTCACCAGACTTGGTTGGTTGCGTTGCCTTGAAGCCGTCTAGTTTTAACATGCCTTGCTCCGCTCCAACCATTAATCCCTCTCGCTTCCCCTCCCTCCCTCTCTCCCAATATGCTTTTCAAGTGTTAAAAACGACAGGAGTTAGTTTGGGGGCCAGTGAGATTGACTCAGCCAGGTAAAGGCACCTGCCACCAAGCTAGTGAGCAGGTGTGATCCCCACGGCCCACACGGCGAGAGAGAAGGACTAACTCCCGCAGGTTGTCCTCTGACCTTCCCACGTGTACCACCGTGCCAATCGGCAAGCTCACCCATGAAAATAAATAAATGAAGGAAAAAAGAGTTGGTTTGCGTGAAGTGGCTGTTGTGTCATTTGCACAGAGGAAGTGAAAATTGAAAGGTCCCTGTTGACTCTGACAAGCGGGCTTGCATCTCTGTTTTGTGGACTTGGTAGAAAACTGTAATTAGTTGCCTGGTTTCCAGATAAGTACCTGTCTTACAGAGATGGGGGAGAAGCACAGACATGATTGGCATGAATTTGCTTTAGCTGCACCTACGTACAAGTTAAAAGCATTTAAGGTTTTGATGCGTCCTTTGGGACAAACACTTGCAAGGGGTTTGCAATAGTAAAGGTGTTAAGTGTGTTGGAAGTTTCGCCCCCTAGGGATACAAGTTTTTAATAGTAATGACTGTAGTAATGATCTTATTGGTTGTCTCTGTGGACAGACCATCACCACAAACTTGATGGGTCATGTAGAAAACCCACAAGCTGGGTGTGATGGTATGTGTTTCTAATCCCAGCACTTGGGAAGTACAATTAGGAGGATCAGCCTCTGAGATATATCAACTTTGAGGACTGGGATACATCACATCTTGTCTCAGAAAAGGGGAAAAAACCAAAACAATACCCAAACTGAAAATAGCATTTTTAAAAAAAGTGTACTGGGTCATAGCATATGCATATACACAGAACTCTGGGCCTCACATTATCGTAAAGTTCTGGATCATGTGTGTGTATGTATGTGTAAATAAAGCTCTACACCTTCCATCCAGATAAAATCTTTGCCGTTGCTGAAAATGTCAGAGGTGTCAGGTCACTGTCCTCAAGACTTAGGAGCAGCCAGTTCTCTGGCTGTTAGAGCCAGTGTTACAGAACCCCAGCTTTCAGGTCTTACCATTGTATCAGGATCCTGTGCGCTTTGGTTTTGTCTCTTTGTTTTGTTTTTTATGTATTTGTTTCTTAGAATGTCAGTTGCTGGGGCAGAGGTGGAGAGAGAGGTGGTTAAGAGTATTATAACTGGTGGGGTGGTGGTGGCGGCGGCGCACGCCTTTAATCCCAGCACTCGGGAGGCAGAGCCAGGCGGATCTCTGTCAGTTGGAGGCCAGCCTGGTTTACAGAGCGAGATCCAGGACAGGCACCAAAGCTACACAGAGAAACCCTGTCTCAAAAAACAAAAACAAAAACAAACAAAAAGAATATGTAACTGTTCTTGCAGAGGACCCAGTTCCTAGCACCTACACCAGGCAGTTCATAATGTCCCGGAGCATCAGTCCAGAGGGATCTGATGCCTTCGGCCTCCACAGGCACCTGCTCTCATGTGCATATTCATACAAGACATAAATACACATAACTAATAAACTAGCTCTTAAAGGTTGTTGTTCAGAACTTAAGTGTTATGTGAAAATCCCTGCTCTGAAGTTATGGTGGGGGGCCCCAGATGCCATGGTTTCCCTTTGTGAATAGTGCCAGGGCCAGGCCCATCCTGCCTTGCCTAAGCTTCCTTTGGGGCTCAGGTGGCTTGGCAGGACTTAGAAATTGTATTTTTAGGAAGGAAGAACAGAGCTTGTTGTGAAATGTGAAGTGTGAGGTCAGGGGCTCCCTACATCTGCATGCAGCTGGCTGCTGTTTGAGAGCAAAGCCTGAGCTTGGCTAAACAGTGAGGAACACCAGGCCCATGCCAGTTCCAAGCTGCTTTTACCACCCCAGGCTTAAGCCTCTGCAGACCTGAAACACACACCATCAGCGTCACCAGCCACCTCGATGACTTCCTTTAAATGTAGGCATAATGGTTTGGAGTTCATGAGTATAAAGGGAATTAGAGGTGCCGACACCCACATACGCTTTCTCTCTCATAGCTATTGATTTTGACTTGGCTGCAGGAAACGTTACTTTAAGATTGGTATTACGATAAACAGTTTCCCTGTCTTAGAACACATGGCTGGTCTTAGACGAGATGTCTCTGTTAGCGCAGGCACAAGCAAAACTGTTACAATCTTGTTTTAAGACACACAGAGGCTCTGGACAGATGTGTAGTTGGTTTCCCTGGATTTCTAACTTAAGAGCTTTAGGGTGAAAGGATAGAAATAGCCCACCTTCCCAGGAGGCCTCACTGGGCTTCTCAGCCTGTACAGGCTCTTCTCCCTGATGTTTGGAGTCCCCGGGTTTACATGGGTTAGGCACAGTTTTCAGAAAGCCCTCGTGTCAGATCCAGGGCAGTTTTGTGTTATGTGACACACGTGTATTAAGACAGTCTGTTGACACAAATATAAGTCAATACAAGGAAAGACAAAATTGTAAGTGGCTAATAGCACTGACGGGTGTCGCTCTCTGGAGCCTGCTGTCTGTGTCTGACAGGTGCCATTAGACTAACTTGCCTCTCCCGGGACCTAGCCGCCAGGCTAGAGCTACATGCAGGGTCTTTTACTATGTGGGAGGATTGATTACAGCAATAAAGTGATTCCTTGATAGCTCTGGCTAGGACCAGCTTTTTAAATTAGTAATTTACAACTGATTTTTGAGAGCACATTTCAACAGTAGCCATGTTCCTTAGTTTCTGATTCCCTTGCTTCTGTATCTCTTAGTTAGGATGGAATGAAAAGCTATTAGAGTATCAAGCAAAGGACAAGAAACTTTAGTGGCCAGAAGAAGGAAATAGCAATTAAATGAAAGAAAATTGCTGCTGTAACTTGGTACATTGTTTAAGGACAGGGCAAATAGCTTATAATGAAACTGTGTCATTCACAGCCTTTCATGTGAAACATTTTGAATGATTTTCTACTCAGTCTTTGATGGCAGCAGCCTCTGCATTTTCCAAGCATCAGAATCTGAGATCTAACAGAAGCGCAGTTCCAGTCTGAAGAGATGAGCAGCAGATTGGGGGTTTTGTTGTTGTTCGGAAGGATGGGCGGGAATCGCTCTCTCCTGGAGACTCAGCTGCTGCACTGGGTATGCTCTGAAGAGTGGCCTGGAAGGTCAGCCTGGTAATCTTTGGGCAACCAGGATTTGTGTTGTGTTCCTCTAGGTCTCTGGTCTCTGGTTGGAGCTTCATTTCAGTTTAGGTCACCAGCTTACATCTTTTTTTTTTTTCTTCTCTTCTGACAACCTGGGCTTGGAGCATCCTGCTGCTGGAGGAGAGTATTCAGAGATGTGCCCATAGCAGCAACCTGTTTGGCTGTCTAGTTATTAACGGCTACTCTGTTTGGAAGCGCTGTGGTTTTGATTTTTGTTTGTCTTGTTTTTGTGGTGCACTAACACGTCCATGGGGCATCTGCAGCGTGCTCTGCATTTTCCGAGCATCAGAATCTGAGATCTGACTGAAGCACAGTTCCCAGTCAGCAGAGATGAGCAGCAGGTTGGGGGAGAGGGAGAAGTTACAGTGAGTCTGCAGGGTACTCAGGCAAGCTGTCACTGTCCCCCAGTGTCACATACACTGGCTTTCTCATGCAAGCACATGTAAGCCTCGGTAGTGGGTTCCTCCTGGGCCATTGCTGGTGTTACTCCTCTGTGGACGATGGAGCACAGACACTGTTCACACACACACACACACACACACACACACACACACACACACACACAGGCTCTTGTGAAATGCTTGTGGGGAGGATGGAGCAGAGAGCTAGGGGACACAAATGGTAGAGCCAGTGTCCTTGGGGAAGAAGTTGTCCGGTGTCCTCATGAGGGTAAAATGAGCTGGACCTGGCAGGATCATCAGGAGTTTACTACATGAAGAAAGAACTCCCCACCTGCAGGTTGGTTAGGATACCTTTAAGGAACTGCTTAGCACCCCACCCTGTCCTCAGATCTAATACATGTTAGTGATTAATACATCAACTTGAAGCAGAGAAAAGGAAATTGTATAGTCTTCTAAAAAATGTTTATGTTCCTGGCGTAAAATTTTCTTTTTCCAGTGCAGTGAGTTGGAACAGCTATATTAATTTAAAATGTCACTGTGAGTAAGATCATGAAGGAAAGAGAAGTGTTCTCTTATTGAAGTGGCCTCACTGTTGGGGTTGACTACAGCTCTGCGGCCGCTCCACATGATTAAGGGCAGAATTGGTATTAAGGTCAACAGATTAGCAGAAAAGAGGGGAGATTATTATCTTTTCATTATTTTAGAGAAGGACCATCTGCCCATGGTAGATGATGAGCGTTGAGTTTCTGCTTGTCCTGGGTGACAGCCCTGGGCTTCCACCCCTCCTGATGGACCTGGCTTAGCTTGTTCTTCTGGTCATTCTTTGAGACATTGCTTTAAAAAGTGCCCCTGCAGTTTAAAAGAATGGAGTCGCATGCTATCCACTTGGCTGGTTTTAATTTAGAAGTGGGTTCTAGACCCCCCTGCTTATTTTTGCTTTTTGTCCCACTTCTCCTTGCTTCCCACCCTGGTATCACTAACAGGTATAATGCTCTCAGACAGTTCAGCGTGCAGTGAGCTGCTCTGACCAGAAGATGGGAAAGCCATCTCCATCCTTACTGTCAGTACCAGGGCGCACCAGGGCCAGTGCTGGACCAGATTCTTTTGGCTTCTCCTTATCTAGCACGTGAAGATAACTTTACCAGGCGCATTCTGTCCGTGGGAGTGACAGGGGAAAAGAGGGTCGAGTTCTCACTCCACCCTCACCCAGGAGAAGCCATGCATCCCTTTCGATCCGATGCCCTCTCCACGTGAGGTTTTGCATGATGTGGCATGCCAGCTGGTGTGGTCAGCGTGCGGGAAGGCTCTCTTTGTCCAGTGCATGGCTGGTGCGGAACAGTGGGGCTCAAGTGATGCGGTTGGGTGTCCTTTTGTGTGAGACGGTTGTCAAAGGGACCCCTGTGTTCCCTCTTGTCCTCTGTGCCTGCCACTGCACACGGGCCTGTGACTGTCAGACACTCGGGAATTGACTCCATGAACAATGACAGCAGCCTTCCTTGTGAGGGCCCGCCTTCACTCATTAGTTCTTCTACCAGGGCAGACTGATGCTGATGCTGCTTCTGTTGGGATGGGAGACGGGGTTTATCTAGTGTGTTTACCCTGTTGCTCCAATGAGCTCTTAAAAAATTTTCTAACTTCAGGGGATACAGCTCAGTAGATAGTGTTTGCCTAGTGTGCGTGAAGCAGTGGGTCCTATGCCCAGTACCACATAAACCGGATGTGATAATGCGCCCCAATAATCCTAGCAATGAGGAGGTGTAGGCAGGAGGATCAAAAGTTTAAGGTCATCCTCATCTGAGGCCAGCCTGGACTACATGGGACCCTGTCTCAAAGGAAAAAGCATAGTAATTGTGTCCCACAAGCCGAGTCCTGTCGTCTGAAGCAGGACAGCTGCCCGCAGTGCACACGGTACTGCGGTCTTGGTCTTTCTGCCCAACGCTTCACATTTCAACGCACAGCTCCAGGGTGGATGGGCATATCATTCTTTTGGTCATTTCAGTCCCCACACCAGAACTTCAGACTTTCAAGGGTCTGCCAGGGTAGCCAGGAGTCAGAAGTTAAGGCCGAGCCTGACCTGGCCTCTGGGATCATGTGGAAGCCACATTCAAGGAAGACTCCGAGAATTGTGATTTGGAAGAGAAGACCAGGCACCTGCAGGTTTCTTCCCGGAACCGGAACCAGAACCAGGATGCAGCTACACAGCAGGGGTTCACTAAACTCCTGGGTCGGAGGCTTTTGACTCAGTGTCCACAGCACAGCATCCACCTTGTCCTAGGCCTCCAGGATGGGTGGGAAGGTCCCATCATTGGGACGCTGAGGCCGGAGATTGGTGGCAGGGAGGGCTGTGGGTTTGTGATTGGAGTTTCGAAGGTGCTGCTCCTCCAGCATTTTCCTGGGTGCTGGCTCATGGGCGTTGTTTGGCCTGCAGTCTCCACACAGCCAAGGCGGGTTCTGAACGAGACTCAACACAGAATTGTCAACCTGACGTTATCAGGAGATTCTTTTTTTCTTGTTTTTCCGTTGGTGACTGGATTGTGCCATTCTCAAGTATAAACTGAAATGACAATGTTGATCATGGCACATTGTCAGAAGACTGGACATGGCACCTAGGACTCTGATGATATTTATACCTGGTCCTCTCCCAGGGGTGGCTTGCTTCCAGTGTGCAGAAAGGACGCGCTTGTCTCGAATGTGTCTCGGTGGGGAGGCCTGTTACGCCTGCCCCTTCCCCTCTCGCTCTGTTTCTCACTGGCTTCTCTTGGCTTGTTGGAGGTTTAGTGTCTATCCTGCCCACCATCAGGCGGGGATCTGGCAACAATGAACCATTTTGCCCTCCCCTTTCTCCAGCAGGGTCCCCCATGGGCAGTGTTTTCTGGGCCCTTCGAAGACCTAATCAGCCAGTTCTTTTGGAGTGCAGGTGAGAGCAGTGGCCAAGCCTGACCCTCACGTGTTTCTCCCGCATGTTTCCTCTCTGTTTTGAGATGTGTAACACGACCAGAAACAGAGGAGGGAGATTTCTGCTGTAGGCTACATCTCCGTCGCCACCTGGAGCAAGCCAGGCAGGCCATGGGGTTCTGTCTCAGCTGCAACAGCATGCGGTTAGCCAGGCGGCCCAGCCAGGCCTCAGAGCCACGCTGAGCTCAGTTGGTCCCATGAGCTGAAGTAGCTCTTTCAGGCTTCCCCCCATTCCTGTGAAGAAGCTGCAGAAGCAGGCATGACAGCAGGTTTGAACCTGTGCACTCAGCATCAAGGCTTCACTGTATTTACCTGTGATACATTTTTTGCAAAGGACCCATGGGTATGCTCGGGGTTATGGTCGGGATGCACACTTGGTGGGTGGGCGTCTCGCTCATGACACTCCTGTTTAAGCTAGCCTCAGGGTCTCCTTCCCTTACCTGTTTATATTTTCCCACGGCCTTCACGTAGCTGCTGCTTTTAAAGCGACTGGCCAGCATACCTTATGATTGTGAGCGGGGAGAAGCCGGCTTCGGCACCCCTCCCCCTTTGTTCCTGTCCCTGGAGAAGGGCTGTCACTCTGTACCACATGGAGTCACTTCCCTTCTTACAAGCCAAACACAACCTGAGAGCAGCTGAATTGTCAAGTAACATTCCTTGACCCACAGTGTACTGGAAGATGGACAGGCAGAGAGATTGGGGAATGGAGGGAGGGAGGGAGGGAGGCGAGGGAGGAGTGGATGCGAGGCTTTTAAAGTCATTGCCCCCAAACCACACTAGTCTGAGAGCCAGAGAGAAACTTTCTTCAGGTTTCATTTGATACTATGTATTGTACTGATACCTATACATGGTATACATTTATAAACTTTAGCTGGGCGGTGGTGGCGCATGCCTTTAATCCCAGCACTCGGGAGGCAGAGGCAGGCGGATCTCTGTGAGTTCGAGGACAGCCTGGACTACCAAGTGAGTCCCAGGAAAGGCACAAAGCTACACATAGAAACCCTGTCTCGAAAAACCAAATTTATAAACTTTATTTAACATTTACAAATCTGTTACATTTACGATTTGAAAGTCCACAGTGACCTCTTAGGGGAGAAACTCTGAGGTGGAGGGTACATGCATTGAGGACATTTCCTCGGCCCTTTTTGGCCTGGGGTTGGCTGCCAGCTAGACAAAAGTAATCATCACCCATGGCACATGTAGTGCTTGTTAATTCTGGTTGTTCCCTTGCGAGGAATGAAACCCTGGTTGCCCGGCATGCCAGTCTAACTACTGAGCCACGACCAGCTCCTGCTTGTTAATTCTCAAGTCTCATTTTAGGGATTCAGCTCCTCTGCAGCCTCCTTTGGAGAACCAGAGACTTGGGTCGTTAGCATGTCAGGTTCAGTTCAGGGTGTTAGCATGTCATGGTAGCATGTCAGGTTCAGTTCAGGGTGTTAGCATGTCAGGTTCAGTTCAGGGTGTTAGCATGTCAGGTTCAGTTCAGGGTGTTAGCATGTCAGGTTCAGTTCAGGGTGTTAGCATGTCATGGTAGCATGCCTTAGGAACAATGTTGGAAACACATTTCTTCTGGATCATGGGTAGGAATATGCTGGTAGAGGAAATGCAGACAAAGGAACCATGGAGCATTTTCTTCTCTGATGATAGCTGCCATCAGTTTCTGCTTGTGTTTCCAAACTACACCACTTCAGTGGTTTATGGGTGTCACATCTCCGTGGTAGAGGATCTTATAGAGCTGAAGAATTGCGGCTGTCTAACAGAGTCATCTAGGGCAGTCCCCTGGGGCATTAGGATCGTGTAGTGTTTACCAAGGTCACTGGGCTGGTGTATGATGGCTTGTGACCATCTTGAAGCCTTAGGGGCTGTGTGACCATAGTGTGGCTGTGTAGTCTTTTGTGTTCATAATAGTCAGAGTCCCAAGAGGTGTGATTGTTGGACTGTGAAGGTTCTCTGGATGCACTGAGACTGGAGAGTCAGTTGTAAAATCATGGTGGCAAGGGGTATGTGGTGCCCACTTCTGGGGAGCTAGTGACTGGGCGAGGGCCTGGCCTTCTGGTCTTCTTGCCTGCCTTGCCTTGGGGCAGTTTTGTTATCTCTTTACCTTCCCATTCATTCAATCAAATGCTCATTCATCCTATAGATGTTTAGCAGAACGCAGTTTATTTCTGATGTTCTGCATAGTGGAGTTCTCTCTCTGGATCATAGTTCTGCTAGCTCCTCTCTGCTGCTGTAGTCTCAGGCCCAGGATGCTTCCACTGTCTTTCATGGAGAAGCACGCGGGCCTTTACAGCTTGGGTGTTCTTTGCTGTGCTCCTGGTTTCCAGTGGCTCCTGCAGTGGCCACAGCTCCCCTTCAGCCTGATGTCTTAGTTACATTCTTGTACCTTGATAAAGCCCTCTGACAGAGGCAGGGAGGGAGGGTTTATTCCGAACAGCCAGTGAGGGGAACGGATACAGAAGAGGGGTTTACTCTGTCTCACGGTTGGAGGACTCAGTCGATGATGGCTGGGGAATCAAGGCAGCAGGAAGTTGAAGCAGCTGGTCACGCCATACCCATAATCAGAAGGCCAAGAGTGATGAACACATGCTACTGTCCGTTCCCGTGCCAGGGATGTAGTAGGGTCCCGGATCCTGGTGAGGGAATGGTGCCACCCACAGTGAGTGGGTCTCCCCCGCTCAGTTATAGGCTGGAGATAATTTCCCACCGGTGTGCCCAAAGGCCTGTCTCCTCGGTGTTCTAGATACCGTGTAGTTGATGTCACTGACGACCAGACCTGACCAGTGGGGTGACGGGGGCAGTAGTGCCATCGTTGCTGCCCACTTAGAGACAACTGCACCCACTTCTGATGTGTTGCTAGCAACACTTGAACTTGAGAAATAAAAATATTTAACGCCAGAGCGCGTTTTAGGAATGTGAAGTGTCCAATGCAGTTAAGCAGGAGCCTCTGATTGGCAGCTGACAGACAAAGCCCACAGCAGGCTGGGCACCCGGCGGGAAAGAGGAGGAGGTGCTTAAGGTGAGTAGGCAGGTGGCATGTGATGATGCAGTTCCATTCTTTGGCAGTGTGCTTTATGATGGGGTTTACTCAGGCGTTTTCTCTGTGGCTTATAAGGAAGGCGGAGTTTTAATACTGTAAAATATTTGCTTTACAGGATAAAATTTCTAATGCCACCCATGTCATAACATGAGGACTAAATGGTGCACTTGGAGTTAGGCTGAGGTGTGTGAGCTTGATCACAGCCACTGACAAGTGCACATGCACTCTCCAGGTTCTGGTTCTGAGGATTCGGGCTTCACCATCTATCTGCTGACCCGTTCTCCGGCTCTCCCATCTGGATCCCCAGGGATCTGGTGGCCTCACCACTTACAAGGGTGCTCAATGAACTGCAGAGAGGAGGCCATAGGGAGGGGCTGAGAGCAACCTGCTGGCCCCAGTTTCCTTATGTTTACAATGAGACATCTCCTGCCTTGAAAGGAAACACGTTCTCAGCTGCTCTGTGCTGGCAGAATGTAGGCTTTTGCTGGCACACACATTCACATTTTAAAGACAGCTGATCTCCACAGTGCATGAGAGTTTTGAGTCATTTTTCTTGACTAAGGCAGCTCCGGTCTCTTAGCAGGCAAAGCACTCCGGTTCCCTCAGGCCCAGTCATTCGGCCTCTGTTTTCCAGGTGGGCCAGTGCTGACCAGTGCGGAATTTCAGCTCTGTGAACTTCCTAGGCATGACTGTTCATTTGTCCTAGATAAACCTATGGCAGTGACAGTTCGCTTTGGATGTGTAAGGCCAAGTACGTCACACAGAGATCATTCATCTTAAATATTAGATCTGTTAGGGGCTCGGGATCAGTGACAGAGTGCTGGCTTGGGTGATGCAGAAGGTCTGGATTGTATCCCAAGCGCTGCCCAAAAGAAGTGTGTGTGTAAGTGTGTAAAATCCTAGCACTTAGGAGGCAGAGGTAGATGTGTGTGTATGTGTGTGTCTGTCTGTAATCCTAGCACTTGGGAGGCAGAGGCAGGTGTGTGTTTATGTCTGTGTCTGTGTGTCTGTCTGTGTGTCTGTGTGTCTGTCTGCAATCCTAGCACTTGGAAGGCAGAGGCAGGTGTGTGTTTATGTCTGTGTCTGTGTGTCTGTCTGTGTGTCTGTCTGCAATCCTAGCACTTGGGAGGCAGAGGCAGAGGCAGGAGGGGACTGCTTCAGTACCTGCCTCAGCTGTGTAGCCAGTTTGTGACCAGCCTGAGTTACATAGGACCTTGTCTTCGTAAAAAATAAAATCTGTGTTTCTACATATTTACTGGGTGTCTCTGTGTTTAATTTGATAAAACGTGAAGATCAAATGCTGTCGTTGCATGTGTGAAGTGTGAATAGTTTTCAGGACCTAGGCCTACGTGGCCTGCCTTTTTACTCCCCAGTGTTTCCAGCATAAATAGGAATCTTGTTTGGTTGTTTGTTTGTTTTGTTTTGTTTTTGAGACAAAGTTTCTCTGCCCTGGCTGTCCTGGAACTCACTCTGTAGACCTGACTGGCCTCGAACTTCAGAGATCTACTGTGCTGGGATTAAAGATGTGAGCCACCACCGCCTGAGGAAGCCATCTTTACTCAGGTCAAAGTTAGCCACACACAGGACATTGCTGGAGGCTTCCTTTGGGATGTTAGCAGGACCGGGGAGGTCTGAGGGACTTCACTAAGTGTCTCTTCCTAAGGGAAGGTGTGTTTTCTGGTGAATCTGGACTTCTACCAGATCCTCGTGGATTCTTCTCTTAACTTCTGTTCTTGACATGGGCAGTTGAGTCAGAACTTTGCTTCTGCACACCTGGGTCTATAGTCCTGTGGAGCTGTCATTGGTCTGTGTGTCTGACCCCTCATTTTCCCTCTGGACGGGTCCTGAGGCTGAGTACTTGGGTTCAGTTCTGTTCCCCGCGTTGTTCTGGACCAGCACTGGGCTTTCATGCTCTTTGGAGCTGGCAGGGGACCTGTTGCCTTATTTGCCTTTCATAGGCCCCCCACCCCGCCTCCAGCACGCTTCTGGAACTTTCTGCTTCTCCCTGAAGCAGCAGAGGTGGCTTTCAGGAAAGCTCCGATTCCACCACACCAAGGGCTGGGTCTGCAGGCAGCCTGCCCATGCTCACTTTTTCTTTCCCGTGAGTGGACAAGTAGAGATTAGAATGTTTCCTGTTGGTGGAGATTGTAACTCTGAGAGCAGCCACTGGGACTTTGAGAGGGAGTGACCACTGATGAGTAGAAACCACTGTCCCTTTCATCAACCACAGAAGAAAAAGGCTTTAGAGTGCCAGGAGACCTGCAGGGGAGCAGGGCCGGGCCGGACCCAGCCTCTCGCCCTGGTGCCTTCGTCTCACCCGCCTGTCACTGTCATTCAAGGCACTGACCTGATTGCTAGACTGGCTCCGCTGCTGGGTCCCAGCAAGCGGTCTCAGCAGCAGCCAGCACATCCTCTGGTCCCTTGGCCAGGCTGGGTAGAGTGAAAGCCTGTGGCAGCCAGCCATGTGCTGACTATACTGAGCCGTGTGCAGTGACTACTACCCCATTGAGTAAAGGAATTACTGTCTGTAGTGATGCCGCTACAGGGGTCTAGAGAGCCGCCTGGAGCTTGAGAAATAAGCCTGCGGCTGCCCAGGCGCTGCAGCTGTGGGTCTCCTGTTCTCAGCCCCCACCCTACTATATTTCAGTAGTACTTCTTGAGACTACCTGCCACGGGACACAGTTAGGAACTGTGAGAGCAAGAAGGATGGGAGGGGCTGGGTCTGCACGTGGGTGTGGGTTCTGTGCAGCATGGCATTCTTGTTGGGCCCCTAGCAGAGCAGTGATATGAGGAGCCAGTGTGTTGGGCTGTCCACTTGGGTAAGGTCCGGACCGCCTGGCCCTGGGTGTGTGGGTCTGAAATGGTCGCTGTTAAGTTGGCTTCTGCTGACACCCTCCTGCTGCTATTGCGTGGTTTATTTTTTCTCCTGTCTGGATCTACTCTTGGTTTCAAGAAGTTGAAATCGATGGCTTTATATCCAGAGTTCTAAATTCAGCCACATAAACACTCTGGGCCTGGGCTGAGGGTTTGGCACAGACTCCGGGCTGCTATTTTAGATATGCCAGAAGCCTTGGAAGTTGTTCACTGTGGGCTCTTCTCCATTTAGGCTGTGAGCTTGGGATCTCAGCCCGCTGAGGTGGGGGTGCCCGGAGCACTGGGGGAGGGGGTCACAGTAAGATCTGTAGCCACAGAAAACCTGTCCAGATGGTTCCGAGGCCTTGGTCACTTTGGTGAGAGGCCAGATCTGGGGCCCCGAGTCTGCCCAGCCTGTGTGTGTAGTTAGACCCATGTGGCTAACTATGGAGCTGTCACCTCCAGGGACAGGCCAGCCTTTCTACCTGTGGATACTGCTGTTATTGTTTGTTATTCTAGGATTGGAAAGGGTATCATTTAAAGTTCTGTGGCTAGGCTGTGTATATTGGAAGAAGATGGCATTCAGCAGTGTACGGACTGTCCTGACAGCCCCGTTCAGTAGACTGTTGCCCCGCAGAGTAGTGGAATTAATGTCTATAGAGATGCGTATGTGGAGGGATAGAAGAGCTATAGCATCCTGATGCAGTCACTTGGGTGTACCCTCACCTCCCCAGGCTCTGAGGAAACCACAATTGGCTTCTGGTCTTCTTTTTCATTTCCACGTCAGGTGTACAAGGATGAAATGACTGTATATGAGCATGTGACCATAACAGGGTCACGTGACAGGAACTGGATTGTAGATGCCCAGGAGGGCTCAGTAGATCCTTCCTGCTCTGGGTTCGTCTCATCTGCAGAGGGCCTTGCAGAGGAGTCCGGGGACCTTGTTCTGGGGGCCCTTGTTTCTCCCTTCCCATGCTCCTCTGGTTCTGAGTGCGGCCTTCACTGCATGGACTCCTTCACCCTGTTCTGCCACTCCACTCACGAGGAGGAACACTGGGCGGGGCAGCTTGCAGACGGCAGCTAGTGGCTGGTGGGACAGGACCAGAGATTAAGCTCCTCAGTGTAGACAGACATTCAGTGTATTGTGAGTTTGTCAAAGAAACAAGCACCCAGAGGCTGGCCAGTGAGCTGCAGGGCGGTGTGACTTACCAGAAACTACCAAGATTTCCCAAGAGACTGAACCAATGAAACAGAATAATCCCAGACCCCAAGTTGCATGTTGAGCTCTGTTTTGACTATGTAACCAATGGGACTTTCGTTTTTTATATTATAGCTCAAACTCAGGGTGCTCCCTAGTGGGGAGCCTCTATGCACGGGTACACTTTTAGCCCTCAGGCTTTGCATCCATCATGAGGGCGCTGCACCACCTTCCATAAGACCTGCTGCTCCAGCAGGCACCTAGATAAGACCTGCTGCTCCAGCAGGCACCTGGTCTCTGTCCACGCTTGGCTCATCCTTGATGGCTCCTCTTCTTCAAGTCTGCATGCTTCTGCTTTCTCCATATCCCAGGTTCACATCACATCTCTGTCTTTTCGAGAGCAGAATGTGACTCCTGTCCCATCTTCCCACCCTTCAGAGCCCCGGGTGACTCAAGCAAACTGTCCCAATACCAAGGCCGTACTGTTCTTCATCCCACCCCACCACACCCCCGCCGTGCCCTCCTGTGCCCTCCTTTCCCACATTAGCCCCAGCCTCTCCTTCCTTAGCTTCTAAATGTCAGTACTTGAGAGACCACCCCTGACCGGCACACCCCACAGCTAGTCTCCCAGACAGCCCCCGCGGCTCGCCGGCCATCCCTCCACCCACCATCCTTTATGTTGTTCACACTCTGCCTAGTTAATTACTCGGTAGACAGACTGAGTGCCGGTTGCACATGTCTGTGACCTAGTTCTTGTGCTCCATATGTTATACCACATTTATTTTAGAACCTGGCCTGTGAGGAGCCTGATTTGCTCAGGGTTATAGTATTTGCCGGGGCCAGGCCTATGCTCAAGCATATATGACCATCCCAGCAGAGCTGTATTATGTCACTTAGGTACAGACACCCAGGGAATGAGGCTGGTGCAGCTGGGGCACCTTGCTGGGTGAAAGTGACCAAAGGTGACAGGGTGGAATATTGCAGGGAGACCCTGCGGGCATGTTGGATCACTAGAACACAGAGCCCGGGGATTGTCGAGCTGGGCATAATGACTGCCTGTGTGGCTTTTCTGTTGCTCTGATGAAACATCACGACCAGAATCGGTTTATGGCAGAGTTTATTTTTGGCTTACGGTTTCAGAGGGATCAGAGTCTATTGGTGGGGTGGGGGTGGGGGGAGCCATGGCCATGGCGGCAGGACCACAGAGCTGAGAGATCACATATTTAACTGTGAATAGGAACAGAAAGCAAACAGGAAACGGGTTGTCATTTCCCTCTTAATTCTCCAGAAGAGCACCATCAGCTAGGACCAAGTGTTCGAAGCCTGTACCCATGTGTGCTATTCAGGTGTGGAACAGGCTGCAAGTGAGACCTGTGGCAACAGGAAGGTGTCGTTCTTTGCCGAGGGTGCCAGGTTAGCAACAGGTCTTGAGGAGGCCTGGGGGTGGTCAGTGACAGACACCCCAGCCCTCAGGTGGCCTTGCGGGGCGTGGAGACGCAATGCCCTTGATCCTTTCTGTTCCTCAGAAAGAGCTGGGGCTGTAGTCTTTCTCCCTGAGGAGCTGTAGCCTGCCCGGGGAAGATGCTCATAGCAAATGCCTTCATCACCTGGGTGACGGCAGTGAATGAAAATTGGATGGAATGAGGGCACAGGCTTCAGAGCTGCCAATATTTTAGTCGGAATATTGCAGCCTCTGCTCACCCAGCACACATCTTTCTTGAGGAAATGTGGAGCATGGACATACCAAGCTCACACAGGAGGCCGTGGTTGCTGCCCCTGGCTCCCCTCAGCTTGTGAGCTCTGGCCTGGGTTTTCACGTTTAGAGGAATATTTCCCTCCTTTCCATTCTCACATCCTCACATTTTCCACTTTTCCTTGTCAGACTTGTGTTCTCAAGGCATTCCTGATAGGCATGCAGCCTTAGGCATGCTCCTAGAACACCTTCCCAAGAAGGGCACCGTGGGGGGAAAGTCACTAAAGGGAATCCTGTGTCCCTGAGTCAGTTCCTTGAGTCCTTGAGATCCTGCCTCAGCCGGTGCCTTTTGACTGGAGACTGAAGGGAGAAGAGAAAGGACCTCTACTGGAGAAGGATCTTGAGCCACATCAGGGCTCGGGAAAGACGCTTGGGGTTGAGGCTGTGGTGTGGTCATACCTGCAGGCTGGGCGGGCATGGCGGTACCTTGGTGACATGACGTTTGCCACTCTTCAAAGGAAAGGTCTTGTAAATGGGGAAGGTGTCAGGGATCTTGGGGAGGGAGCCATCTTGTTTGTGAATCTTTGGGGCCACCGAGGAGCAGCTGGAACTCACAAGGGAACCTGGCAGTCATCTTGTACCCCTGAGGACTGGGTTTGCTCATGGATTACTCCACTGGCAGTGGAGGCTGTTGATAAGAAATTGCCGTCCCGCCTCACACAGGTCTGGAAGTCATTGTTGCCTTGGGTATTAGGCACTGTGCCTCAGAGCTCTGACTCCTCTGGAGGTACCTTGTCTCCCTCCCCAGCAAGGCTTTGATAGGGCCCGGACCTGACTTCCCCGCCTCCTGGTCTCTGGGCAGACTTGCTCTCTTTTTTTGTTCTGTTTCCTATTTCAGGGCTTTGCAAATGTTCTCAGGTTAAAAAAAAAAAAAAAATCATGTCTGTTGCTAAACAGAGTGCATTTCTAAAAAACCTTTGCAGAATTTAAGGTTCCGAGAGCATTCCAGTCCCTGAGACAGTGTTTGGTGTTTTGTTGTTTTTTTTTTCTTCCCTCACCTACAATTTCAGTTTCCTTTTTTTTTACCCTGGCGGCAGCTTCTCTGTGAGTTGTGGCTAGAGCTTGTATCTATGGTCCTTGAAGCCAAACAAGGTGGAGTTGGGGTGCATGAAGTCACTGTGGTTCTGCAGACCTGGCTTCTAGTACCTTATCTCTGGCCTTGGCTCTGCTGGGGCTTGTGTCCACCAGCCAAATGATGCAGTTTGGACTGGGGGGGGAGGGGCAGTGATAAAGAATATTATAAGCCATTAGCTCAAGGTTCTGAGGCCCCAGGAAGGCACCCAGTGGAGCTATATGGAGTTGAAGGCTTCCCTAGAAACATGCCATTTGTAGCCAGGCTCCTCCAGGCTACAGGTGAGAAGCCCGTGGGTCCTGGCTGCCTGGGTTCCAGTTCAGTCATCTTGCTTATTCTCTGGTCCCTGCTGGACCTTGCCTGGGCACGGTGCAAGGGTCGGCTCACCAGAGGGTCTTTGTTTTAAGATGCTTGTTATCATATCACATGGATCTCCCCCTCCCCCACCCCCGTGTGTCCATGCTTATGTGCTGTGGGTTGAACCAAGTGAAATTGTCATTGCTTGGGCTCTTGTGACCAACACTAGCCGTCAGAGGGACAAAGCCTACTAGTGAGTGATAGTTCTGAGGAGGCTGTGCTGAGACTTTCCAAGTTCCAGTCTCCAGGGTCCCGGAAGCTGTGCCTGTGTTTCAGGCAAGGTAGGGAGATGGATGAACCTGGCCTGGCGTGGTGCAGGGGGTAGGTCAGGGCTGTGTGGGGGTCGGGGCAGGCCTGACTTTCCATGCTTGTCTGAGCTGGGAGATCATCTTCTTTTTATGTCCGATCTTTGGTCACATCCAGCTAGCTCAGCATCCTCGGCCTCTCAGATAAAGGAGGGTTCAGGATGCCTTTGGCCTCAACACTTCTTAGTCTGGAGGAACTGAGGTTAGGGGAGGTCCAGGCAGAGGCCTGGGGAGGCTGCTGTCTGCATCTGTCCACAGTGGAGTTGATGGCATTGTAGTATTTCTAAAGTGGGTGGCCCCCATGGGGATGTGTGGTGTCTTCTGCTGAACCAGGTCCTCTGTGGCCCTCCGTGGGGCAATAGCTGCCCTTCGAGCTGCTCAGAAGGAGCATGGAGGCCGCCCCGGCCCTTCAAGCCTAGTCTGTGGCCTTCCTGCTTATCATCTGCCAGCACATGCTACAGTTGAAGTGTGTCGTCATGAATCTTGGAGCTCATTGTGGGCAATGCAGTCCTTCCTTGTGTCCACTTGGGTATTATTTATAATCCACTGGTCATGGGTATTATTTATAGTCCACTGGTCATGATCACTAGAGACCAGTGAAGGAACCTGATGTCACGTTACATGTCTAATCTGGAATCCCGGTAGTCACTATAGGGGGGCCAGGACACAGCACCCACTTTCTTTTGTTGAACTGAATAAAGACTGTTAAATTCTGGGAATGTAGCTTGTTAGAGCACTTGCCTAGCATGCAGGAGGTCCTGATTGGATGCTCTGCGCTTTAATAATAATAATAATAATAATAATAATAATAATAATAATAATAATAATAATAATAATAATAAAAGCCTAGCACTAGGTTGGTGATGAGGAATGATGAAAGTTTCTTGTCCTGAGCCACAGTGGTGAACACCTGTGGTATCAAGCAGGAGCCAGGTAGCCTGGCCCACACCCATCAGAGGCTCGGTGGAACCCACAGCCTGTCAGTGGTAATCTCTGCCCTACCGTTAAATTCTAGCCCAGTAGCACTTTATCTAAACAACTGATATGTGGAATGTGTATTCCAGGGAGTGGGGTGTTAGGTGGGGCACAGCAGTTCCTTCTGTGACATTGTGTGGAGATTGCAAGCATGCATCACACTCAGTTTTATTCCTTGCAGGGGGTTGAATCTTGGACCTAGCATAGGCTAGTAGCCAAGCCCACAGACATCTGTGACTTTTGTGTCCTCCCCATTGGGAAGATCCGTGGAAAGTGTGTGTAGACATATCCAGAGTTGTTCCTTGAAACAGGTAGCTGCCCTGGAGACTGAGGGAGACAGAGATGTGGTCTGCCCGGGCCCCTTCCTGCTGGGTTGAGGAAGTTTCTAGGTGGGTGTTACATAGCCTGCATTTCCAGTGCTCTCTGTTGCACAAGGCTCGGCCACTGAAAAGCCACACAGAGAAAGGTGGCAGAAGCTTGCCATGCAGATGTCTCTGACTAAAGCACCTGTTTCTTTTCTTTTGGTCTGGAGTACGCCAACTTTCCCTTCAGACTGGGCAGACATTTTTAAAAGAAAGGTTTCTTAATGAAAGCTGTGTTAATTCTTTAGTGTTTAGGTTTTTTTCTTCACCAATTAAGTCAAATATTTTATTACCCTAGCTGCCACAAAAATGAACATACCGTTTGAACGTGGATGTATTGACAGATAAAAAGATGCCCCACAATGCCACAGCGCTTTTGTAAGGATGCATCTTGTCCTCTGCAGCCTCTGCAGGCCACCCGGCTCCTCCTGCTTGGACTCCCCCGAGCAGAGATCTCCCCCGAGCAGAGATCTCCCTAGACACCAGGGTTTCTCTGTCACTGCAGGTCCAGTGACATCTGGCCAGCGTTGGTTGCAGCCTCTTTGGTGTCGGGGGGACTGTCTTTTCCTGGTCTGCTTGGTTTCATCTAAGCACCTCTCACCCTTGTCCAGCATCCTACGGGGGAGCAGCAGGCCGTTGCTTCCGGCCCTGACTCCTGCTGGGTCTGAGCGTCGTGTACCCTTCCGAGAATGATGACCACCTTGACTTTGAATGTGGTGTGAGTGACTTTGCTTTCTGCAACTGACGAGATAACAGGAGTCATTTGAGGAAGACTCGGGAGTGAATTACATTGGAAAGTGTAACCTGTGGCTGCCTTGTGGTGGCCATTACCGCAGGCTGTCATTTCTGACAGGAAACGGCACACGGGAAGTGTGAAAGTCATGTGAGCAAAGCCATGGACAATGGTTGTGGGCTTGTCAGGTGTGAGGCAGGCTGGGGGATAAGCACCATGGCTGAGTCCCCCAGGACCGAGGGACTCCTCGTCTTTCTGACACACCCCAACCCACCCTGGCTGAATCACCTCTCTGGTGTCTCTCTGAGGATCTTCACATCCCGCAGAGACTCCGTCTGCACCCTGCAGTCTTGTAACCAGTTCTGCTTAGCATCTGTCTTTTTCTTCTCTGTGAGATTTCAGAAAGGTAACTGTTGCAGATGAAAAGCTGGCCTGCCACAGGGGCAGGTCCAGGCAGGTCAGGCTTCTGCCACAGTGTCTCCGCATTGTGCCGAGAATCGGGAAAGCCGTCAGGTCTGCTGTGGACCTGAGGAAGGCCTGGAGCTTGAGCAGGGGGAGGAAAGGACAGCACGAGAGACCTTCAGCGTTGCTGGGGTGTGGATTACACACCGCAGCCTTGAGGCCAGAAAGTGTGAAGTTGGGCAGGTCATGGCCTCCAGGGTAGGAGTAAGGTAGGGGGCTGGTATGACTCTTCATTAGTGCCCTTTCCTCCCTTCCAAAAATGACATCTAGGGGACATTTTGATTTTGCTTTGATTTGCACCTCACATTTCCATCTTCTATTGCAGATGCTTTCGTGAACAGCCAGGAATGGACACTCAGCCGATCTGTACCGGAGCTCAAAGTGGTGAGTGGCACCTCTAGCCTGTAGGAGGGAGGCACTTAGAATAAGCAGGGTGTGAGATTGCAAGCTTGCCCGTACCTACTCCATTCTGTTTCCTGGGGCCTGAAGGGTGGGACGTGCTCTCTCTGGGGCGTGTGCACCTGGCAAGGCTCTCACTGGCGATAGGAGCTAGAACTTTGAGTGTGCCTGGCAGAGCCATAATTGCCATCCAGAAGGTGGTGGTCTGTGTACAGGACTAAAGCATTATCTCTGTGCATTTCCCCCACCCCGCTCGGAGCCGCTCTGTGTCTGCGTCACACACATACACTTGTATGCACGTGCCACCGTGGGCTTAACCTGTCCCTTGCTGGGTGTTATGACAACGTCTGAAACAAGCCATTCATAGTCATAATTTTTAAAAAGTAATGACTATTAATACAATTGTGAACTCTTGGCATAAGTCAAGAGTTCTGCTTTTAATAAAAGCAACTTCAGCAGAGCTAAAGCTTATCGCTGGCTTCTGTGAATGTCCACGACAGTCGTCTCTTAGAGCTCGGCTCCATTGCATGCCTCTGACCTTAGCATGGAGGGAAGGGACAAGCCCACATTTTAAATAGTAGTGTTGTTCGTCATGAGATGTGGGGCTCTTGGTTGTGTTTGTACGCATGCATGCACACGCGCACACACGCACATGCACGCACTCCTGTTTGCCCTGTGCTGGCCTCTAACTTACCTGCTGGAAGACAGATGAGCTCCTGCCTGTTAGCAACCTTTGGATGGTGGAGGACCTCCATGTGGGCTGCCCACTCACTGTGCATCTCCTCATTTAGTTCACTCTTTGTCCAACCACTTTCCCAGTGACCTGTCGGAACCTCCAAGGTCCCCCATACCTGCTGTCCCAGCCTCAGTGATGCAGAGAGGATGGGATAAGGATTTTTGTGTCTCACACCTGAGATGGAAGTAAGCCACTTCCTCCAGGACACTGGTGTGTCTCAGCAGTGCCTGCCTATGGCGTTGTTCCTTTATGGAAGCCAGCCCTGAGCCCCGACGTAGCTCCCTCACCTGTCTTCTGTCTTTCATAGCTACTATAACTTGCACAGTATTAGCGTGTTCTGTAAATACCTGATGAATGAATGGCAGAGGGTGCCCGTGCCAATAACAGGACCGTTTCGTAAAGACTGGCCAGTTTCCGATCCTCCTGGTGGGGACCCCAGGTGCCGACCCCTCTGGTTCTACAGTCAGTGATAACCCACAAGGCCAGGGTGTTTGCCCAGACGTTTAGGAGGCTGCATGACTTCTGGGCATCCTCTGCCTGCAGGTCCCCTGTAATTACAGCCTTCAGTCCTGACAGTTACCCCCGGAGGGGCAGGGCCTGTTGTCAGCCTCTGTCACAGATGAGGTCTGGGGCGTGAAGAGCTTCCTCGGAAGCCAGCCCTTCCCTGGAGAGCCTCCTGTGTGTCTGTCCCCACTATTGCTGGAGTGGCCCCAGGTGACCGGTGAAGTCAGCACAGTGGTGGGGATGGGGTGGGGTGGGATGCCACGCTGCGCTTCAACTTCCAGGCAGCTCAAGAGACGGCTGGGGACCAGGTGTTACTGGGGGCTGTCTTCCCGAGAGCCTGCCTGAACTAAAAGGTGTTGCAGGGTTCGGGGCCTGAGTGGGTTTTGTTTGGCTGGTTTGGGCTTTTTAAGACAGTATCTTACTTATGTACTTAGCTACTGTGTAGCCCAGGCTAGCTTTTAATTTACCCTCTTGCTGGCTCAGCCTCCCAAGTGCTAGAATTAAACAGGCTTGTGACACAACACCTGGTCTGGTCCACATACTCTTCTCAGCCAGTAATAATTGGGGGTGAGTGCTACCAAAAGCTTATTTTCCGCTATGTGACATTCTGTTATACGAATATGGCAAGTATTGATATTTAAAGAGTCAGTGTAGAGTTCTTCTAAATGTGACTTTCTTCTAGCTGGGCCAGCCTGAGGCTCTGCACTTGACTTGTCCTGTAGTCCAGGGCTCCTCCGTGGTTTGAGGCGGGCCACGAGCTCTGCTGTGGTGTGCGCCCTCTCGTGGTGGCATCAGCAGGCACCTCGTCGTCAAGGGCACCTCAGCCCACCCTTGTGTGGTGAGGATGCTCAGGTCCGAAGAAACACGCCTTTGTTCTGTGAAGCATTTCCCTTCGCATGCCCACAGGGCTGTTATTGTTTCTGCCCTCAGGCAGCACCCGAGACTGGTGGCCCTTTGGGTCATCGCCTTGGGACCCTCAGCCCTGCCTGGAAAAGTAGCCATGGAATGACGTCACTGGGTCTCCCGGCGGACCTTTCATGGAGTGTTTCTCAGTGCGTCCTTTGGACTCCGTCAGGACGTAGAGTTCAGCGGTGCTCCTTGTGAGAGCCGTGGGCCTCTGCCGGGGCTCCTGGATGTGCTGTGGATGGGCCGTAGCTGCTGCGGGAGGCCCGCAGACCTGGGTCAGGCTGCACAGGCTCCATGCCCCGCCCGCCCGGCCGGCTGGAAGCGGTCGGCAGACCCTGCCCACAGAGCTGCCACTGTTGCCTTTGCTGGTGCTCTGAGCTGGGATTTTGAGTAAAGGGCTTCTTTTGTTCTGCAGTAGAGTGGTGTTAGTGGGGGGAGAAAACCCAGGGTGCTGGAGAACCGGGTTATAAAGGTGCTGCTCCGCTTGGCTTCCTCTGGCGGACAGCATGGCGGCAGAGCCCTGACTGATGGCTTGCACAGGTGAGACGAGGTGACAGCTCCTGTCATCAACAGGGCACCCCCTTCCTGCCCATGAAGCCCTTTGTTGCTTCTCTGCAGGTGACATTCAGGTTGTCACAGTCCCACAGGAGGGCCACATCCTAGCGGATGGCAGTCTCTGCCGGTGTTTCAACTTGAAAGAAGGCTGCTCACAGTCTGTGAGATGGGTGTGTAAGCCAGGCACCCTCCATCCGTCCGTCCGTCCGTCCCCAGCCCAGTGTGGATGGCGCTGGCCTGCTCAGGGATGTGCCATACCTCTGCCCATTGTCGCAGAGAAGAGTGGCAGGTGTCACCTCACAGAGAAAGCCCAGCTGCACAGTGCTGGGTTTCTTCCTCCAGGAAGAGAAAGTGATCTTAATTAAACATTTCATTTCTGTGGCATTTACTGGCTTGGATTTTCTCAGCTTGAAGCTTACGAGCAGCAGGTGCCCTTGAGCAAAAGAATAATTAATAGGCAGATACTCTCAAATTGTGGAGGTTCAAGGTAGGAAGATTCAGGTTGGACTTGGAAGGGAGACAGCTTTGTGCAGGAGCCGTCCACATGCTCTGGCCCTCAGCCCAGCTCTCAGTGGCAGAGAGAGCTCATTTATACTCACTAGTGGTAGTCATCCATCCATCCATCAGCCATCCACACACTGATTCCATGGGGGCTGTGCATCTTCCTTGGGCTGGGTGCCTTGGCAGGGCAGAGAACAGGACACAGTCCCTTCCCATAAGGAGTGGCAAGCCAGGTGAAGGCTATGGTGTGCTGTAGTACAGCAACAGGGCATCTTGCTGGCCCCCAGGTGAGGCTGTGGCCTGAAAGTGTCCTCATCCATCCAGGCTGCTGTGACAAGATATGGTGCCTTGTGAACAGTGAAACCTGTGTTCATAGTTCTAGAGGTTGGAAGGCAAAGGAACCTGCAGGTTTGAGGGCTGGTGAGGACTTAGGGGTCATCTGCTCTGTAGATTACAGGTAGGATGTTCTTTCCCCTTTCCTCCCTGCTGGGCCACATTCACATGTATGCTGATTTCCATGTGGATAGTGTCCCTGTGACCTGTCCCCTCTCAGAGGCCCTACCTCCTAATACATCTCCTGGGGCCTGAGGGAACACAAGGATTCAGAAACCGATAGAATTGGTTCTCAGAGTTGTGATGTCTGAGCTAGAGTAGGATTTGGGGCCATGACTAATCAGTGTGGAAAGTTGTAGTCCCCTGGAGACAGCACAGCCTATCGAGATGAGATTGGAGGCCTCTGGACCTAGGAGACAAGGCCAGGAAGTAGGAAGGCTGGGGGCCGCAAAGCACAGTGAGAGGGCTGGGCAGCTCGTGGATTTGGGGATCCTCACACAGACCAGTGAACGATAGGGGTGCTTGGGAGGGAAGAACATGGCATTGGTATATGGTCATTGAGCAAAAATTAGAATGCACAAGGCTACTGAGTGGAGGGAGGGAGGGAGGGGGGGGAGATGTAGGGCTCCTAGCACAGGCTAAATAAGAGCCCTTTCACCAGAGCCCTGGTGACAGCCTCTCTTCTCTGGTTACTGCCGGACAGTGGCACTCACGTACCCTTGCCCTCTCCTGTTGTTTTCCGCTTGCTGTGGTCACCTTGGCTGTCCCTGCCACAGCCTGACTCTTGTTTTCCTCTTGGTTGTGTGTTTCTGAGAGGCAAGCTTGCTGTCTGTGCCCCGCTCCCCCACCCCGGTTACTCCAGCCTCCAGCTTGCCCAAGTTCACCTTCCTCAGGTGGAATGTACCAGATGGCCCCGTCTGCACAGGGCTCTGGGTTGTAGCATCACGTCGGGTGGAACCTTTCCATCTTAGCATTTAGGGAGGCTCCTACCCCTGTGGACAGTTGAGCCAGTACACATGTGCCGTATAAAGCTAGCATGGGTGTTCCCGGAAGAAGGCCAGCATGCCGACACCCTAGCAGCACCCGGGACTGGTGAGGACAGGAGCAGCTAAGTCAGGCTTGACTCTGTCTCCGATAGAAATACATGCTGAATTCATTTTTCAGTCTCTCTCCAGCGTTTTGGCAGGGTGATTTAAACCCTGTGTGGGGTTACTGCGTATTTTAACTGCTGTGTGAGAAAAACTAAATAAATGGTTTAACCACTCCTAACTGTTGTCTCTCTCTTACTTTCTCTCTCTCTATTTATTTTTTTGCTGCAGGGAATTGTGGGTAACTTGGCCAGTGGCAAGTCTGCACTGGTGCACCGGTACCTGACTGGCACATACGTGCAGGAGGAGTCTCCAGAAGGTATGTTTGTTGTTGGGCAGGTGGTTAGTTACCAGCTTAGAGTTTAGGGTTTAAATTTTTTTTTTTTTTAGCATATTCTAAATCATTGATGACCCATGCCAAGGCCATAAGAAAGGCACGGAGCATCAAAGAGACTTATGTAGGCTCTCCGTCCTATAGGGCGTTAGTGCATTCACTCCAGCATTTTGAGCATTAACCGTGAGATGTTCTTGAGTGCATTTCCACTGTAAGGCATGTCCTCTCGAACCTTAGTCCAGTGCTACTCCTTCGAGTATGGCTCGGACATCTCTCTGATCTGGACACTGACCTCGTAATGCTGTTTAGTCACAGACACCAGCATTTCTAAATACAATCCAGATCACCCCACCACGTGTTTGAGTATGTTTCCCTTTATATTGTATTACAAACATGTAATAATCATTTTGCATGTGAGTTGGGCATTTCTGTTGCCATTAGACATTTTGATTCTTCCGTTGACATATCCATGTCTGACTGTGGTTCTGTTTGGTTTTTACTTTAAGGAAGATTATGACAGGGGCGATAGGAAGCCCGTGGTCCCCCCAGTCAGAGTGTAGCCCACAAGCCATTTTCTAAACTATATTTTCTCCCCATGTAACCTTTTGAAATCCAACTCTGAGACACTGAATTTCTGGTTCCTTCTTTTTCTTACTGGCTGTTCCATTCTTTGCAGATATGGACGCAGGTAACTATACATTTTCTTCATGGCAGTGCTTGTCTCGTTCTGGAGAGAGGAGAGGCACAACCTTGTACTGTAGCGCTCCCTTCCCACCGCGGTCTGTGTCTCATCCTGTTTTGTTTCATTTCACCTTTTTCTTTAAGTTCGCCATCTCACCCTGTTTCGTCCCTTAGCTGTCTTTTGAGTATAGTCCTAAGTAGCTCCACGTGTCCCCTGTAACACATGTTTTAGCCCCTTAACGCTTGTCCTAAAGACTGTGGAACCATCTAGAAAGAACAGAATTCTGAGGGCCTTGCTTGGGGCTCTGCCACCATTCTGCAGTATTTTCCAGCCATGTTGAGGAAGCCTCATGGCTGTCACGTCAGGGAAGTGCCCACTTTTCAAACTCTCCCCGTGGATCGATGATTTGGGAAGAGGACAGGATTCAAACAAAGGTTTATGAATGAGACCAAATGGACAAAGGCTCGATTTTGTGGGGACTACAGACCAGGTACTCGTAACTCATAGTGTGGAGGAGGGAGAAAGGGAGTATTTGTATCTCCCGGGTCCCGCTGAGGGCCATGGCAGGGCCTCTTTGTGCCTGAGTGTGAATGGTCATCACAGCTAGCTGGACTAGACTTGGAGTCTAGAGTGCTTCCATCTCGGGGCTCTGTGTTGCGGGATTCACTGTCGTACACTTGGTAGACACCAGCTACCAAGGGTCTGCAGCTAACCCACCTGCAAGGCAAGCATACGCCTTTTTTAGACAACCCTGTTTTGAACGTCTTCCAACATCCACAGTTCGGGGGAGGATGGCTGGAAGTTTCAGGCCAGCCCCGCCCCTGGTCTCTGTCTCATTCTGTGGCTCAGAAGTCTAGGGATTTAGAGGTAGGTTGTGCCAAAGTTGCTGATTCTAAAGGAAGAGGCAGGACCACATCTACTTCTGGTCATTATTGTGGTGTCTGTCATCTTCCCATTGGACATCCAGTTTGTCCTAACACGCCTGTGTCCAACTTGATTTATTTGCAGTGTAGAACACGGCCTTCTATTTTGATCAACACAGCGGTATCTCTCTTGAATATTCACACATCAGAAGTAGAAATGTACCCTGTGAGATGACCTCCCTGGCTGCTAACACCCCCCCCCCCATCATCTGCAGAGTAGGAGTATATCATCCCACTGGCGGACACACAGCTGAGGACTCCTGGATCTGGGAGACAGAATTCAGGATCTCTCTCACACCCTCACCCTGCCCACCTGTCCATCCTCTTGCTGTGGACCTTGTACCTAGGGCGATTGTTCTGTGTGATGGAGGAGATTAGAGCAGCAGCATGCCCGGGTGTACCCAGCAGGATGCTCAGCTCCATCTACTGTGAATGAGGAGGCCTCTGTGTGCCTGGAAGCCCCTTGGCCTAGGCAGGTCTCTTTCCCTTAGTGCTGCCCAGGTGTTCCTGTTTGGAATGTAGCAGGTAGAGCCATAGTCCTTGTGCTTCTCAAGAGCTGACAGCTGGTTTCTATTTCCTGTCCCACGAGCCATGGGTCCTACACCAGCAGCAGGAGGCAAAGGAACGTGTGTGATCAGCCTTTGGTTCCTCTACAGCTGCCTTGTAATCCCAAGCTGCTTCTGTGAGGCCTGGGAACTTAGAGCTGGGTGATGGTTGCCGTCTTTTCCCCGTGAGTTACTGTAACCGGTTACCCATGCTCACTGACACGGAGAAGCTGCATGGACAGCAGTGGGATTGGCAGCTGATTACTGTCTTTGTCCAGAGTGTGGAGAGGGAGGTGATGTGGGTCATCAGGTGTGCAGGAAGTTGTCAAGGACAGCAGTAGCTCCACCTTCCCTCCAGTGACTCCTTACCACCCAGGTGGGAGGTGCAGCTCATGGAAGAGGGACGGAGTTGGTGCCTGGCTGAAACTTAGGGTTTGGAGTGAGCTGTGTGACCTTCGATTTCTTTGTGTTCCTGTGGCCTTTCGATCTGTCCTTTGTGACACTTCATTTTCCATCGCTATGACAAGTCCCCAAGGTTAATTGCTTTAGAAAGAAAACTGGTTTATTTTTATTTTAGCCCACAGTTGGAGAGGCCGAATGTCCAAGACTGGTCAGCTCCACATTTGGAGTCTAGTGAGGCCTCGTGGTGGCCTCACAGCCAGAGCGTGTATGACAGGGTCGTGATGAGACAGGAAGCCAGAGTGTGGGACGGGGCCAGTGCTGTTCTTTCCAACAATTCTTCCAGACCCACACTCATCCCTTCTGAGAACGGAATCTCCAGTGGGTAGTTTCCCTGCACGGTTCCCCACCTGGGAAAGGATTCACCGCCTTCTGTGGTTGGGACGCAGGCTTCCTGTGTACAAACCTTTGGAGACACACACTCAAACCATGTCCAAGCCACCGAAAACCCCGAATGCCAGAGCGATCAGCTGGACAGCTGCTACTCTGCCATCCACATGGCTGTGTGTCTGCCAGTCTGCAGCTCACTGGATTCTCGTTCATGGTGTGTGTGGGGGGGTTGTTCCTCTGGTTTAATACACACATAAATATCCTTTGTTGTAATCCCGACTTGCCCCTGGGAAGTTTGGGTATTGGGAGGGATAATGTGTCACGGAGCTTAAAACAGAACTCCGCTCATTCAGGAGAGCTGCCTCTTGGCAGGAACGTTCCCGGTGCAGTCATCCCGGACTGTTCTTCAGATACCTCTCAGGGTCACCCCACAGGGTGGCTCAGTTGTCTTTCTTGAGTGACACCTTTTTGGTTGACATTTTATCCTATGAGAAAGAGAGTTGACATGAGAGCCTTGGAGATGTAGTCCAGAGAAAGCACTGTGCGCTAACTTATGCTTGATGCTGCTTTTAATTAGTGACTCGGGGCAAACCGGTTTGTCTCAGCAGGGAGCTCCAAGAGTGTAGTCTGTGTGTAGGCAGTCTCCGTCAGGAGTGAGCGCGTTTGTAAATGTGTGTGATGTAGGATTGACACCAGAGACCCAGTAAGTCCCTTGGCAACTTGGCTTCTTTGAGGAGACAGGCAGGGCAGCTCAGTGGTGGTGTTGACTGGTGCGCTCTGTCCTTTGGCATCTCCAGCTTTCGCTGGCTCCAGAAGTTCTAGGCGTCCATGGGCATTGACGTGCCCCTCTAACCTCGGCCTCTGTGGTCACACCTTGTTTTCCCATGTTGGCATTTTCTTTTTTGGTTTGGTTTTGGTTTATGGTCTAGCCTACCCTAGTGTGGCTTCATTTAGACTCTACCGCTGCAGGCTGTTTCCAGATAAGGTCCTGTCTCGTACCCGGCATGAGGTTCTGCTGCTGTTGTGTTTATTTTATTTTATTTTATTTTATTTTATTTTATTTTATTTTATTTTATTTTATTTTATTTTATTTTATTTTATTTTATTTTATTTTATTTTATTTTATTTTATTTTATTTTTTGGTTTGTTCCTTGAGACTCACTCTGTCGTCAGGTTAGTCTGGAACTGGGGTCATTTCCTGGCCCAGCCTCCTGAGTGTTGGAGTTACAGCCACAGTTGGCTTAGTAGTGAGGTTAGGATGGACCGTTTTTGGGGACACAGCTCTACCCCATATGTATGCTGTTTACCCAGGCACCATACCCAGAGCTCTGGAGGAGGCGTCCTTTCCATCTCCTCTCCTGGGCACGGGTTGATTAGTGCTCCTGGCACTGGAGTCCCACAGGAGAGGACCCGCCTGGGTGTGACCTTCACACCTCCCTTTCAAGGCCCTATTAATAGCTGCTAATTAGAGTTATGAGCGGTGTTTGTAATTTCAGTTTCCTCCTCATGTGTTAGGTGCTTAGCATGCTCCGTGCACCCGCCTTCCCTCATACCAGACCCTTGTGTTTTATGTGAATCTTAACACTCTATGGGAGAGAGAGAGAGAAAATAAACAGCTTTTCAGCAGCATGTGGGAGGTGTTGGGAATCATGCCTCATCCCAAGACACTTGCCTTTGTATCCTTTAGGGATGATAGGCCCTGGGCCCTGGACAGTGTCCCTGGGTCTTGTTTCTTCCTGTTTGTGGACTGTGGTCCCCAACGGAAGCAGAGACTGCAGAAGATCTAAGATCCAGCGGCCTCACTGTGGGGGTGGGGGTGTGTCTGTAGGGATAGATTGATAGAAAGCTTTAATGTTAAAGGCATCACTCCTGAGAGTGGCCGTAGCCTGCCTTCCTGCAGGAGAACACTGATACATTGATCACCCCTCGCTATACTTGAGCCAAAACCTGCCGACAGGACAGGGTTAAATCGTGGGTTTGTGTCCTGTTGCCGGCAGACCCTCATCTTTGACCCAGATCCAGGTTAAACAGACCCACGTCTAGGTAACAATACAGTAAACAGAGGCTGAGGCCGCCTGCTGCCGGGCTCTCCCGGTGCCTGAAGAGGCAGGAGAGCAGGCACAGTAGGCTCACTCCACGAGTGACTGTCACCTGCTCCAGCTGTGGGAAAGGCTGTGAAGAAGTGATGCGTCTGGGATCCAGGTGTGGCAGGGAGCACATGCCCTTCCAGTCTACGGGGGCAGGATTCACTCACCTGACACTTGTTTCTCTTGCCACTGACTTCTTCTTTGCTCATTACCTCTCAGCCAGTTCAAATTTGGAGGCAAAAAGCTTCAAGGCTGTGCTTGCCCTGGATCTGTCCCGGAGGTGGCCGGCCAGGAGCTGGGTGATGGGGACACACCTCCAGGAGCCCTGTGTTGGCTCCGCCCCTCTGCCCCAGCCCAGTTTCTATGCTCTCCTGACTATCATCCCAGAAGCGATGACACATAGTGGCCTCATGCACAGTGCCCACAACTACACACGGTGAGGGGGGACACACAACAGCCTGGAGATCCCCACATCAGGTTTCTTCTCCCGAAGAATCAAAAAACAATGAATCAGAAGTGTGGTCCCAAATCACCCATTTTTGTCACAAGCCAAGAAAGCTTAGAGTCCAGGCAGAGAATTCAAGGTGGATCTTTCACTAGGGAGACACAAGGAAGAGAATGCAGTGTTTTTCCCACCTGGAAGAGGAGCCTGGGCGTTCCTGCAGAAGGAAGAGACTGAAGCAGTTGAGGGAGGTAAAGGAGCCTTCACATTCTGCCTGTCAGGAAAGCTGTAGATGTGTGCTACTGAGTCACAACCACCAGGGGAGGGTGAGGTCGTTACAGTCCTCTAGGTAGCCATGGATAGGGCAGGTCTAGGACTCTTCAGGTTCCCAACCTGCAGAGGCTCAAATCTTATTTCACATCCATGGCCCTTGTGTGTGACTTGTGCCTGAACTCCGTGTATTCCAGATGCCCTGGGTGACTGAGGATTCAGGGCACATGCCACGTGTGCTGCAGTTTTATATTGTTTTGGTAATGGTGGCATGAGAAAAATGTCTGTCCATGCTCCCTGGGTATGACTTATTTGGGCGGATATTTTGACCTAGGTTGGCTGGGTCTGTGGATGTGCAGCAGTGAGTATGGAGAGTAGATTCTGAGAGAGACTGAGTGAACTGAGTCAGAAGGTCTCTGTCCTGAGAGTCGCCCGGGGAAGCCCCAAATGATGCTGCACACTCCTCACGAATGTCCAGTGACAAGCCCCACTAAGCATGATCCACCACGGTTCACCCAGAAGAACCAATGAGATTGTTGGGCTTCCTTACAGAGCATGGGTAAGGGGTTAACTGGCAGGAATGATGACCCCAAAGTAGCCGCACTAGAAAGTCTTTACCCAGCGTGGATGATGGCTTCCCCATAGCCATGCAGATGGAGCCCCGCTCCATTAACCTTTCTAGACCTGTAGGCACTGGCGCCTCCTGAGACCCCGACGCTGTGTGCAGTTAGAGCCACTTGTAGACAAATGGCTGGGAGGTGTGGCAGGACCAGACCTTCCCAGTTCCCTCTTAATCTCTGAGTGTCACAGACCACAGGCCTACCAGTGGTGACTCTTGGAGGAAGGCACAGCCATGTGATAAAGATGGCAGTTGTTTTTCTCAGAGGACAGCACAATGAAGCAGTTTCATAACTCATGCCAGGAAACTAGACTCTTGGAGCCTAAATCACTAGAAGTCTGACCGTGCTCTCTGTTATGCCCAGCTAACAAGAGAGCCGGCAGACGATGGGTCACAGCTCTTCATTTCGGAGAAGCTCAGAGCTTATGCGTATGCCGTGGGTTTACATTTGATGGAGAAGTGGTGTTTTAATTTCGGTACAGTGGCTGCACCTTCACCTAAGTCTGTTTTAGTCAACAGTTGCAGCTCCGCAGTTACTGGCCTGCTTCTCTAGCAGCCTGGAGGAAATTCTGTCCCCCAGGCATGGCCCTGTCGCTGCCACTAAAGGTAGCTCTAACGAAGTCTCTGGCTTTCTGTTTATAAACAAGACTTGAGATCGAAAGGCTGGGGTGAAAACCTGCGAGCTCAGAGAGGCTGAGTAGCAACTAGCTGGCCCTCTCTCCTTGCTGGCGTCTCTGAAAGACCCCTGCTTCCTCTCTGCCAAACCAGAAAAGGCTGTGCTACTCCAGACCCCACCCTACTGTCTCTGGTGGCTCGCTCTCTCCCGGATGTCCTCTGATGCTCTGATTACTTTCTGTCGACTAGTTGCTAACTCAGCCTCCTGACCCAAGGTTAAGTTTATTTAATCAGTGCAAATGCCAACTCCGGGTTCCCAGTGTGATCCAGTCTCCCCTACAGAGTGGTTTAGGTTTGGTGGAAACTTGGCTGATCTGTGGGAAAGAAGAGTCCAGTCCACATTTTGGGAGGAAGACACGCTGAGATGTGTGTGTTTGGGGGGGGGGGGGTTGTAGGAAGGGAGGAGGGGTGCCAGCCGGAGGGGAACCAGATGCACCCCATCACCTGGCAACATTCACAGTGCAGTTCAGGGCTGCTCTGCAGTCCGCCCTACCCATTCCTGCGGTGCCCTGAAGAGGCTGGCTAAGAGCCCCCATGACTGCCGGGAGCTGCTGAAGGTAGTCAGGGTTCCCGGCTCTTCTCTGCCGTTGAGCAGTCTTACGACATTCCGCATGTGATGAAGACACAGAGTGATTTGTGTGGAGCACTCAGAAAATCTCAGCCTCTGTATAATGACAGCCCTGTCTCCACAGAGCCATGGGTGGCCTCTTCCTGTGTGGGCCTGTCTTACGTGGGGCTGTCCTTTGTGGGTGCCATGAGAGACTCCGCCTCCGCTCCTTCTGCACCCTCTGCTCTGGCAAGCTCAGCTCCTGCTGGTGTTCCCAGAGGTGTGTCTGTAGCCCCCATTCACTGTCCTGTCCACAGGAGGCCATCAGACATCTCATGGCATCCCAGACATCCCCCTGAGTGGAGGTGAGACCAATAAAGGCACAAACCTATACGTCACCTGGGACCACAGCTTACAACCAGGAACCTAGACCAGAGAACAGGGTGCAAGGTGGTTGGTACTCTCTCCTGGGTCTAGAAGCTCTAGGGTCTTTGCTACCTTCATGGATAGGTGCGGGATCATGGATGCTGTGTGCGGAGAGACCAGGGCACTCGGTTTCCTGTGTGGGCTTTATTTGAGTTGCTTTCTCTCTTTTTCTTCAATTGCTGATGTCACGTGGCTGCAGCAGGTTCCTGGTGGTCACTTACATCCAGCAGTTGCCTGGAGCCCCTGTCCCATGCCTCAGTCTTGATGTTCCCCCAAAGAGCCTGCCTGGAATGTCCTCCTAACAGATGTGTCTGGCTAGCATCAGGCTAGTGAGTGTGTTCTCAGAAGCACGTGGCTCTGAAATATTTTGTTAATGGATGTTTACCTAGTCTCCTAGAAACAAATGCTGTGGTAAACACCCAGCCTGATTTCTCAGGGACGCTGAAACACATTTAAGCTGTCAGCCCCTAGAACCTTTTCCAAATCCAGTAACCTTTTAAAAACTTTAGTCAGCCACAATCACTGCACAGATGTTAGGCTTCTTTTCAAACTGTTCTTGGATCCTGCTTGACATTCGAGCGGAACAAAAATCCATACAGCCCTAATAAAACTGGAGTGGTTTGGAAATCTACCCGTTTATGTTTTTTAATGTGACTTTTACCACGTTGCTGAAACCAAGGGGTTTTAGCAAAAGCAACTGCTCAGGGTCATCTGTGAGTCTTGAGATTTATGGGCCTGATGGTTGGTTGGTTCCAGTTCAGCTGCTCTTCCTGGGGGATTTGAGGTGCTAACCTGGTCCCTGACGGGGAAGTCACCTACCTTCCCTTCCAACTTGTCATGCTGTGTGTGGCAGTCTGCAACTCAACCAGTGATGTAGAACCTGCATAAGATGCTGCGTAAGACAGGGGAAGGACACTGAACTTTTTACTAGATTTTGAAGGACGTAACAAAAGAGAAGTGTATGCTGTGAACAAGGGGAAAGGCGACAGAGCCAGAAAGAGGTGGTTGTCATGTTTCTGGCAGCCGTGAGTCTGGCAGAATAAAATGTGTTTTTCAGTGGTTGGCAGGAACTCAGGGATTGTCCATGTTTTTATCATTACTTCAGCAAGAAGCCGAGGACTCACTGAAAGCTGGTTGGGGCCTGGGGTTGGTGTGTGCATCCAGGAAGAAGTTGTTTCTTGGGTAAATTACAGGGAAGTGATTCACACCTGGCCAGGTGTGGGTCTGCCAGCTCTCTGGCTAGGGCAGACCAGCTGGCATGTGCAGGGAAGGATCCAGCTCCTCATGGTCACTAGAAGTGCACTTGGATGCCACCGGGCTCCAGAGTCAGACACAGCCAGGCTGGCTTTCCATACGGCCGTTGCTGTCCCAGCAACCCCAAGAGTTGAGCATAGCCTTTATTGTTTTCTCATTATTATTTTTGGAACAGGGCTTGGCATGTCCTAGACTGGCCTTGACTTCACTGTGTGGCAGAGGATGACTTGAGCTTCTGATCCTCCTGCCTCTACTTCTCCATGCTAGGATTGCAGGTGTGCACCGCCAGGCCTAGTTCATGCACGCTGCAAATAGAACCAGGGCTCCACGCATGCTAGACGAGCGCTCTACCACCCAGGCTGTATCCTCAGTCCAACAGCGCAACCGTTCTTGGCATAGCACGTCTAGACAGTTTCACATTTATAGTTGCGAGTTCTTTTCCCAGAGATTTTTACCTCCATGGGTGTTTCTTACATTGCAAGTCCATCACCCTTACCTGTCAGTCATCGATTGGGAATCTGCTATTCCTGGACCCGACATGAAGTACTTGGGTCTGCTGTGTCGTTTGTCTGTGACTTTGATCTCCAGTGGGCAGCCTGCCTCCACCTCCTGGCAACAGCCCGCTGAGATCTGATTGCCACAAAACTGCGTTCACTGGATCAGTTTGCACCCAGGTTAGGGGCAAGGGATAGGAGACCCATCCAGAGCGGCACAGGTAGGGAGGGTCGGCGTCTTGACTTAGGTTCCTGGAGCAGCTCAGGGGCATCTTCGACACACTTCGATTCATGGGGCACCTCTCTCTCTCCTATCTCTCGCATGTTTGGGCATAAGGAAATGTTCTGATCAGCCAGTCTCTTGGAGAACAGCAGCAGTGAGGTCTTCCTCACTGTGTGCTCCTGGACTGTTGGATGTAAAGGAAGATCCAAGCCCTGTGCCGTATCTACAGAGTGGCAAGTGTTCTTGGGAATTTTAACCAATGGGCCTGCACAGTGCACCTCAGCTTCCCGTCACTTGGCATACACGGTGCAAATGTGGGTCTGAAAGCACTGTGTCCTTTTGCCCCAGTCCTGGCTTACGCAAGGGTCTCCTTGACTCCTGTGGCTTCTCCAAGCCTAGGGTGCTCTGCTCTTTCCTGGAAATATCTCCCTTCCTGGGAGAATACTACCGTGATTACAGATCACAGTACCCAAGGAGGCCTGAGTCCACCACTGTGTGTGTGTAACTTCGGCACAGATGGAGCCTCCCCCCGACAGTGGCCTATGAATGACAGCTCCTTGTGACTGTAATGAGTTTGTGTAATTGTTGTATCTGTGATTGGCCCAGACAGAGCTGGTGGTGCTGTCCTGCCTCCGTCCATAGAGGTTTCCAGGGTGTGTTGTGTTAGGATTCTGAGGCGGGATCTAGGCAGAGACACTTGTGGTGTGTGATGTACGACTGCTCCCGGGCCTGAGGCTGGTCTGCCCCTGTGACCATGGCATCATCACATGTGGCCAGCGGTTTCTATCTTTTAAGCCCCACGGCCTGTTCATAAACATTTAAAAAGTGAACACCTTGACTAACAGAAGAAGAAATAATGAAGCACAGCAGTTGTTGGTGAGGGCCGAGTGAGTGAGCCAGCTGTGTTGAAAGGCCAATGTGTGAGCCGTTGGGGAGCGAGGGGAGGGGCTGGACGACAGAACCAGGCCACACTGCCTGTGCCTGCCCTTGGCACGGATAGGAAGATGGCTTAGGTTGCGGGAAGTCAAGTTTGATGCCTGACTGGAACAGGGCCCCTGAAGGGTTGTCACAACTGTCACCATCAACTAGAAGTGACTGTGCGTAGTACAGGTAAACAGGCTCTCTCTGCCCCGCCCCATCCCATAGGCTTACATTAATTATAAATGTTCGGCCAGTGGCTCAGGCTCTTACATTTAAGTTAACCCATTCCTATTCATCTTTGTATCGCCGTGTGGCTCGTGGCTTACTGGTGCTCTGGTATCTTGTTCCTTGCGCGGCCGCTGGCTGCTGCCCCGACTCTGCCCTTCTTCATCTCTGTCTTCAGCTTGATAGTATCGCTTAACCTTATTCTACCTCGACCTTGGCCAACAGCTCTATTATCAACCAATGAGAGCACCACTTACTCTCAGCGTACAGAAAGACATCCCACAGCATACATGCTTCGGAGGTGACTGTGGAGGTGGACAGGAATTCCCAGAGCCCCTTTGGGCCTTGGGACTGACTTGGATTATGGTAGAGGTGATCTGATAGAACCCAACAACCCAGGACCCTCTGCACTCAATCAACTCTCATGTCCCATCAGGATTGTTGGCTTCTTCAGCACATGCCAGCTTGGGGCCGGCACACCAGTATTGGTGCCACATAGACCTTGCTCTAAGATGTTCCAGATGCAGGTTGGTCTTGGAGAAAATGAGGTCTGTTAGGCTTGGGCTGAGCCTTAGGGCCAGTAGCTCCAGCCCCAGGAAGAGAGGGCACAAGGACATCTTGCCAGCAAGGATCTTCCCAGATGGTGTGGTGGTAGGTGCTCCCCTGCATGAGGTACTGGTCCTCATAGTGATGAGTCCCTTTAGGAGGAGCAGAAGCCTGGAGGCAAACTGGGCTGCATTCCGTCTAGTAAACAAGTGACATAGGATCGTGACACAAATAATGTCCCAGAGACCTGGGGACAGAACAGAGTGTGACCTCCAGAACACTAAGTACATGCATCTACGAAAGGAATATTCAAGGTGCACACTGGCGTGTAGCTGGGTTCTGTCAGGAGTGTTGGTTGGCTGAGACCCGGGTTCTGTCTCTGGCATGGGAGGGGCAGGGCACCTGGAGAAACCTTCCAGCAGGCATCACCTGGACCTGACTTGTTACTGCCTGTGAGCTAAGAAGAGGGTTGTTTTTTTTTTTTTTTTGTCTTTTTTTTTTTTTTAACACAAAGAAATAAAAATAGTCACTGGCAAAGCCTAAAATACTTCCTTTCTAGTCTTTTATGGAAATAGCTTCTTCTACAGCACAGTCAGGCACAGCTCAGTGACAGAATCATCTCAGAAATGGGTCTCTAGGCCATGTCATCGCCACGTGGACATCACCAGATGTCTTAACACAGCCTAGCAAAGCAGTGGTATCATCACCAGTTTATGAAATCCAGGGTCTCCGGCTCCAGCTTCTGCTGCCCCAGCACGCCCTGTCTTGGCCCCCAGGTGCTATTGTTGCATCCCTTGTTCTTACTGGACACCTGGCTATTGGCTGTGTCACATTGAAATGTGAAACGTTGGTGTGTGGCTTCCTTCTTCCTCTGAGGTTGCTACACACACACACACACACACACACACACACACACACACACACACACACTCCCAGTGGGATCTTAGTTCAATATCTTGTCCTTATTGTTTCCCTTGCTGCCCAGTCGTTCTCTTGGGGACTGGGGTTGTATTGGCTTTAGGGGAGTGGGTAGGGGGTAGAGGTTATCTGTACCAGTCAGGGTTCTGCACACTGACTAAGGCTGCAAGACCGTGGTGCCTGTTCCTCCAAAATGCCCTTTTGTAGACCTCTGTCACGTGTCTCATCAGCTGCAGGGGAGGAGGGCCTTGGTGAGCCTCACTGAGAGCTAAACATCACCAGCCTCGATAATCACAGATTATCAGATTGGTTGCAGGTATCCTGCCTACCTCTCTGTTTGCCTCCCCAGGAAGGTAGCTCTTTCTTTGTTAGGGACCGGGGCTCTGTGCAGTTCCTGAAGGCTCTCTCCCAGCATCTATCATGTGTCCTGGGGTGAGGAATGTCAGTGCCTTTCCCTCAGATCGCTGGGGACGGACATTGCATCTGCAAGTGGGGAGCCAGGTGTGCGAGAGGACTCTGCTTCTCCCGTGGGGTCTCAGGCTATCCCCACAGCCTTGTCCTGTGCTGGTCCTTCTCATGCTGCCCTTCCTCGCCAATTCCAGGAATGGAGGAGTCAGTTCGGGCCCTGTGAAATTCTGATGGGCCAGCCCAGCTTGGGACTGAGACGTCCCTCTCCTTCCTTATCCTCTTTTATCCTCTGACATGGACTTGAGCTCAGTGAAGTCAGGCTCCTCCGCAGTGTCCTGCCCACAGAGCCCCAGCAGGCTCCATCGTGAGCGCCTCGCTCTCTCTTAGCACGCTGCTCTTGTCATGGTGTATTTCCACTGCAAGCTCAAAAAGCACGGCAAGTTTTACAAACCAGTGTGTTCCCACTGTAAAAATCCTGTGTGCTCCAAAATTCCTTTTAAATATCACAGTGCTAAACTTTTCCAAAGCCCCAATCTCATGAAGTGCCGACTTAACATAGTTTTTAAGAGCCGCATTAATTTTTAAAGGCGTTTAGCACATGTGTGGTTTAGTTTGTTTTATGTTCCCTTAGGGAGAAGCCCGAAGGCCTGCGGTCCTTGGCGCCTCCCAGTGCCCTTTGCTTCGATAACAAGGAGACCATGACATTGTGGGGACTTCTCCTGCTTTCTCATGAAGCTGAGGGGGAAAGGAAGTTACCTTCTTAGACGCGGTTCTTCTGAACGGAGGCAGGAGGAGACCTGGCATCATCCATTTCTGTTATTCTTCCCTAGTTGGGATTGGAACTCTGGGCCAGCTGGCACCTGCTGCGAGGGTGACTGGGTTAGGTTTAGATGCAAGAATGAGTCCCCCCTTGGCAGTGGCCCCAAAAGGCAGCTCCAGGCTCAGAGTAACTTTATTCAGGCCCTCGCTTGTGCATGCAGAAGCAGACGGTCAGCACCAGTATGCCCTGATGGTTTGTTTCTGAAGGGATCTGTCCTGGTCTCCGAGGCAAGGGGATGGTTTTGAGCGATAGCCCACTGAGTGTGGCGTGGAGAAGGCTTGTTCAGATCCTTCCACACCAGCCCCAAGGGTGAGAAGAATGACACACAGACTCCTGGACCGTTGGCAGACAGGGTCACGTTAGGGTCATGTGGAACTTGGCGGTCACATGGCAGAGTGGAAGGTTGGGGAATCGGAAGCCTCTGGCTTTCCTGCAGGCCGGCTGAGGGAAGGTCTCTCTGTACCTTCCTGTCTAAATGGCTCCCAGGAGGCCCCGGCTTGTCTTTGATGATTGCGTCACAAGACCGTTGTGGGGAATGACTCGACGTGACGCTTGGCGGTGTCGGTGTGGGGGCACTTGCCGTCGTCCGCACTCTTCGTTGCTTGGAGAAGTGTTAGGATGCAGTCACAGCTTGCAGTCCAGTTGCTGAGAACGATGAAACAGGAACAGCAGATATCTGTGGCAGGCTTACTCCGGGCAGCTCCTTTTTTGGAACGGGAAAATTCCACTTACTCTGATTTTTACCCCTTAAAGCAGAACTGGACAGAGATGGGACCCTGGCCCAGCATGCCAGAGGAATACACTGTGGCATCTCCTCCCGGCAGGAGCTGCAGCAGAAGGAACCCAGTTATCTGGCATGTGGTGTCCCAGATTTGGAGCTGATTCCTGCTGTGCGAGTCTCAGAATAGTCACCTTGAAACGGGCTGAGGTTGGGGGGCGAGAAACACCCCTAGTCAGACCTTTAAAAGTGTGCTTGAAAGCCAGAGAAGACCGGCTGTGCTGCCGTCTCAGTCCCCAGCCTGGGAGGCAACTGTGTGGGGCTCTGAGATACAGGGCGAACCCACACCCCGGCCTCACACACGCACACACACATGGAGTGAGCCAGGCGTAGGTCGTTGAGACCTACCAGAGAGGTCAGGTGGAGATTGGCAACACCCTTTGAAAATGAACTACCGTAGTGCAGTGTCATGCTAGGTAATCATAACCACTCGTCGAGAAGGCTGGAAGTCATTCTGGGATGGCTTTATAGGACAGCCATGCTGCTCTAAGTGCTCATATGTGTGTTGGCAACACATGCACTAAAGTTAGAAAAGCAGGGAAGATTTGCATGACACCATTCAGAAAAACCCACATTAAAAATGAAATTGGGGCCAGGCGGCGGCGGCTCACGCCTTTAATCCCAGCACCAGGGAGGCAGAGCCAGGCGGATCTCTGTGAGTTCAAGGCCAGCCTGGTCTACAGAGCAAGATCCAGGACAGGCTCCAAAGCTACACAGAGAAACCCTGTCTCAAAAAACAAACAACAAACAAGCAATGAAGTTGGAATTTAGTTATATCCTGAAATTTTCAGTAGCGAACAATGATACCCAGAAATCCAAAGTATTCCAGAATCCACAATACTTTTGGTTCTCAGAAAATGTCAGACGTTCAGGTCAAAGCTGCTCAGCTGGTGAAACCTGGGCAAATAGTCCTGAACTCCAGCTGTTGTGATTCCCGTTTCTAGTGTTTCTGACTTGGGGTCTCCGACCTCAGAGCAGAGATGCTAGCCAGCCACCAGCCCCCTGCCAATGACATTTCCGTCTTTGGGAAACAGTGGAGGACAAGGGTCAGTGTCTTACTCAGGTAGCTTACTGGGCCTGGTTTCTCAGGAGCCAGGTGTCTCTTCCAGCAGAGTTACCAAGCGGTGATAGTATCCCATTTAGTCGTGGACTGCTTCCTCACAGTCTTTGTTCCCAGGCCCTTGGCTGGGTTACCTCATTATTAAACTTCTGGGTTCAGGGCACTCCCCTCTAGTTGGCTTTCGTTTCCCGATTTTGCTGTATTTCTGGAGCCTTCCACACAAGCCTGTCATCCATGGGTGTTCCTGGAAATGAAGTGTGGAAATAGGAATCGTGTGTTGTGTATCTCGGGGTGTAAGTGATGTCAGAGCTGTCAGAGGCTTTGTGGGTGGACGGAGGTGCCCTCCTGTATTTGGAGGTGGTGGGGATGTGTCTGAAAGCCCTTCGCTTGGGGCCATGACTCCTGTAAAGCCAGCCTTCTCTGTAAAGCTGGGGAAGCCCTGTGAGGGTCCAGTGTGGTTCAGCTGTCTAGAAACAGCTTTTGTGCAGGGTCCAAGGGAGTAGACAGGAGCTGTGTGTAGGGCACCTGCTGCGGGAGAGTCCCTGGAGAGAGTACGTGGACGTGCTTATGTCTGAAGAGGGGGAGGGAGCCAAGGCTGCTGCGGTGGGACATTTTAGGGTCCCCATTCTTTGCCTCTTGCTGCAGAGACAATACATTGTAATAGGGACAGGAGCACGAGACCAGACGGTCCAGAGCAAGACAAGCCTCATACAGATCCAGCCCTGGAGTTTACCTCCATGGGCACTGGCCAGGGGCTGCCGGGATGACTGGGTGGCACTTCTGGGGTGAGGACAGAACATAGGCAGAGCGACACTAGGTCAGCCCCACCCCACCACTGTCCCAGCCAAACCCAGAAACCCCTTGGAGACCCGTAGGTCAGCCCACGTATACACCGTCTCTCACTCCAGAGCTTCAAGAACATGTGTGTTTTGGGCTTGCCTGCTAGTGACCCACAGAGATGATTTCTTTGCAGTTGGGATATCACGTCACTCAGGTATCATTAAAGTTAGAGCTCAGAGGACCCTGGGAAAGATTTTTCAATCTCCATGCAAATTCTGCTTTCCCCAGACCCTGGTGAGTGTGCCTAGCCTGGACCTGATCTCTATGTTTTCCCAGCGCCAAGAATGGCAGATTGCTTTGCAAACGCTGTTTTTCCTTTGAAGTCTGACTTCAGCTGTCTCATCAGGAAACGTTGGGTTCCCATCTCTTATTTCAAAAGTAAAATCAAGGAAGTAATGCTGACAGCCACCCCAGCTTGTGTGCGTTCACCCCCGTGAGCAGGTTTGGGCCGTTGGGATGTCCTGGTAGAAGCACGTGCTGACCCTTGCCTGAAACTGTGACTATTAGCCGTAGTCGTGGCAGCCGGTGCTGCGCACACCGCCTGAGTGACACTCTACTTCTTGCTCACCAGGATGGCATCCTTGCCATTTCCTGGCTGGGGTCACTGAGGTGGAGGGAGGTGGCTCTGGTGAGGCTGGTGGGGTAGCCCCGGTTTAGACAGAGTTGGTAACAGTGGTAGAGTGTGGGTACAGCTGAGCTTTCAGCTCTTGTCCTTGGGGGTGTCTGCTCTGTGTCAGGTGTGACGGAAGGAAGCCCTTCTGAGAAGGGACGTCGTCTCTCTAGCTGAAGGATCTGATTTGGGGACCTGAAGTCGCAGAGTTCTCCTGTGGCTTGGACATTTAAAGTTTTAGTGGGAAGTTTTAAAGCTTGTCTAGGGGCAGCTGTCTTGTCCCTGCTTACATAGACCCCACTCGCTGGTACATCTCCACCGGACCCTTTCCCGCGCTCCCCTTTGCTTGGCAGGATGGGAGATGCCGGCACCAGTGGGTCTGTGTGTTGGAGTGTTGGAAGGGATCGTTATATTCTGTCATTGGAAAGCTGGAAGGGAGGACAGGCAGGCAAGCAGAACTCCTTGTTAAGTCAGATGAGGTGGACACAAGAGAAGAGAGGACTGGTGTGTGTGTGTGTGTGTGTGTGTGTGTGTGTGTGTGTCCGTGTGTCTGTGTGTGTGTGTGTCCGTGTGTGTGTGTCCACATTTGTGCTGCGTGCTTGTGTAGGAAGGACGGCCAGTCCCCCTGGCCTCTGTAACCACTTATTTAATGAAGGCCTTGGACACTTGGAGTTGGTGTGGAGGATGTAGTTATTCAGCTTTGTGGGTGATGAAGTGACCCAGACCCGTGATTGGGCCAGAAGTGGCTCTGGAAGGTGCCTGCAGACTTGTTTCGAGGTCAGTGGGTTCCCTGGGGTTCCTGTGAGGCATCCACACAAAGGACCCAAGATGAGAGCCAGGAACTGACGCATTCCCCACAGTAAGACAGAAGCCCTTGAGGGAGCGACCAGAGGGGACTTGTCTAAGCAGCGTGTCTCTGGAGGTGACATGTCTCCCCCGTGCAGACCTCATCGTCCAGTCCTGGCTGTGTTGGGGGGCCGCCTTTGGGCCCCCTTCCCCTTTGTCCCGCAGGCCCCAGGCGGTTCTCGCTAACCCGTGTGGTCTCTAACCCCGCTTGTCAGTCGGCCGCACCGCCCTGTCTCCACTGTGCAGTTTCCTCGGTAGCTTTGTCTAACGTGTGTGGTAGTCGGGCATCCCTCCCTAACTGTGACCTGTGACTCTGGAGACACCATCCTCATGCCGTTGTCTGTTGCCCTCCCAAGCACTGGGTTTCCCTTGAGGAGAATGCAGGTTCTCAGGTGCTGCTAAGCATGAAAAAGCATTGCCGGGCTTTGAGAGCCCGCCCCCGCCCGTGTGCCAGGGGGCGAGAAGCTGTCCATTCACGTATTAAGTTCTACGTGAAAAGTCTACACGCCTCGGCCAGGGTTCCTGGCATTGCCCAGAGGCCGTGCCTTCTAACCAGAAGGGAGCACGGGTTCTTAAATAAATACTGCAATCGGAGTTCAGCTCTAAAAATGCAGCGCTTGTGGGAGATGTCTAAAATCGACTCCTGAGTTCTCCCAGCCAGCCAGCCCACTGCAGCCACCTGGCTAGAGTGTAGTTTTCCGCAAGCGAAGCCCGTGTCTGTCTGCCCCTCACCCTCCGTGCCCTTCTGTAACGTTGCCTTTTGTGTATGGCAGGTGGCAGGTTCAAGAAGGAGATTGTGGTGGATGGCCAGAGTTATCTGCTGCTGATTAGGGATGAAGGGGGCCCCCCTGAGGCACAGGTGAGTACTGCATGCACACCCAAGCCAGACTGTCCTTTGCTCGCTGATGACCTTATCTAAAAGCCCGAACAAGGAATGCCATGTTTTAAAATAAGGGAATTTAGAAACACATGAAGTTTGGATCTGTGTGGCTGATTCTTTTAAGTTTTTAAGAAGGAAGAAAAAGCAGATGCATCTGTGTGGCACACTGTCAGGGTGGCTTCTAGAAATTTCTGTGCTTTTAAAAAATCGTCCTGTCCCCGTGTCTCTCCCGCTCACCTCCCCATTTGATCCCAGGGTAACATCATTTTCAAAGTCTGCTGGGTGGGATTAGCCACTTGCTGTTTGTGGCAGTGACAGGCGTGGACATCCCCGCCCTCCCACCAGGCTTCTTAGCCCACGTCAGTCCCCAGGGAACAACTAGTTTTTAGGGTACTGTGATCCCCTTGAACTCTATCTAGAGAGGTCGCAGCACCGCTTTTATCCGGCTTACTGTCTTCTACATCTACACCGTGATCTTCTCCATGAAAAGAGCTGAGACCTAACCACAGCCCACACCCCGCTAGGGAAGGCCGCATAGGGCATTTCTGTCTTGAACATCTCTCCCTGTTGGCTGGGATCGTGGTGGTGACTAGGGCAGATGTTGCTGAAGAACCCAGTACCCGCTGTAAGTGCTGCTGTCACTGTGGAACACCAGCTAAGTTTAGGAGAAGGCTGCCAGCGAAGCTGTGAAAAGCGGTTAGGAGGCACAGCCAGAGACACCAAGGTGAAATTTTATCCTCTTGATGTCATTGAGATAGTAGCTCCTTTCTCCGTTGCTGCGATAAAATGCCCTAGGAAAAGCAACTTGAGGGAGGGAGGGAGGGAGGGTTTATCCTGGCTCACAGTTGAAGAGCACAGTCAGTCCAGATGGCCGGAGGCTGAAGCAGCTGGTCACGGCACATCCTCAGCTAGGAAGCCCAGAGTGATGACCGCAAGTTGCTGCTCAGCCCCCTTTTCTCCACTTGCACAGTCCAGGATCCCAGCCAAGGGAATGTCGCCGCCCACAGTGGGCGTGTCTTCCCACCTCAACTCAGTCAGAGTAATCGCCAGCAGATACGGCCAGAGACCCATCTCTCAGAGACCCGTCTAGATCCTGACAAATGGACTTGAACCGTCACACAGTGTACTTGATGGTTAGGAAAAAATAATTGTGAAGGCATGCTGAAAGTGAAAAACGTTGGTTTTGTAGCAGTTAGAGGGCATGCTCCCCGAACACTTCCACCTTCTGGATCACTGCAGCGTTTGTCTTCTGACCGGTGCCACCCAAAGGCAAAAATCTCTCCTCTTCACGTGGCTTGGCAGATGAGGAGTGTGTTCTCTAAGAAGGGTTCTCAATGTGTGTACGTGCCATTGGAACACAAGGGTGTGGAGTCTCTTGTGTAAATATTCCACATTTAAATGATTACGGTTTGTTGTGGTAGGTGTTCCTTTACACACACACACACACACACACACACACACACACACACACACACACAAATTGGGTGCCTTGCCTTGGCCATAATCACTTACCCTGGATAAGCTTCTTTTCGAGAAGGGGCTCTCTTGTTTGTTTGTACACGTAGAGAGAAGAGCGTTTAGTACCAGACTGAGACAGGATCTAGAAGCTGTCCTGTCAGCTTCTGAGAGAAGCATTGTGGGGAGCCCCATTCCCTCAGCTTCACCCTGCCCAGGGAGCTGGTGTAAATAAGGTGACCCGAGAGGACTGAGTATAGATTAGCCTTACACTCCCCTTTTAACTTTCCTAAAAATAAGTAGTAATTTCCCCGCAGGGGGCTGAGTGAGTTTAGTGACGCCCCAGCCTCTGCTCTACCAGGAACTCTCTGGAAAAGGCACCGTCAGTCTCAAGTGGTGGGCAGCGTGGGCACCAGGACAGTTGTGAGCAGACTGGGTGGGCACAGAGGAGCAGTACCCTCTCAACCTCTAGTCCACTAAGTCTTTTCAAAGGTTCTGAGGACGCTGTGTGGAACTAACCCCACCTCCACCACACACACACACACACACACACACACACACACATACACACACACACACACACACACCCCGGTCCCAGATGGGTAGATAGACACTTAGAGTCGCAGTGACCACGGGGAAACAGCAGGACTGGGTTCTCAGAACGCGAAGGGCCCTGGTGGAAACACTGGAGAGGAGGGTGTCCCGTGCCCATGTACACATAGAAGACTTCAGTGATTAGCCACAGTGCACAGGCAGCCGGTAAGGGGCGCCCCGACGCTCACAGAGGTGTGGCCCTCACCTCCTCCTGAACCCCCCTCAGCTGCCCCTTCTCCGCTCTTCTCTCTGCAGTTTGCCATGTGGGTGGATGCGGTCATTTTTGTCTTCAGCTTGGAGGATGAGATCAGTTTCCAGACTGTCTACCATTACTACAGCCGAATGGCCAACTACAGGAACACCAGCGAGATCCCACTCGTGCTGGTGGGGACCCAGGGTGAGTGCTAGCCTTCCACTGGCGTTTTCGAAGGTTTCGTGGACATGTTCTCAGTATGGAGGGATCTGGAAATGACCTGAAACAGGAAATGGGGGCTGAGGCGTTTCCTGATTGGTTCTATGGAGAAGTCAATCCACCCTAGACAGACATCGGCCCCCACCCCGCACACCCCAGAGGCTTTAGGAAAACCCACTTTCTTGTGTTTTCTACATTGTGATGCCTTAATTACCTTTCGCACAAGACATCTTTTAATCAAGTTGCTAATATTTATTTTTATTAAAACAAATATCTGATTTATTTTGACTTTCAGTACCCCTTTAAAGTAGTACCAGCTCTGGTACACAGCTGAGCTTTGCCTCACCCTTTCTGTTTCCTGGGGTCTCTTGGTCTCTCCTTTTCCACCCAGCAGCTCATTCTCTGTCCAGGGAACCTGGGGCTCTCGTTCTTACTGTGTCCCATGTCACTTAAAAGATGGCCTCTTAGTAAGGTGATTGTCGCACAGTCAGCACCCTCACCCCGGTCAAAGACTTGCACTCGTGAATTGGCCACTGGAGTCCAGCCAAGATTTTAAGCAAAATTATAGTCTCCCTTCTGGAGTTTTCTTAATTTTGAACTGCGTTTGTTATTTCTATTGGAACTGGTAAGTCTGGTATTGACCAGTTCAAGTGCAGGCGAGACTCAGCCTGGGCAGGGTTTGAGAAGCAGTGTATTGATGGACGGAGTATATGTTCTCAGCTTGTCACTTGCAAAATAATAGAGTCGGGTTTTCACGGAGAACACTGTTTCTCTCTGTGTTCTGCTGCATGCAGTGGCCAGTCAGTTTGTCTCTCCTGCTTCGGAAACCTGTGGCTCAAAACTGCAACAGAACCTAAAACCAGAGTGAAGACAGCTTTGTTCCTCGAGCTCCCTCTGCTGGTCACCTGGAGACAGTGCCTTGGTTCTTACTGTGGTGCAGTCTTGCTGCCTTCCTGGGGCCCATGTGTGTAGTGTGCACACTTGTAATCATCCTGGCACTAGGGAGGTTGAGGAAGACGGATTGCCAATAAAAGCTAGACTGGGCTATAGAATTGACTGTCTCAAAAATACAAAACAATGTCCTGGTGTGGTGGTCCATGTCTTTCACAGCAGCACTCAGGTGGATCTCTGTAAGTTCAAGGCCGGCCTGGTCTTTGTAGCAAGTTCCAGGCCAGCTAGGGATACACGGTGAGACCCTATCTAAAGAGGGGGAAAGAGGGGGAAGAAGAAGTCACCTCTTCTGAACTTGTGAGCGTTGTACACGGTGCATGTACTGTACAGACATCGTAGGTAACCCAGGGATGACTTGAAGTCCACAGCAGATAATACAAGTCCTAGTCAGGTGTCGCCCCATCTCATGGAAGGGGCTGGGATGTCTGTGCGTTTGTGTACCTAAGAAAGGCCTGAAACCTCTCCCAGAGGATGGCACTGAGCGGCATGGGTGGCATGGCTGAGGCGCCTGCTCGGGAAAGTCTTCAAATGGCGTTTTAAAGCCAGTGTATCTCCCAGGCAGGGTTTCCCCACAGCTGTCTTAGAGCAGGAGCGGAATTCGGATCGAGTACTTCCCCTGTGGCTGACCAGGAGATTCCCAGCAGCTGGCCTGGTATCTGAAGAGCCGTGTGGGCCTGCATCTGAGACACGATGCTGTCCCACCGTGGACGCTCTGTGACTCATGGCTCACAGCTGGGCTGGAAAGAACAGATTTGATGGCTGCGTGTTCTCATGCTCACCACTTTTTGTTTGCTGTTGGTGGAGAGGCGGAGGAAGAGCCCAGGCGCTGGGCTCACACACACCTAGACCAGAGCTGCGGTGGCCAGGTGACCCCGTTTGCCTCTCAGTGCTCTGGGAGGGTAAACTGAGGAATGGATGGAAGGCATGTAGTCATGTGTCAAGGACCAGTCAGTGGACACAGGACTTGACCTGGATTGAGGTTCATTTTCACCCCTTATATCTCGACATGGGACCAGTTGTTCTGAGGCCCTGCTTAGACCTTGCTGGTGATGGGCTAAGGGACCCCGGGCACCTATGGCAGGAAACTGGACTGTGTGTGGCTTCCTCATGATCTGCTGTCAGTAACCATGTGCTGTGTGCACACTGGGCCCTGAGACACCTGTGCCACTTCTGGGGACACAAGCAGTGAGGCTGGGGACATAAGTAGTGATCTGAGGAGGTACCTGAGGTTTCCTCTCTGCTGGCTGGGGTGGGTGATTTCAGAGGCCAGAGAAAGAACTGAAGAGCCGCCATTCACCCTTAGGACTACCTGGCCGGCAGGAGGCCAGGCCTGTGAGAGCTGCTGGGCTCAGTGCACCTTCTCATAGTGGGGACACATGGGTGAGTGGGGGCCCTGCAGTGCCCGTTAGGCCAGCTCTGCCCCCAAAGACTGGCAAATAGGAGAAGCAGCGTTAGGAAAACCGCCAAGTTAAAGTGGTGCAAGATGGCACTGGGCAGAGCCGGGCTGAGCTGCAGGCACAGAGGCACCCGTGACACAGACGAGCTGCACTCATCTGGGGGTGAAGCAGCTGCAGAGGGTGGGGGCCCCGGGTGGGATACACTGTGAACTAGGTGGGGGCCCCTGGGCGGGATACACTGTGAGCTAGGTGGGGGCCCCCCGGGCGGGATACACTGTGAGCTAGGTGGGGGCCCCCCGGGCGGGATACACTGTGAGCTAGGTGGGGGCCCCCCGGGCGGGATAAACTGTGAGCCAGGTGGGGGCCCCCGGGCGGGATACACTGTGAGCTAGGTGGGGGCCCCCGGGCAGGATAAACTGTGAGCTAGGTGGGGTCCCCCGGTCCGGATACACTGTGAGCTAGGTGGGGGCCCCCAGGCAGGATAAACTGTGAGCTAGGTGGGGGCCCCCGGGCGGGATACACTGTGAGCCAGGTGGGGGCCCCCGGGCGGGATACACTGTGAGCCAGGTGGGGACTCGATGGCTGGGCTTCCCAGGTTAGAAGCGCACGGGCTTTGAGAAATGGGGGTTTCTAACTTTTTTCCTCCCTGGTTTACTTAAAGGAGTGTTTAGACCTTTATAAAGGACCTCTTTCCCTATTTGTTGTGAATGATATGTTGATGTACTTACTTGTCCAGCGAGACAGATGAAGTGTTCCCTGGTGGGCTGTACCTGAGGAACCTCGGTTGGGGATGGTATTGTCACATCACACTAAGTGCAAGTGCCCTAAGTCACACTTTTTTTTTTTTTTGGAAATGCACCAAGAAGTGAGCCCAAAGGATAGGTTTATGAGTCTCTCTCTAGGCTAGCCTTGAATTCAGCCCTCCCAAATGTCAGGACTGGCGTGGGCCTCCTTGCCCTCACCATTCTGTAGCTTGAGCCTATGTTTTGGGGGTGAACTATTTTTGGAATTCCGGCTCCGGGGAGGAATGATACGTGCACTGGGTTTTGAGTTGCAAGGGCCCCCAGAACGGCAGAAGGCAACCGGCTGTGGGGGCAGGTTTGGGTCACGTGGGCTCTAGAGTCACGGGGAGCAATTGCTAATGAGCACACTGTCCTTGTCTGTTGCAGATGCCATAAGTTCCACCAACCCGAGGGTCATCGATGACGCCAGGGCGCGGAAGCTCTCCAATGACCTGAAGCGGTGCACGTACTACGAGACGTGCGCCACCTATGGGCTCAACGTGGAGCGGGTCTTCCAGGACGGTAAATGCCCAGCTTGTGACTGCCAGGGCTCTGCAGCTCACACAGTGACACACGGACACCCTACTCTGGGAGAATAGTCACACACGGGTGCGGGGACGGAAGCCCACCGTGCAGTATGTAGACGCCAGTGTTGGGGCACTCCACTTTCAGAGCTGTGCTCAGAAGAGGAGGAGGAGGTGTAGAGCAGTCCTCCATGGCGTCTGTGTGGCACACCGCACACACACAGCCTGCTCTGCGTAAAGGAACAACTCCACTGTGTGCAGATTCGTGGTTGTAACTGCCCGTTCTTAACCAGGCCTTGTCTTTAAGACGAAAGAAAGGCTTAAGTATTTGACATTTGGCCCTGGGGAATTAAAACTGAAAGAGGAAACTTTGAACCCCAGACAGTGAAATTAGAACTTGGGGCTGAAAGTGTGGGCCAGCCTGAGGAACTGCTTTATCTTACCTGGATTATTAATTGGCTGCCCACCTCTAGGAACAGTTGAATTTAGGGGGGCATCCGGCTTCCATCCAAGGGGGCATGTCAGTGATGGTGATGCCAGCTGTTGGTTATGAAAAACTCTGTTAAACAGGACGGAAGGGAGGGTGGCCTCCAGCCGCAGGGATTAGACATTCTGGAGCAACATGGGCTTAGAGTCGAGGTCTTAGGAGGACGCTCCAGGAAAGTGTCTGTTTCTGGTGGCCGGCCCCTGGGGGAAATCAGCCCCAAGCCCTTTGGTCTAAGTCTGCATGCGGCAGGTCGCTTCTGTCCCTCGCTTATGTGGTGGGAGTTGGCAGGGAGCAGAGTGGGACAGGTTGGGATCCTTACAGAAGGGTAAAGGTCAAAAGCCTTGCTGCTCATTGACCCTGAAGAAAACTTGCTTCCAGCGACCCAGTCCGGGAACTGGGGCTGAGAGTGTAGCTGAGTCAGCAGAATGCTTGTGTGCCATGCACGAAGCCCTAAGTTCAACCCCCAACACTACATAAACTAGGTGTGTGGCCCACGATTGTAACCTCAGCACTTGGAGATAGAGGCAAGAGGATCAGCTACATATCAGGTTTGAGGCTAGCCTAGGCTACATGAGACCCAGTCAGAAAAATGGAAGCTAATCTTGGTACTGTTCGACTAAGCGGCCTGGGATATCCTATGGACTCCAGCTGAGACTGTGGGGACCAACTCATTTCCATGGTTATAGTAGCAGCCAGGCCCTTCCAGAACTTTGCCATCCCTTTTCTTCCTCTGCCTCACAGTCAGTCACGTGTTTTCTGGCCCCTGGTCCTGCTCTGTTCCTTCTGTCTCATTCTGCTTTTCATCCTTCCTGGTGCCAAATCCAAGGAAGCTGGGTCCCGCCCTGAGAAGTGTGGCATCGCTGGGTCCCGCCCTCCCTTCCCCATTCCCGTGCATCCCAGGCCTCCCGAGGCACCTCTGCCTGCAGCATGTAGTCCGCAGCTGCCCTGCCGTCAGCCTCACGGCCCGAGGTGCGCTAGGGCTGGCTGCGAGCTGTAAAGACAAGCAAGGACACATTTGAGGTCTTTCCACAGCATGGATTCTGACACAGCAAAGTTCACACTCCCTGTTGCATGACCCAGACACCTGTGTGAGCTGACTGAGTTGACTGAAGGACTGGAGAGGCCTGGGCAGGGTCACAGGCAGATCTAGCTGACTGCCTGTTTCTACGTAGATGGGCTTTTCTGATGCAGCCATCTGCTCTGGGACTCAGAGGGCACAGGAGTTCCAGCAGAGACACCATGCTGCCAGGCCTAAGACAGCTACCCCCAGCCCTCAGGAAATGGCTGTTCCTTAGGTGGGCTACCAGAGCATGCTTGTGTGGCTTCATTCTCTTCCACAACTTCCTTATTTCTTACATTTATCCTGTTTAATGCTCATGGGTTTTCCATAATGACAGGAACCAGTTCTACACACATAATCTTGCAGATTGGTAATTGGTAGCATCAAGACCATGGAAGCGTTTCAGTTCACTCCTGATACAGCAGCATATTCTCATGGAGTGCTTCCGACAGTAGATAGCATTTCCTCATATGTCTGGAAACTCAAAGCCCAAGTTCAAGGGCCTGGGGAGGGTCTGTCTCCCTGTTTGCAGTGTCTTCATGAAGGCAGGGAAGGGTAAGAGTTCAGGGTAGGAGTTTGATCACCGAAGATGCTCAGGTCCCAGCACGCAGCAGAAGGCTTGGGGTCACACCTGGCACCCATCTGTGGGGTGGAGGCGTCCATCCATCCCATTGTCCTCTCCAAGACAGGAGGCTGCCAAGGGGGTGATGCTCACTCCAAATGCCGGGACTATAAAATACTGCAGGAATGCTGGCGTGGACCCACTCCCTGGCCTCTCACTGAGGTCACACGGTGTGTTCTTGAGGTGTGTTTTCACAGGCCTCAGACTTCTGTTCACTTTACTTCTTATTCTAGAACAAACACAATAAGCGTTTGCATTTTAGAGTCTCAGAAATAAGTAACGCCCACGGTGCCGGAACATCCAAACGCGTGGCAGGTTTGTGTTTGTCCATCAAGTGTTTTCATTTCTATGAAGAGAAGTTCTAAAAAATAAGCGTCCTCAGTCTGTCTGCTTTTCCGCGGTTCTTTGCTGCTCGGGGTGTCTGGGAGATAGCCGCACACTGGCTTCCATGTTTTCAAAGTGAAAGGTCATTTCTGTGATAGCATTAAGTTCTTTCAAGAGTCTGTGCTCTGTTCCCTTAGGGCTTAAATGGGTATGTAAAAATATGAACTACAGAAAAATTAGGCTCTGTCTGCAGACATGATTTTTCTATTGCTGTGTTTTCTTGTTTAAAACAAAAGTTTTGGTCATTATTAATATTGAATTTTAAAAATAGCTTGTTTTGTGAGTGAGTGAGTGTGCGTGCGTGCGTGCGTGTGTGCGTGCGTGTGTGTGTGTGTGTGTGTGTGTGTGTGTGTGTAAGAGGGGGGGGATCAGGGGGTGAAGAGGGAGCAGGGAGAGGTTTAAGGCAGGGTCCCTGTGGCCCTGAGTGGCCTTGATCTTCCTGTGTGGTTGAGAATGACTGTGAACTATGTTCCTTCTGTTTTTACCTCCCACGTGCCAGGACTACAGACGAGTGTCCCCACACTCATCTAAAAGGAAAAAGTCCTGAACGATCTTGTCTTGGTCCCGGTTCTGTTGGCTGTGAAGAGACACCATGAGCACTGCACTGCACCTTTACAGAGGAAGCCATTTCGTTGGGGCTGACTTACAGTTCAGAGGTTAATTAGTTCATGGCAGCACTCGGGCAGACACGGTGCTGGAGAGGGAGCTGAGAGTTCTACAATGTGATCGGCAGGCAGCAGGAAGAGACACTGGGCCTGCTTGAGCACTTGGAACCCCAAAGCCCTGCTCCACCAAAGCCACATCACCCATCCCTGTCACGTAGTACCGCTCTCCAAGGACCAAGCATTCAAATACATGAGCCTGTGGGGGCCATTCCTCTTCAGACCACCACAGATCTCATATGGGAGTCCTTTCCTGTTGAGATGTGTTGTTCTTGTCAAAGAAGCGCTTCTGCTCTGGATGCAGGCCACCAGGGAGCCCCATGTCGGAAGGTTCCAGACACCCTTGGTCAGGTGTCTAGCCCTCACTCGCCAGGGCTTCCTTTGCGGGCTGATACCTATCATCCTGGTGGATGGACGGCATCTGTTAGAGTGGTCCCTATTCTGGGAAGGCGTGTGACAGTCCTCTAATTGAACTCTACCATCCTAGCTGGGTTACACGTATGCCTCCGTTAACATTCTGGAAAGCACTTCTTAGTCATTCTATTGTCTTCTGTCCCTGCCTAATGGGCAACAACTCGCCTATGTGAAAATATGACTGGAAACCAGTGCTGTGAGAGATCTCCTGCCTCTTCCTGGTCATTAGGTACATAGGAGGCCTCAGTCTACCTCACATCTACTGCCCCCACAGACTGAAACACCCCCACATCGCCCTCTGCAGCCGCCCCGTCCTAATCACCGAAGCGGCTGTGTTAAGGAGCCTGCCTGTGGAGCCCGATGGCGCATGCCTGAGCATCATTGTTTGGGCTGGAGCATCTCAGACCATTTTGTTGCTGATGCCACAGCCCTCGGTTAGCACCGTTGCAGAGATGCCTCTTGGGCCTGCCTAATCCTTCCTTGCAGTCAGCCTAGTCCTCATGTAGGAGGCAGAGGGGTTATTTAGTTAATTCTGTTACTGTTGGTTTTCTTCTTCGTTCATGAAAAACTAAATGTGTTTTGGCAAAAGGATACATTCAAGTGAGATCTTTCGTCTTTGGAAACAAGCCAGCCAGCCGTAGGTGATCTGGAAGCGTTTGAGGCATTGAATATAATCGGAAAGGGGAGCTGATGAGCCCGGCCCTGTTTGGGTCTGGTGAAGGAGGCAGGCCTGTTCCACACACACAGGCAGGCCTGTTCCACACACACAGGCATTCACTCCTAGTGGCACATGATACCTCTGCCCCACTGGTACCTGCCTGCTCTTTTCCATGTCACCCCCAATTCTCCTGTCCCCCACAATGCTCACCGAGCCTCAGTGTTGACAATTTGTTAAGATTCCCTTACTTGTCACAACTGAACCCCAGTCTCCTAAACAGCAGTAAGGGTTGGCTTTGCAGTGGGGTGGGATGGGGCAGGTCTGGTGTCCCAGTGACACTTGGTTAAAGGGTCTGGCATCTCAGAACTTACAAGAGTGAAAGGTGATGATGGGAAATTCCTTCCCACACGAGGCTCAGTGCTGCTGGACTCTGCTGAAGTGGAGAGAGAGACAGGAAGCCTGTTTCAAGCTCTAAAGGCAGCCAGTGAGCCTCCTCAGATGGTTCCTAAGATGATTGGTGGCCACCTTGCTGTCACTATCAACAGTGAGTGTCTCCGGCCATCATGCGTGGTGGCACCTCACACAGTACAATCCCACAGAAATAAGAATCAGCAGGTTGTCTCCCAGGCACTCACACGGGCTCGGGAACTCTCTCTAGGTGGAAAGGTCTTCTCCTGCTCACGTGTGCTCCAGCCATAGGTGGGAAAAAGCTTGGTAGTCAGGGTGGACCTCTTTCCTCTGTGCATATGTGATTTATGTGCATATGTGTTGTATGTATGGGCATTTTGTATGTCTGTGTGCCATTGTCGTGCCTGGTACCTGCAGGGGCCAAAGGGGGGTTACAGATGGTTATAAGCCACCACATCGGTACTGAGAATTGAACATGGCTTCAGAAGCCAGTGTTCTTATTCACTGAACCACTTCTCCAGCCCCTGCATATATGCGTGTCTTATAGTGACCATTTTTATCGGACATGATATTGCCAGTAACCTTTGTGTGCATGAACATCTTCAAAGCCAGTAAATTTTCTCATATCCGAGGTTTAACCACAGACATAGTATCAACACTAAAACATAAGCTTTTGTATAATAAAACACATATTCAGAGTCTTTAAAAGTGAAAAGGAAAAAGAAAAAAAAACTCAAATAGCTTTTTTTTTTGAATTCAAAAATCCTGATACCCATGTTGTGCTCCAACCAAGCACATGCCCCCTGGACGAGCCCCACGTCTGGTGGAGTTTCTGCTACACTCTGTAAATAGGATGAGATGAGTTTGAGTGACAGGGAACTTTTCCAGAGTGAGCTGGGATTAGTTTGAGGTGATCATCCCTGAGCTAGCCAAGAGTTTCTGAGTCATATCATTTCAGGTTTTAAATATTTCCATTTTTATTGGACCTGCCATTTTTATCTCTGGTCCATTGGAGTGTTCAGTGGACTCAGAGGACTGACTTTTAAAGAATTCGTTCCTTAGCTTTTTAGTTGGTTTGTCTAAAGTCACCCATGCAAAATGGATGTTTCAGTGGGTATTGTCAGAATGATTGTTAAGGCCTGTGGTCCAGATCACAGCTGTGGCTGTAATGACTTGGGGTCAGATGTGAAACCTGGCCATTCTTTTTTTCTTTTGGAGACAAGGTCTCATGTAGCCCAGGATGCCTTTGAATTTACTGTGTAGCTGAGGATGAACTTTAACTCCCGATCCGACCCCCTTCCCACCACCTCCCAAGTGCTAGAATCATTGGTGCGAGCTGCTGGACCTCCCTTGTGCCATACTGGACATTAACCCAGGGCTGAGTTACAGCCCCTGTTCTTTGGTTTTGATTTTGTGTGAAGACAGGATCTTACTATGTAGCCTGGGCTGGGTTGTGAGCCTCACATCTCCTCTTGGGTCACTCTTGAGCAAAGGCATTTTTCTGTCTTACTGTGGAGCTAAAGCGTCCCCAGAGGTCCCTGTGTTAACATCCTGGCTTTCAGCTTTATTGCTGGTGAAATGGAACCTCTCAGGGATGGGGCCTGGTACGAGGGCTTCAGGCCCCTGAAGGGAAAGTGAGACGATGGTCCCTTCTACCTTGGAGGGAAGGTGAGGCAATGGTCCCTTCTGCCTTGGAGGGACAGTGAGGCAGTGGTCCCTTCTGCCTTGGAGGGACGGTGAGGCAGTGGTCCCTTCTGCCTTGGAGGGACAGTGAGGCAGTGGTCCCTTCTGCCTTGGAGGGACAGTGAGGCAGTGGTCCCTTCTGCCTTGGAGGGACAGTGAGGCGATGGTCCCTTCTGCCCTTGGAGGGAAGGTGAGGCAGTGGTCCCTTCTGCCTTGGAGGGACAGTGAGGCAGTGGTCCCTTCTGCCCTTGGAGGGACGCTGAGACGATGGTCCCTTCTGCTTTCATTCATGTTCTAGCCACATGGCTTAGTACCTACTCCCAGAGGGACGTGCCAGCCTCGTCTGAGGGCAGAGCAGTGAGCCCAGTTAACCATGGGTACAGCTCTGAAACTGTGAGCCGCATCAACCCTGCTTCTTCATAAGCTCTCCATCCCCAGCATGCGCTTCAGTAACTCACAGTAGGAAGACAGCAGAGCCCCGCTGCAGGCAGAGACAGCAGCACCTTTTTGTTTGATTGCGTGGAGGGTGGTATAGAAATGGAGGCTGTGGTCTGTCATGACAGTTTCTTACCCCATGTCTGGAAGTCTGCATGCTGTGCCTCTCTGCTGGGAAACGCTCTGTACCCGGATGCTTGTATCTGCAGAAGCGCCAGTGTCAACTCTCACGCCGCCAGAATTAGATCATTAAGCACACTATTAGCGACGGCTCTCTCTTTTGATTTTCATGTTAAGACTCGTCCCAGGCTCGCAGAATTAATTTTATCAATGACATAGAAAATGGTTATTTTAATCCGAGTCTTGCCTCGGCATCAGTACCATGTTTTGCCCCAGGATTTTCCCCTAATGACTTTCGCCAGCTTGAATTAGCTTGATGTATCATTAATGCATACAAATGGCTTTTATTTTTGTTCATAATCTGTTCATAATGCTGTGGCGCTCTGCTCTTGCTAATGTTTTTAAAATGATTGAACAGTGATGTGCTTTTTGACCTATTTAGCCCTGCATGGAGGCGCTGATCAAAAGAATAAGGAGACGTCACTTCCCTGGGACAGTCAGGAGCGGTTACCGTGTGGAGCTGATGGTTCCCACTCGTTTGAGGTCTCGTGGTTGGCTAGCTCTTCTACCCCTCTGCCCTGAGTAATCTTCCTTCATTAAGGCACCGTCTACCAATGCGTGGTCGGCAGCGCTCCGTTCGCCCAGTTCACAGGGGAGGAGTAGATGTGGTCCTCAGGATACTGACCTTGTAAGGTGGGAAGTGTTTATCATGACAGTTCCTCCTGTGACGCAAACAGTGATCCTGGCCAGGTCTTGGCCCCAGAAATTGGAGAGCTTGGAGTAGATGACTGGTGTCCCCAGAAGATGAGCTCTGGATTCTGGGGTTAGGGTGCCTATTTAGGGTAGAACCATTTGTACAGTGTACAAACAGCTATCCTGTCTTCCCTGATTCAGGCAAAGTAAACCATGAAGAGTGGATTACATACCCATTTGTTATACTGTAAAGCTCCGGGCAGGAGAATAAGGAGAGACGGTTCATTGTCCCCAGAGACATAAACCACAGGGGGTGTGAGATAGATGAGTGATGGAAGTGGGAACCTACATCATGGGCATGAGGCTCAGTGGCAGTTCCTTCTAAGGCATGGTATGTATGCAGGTGCGTGACCTGCTTGACAGACATGGTGCTTTCCCACGCTGTGATTGCCGGTCTTTGCCCTGGTTCCGTGAGTGGGTAGGACAGCTGTTGGCCTCCTTGTAGACTCGGTTGTTTGCCTGCTTTGTTAATTTCTTCGCAGACTCAGTGCTTTGGTTAACAGCACTCTTTACCAGATAGCTCTCCTCCTACCACAGTGGCCCTCAAAAGTGAGAACTGAAGACTTGTGGAATTATAGACTGGCATAATTTTAGGTCCTGTTTTGTTTTCCTGAGACAGGTCTCACTCTCTAGTCCATGCTGGCCATGTTCTCATTCCGTAGTCCAGGCTGGCTTTGAACGTCATCCATCTTTGGGACATCTGTCTCCAGCAAGTCATGGTGCCTTGCAAGTCATTGCAGTGAAGAGTAAAGACTTGAAGATTGTTGAATATATTATTGTTATTGTTGGGGGAGCTGGTCAGGAGACACATGTATGGAGGGTGGAGGACAGCTTTCCATGGGTTCTGGGCATCAAATTCAGGCTGTCAAGCTTATGCAGCCACTGTTTTTATGTGCTGAGCCATCTTGACACCCCAGATGAAAAGACTCATTCCATGGCCACCTGGGGCATGGGGGCTCTCTTCCCAGAAGGGTACAGCAGGGAGTGTGCATGTGGCTGATGGCTCACTTTGCACCTGTCTCCTGCAGGTCCCACCCCTGTCTCCGTCACAGCTTCCCGTGGGTGCTGGCCCCTTCCTTCACCGAGAACCCATCCCTGGTACCTTATGTTCAAACTGAGGTTCTGCTCAGTGGGAGTCGCCCAGGCTTCCGGGGCGTTTTCAGCCCAGAGCAGGGGCGCAGCAGGGACGGGGATGAAGCGCCCATCCTGTCATGACTGCTGTGGGAGGTGCCGCAGCCCTGCTCCGTGTCACCTCACCCCCCTCTTCTGTCTGCCTGTGCTTCAGGTGCAGACTGTGAGTGCGGTCTGGTCCCACAGCTCAGGTAGCCCCTTAGATCTCATTTTGTAGTGAGTAGTGAGAAAGTGCAAATGTCCGCACTACTGTACTAGGAAACGCCCCCGTCTTTGCACCAAGAGTTGTCATGTGCAGATCCCAGTAGTGTTTACTGTGTGGATTCACCTGTTGCCTGACTTACAGACCGGGCGGCCTTGTTTGGCTTCACCCTCCCCCCCTCTTAGGTGAGCAGGCTCCGTCCGTCCGTCCGCCCTGTTGCGGGGTGCGAGCTCGGCAGAGCAGGCACATTCAGCTCTGTGTTTTGGCTTCATTGTTGCCTTGGTTTTAAGTGTCCTGCTGAAAGCCCTGGATTATGTGTGTATTTGCTCACCAACCTTGTGCCGTGCTGGAACTCACACCCAGGTCCTCTGACAAGCTCGGCAAGCACATTACCAGAACCACATTAGCATACTGTGGTGAAGATCTTACCTGGTAATGAACCAAAATGCTTCAGGTTCTTTGTGTTTCATAGAATCGGCATATTTGAACATGCTGAGTTCTTAGACTAACTGGCTGTAGCCAGCATGCAGACTATTTCCACCTATCCACACGGGCAGTTTCTTCACAGAATCCACAAGGAATGCAGGCAGGGTTCAGTGCTTTTGTAGTCTAGAGAGCTGCCACTAGGGGGTGCCAGAAGCTCGTACACAGAATATTCTCAGTTTGGATTGTCTTCTGCTGTCATGGTGGGAAATACTGACATGGTTTTAAAAGTTGGGCTCTAGGGGCTGGAGGGATGGCCTGGTGAGGACAGGGCCTTGCTGCACAGACTTGACCTAATGATCTTGAGTTTGATCCCCGGAGCCCACCTGTAGGAGGAAGGAGAGAATCAACTCTGCAGAGTTGTCCTCCGGCCTCCAGACATGTGCTGTGGTGCATGCCCACACCTGCCCACACACATGCCGTGATCATCGAGTTTAAAATGTTTAAGCCACGCTCAAGCAGCAGCAGAGATCCCAGAGCCTCACTGGCTCAGCTTCTGGCCTCCAGGTCGCCACTCGAGTTGGTGTGCGGTGTGAGGTTGGGCTGATAGGAAGGTGTTAGGGAGTGAGGTGTGAGGTGATATGCAGAGGCCGCCCTTCCAGCAGGCAGCCAGCTCGGCGAGTGCCACTTGCAGAACAGGGTAGGTTTTAAAAGCCTGCTGTGTGAATAGTAACTGAGTCACCTGCCGCCTCACACTTCGCCACTGGCCGCTGGGAAAACGTGCCTGGTGGGCACGTTTTTTGGCCCTGGGAGGCCAAAGACTTTACTCTCTGCTGATGTCATTACATCTTAGAGCCTTCAAAGTTGAAATTCACATTTATTTCTAGTAAAATAGATTTCTGTAGATTTGTGTATATTTTGTATCTGCTTGGAAACATTTTAGCATTTTTCCAATTGAAATATTTTAGGAACAATAATCAATGAAGATGCCAATAAAAATGGTCCATGCCATTAGATACAACATTTTATTTTAGTTTATTTGAGATAGATTTCCTGTCTCCCAGGCTGGCCTCGACTCTGTGTATGGGTGTCCTTGAACCTTTCATCCTCCTGCCTCTGCCTCCTGACTGTTGGGATTACATGTGCCTCCACACCTGGTGTACGTGGTTCTGGGTTTGAACCCAGAACTTTGTGCATGCCACGCGAGCACTTTAAAAACTGAACTGCGGTCCTAGCCTAACATTTTATGATTACTATACTTCTATTCAATTTCTAAAACTTTTAAAACAAAATTGGAGGTGCTGGAGAGATGGCCCACCAGTTAGGAGCAGCTCTTTTAGAGGACCAGAGTGCGGTTCCCACCACCCACACTGGATGGTTTTCAGCTGCCCCTGGATAGACCTTCTTGGCTCTCTGTGAAACTTTAGAGAGTCCGCCGCTGTAGCCAGAACACCTCCTCCCTACTGGGGTGCAGTCACCTAGCATCCAGGCTTACACTTGGTACTCATTTGCATGAAGCTGCCACGGCCGCCTTAATCCAAGAGGCCAGGTACAGCTGGCCAGGCCCTGCACACAGCAGATGCTAGCACCAGCTTGGAGCCTCCTTTCCAGAATCTTTCCGCTGCCCAGATCCCCTTCTGCTTCCTCCACTCTTGGAAGCACTGAAGAGAAAAGATTGGGCTGTGTTCATCTTAGTCCAGCTGGCCGCATCCTCTCGGTAGCGCCTACATGAGCAGCTTTGCTGCAGACGGTCTGAGTCGGGCAGGGAAGTGAGCGGAACAGCTGAAGAGGTCCTATTTCCAGGAAATAGTAGGTGCAGAGCCACCCCAGAGAGGCGGTGTGCAGCTGGGAGAGTCCTTCCTGGCTCCTTCTCCCCGTGTCCACACTTGCTGTCTGTTGGAGCCCAGGGCAGCATGTGTTCAGCTGAGAAGCACACTCAGCCCCCAGCAGCAGGCTGCAGGCCCTGCACCGGTACCTACTCCGTCTTCTGCCGCAGGACAGAGTGTGACCCAATCCTAGCCACTAGTACTCTTCGATGTGGTCTTGGCCTCACAGACTGGGACACATAGACCTCCTCTGTGAGTGTGGCCTAGTGGTCATGCAAGAAGTGTCCTTGGGAAGGATGTCCACCAAGGCAGTGGTGCTGGGATGCCCGAGGCCTGGTGGATTCCCTTGAAGTACAGAGCTGAAACAGACAGGGGAAACATTTATATTTGTTGCATATGGGTGGTGGGTTTGTGCATGCCCATCCTCACTATACCCTCTGCCTTCGCACTGGGGTTCACCAGGGTTCTCGAGATTCTTCCAGCTCAGACTTGTGTGCTGGGCCAGGGTTTGGGTGTCTCAGTGACTCTGGGTACGTCGTTCCGCAAGGAGTAGTAGCTTCCCGTTCTGATACCTAAGACCACGAGGCAGCTCTGACTCCATTTTACTCTTCCTTCCTGAGCCCACCTCATCCACCCTGTGGGAGTTCACACATTTAATCTTGAGCTTTCTTCTTAAGCTTTCTTCCCACCCCTCCAGAGGGCTTTGTAATGCAGGTGTAATCAGAGGGTACCTCTGGACGGAGGCCAGTCCTTTAGTCCCAAGAATCCGCATGCTCTAGCCCCACATCCCGCTGCCCCATCACTCTTGGGGAAGCTATGCTTCATCTTTCTGAATCTTCTCCTTCCAGCCTTGCTTGCTCTTGCCTCTGGCAGGTTCCAGCAGAGTACTGGGGGCTTACAGAAATGTCTGCCATGTTTCTACCTGCCTCAGGTCTTGCTTGTATCTGCAGCCAGGGTTGCTGAGCTGGACAGGGTCCAAGCTCCTGCTCTCGAGGCCATGATGTACTTGGTACAGCACTTGTGGAAGCCTAGAGTGGGTGCTGGTGGAGGGAAAGGGTGATGGCAGATGCCTTCCTGGAGTGTCTGCAGGGACCACGTTTGTTCTATATCCCATGCCACATGATCACTGCCAGGCTGTGTTTCACGTCTGCCAGTGGATACAGATGCTGTGTGTGTACCTCTCAGTAAGGAAACGGAGGCATTGGACGGCCAGGTACCTGCCGGAGTTCACACTGGTCATAAATTGCCACACTAACAGTTCTGTGTCCAGGATTCTCCGTTGCACTGGCCACTGTTGTTGGGCGGCCTGTAACTTATGTATTCACTGAAAACTCCACTAGTCAGAGAAGAGTCTCGGTGGCTGGAGAGATCAGAGCTTCTTGAAGATGATTTGTAGCCGTTCTGGGTGTGGAGTGCTGTGCATTTCAGATGACAGCTGTCCTAAGCCGTCGGCCACACACTGTCAGCTCCAGCAAGGTGGCAGTGTTTGGTTTGGGGCTGTCTTGGCCTGACTTTGCTTCTGCCTTTTATCTCAGCTTGTTCTCTGTAATGCGTCCTCTGGGGCTGTCAGGCCAGCCCTCTTCCCTCCGTGGCTGTGCCAGCCAGGTAAGTCAAGTGCAGGCCACTAGGCGGCAGCGCTGTCACAGCCAGGGCCGCCCTTTCAGAGCTTAGCCTTTCGGACTTGCCGCCATGCCTGGGTTCAGGTGCGATCCGCAGAAACCTGCCTGCCTTGTGGGCCGAGGGTGGTGGCAGGTTCCTGTGCTGCCCCCGTTTTGATTTGAAAGATACAGTTGATTAAGCCGGGCACACGGGGCAGGTGGTGTGCTGGGAACCTGGAAGCCCACACCCGAGCCCCGAGGGGCTTTCCTTGCGGTGGAAGCGGCTCCACGCCTTAGCTCCTCAGCTCAGCGGGAGGGTAGCAGAAAGTTTGTGTTCGGAATGAAGTTTGCACCCGGGAGCTGCACACCCCCGCCCACATCTTATTACAGGATTAGAGAAAATAGGTAAAGCTGTTCAGTGGGGCCTCTGAGTGATGGCCTCTGTGGGAGGCCTCCCCCCCCCCAGCCATTTCCCCTGTCTCTGGATCCGCTTGTGTTCCATTTTATCCTGAGAAAAAAAACAGTTTGTCGGTCTTCTACTCTTCTCCCCCCTTTAAAGCTTAAAAAATGTTGAGGAATTTAGCTTTTAAAAAAATTAATAGCTACGGGTAACTGCAAGAGATATTATTGGCAGATGCAGCAAAAATATTTCTACAGAAAATTGGATTTTGCACATAAAACTTAGTCATACTAATAAAGACAAGTCATTACCAGTTTTAAGCCAAATAAACAAACTCAGAAAGACCCGCTGTCAGTGTGATTCTTGGAGGCCTTTTATTTTTCTGAGGTCTGTAAATCAGCTTTAGTGTGGTGATGGTGCCTCGGATTTTGCTCAGATCATTCCTGCCTCTTCCGATGCTGAGTACAGTCACCAAGGGCTGAGTAATTTACAGTCCTGTTGCAAGGTATGTTTATATTTAAGCTGTGCGACGACGGGGTAGCTAATGAGAAAGATAAGAAATTTATCGTCCCTCGTGATTGATAGGATTCCTGCCTCCGCTTTAATTGAAGTCTGAGTGATCACAGCTGTGGCTGAAGTTGAGGGAAATTGGCTTGGAGTGAAGGAGAACTTTCAAATGTGTTTCTCCGTGTTTCAAAGGTGGTTCTCCCGCTGTCGGGATGGCTGGTGGTAGAAGCAGCCAGAACTGACCAGGGCTTAGGTAATGACACTGAGATAATTATGGTGTTTGCCCCGTAACTTCCCCACGGAAGGTGGTTTATAAGTGCAGGGGAAAAGATTAAATACTGTGAGCTTTTTTAATGGCTTTAAATTTTTACATGTATAATGATAAAATTCTCCGCAGCTAGTCTTTGCTAAATATTCTCTGGGCTATTATTGAAGACAGTTAAAAAAAAAAAAAAGCAAAGGGGGGGGTGGTGCTCAGACTGATAATGTCAGAGGCAAGCCTGCTCTGTTAGTCACTGACTTCAAATCTCTCGATTGCACTAGCCTGGCCGTGTCTGTAGTAATCTCACAGACCTGCCTCTGCCTGTCATTTTTTAAAGGTACCATTCGTGCTGAAGCTCAGTCTTGTGAAAATGTCTAAATTTTCCCATTAAGTGCTTAAAAAGTAATAAAACTAAAGTCATTAGACTTCACTCGTCAGAGCGTTATCAGGAGAAATATTCTCCAGCGCAATAAATCTGAACAAGGGTTCGACATTCATGTCCCTCGGACTCATTCCCTGGAAATGGACGTTTGAAGGTAAATTGCTTAAGTAGGGCAGTTTAAATTTTTAATACAATCTTATTGTAACTGTTAGCAAATGATTGAGGTGCAAAGGGGCCTTATATGTTTGGTGAGATTGATAATGAATGCTCTGTGGTGCCTTTTCTATGCTGAATTATAGATGTTATGACAGCTAGATGCTTATGAAGGCCAAAAAGGCACACAGGAAGACTTGCACGTTTATTGGATACTGAATGGTGCTTCCCAAAGGAAACCCTAGTTTGATTGGATGCCTGTCCCTCCCCAGCTGGCTTTGTCTTAGGCATCTAGAGGCTTTGACAAGCCAGACGCTGCCCATCTTGTCTGTGGCCTGGAGAGGGTATGGTCCTCACCGTTGGCCAGCCAGTACAAGCAAGTTAAAAATACTGAAACAACATGTCATCTCGGTTTGCTCTGGGGGAGCGCGCCGTCTCCTCTAGCGGGATGTCTTCAGTCCACAAGGAGTTCAGCCTTGCTTTTATGGCTCAAGGAGGCTGAAAGAAATGCCTGCCGTTCCTGGCTACGGTTCCCTTTCACCCAGGCCCAGTGCCGCTGGGCACCTTTCGGACTGTGTGCCCCTTTGCTGGGTTGGCTGTGAATTTGCTCTTTCAAAGCACAGACCTCCAAAGAAGTTGCAGGGACAGATGGTTCCTTGCTTCAGTGGACCATGGTTCAGAGCATGGCTCTGGATATTTCAGTGTATTTGAAGGGGGACAAGTGTGGTTACTCTATGTATCTGTAATCACCCCTTTTAATGCTTTTTTCATGAAAAGAGAAATCTGTTTTAGAAACAAAGGCACACGGTGCCTTCGTCACCTTTTCCCCATGCATTTTTGAGGAGGGAAAGAAAGACCCCACTGGATGCCCAGGATCCTGAGCTTGACAGTGTGACCATTTGGCACATTAAATTCCCCAGCTGTGATTTGCCTTTTACTCAGTGTGTCTCACCCACGGGCGGTTTTTTGAGTACCCTCATGAAGGGAAGAAAGTCTGAGGCAGCGCCAAGGGTTTGGGTTAATAACCGGCACAAGCAAGCTCTTTTGACGCACTTGTGTTCAAGGTGATCTCCCAGAAGCCGCATGAGAGAAGCCCGTGTGTAAAGAATTTGTTAGTACATAAAATGTCATGTGGGAATAGTTCAACAATTCAGAGCAGGTACCGTCTCCAGCATGCATGTCAAGTGGCTAGAGACTGCCTTACTCCAAGGAATCCAGCACCTTTGCTGGACTCTGAGAGTACACACACACACAAAGAGATACACACATGCGTGTAATTAAAAAATTAATTCTATAAATTGTGATGTTCAGCTAAATAAACGGAAGAATTCCAACCTCCAAAGAAAAACCTGCCTTCTTTGAGTCACCTCATAAAAATACTCTTTTCTTTGTAAACAACACCCCAAATGGCAGAGAACAGCAGCCTGACACTACTGATCATCAGCGTCCAGCTTCAGGCCAGCCTAGAGATGTGTTGAGGTCTGTGCACGTGTGCTTGTGTTGGAAGCAGCATGAGCATCAGATTGGACAGCTCTCTGCACCCGCAGTCAGCAGATTGTCTGTTCGTTCCTCTTTAGATTTTAGCATTTAAACCAGGAGATATGGTGGTTTATGTTCTTGTACACGTGTGTGTTTATGTTGCAGTCTGGTGACCAGGCCTGAAAATGTAAAGCCAGCCTCCACCACCACCACAGACTTTTAAAATCCTGTATTTCCCTGGGGGCTCTAGCCCTGATGTTCCCACTGTTTTGTTGACAAAGGATTATCTCCTTAGGATAGATTAAAGCAAGAATTTTGAGTAGAAAGACAGTGAGTTGAGGAGAAATGGATTGACCTTTTGGTTGTCTAGCCTTCATAACCTTTTATTTATGGCTGCGGTGAAATGTTTGGGAGTGGACTGAAGCCTGCATGAGGCTTGATGGGCATCAGACAGTGTAGTGAGGGAGATGAAGGATGGAGGGATGAAGGATGGATGCATAGGTATGCAGTAAAGGAGACAGACATAGCACCTTGCCGCCATCAATTCTACATGGGACAGAAATGCATGTTCATTGCACTATAAGAACTTGTATTATAAACATTTTAGGGACAACTCAACACAGTAGTCTATTTAAAACACCGCCATAGCCATTCCATACAAAGACGGATTCATTTGTATTTAATATGAGATGTTTTCTCACAAGTAGAAGCGCACAGTATCATTAGAGCCCCTGCTTCTTCCGAGACATTGCTGAGTTAGAAGTACCGGTGACTCTGGAAGGTGCTTGTCGATGGTACGAACCGCTGTGTTCCAGGAAGAGGTGCCTGGACTCTCTCGATGTTGCTAAACCACTGCAGATTATAGATGTACAATCAGTCAGCATTCTCTGCTGATCTCTAATTAACACTGAAGTATTATTAGTCACGAATGTGAAGTCTTGATCGGAGATGACCTCAGGTATTCTAAATGTAAATAAAATTAGATTTAGATCCCTTTTAATTACCTGAGGTGCTGTGTGTAATTACAATGGCAGTTGATAAACTTAATTTCTCATTAAAGGAGAGAAATGTTGGAAAGTTCTGTCCACTAGGTGCTTAACCCTTTGGCAGCTGCAGTGTATTCAAAAGAACTGTTGAGGCTTTTATGTTAATTCTGTAGAAGTTTACATCCTCTGTTATATTAGGCTCTTTAGATTCATCACAGGCCCTCCCTTTTTAAGATTATTTGTGTGTGTGTGTGTGTGTGTGTGTGTACACACTCATGCTCAGAGGGCAACTTGCAGGAGTCCATTCTCTCCGTCTACCATGTGAGTTCCGGAGATTGACCTCAGGTCATCAAGCTTGGCATCGAGGGTCTTTACCCACTGAACAGTCTTGTCACTTTTGACCTCATTCATTTACGTGGCCAGCATACTGTAGGGTCCCAGAAGGCGACCCGCCCCATCAGGAATCCTGTGTGAGGCACTAGGAAGGGCAGGGCTCTGGGTGGTGTTGGCTGGGTAATAATAATTGATGTGTGTGTGTTGGGGGAGGGGCTGCAGTGTCTTAATGCACAAAGCCATGCTGAAGACCGAGTGGAAATCTGTTCTGTCACCTCATCCTTCTTTCTAATCACATCACAATACATTGTATAATTCAACCTGTGTGTCACTGTCACTTGTCCCCAGACCTTCCCAGCAAGGCCTCGTGGCTACCAGAGCTGGGAGGAGAGGCCTCATTTCTTCAAGTGCATGCATGCACGTGGAGGCCAGCGACAGACCGCTTGTGCGATTCCACTTTCTCCGTCCACGGTGTGCACCCTGGGGATCAGACTCAGTCACCAGGCTCGCCAGCTACCAGGCTCGGCAGCAGGTGCTTAACTGCCGAGCCACCTCGCTTGCCTGTCTTTTTCTGGGGTGTTGAAAGCTCTCTGAAGATGGGTGCAGAGGTTGGAGACCGGTCTGAGTGCTTTCGCTCTCCGTTACTGTGGGTATCTTCGGAGATTAGGCCTTTGACTTCCCTTAGGAAAACAGTAGTCAAGGCTCACTGAAGGGGGAACCGATGATTGCACTGAACCTTGTCTGTTCAGGTTCTTTAGGTGGCAGAACTGCTAGCCTGCATGCTTGCCCTTATGTAGGGCTCTGCCTGTCCCCTGAGCACAGCTGACCTTGATTTCCTCAGGCTGCTCTTTCAAATGTTGAGCTGTTGCCTTGACGTCAGTACTTTACCTGGTCATCTGCATGCCCTGGTGGTGTGTGTGTGTGTGTGTGTGTATGTGTGTGTGTGTGTCTGTCTGTCTGTCTGTGTGTCTGTGTGTCTGCATGCCCTGGTGGGGGTGTATGTATGTGTCTGTGTGTCTGTGTGTCTGCATGCCCTGGTGGGGTGTGTGTATGTGTGTGTGTGTCTGTCTGCCCTGGAGGGTGTGTGTGTGTGTCTGTCTTGTCTGTGTGTCTGCATGCCCTGGTGTGTGTGTGTGTGTGTCCGTCCGTCCGTCCGTCCGTCCGTCCTTCCTTACTCAGCCAGTCCTGACTGCCTTTCTGATCTCTAGCAGGCTGCTCATGGCGGCGATACTCTTCACATCTCCCTTCTGGCTTTCTTTGATGTAACTGATAAGAGTGTGTTGGTGTATTTTGTGAGCAGTTTGGTCTTTGGCGAGGTCTCTACTTGCGGCTGGTGAGCTGGGAGTCTGCAGATTGAAGAATTCCCGGGGGAGACTCCGCTTCGGGGTGTCAGAAGCAGCTCTGGCCCAGGATCATCGCTTCTGTGTGAGACAGCTTGATGAGTGGAGGAGAAGTGACAGGTTCATTTTCCCCCTCTTTGTTTAAGCCATTTATCTTTGAGCTCCATGCCTGCCATCCGAATTGTATTGCCAATTTATTGGGATATTCACTTGCCTGGGCTCAGAAGGCACTGATTTGCATCCGACTTGAGGACAAGTGAGAGGGGAGGTTAATCATCCCCTGGGCTTTTGAACAGATTCTTCCCAGTGTTTAATTGTGGTGTTTGAAATGTTACACGTTTTCTAATCAGTGTGCGTGTGTATTGCACTCACTGACACACTGAGTCAGTGATTATAGGATGCTCAGTCCACGTGGTGCGCTCTTCCGAGGACCCCAGTTCATGCGTCGAGCATACCTTCCTTCATGTCAGACCATGCAAGCTGTGGGAGCGGCTCTGAGCTCTGCTGTTCTCATTCTTCTTTCTCACTCACCCTTTCCCCCTCCTGTTTCCTTTCTCTCCTTCCTTCTTCCCCCACCCCACAAGGTATCACTGTCCGACTCTCATACTGGCCTCAAACTCGTGATCCTCCTGCCTCAGTCTCCCGAGTGCCAGGATGGTGGTGTGTGCTCAGCTCTCTGCTCCTTTTGAGGGTGATGTGGTTCCGTGATGTGTGGTAGTGACGAATGCTCACCAGGCAGTGAGTGGAGCTGTGAGCAGCCTTCTGTCCTTAGGGTCCTCCGTGAAGAAGAGCAGCGCTGAGGGTCTGAAGGGAACAGGATCAATGAGCAGGGCCCGTCTACAGGAAGAGGAAGCGTCTCTCCTCTGCTGTGCAGTGGGCCTTCTAGGTTCCATAAGAAGCTTGACATATTTCCACACCTGTCAGTCTTCCTGGTTCTCCAGGATGGCTTTTCCCAGCATATACTAGTTTCGTCTACATTAAACATCTCTGAGGAAGCTATTGCCCCCTGTGGTCTGGGCACTTCTGGAGGTCTGGCTCTAGTTATCTGGACACAGGTTTCTTATATCTGTTTCCTCACTGATCCTGGCTGAGAAGTGGGCACACAGGGACTGTGATAGCCCTTGTTGGTGCAGCTGCATCCATGCACAGCAGCTTTGCAGAACACCCAAACCTTTCTTCATTGTGCATTCACCATTGCTTGCTCCTTGGGTTGGGCACGTCCCTCACATTTCATTATCTGCCTTAATGTTTCCTGCTTGTCGTAGTTTTCTCTGTGGTGTTTATCACCTCACAATGTTTCCCTCATGCGCACAGTCCCTGCATGCTTCTACCCTGCAGCACTGTCTGTCCCTCATGCACACAGTTCCTGCATGCTTCTACCCTGCAGCACTGTCTGTCCCTCATGCACGCGGTTCTGCATGCTTCCACCCTGCGGCACTGTCCCTCGTGCACACAGTCCCTGCGGCACTGTCTGTCCCTCATGCACACAGTTCCCACATGCTTCTTCCACCCTGCGGCACTGTCCCTCGTGCACACAGTCCCTGCGGCACTGTCTGTCCCTCATGCACACAGTTCCCGCATGCTTCCACCCTGCGGCACTGTCCCTCGTGCACACAGTCCCTGCGGCACTGTCTGTCCCTCCTGCACACAGTTCCCACATGCTTCTTCCACCCTGCGGCACTGTCTGTATTATCCGGCACCAAGCAGGAAGGAGCCAGGAGGAAGTGAATTCCAACACAGGTGTCAAGAAGCAGAGACTCCGGGATGATTCCTGAGAGTCAAGGAAACAGAGTCCTGAAGGATTACATCCATGGGATGCTTGGGCTGGCTGGAAGGTCAATAAAGCGTACTTACTAGCATGCTGGTGGCTGGCCAGTGCTGCTGACAGATCTGTCTGAGTTTGTCAGTCTCCACTGTCCCCAGGAATACGCACCGATATGTGCACCATCTCAGTGGCACAGTGTATGGAACGGTTAGGGAGGGAGGGAGGGAGGGAGGGATGCTGTACATTCTGGCGAAGCAGCCAACTCCACGTATGTTAGACATGGAATGGACATCAGCCTGCTTAACTCTGTCTGCTGGAGCACCAATCAAGACTACACAAGAGTGTTTGGGGGCCAGCAACATAACTAAGTGCATTCTAGAACCGACAGTGTCACTAAGAGACGCCAACATGATCAGGAGCATTCCTGAACCAAGAGTGTGCTGAGAACAGTACCACCAAGAGCATTGTGGGACCGTCAGTATGACTAACAACCTTCTGGGACCTTCTGGGAATTGGTATTGGGGCTGCTGCTCTGAGTCATGCTAGTCATGTGGGCATCACCTGTCTTCCCAGTCTAGTCCTGAGGGTGGGCTCACACCAGTATGGTGGGCAGGGTTAGGAAGGCTGTGCTCGCACCTAGGATTGAGACCAGTGAAAGCCCAGGGAAGCAGAGCATCATTCAGGGCTGCTGGACAGCAAGTCGGAGATGCGGCTTTCAGACCAAAGCCAAGGTTCACTGAGATGAGGAAGCTAAAGAAAGCAGGAGACAAGGGAGACTGAAAGTTAGGGAGGAATCCTGATGATACTCCTTAGGACTCACAGTAATCCGGGGGGGTGAGAGGGGTGGTTGTGTGAGAAAACAAGAAGGTGTGGAAGTGTTGATGCTGAGGGAGGCAGGTGGGAGAGAACTGGGGGACCCACCAGCATCTTGGTGTACCCCTGAATGTTCGGACCTGTGTGCACAGGGAGACGGGCTGGGCCTTGAGATGTGACTAAAGGACACTCAGGAGGGTATCGGCTTTGACAGGCACACTTTTCCCAGCAAGCTTTGGGAGAAGTGTGTGGTGCAGGGCTCTGCCCACCGAAGCTCGGTGTCCATCCTGCCTGCAGACAGAGCCAGCCCACGGCAGTCCGCAGGGGGTGTGGGGTGAGGCTCATTCTTCAGAGCAGTGAATGCTTACGTTCTCCCCCATAGGCTGGCACCCGGTTGAGTTGTCTGCAGAACCTTCTCCACGGGCACAGAGCTCAGGGTCACCACTTGAATGAGACATGCCCATTTCCAGCTACCTGCTTGGAGATTAAATGTTAAAGAATCGTGTGTGCGGAGCCATGAGAGCGGGATGGGTGTGTTTCCTGCAGCAGGATTTCCTGCCCTTTTGCCACAATCATTTTACACGACAATCTGTTACATGTGTGAAAAAGAGCCAGCAGTCTGTATCTGTCCAGTTAAGTTTCTCTTGTGAGTATTGAGTAGTCTTTCACTTTCTGTGAACAGAAAATCCAGTGTCCCTGAATGCAGAAATTCCCCCTCGGTCTAAAATTCTGAAATTAATGTCAGCAGCCTTGACTTTGCTCCATCCTGAAGGTAACTGTTTATTACAGTCGGCATTTAAATCCCCGATTAATAGGAGCAATTAAACAATAGCTTCATTTCCAGCAAATTAACAACCCTAATAGGTAATTGCGACATAAATGAAGATAAATTTGTTTTAATACAACGAGATAAAAAGAATACAGATAAGAACTGAATCTCAGATTAAGAATTCAGACTTCATTACTTCAGGAAAAACTCAAAGGCCTCACCAGAAGAAATTACAGCATGGCTTTTTAAGCATAGCCTGTCTTAGATTAGAGGGCTTTTTATTTTAAAGAATGTAATGGAAATATTGTAGGGGTCGTGGACTAGCTCAGGGGCAGGGTACTTACCTAGCATGATCAAGAATTCGGGTCTTGCCGGGTGGTGGTGGCACACACCTTTAATCCCAGCACTTGGAAGGCAGAGGCAGGCGGATCTCTGTGAGTTCAAGGCCAGCCTGGTCTACAGAGCGAGATCCAGGACAGGCACTAAAACTACACAGAGAAACCCCTGTCTCGAAAAACAAACAAACAAATAGAAGAATTTGGGTCTTATCTGGGCACTGAAAATCAAGAAAATAAAACCTTCTTGCTTGATTAATAGACATGCACATGTGCACGTGCGAGTGCATGCTCATGTGTGTGCACACCCACACACACCCACATACACACCGATCTATTGATAGACATACATACATTGGTAGATGGAGAGATAGGCACATGCATAGTCTTAATCTGTGTCTTGGTTATGATGAAGGTAGGTCACAGCAGGGTCTCTATCCTGACCATCGATCCTCTTGATTGGCTGGTGGCATGGGTCTGCAGCCCTGGAGCTCTGACCAGAGCCTCTCACTGGGCTTTGACGGGCGAGGCTTTCAAAAGCACAGTCCCAGAGGTCGACAAGGCCTGAGTATTGAATGTTCAGTTTCAGGAAAGTCACCTTCTTAGTATTTTTTCTGATGGCTAAGTGGTAGTTTTCCAGGAAACACGGATGCAGTTGGGCCCAAATAGTGTTTGTGGAGGGCAGAGTTGGTGGCCACTTAGCGTGGTTGGAAGGGACTAGACCTGCGAAGAGCTGAGAGCTGGTTCTAATGGTGACGAGCAGCGGGGTGAAGACTGTTCTAGGTGTAGGATCACGAGATTTCCCTTGCAGAGTCACATGCCCACAGAAAGGCCCCAAGTACATTAAACTGGGGGGGGGGGGGTTAAGATAGTGTGAACTGTGACCCCTTGAAAGAGTTCCTGGCAGCTTTGATGCACAGTCAGCCAGCGGAGCATCACCCAACTAGGAGGACAAACTGACAGTAGATATGGGGGTGTCTCCAGTCCCTGGAGCCCATCTCATCCCATGCACAGCTCTCACGGTCCCCTTCTCGAGTGTCCAGGTGGGAATGACCTGCGTCTTGCAAGCCACACTAGTTTCCTTTCCAAAGTGTGGGTCTTGTCAGTGTATTCTAGAGCAGCTGGGAAGGTTCCTTGTTGCCTTCAGGCTGCCAACAGCACTCTGCGTATCGAAGCCTTAGAAACGGGGTTCTGTGCCCTGCAGAGCTCCTCTTCCCTTCATTTGTTCTAACCTTTCTGCCCCCCCCCCCATCAGTCATCCTGCAGCTCCCTGGGTGCGGGTGACGTTGCATTCCAGACACATGCGAGCATTAACTGCATCCCAGCAGGTGTTCAGGTGGCAGGCTGTGCTGTCCCCGGGCTTGGGAAGTGTCCCCAGGGAGGACACTGGAAATCTCAGTTTCCAGAGCATGCGCTGTCTCTGCTCTCCCGTCCTCCCCACCCCCACCCCTCTCATACACTTTCCTGCTTCTGCTCCAGGATCGTTGCTGGTTTGGTTTTGAAGCACTGTCTCATGTAGCACAGGCTAGCCTTCAGGTCTCCATGTAGCCAGGGATGGTCTTGAACTCCTGACCCCCTAGCCTCCACTTCCCAAGTACCAGGATTACAGGCGTGCACCATCTCGCCCAGTTTATACCATGCTGTGCTGGAGCCTAGGGCTTCCCGCTCCCTACCAAACAAGCTGCCTCCCAGCCTTGCTCCGGTTTTCTTGGTTTTTCTGGCATCCATAGCTCCATCCTTACTCAAAACCTGGTAATATAGAGGCGCCGCCGCCGCCGCCGCCGGCAGACAGATCGGTCCCCAGCAGAACCGAACATGCCCCCTCTAACATGTATTGACGTTGCCGTTTTTTGTGGTGAGAAATACTCCACCGTAGGTTTCTTATTTTTACTTCTCAGTCACACATTCAGAGCTATATAGGTAACTTGATAATTAATTTTTTCTTAATTAATAAGCTAGTTTAATGATCATTCTCCTGTAATTTAAAGTAGAGTCATTAGTGGAAGATTCACAGTCTGCAGTGGGTTTTTGTTATTTATGGGGGTTCCCCAGGTGAGCCCCTCACGGTTCTCCCCCGGGGCCTTGTGGTGTAAGAGGCATTTTGGGGGCTTACGGTACAAGAGGGAATCACAAGTCATACAGTGATTAACTTTTGACTCCAAAAAACCAGGCTTTTAAAATACTTTGGGGCCTATCACAGGAGTGCAGAACCCACTCTTAGATCACATGGGGTTTGTGTGACCAAAGCCATTGAAAATCCAAGCAGAACGAAGTCACAGTCAGATTTGCCTTGGAGAAGATGACGCCGCGGTGTGCTTGGGCCTCATGCTGTAATTTGGGGTCCTTTAAGGCTTTGTAATCAGCTCTGGGAGGTGGAGGGCTTGCTCAGGACATTGCCTGTGAAGGTGAGTTTGGGAGCAAGTCTGGTGGCTGAACCAGTAGTCTGCTGTTTTCTCTGCCCAGGCTGGGGCCAGGGGCTGCTGCTGGGGAGCTGAGGTCGCAGAGGAAAGGGTGGAGGCGTGGCCTGGGCAGTGTGGACTTGGAAGTGCCCCAGCACGACACAGTCAGCTGCTGAGCTGGCCTTGCTCTTGCAGTTTTAGACTGTAGGAAGGCCTCAAGACAGGATCCCTGTTGAGAGTCCTCACATGGATGTGGTTACTAAATGAATGTGTAGCTGTCTCTGCAAGAGAGAATCTGGAGCCTGGACAGGGCTGATGACCCTGGAAGCACCTTGTGAGAAGCCAGCGAAGGAGCTTGAGGGGTTCCAGGCAGAGGGTGAGGCCAAGGACCTAGTGTATTCTGGGACAAGGAAGGGGTGGATGGGATGGCCAGCCGCAGCACCAACTGCCCAGGGCCCATGTAGGAACAGGTGTCGCCTCCGGGCAGCTCCCTGGGCACCACACCAGGACACAGAGAGAGACCAGCCCCTGAGGTGCTGGACTCGGGACTGGGGAGGTGGCCTCTGCCAAGGACACAGATTGCAGGAAGACTGCTGGAGAGAGGCCATGCCTCTGCTTGGGTGACACACCATTGTCCTGATGACAAGCTCATTTCCCTGTGTCTCTGTATTAGTCATAGAAGAGTTTATTTGGGCTTACAGTTCCAGAGGGATGTGTCCATCACGACAAGGAAGTATCTGGCTCGGTGGCCCCTAGAGCAGCAAGCTGAGAGCTCAAAAACGGAAAGAGAACTCAACGTTGCATGAGCTTTTTAAACTCTCAGGGTATTCCACAAAGTCACGCCCTCTAAGCCTCCCCAGGCAGTGCCAGCACCCGGGGACCAAAGCATTTAAATGCCCAAGAGTGTGGAGGCCATTTCTCATTTAAATCACCACAGTCATTTATGGAGGTCCCCTGAGAAACAGGAAGTGGTGCAGAGCAAGGGATTGCCCAGCTTCTGTCCTGGGACAGTGCAGGCTGGGCTGGCGGTCCTGCCCGAGCCCTCCAGCCATTGTCTGAGCCGCTGTCCTCATCTCTCTGCTCTGTGTTTTGATCACTTGTTATAGTTGGGGGCGTAGTTTGCTTGTTTGAGATTGGCTCGATCTTTGGGTAATCCCGGCTGGCCAGAACCGAGCGCTTCTCCTCCTGCCTCAGTCTTTCAGGTTCTGCGGGACCAGGGAGCCCTCACAACTGGCTCCCACTGGGTCCTCTTTATCTGCCGGATGGAGTGAGGGTGTAATCTGCCACCATGCTCAGCCTTCAGGCAGCAGAGGCAGGGCAAAAGACTTCCGTGTCCATGGTCCCAGGGCTGTGAGCAGAGGGCTCGCTCTCCTGGCAGGACCAAGGGAAGGTGATGCGTGCATTTGTGTGAATGACCCAGGAATGTCCTGCAAGAAGATAAGGGGTGTCTGATGAGGGTTGAGCAGAGCAGTCCATCTCAGAGTTTTGGGGTGCTCTCTTGTTCGGTAGAAAATGTACAGTTTGTGGAGAAAGCAAGTACGTGCATGTCAGTTTTTGTTGTTAATGTCTGTAACTTTTCCATTGGAGAATGGAGCTGTGGACATGGATATATGTTTCAGTCTAAAGATGTCATACATTAGTGGAGTTAGGACGGAGCCTTTCCAGCCTGGAGGGGACCTTTGTCGCAGGCACTAACCCACCTCCTCCATAAGGTGGAGCCATTCTGACATCACTTCTCTGCCTGAGCTTGACTGCTTGCCCTGTGAGCCTTGTGCAATCAAATCCATAGGTAGGACTGAAGGGCTGGCTAAGGGGAGGGGTGTGTTTTGTTTCTGTCTCCTACTCAAGTCCAAACAGAAGGCTGAATTGTAGAGGAAAGCAATACCGTGGAGGAGAAGAGAGGAATTGGTGGGCCCCTGTGGTAAAAGGGCAGTGGTCATGTCTTCCTAAGTGACACTTTTGATGGAACACAGCAAATCGTGTCCGGAATCCCAAGTGTGAGAGACTGTTAAATCTCAATAATAAAAAAAAAAATAAATAAAGCCGATTCTTTCAGGCTTGGGTATTTGTATGTTTGATGCATAGCACATTAAATAAGACATTTGCGTGTGTGTACTGGTGTAAACCGTGCAACAGTGTGTATTTGTTGAATGATCAAGGTACTAGCAAACACAGAGGATGAGATTCCCCCCGCCAGCGGAGTCTGGAGTTGCATCTTTGAACCTGCCGGCACATAACGTATTTCGAGGATCACCGTTAATTACAGTTTGAAAGGGGCAGGGCCTGCCTCCCATCCCTGGTGGCCCATGCCGTAGAGCAGTGGATAGAGAAGGGCCGGTGCTCACCTGTTGGGGTCACGGCCCCTGTGGATCTGCCCGCATTTCCACACAGTCCCGTGATTGGTGGCCATGATCCTGTAATAAATAGCACGGTCCCTTCCTGACCAGCGTTGTCGCTATACTTTCTACTCACCTAGTGACGGCTTTAGGAAAGTCTTTAACCAGGGCCCTCGGGTGTGCTGTTTCCTCCCGGTTAGACAAAGCAGGCGGCGGCGGCGGCTGTTAGTGAGCAGTGACTGTAGAGTAAATGCTCTTCTCCCCTTAGACGCAAAGGTGACAAGTTCCACAACACAGCGCGGATTTCCTTCACCCACCCCCGTTCTCACTCTCACCCTTACCCAGAATCCTCTTGTCCTTCATTAAGGAAATTTGCCCCGTTCTTATCCTTTATCCTATCTTTCCAGAGTTCTCCTGGCACCGTAGAACAAGACATTGTAAAATCATTTTCTTTCCAGGATTGGTGTCTGTGAGTTAGAAGAGTACTGAGGAAGCAGGTCGGACACGAAAAACAATGTGGTAGGAATAAATGCAGGCCGGGCGGCGGCGGTGCACGCCTTTAATCCCAGCACTTGGGAGGCAGAGCCAGGCGGATCTCCGTGAGTTCGAGGCCAGCCTGGACTACCGAGTGAGTTCCAGGAAAGGCGCAAAGCTACACAGAGAAACCCTGTCTCCAAAAACCAAAAAAAAAAAAAAAGAATAAGTGCAGTCCGTTGTGAGCGGTGTGGGTCTGTGTTTCGGTCCTGAAGGTTGGAAGAGCGGTCTCCCGGGGACACGGGCTTAGCCGTGGTGTGCGGCCACACTCGGTGCCACCCATGTGGCTTTGCTGTGAGCTGGTTTTTTTATCCCCGTGTCCTTGCCCAGGGCCTTCTAAGAAGGACACTGGGGATCTGCTTTTGAAGTTCCACATAATGCGCGTTTCCATAACATGCTTGACTCAGTTTCCTAAACCTTCCCTTCTAGCGGAGGAACTCCATGGCAGGTGTCCAGAAAGCGCTTAAGAGTATGGTTTGAGCGTGTCTTGTGCCTCTCCGCTGAGTTCGTGGTTAAGTCATTGTGGGTCCAGATGGGTGGGAACTCAGACTGGGGTGAAGCAAGCGGATCATCTGAACCTCTTTTTGCAAACGATTAGTCACAGGGTGTATTAGTTATTTTTCTGAGGTGGAGACAGAAATCCTGACAAAAAGAAATTGAGATGGGGACTGTTTGTTTTGACTGACAGTTCCGGAGGGGACGGGGCCATCCTAGCAGGGGAGGCAGAGCAGCAGGCTACGGAGACGGCCTGGCAGTCAGGAAGCTGACTGATCACGTTTCCTTAGCACACAGGAAGCAGGAAGAGGGAGAGCAGGAAGTGGAACCAGGCTGGACAAACTTCAAGGCCACCCCAGTGACTGTTTTCTCCAGCGTGGCTCCACCTACTAATGTCCCCAGAACCTCCCCAAACAGAATTGCCCACTGGGGACCAAGTTTCAAGCACAGGAGCCCACAGGGCCCTTCCACATTCCAGCCACGGCACTTAGGCAGTTTTGGAATTTGGGTTCATTTGGGTCTTGACCCTCCCTACTCTCTATTTACTTTGCAGTTCTTGGACACAGACTTAGAATCTTTTTTGAGTTCACGTAATGATTTTTTTTAAGGTAGTCTAATATACATTTTCAACAGTCCCTGATCAATACACCAATGGCTTTGAAATGACGGAGTACCACGATATTCCTCTGTAATTTAAACATGATTAGCTGATGAAGGTTATGATCAATACATGGAGGGAAGATAAATTAATTGATATCATCCTTTCAGGGTGATGAGAAGCCTTTTGGAGGTGGGCCGTGACTGATGAAGCTGCTGCTTCATCTCTGGGAACCATTTTTTATAGATTGCATTTCCACTTAGTCACATTTAACACTATCATTCATTTGCGCGAAAGCCACGAGCTGTGCACACACCAGTTTCTGCTCAGAGTTGTGTTCGTTTGGAAGTGAGATTATCTGTGAGCACTTTGTGGCCTCTGTCTCCTGTAACCACTGGTTCTGGAGTGGCAGAGTGCCTCAGAAGCAGCGGTATGTGCAGAGACAAGGGCGGGGAGGTTCCTCCACCAAGACGTGCCCCCATTCAAGGTACAAACTTCAGCCGCTCTCCTGCAGTGACACCCATTGGTGTAAGAGTGTTTTTCTAATTGTTGGCTTCCTTTGCCTTTAAATTCCGTATGCTTTATCAGCAAGCCTGTTTGCTGAGATGTTATGGCTGGTTGAATTTAGATTTGTATCGATTAAGATAAACTTCCAGTGGATGTGGTCCTATGTTAGAATTAAAAAAAAAAAAAGTCCTTGTTGTAATTATTCTTGCTTGAGTATAAGTCTACACAGCCTGAAAAAGTTACAAGTCATTCTTTAGGCAGTGCAAAAAAAGCCCTTTCAAGTGGACTTGGTTCAGTTTTCCTTATCTGGGGTTACCTTTGAATAACTGGAAAACACTGGTTTATTAGGGTAGCCTATGTGAGGTGGGCATGTGTTCTTGTTGCACATTTAAGTCCCCTTGAGGTAGTCCAAGCAGGCTGGCTGAAGTCCTCAGGGGTCAGGACTGGTCTGTTTTACACCCTGTCTCACTGATGTCGCTTCCATCCCTGTGTCACCAACGGTCCTGGGTGGCTCCTGGCGCCAAAGTGTCACATCTGTACATTTCAGAGAGATTAAGCAAAAAAGACAAAGAAGAAGGGGGCAAAGAGCAGCCCTCACCTGGAGACAAGTCCTGAAAGCCACATGAGGCTTTATGTGTGCTCTGGTCCCATTGGCCGGGACTTGTGTGTGTGCTAATCCCATTGCTTGGGGCTTGGTGTTCTCTAAGCCCATTTACCAGGGCTTGCTTGTGCTCTGGTCCTGTTGGCCAGGGCTTATTTGCTTATGGACCGTATTTAGCTCCATAAGCTGGGTATAGGAATTCAGACTCCCTGGGAAATGTCCTATTTGTTCCAGTGGTCAGGTATCCAGATGAAGCTTGCTATGGATGCAGGAATGGCAGAAGCCAGGCATCATCAGAGGTCCCTGTGGTTCACCTCATATCTGGCCACCAGCCTCACATGGATGTCTCCTGTCTCTGTGTCCACTAGTTGCCCAGAAGATTGTTGCCACGAGGAAGAAGCAGCAGCTGTCCATAGGCCCCTGCAAGTCCTTACCCAACTCTCCAAGCCACTCCTCTGTGTGCTCCGCCCAGGTGTCAGCCGTGCACATCAGCCAGGTACGAAAGGTGGTGCGGGAGGTGAGGCAGCGAGGGAGTGCCACGCCAGACGCGGGGCAGAGACTGGTCACAGCCAGTACCCAAGCTGTTGGCATCTGCTTTTCTTTTTCCAACTTTGTAAATAACAGTGTGTTTGTGTTTGACTTCCCATTTTCCTTCAGAAGCTGTTGTGGCCAAGTCGGCTTTATGGGAGTCAATCTTTAATGTTCTCTTTGCACACTGCCTGTGTTATAAGGCATGCTGGCATGAGGTGATGCCAGGTGTGTGTAAGAAGTCTTTTTCTGTCCCACCTGCCAGTTCCCAAATAATGACAGGGAGACTTCTTATTAATCATGAAAGTTCAGCCTGTAGCTTAGGCTTGTTTCTAACTAACTCTTATAACTTAAATGAACCCATTTATATTAACCTACATTCTGCTACATGGTGTTATTACCTCTCTTCTATTGTGTATCTCCTGTTTCCTCTCTGTGTCTCCTGGTGTCTCTGTCTTTCTTCTCCCTGGAGTCCTCTCTGTCCCCAGAAGTCCTGCCTAACTACTGGCCATTCAGCTCATTATTAAACCAGTCAGAGCAATATATCTTCACACAGTGTACAGATAGCCCACAACAGACGTATGCTGCCATCTTGGCTGTGGATCGAAATCATAGGCTTTGCTCTTGGTCAGTTTATAGGGTGAACAGTAGTTAATAAGTCTTACTGGCTAAGAAATGCACTTACACTTAGATCTGGAAGTCACTTATAACTCCCACCTCCTGGGCCTCCCCTAAATAGTGTTGCTAAATTATTAACTGAGAAGCAAGGTGCTTGTCCCAGGGATCCGCCCAGGACCTCCGTAAGGAGCAGGTGACTTGCTGGTCCTTGTGTTGTGGCCGGTCCTCCTTAGGTGAAAGTCCCACTGCTGCTTTTTCCAAATGGCACAGTGAGAAGGTTTTCTTGCGAGTGCTCAGTTTGCCTGAGAAGCCTTCCCTGGTGCACTTACCACTCGGGCCTGGGATGGTCTAGCCCTGAACACCTTCACGATGGGTGTCTTCGGTGTTGGAGTGATCTAAAATCATTTTAGGCTAGTACTCCGATTTGTGAGATGTCATTGAAGAATGATTGCTTGGTGTTCTGAGTGGCCATTCCTTCTTCATCCCAGGAGGAACAGTGAAGCACCCATAAGGCCATCTTTAACTACAGTTTTGTTTTTCAGAGGAAGAATAATTGTTGGTTTATTTTTTTTTCCCATTTTTTTTTTCAAAGTTCGCTGTGTGTGGTAACTCACACTTCTAGTCTGAGTAGTCTAGAGGCTGAGACAGGAAGATTGCTCCAATTCAAGGCCAGCACGAGCTACTTAGTGAGTGTTAGGTCAGCCTAGGCTGCAGAGTGCGACTCTGAAGCGGGAAGAAGATTTCAAGCTCCGTGATGGAGACCTGAGGTGCTTTTTCTCAGACAGAGCAACGCTTGCTTCTGGCAACGCTTGGTCTTAGTAAACCGGCCCCGCACAGGGAGTCGACACCGCGTCCCCCAGACGCTTCTTTGTCCCTTGCTGTTTTCTTGCTGTGACCCCGCTTGGGTGGTTTTTCCGCTGCTTCGTTCGCAGAACGTTGATTTTGTGTCTTCGTTTGTTGAATTTTTACAGACAAGCAACGGAGGCGGCAGTTTAAGTGACTACTCCTCCTCCGTCCCCTCGACCCCGAGCACCAGCCAGAAGGAGCTTCGGATCGACGTCCCCCCCACTGCCAACACCCCAACGCCTGTCCGGAAGCAGTCGAAGCGCAGGTCCAACCTCTTCACGGTGAGTGTCCGTCCTCGGGACCAGCCTCTCAGCGTCACCCGGCATCTCAGTCACAGGAAGAGGTCCGTCCCAGGGTCCAGTGATGGTGCAGAATCCAATCGAAATTGAACGAGAGTCACAGTGACTCGAGTCTGAGGAAGCTGTGAGAAGAAAAGAAGATTGGAGTCCTGAGCAGAATGGGGATTACCCGGTGGGGACCGAGTGCAAATCCTGAGGAGTTTGTGCGCAGCCTTTACCCTCCCAGCATCCTCATGGTCTCACACTAGAGACCTGTGTTATCCATGGAGAGGTAGTGAAGGTCTTGGGGGATTCCCATTGCATCTGACCAATCACAGAGAGGCCCTAGCCATCGCCCGGTCATCTGTTGGGGTCTGAGAACTGACCCCAGGGGTGGGCATGGGATTAAGACTTGCCTTTCCTTCAATATTGCAACCCCACTCCTCTCTCCAGGGTTCCAAGGGACTCCCTGCCACGGGCTTCTCTTGGCCTGTCCTCCAGGGACTCCCTGCCACGGGCTTCTCTTGGCCTGTCCTCTAGGGACTCCCTGCCACGGGCTTCTCTTGGCCTGTCCTCTAGGGACTCCCTATCACAGGCTTCTCTTGGCCTGTCCTCCAGGGCCTCCCTATCACAGGCTTCTCTTGGCCTGTCCTCTAGGGCCTCCCTATCACAGGCTTCTCTTGGCCTGTCCTCCAGGGACTCCCTGTCACAGGCTTCTCTTGGCCTGTCCTCCAGGGACTCCCTATCACAGGCTTCTCTTGGCCTGTCCTCCAGGGACTCCCGATCACGGGCTTCTCTTGGCCTGTCCTCTAGGGACTCCCGATCACAGGCTTCTCTTGGCCTGTCCTCAAAGTCCTCCAGGGAATGTCCTGGATTGGAAATCTGAGCTTTGATTTAGATACCCTGAGTCCAGGGTGGGGCCAGGCATGTGTACTTTTACAAGCTCTTTGGGCTAATGGGTACAGATACTTTCTGAACTACAGAAGAGGCAGACCTACTGTTTCCTGCCTCTTCTGTCCAGCAGACATCACCAATCAATCATGGATGGCTTCGCAGTTCAGCCCAGAGCTATTGTGGTGTGATTTCAGGACGTGTCTCTCTCTCTCTCTCTGGCCAGCTCTGTGCAATGTCTACACTTAAAACCTGTACAAATCATTTGGCCTCGGGTTTTGGTTGGTCCCTATTGACTGAGTCACAAAGAAGTTTCTTATTCCTATCTTGACCTAAAGGAATAGCTAGAAGTTCATTGTCTGACTTGCTGCCTTCAACTGAAGATGGTCACATGATGCTGTGGGTACCTGCCAGATCTGTGGGTGCCTCACTCTTTCTCTGTGACTGTCTCTGTTAGAACATTCATGCCCCTGTCTGCTGGTGACAGAGGGTCCCCCTTTGAGCCATCCTGTCCTTTCCTTTGCAGCTCTGACAGACACTGCTGGCCGCTGTTTGACCTTAGACACATCACTGGACCTCTCTGATCTGGGAGCAGTAGCTATTCTTCAATGGGGCTGTCAGCTGGGAGCACTCCCCAGAGAGGCAGGGGGTTCTTAGTGGTATTATTTGTGGGGGTTTTTTCCACTGCTGTTGAAGTCAGGAGCATGGACACCAGTGAGAGTCAGCAGACGTAGTTGGAAGGGTAGTTGGAAGGGCCGCTGGGTAGGCCTGAAGTGGTCATTTTGGCTTCTGTACATACAAGCAAGTATCTGATATGTTACAGTAGTAACATGTGGCACGGATGTAAGGTTGTGCCTTATAAAGTTTTTTCGACACACAGCATGAGCAGTCACATTAACAGTTGGTTTCTAGCTGGATGCTCAGAGCAGGACTGTTGGTTAAGAAGGTGCCCCCTCCCCAAAAGGTGCTCATTCACTTGTGACTCAATGGGTCCAGAAAAACCAGTTACTGAAGCCACAGCTGGCTTCAGAGGCTTTGGACTCCAAGAATGTACTAGTCCAAGAGTGGCGGATGAGAAGTTCTGTATCCCCCACCACCACACTTGTTAGGAGTGGCTGTGGAAGCCCAGCCTGTGATTCCTGCCTAGCACCTCAGTTCACATTACCTTTGTTTTCTACCACATGAAAGAAATATGGAAACCAGGAAATACCACTTTAAACAGAACTATTTGTAAGGAGAGCCTGTCTTGTCTATCCAAAAAAGATCCTGGGGCCTGGATGATTGACAACTCCCATGACCTGGATGATTGACAGCTCACAGAAGGACTCTTAGTTTTAAGATCTGAAGAAGAAGAAGTGTCTAGGAAGTATGCTGGTGGCCAGAGCTGGCCACACTGAAAGAAAACAGAGGCCAGGAAGCCACAGAGCTACAGGCCTTACTGAAGCTGGTGAGAACGCGGTGACTGGAAATCCCAGTGAATTGCATCGTAAACGCCGGATCTTAGATGCCTCCGACTGCGTGTCTGCAACGCGTTTCATCTCTTCCTTAGCGTCAGAAGACAGTTTGAGAGTGTAGCATTCGGAAAGTTGAATCCAGCTGCCCAGCTAAGGTGCATGGAACAGAAGTTTGGGGTCGTGCAGGGATTTAGTGCTGCACCGGGTTTGTGTTGTGGCGTGTAAGGATCAACAAGCTGAAATTCCAGGGAATGGCCGACGTGGAGGTTGTCCCCAGGTTTGGCTTTGCCGCTGGGCAGAATGGCGATGGAGGTGGGTGATGAGCATTTTAAGTTCAAGGACTTGGAAGCATCGACTCCACTAGATGTCAGTGTCATACAAGGAGTGAAATGAAGGCGAATTAATCCTGAAATCTAGGCAATTAAGAATCCAGATTTCAGTAGGAAACAGCTTCTTTAAGTACTTCCAGTTTTGCAGTCTTTGTATCTGTTGCTGTGGGTGACTTTTGACTAACGTTGTCAAAGTGTGTATGTGTTTAGACCTGTCAACAGCTGTTCCAGATGCAAACCAGCTTAGTTACTGTTCCGCAGCCCAGAATGGAGATGTGCAGCTGGTGGGCACCGTCCACTTATCTATTAGCCCATTCCAAAGGGGCTGGAGGTCAGGGGTAGGCGCGTAGTTCTCATCCTGCCCTAGTATCCTTTAAAGTGGTTCTGTGCCACAAAGGGATAACATCTCCAGCTCTCAGATGTTTTAAATTGCAAACATACAATAAATCCCATGTATTTTGTATGAAATTATCTAAACTAAATCTCTCCAGTCGTAGCAGGTTATGCATTACTTTGCAGCAGCAATTATGTTTGCCTTACCAGTGGGAATTTAAACTGTATCATGTTTTGTTAATTTTTTATGTAAGGCCATTGCCTTGAGAAATGAAACATTAAAAGATGACCCACTTGCATGTCTGCTTTAGAAATTCAGAATTTTTTAGAACAGTTCATTTAGTAGCCTGATTTACATGTAGATGAACTATTTTATTGAATAACATTTTGAAATATATAAGAATTAGAAGAAAAAAAACCCTACGTGTATTACGTCTCTGTAATAATCACAAGGTTGAGCAGTTGGCAGCCACTGTTTCATGAAGAACATACATGCTCAGTGGAAGTCCAGGCCTCCCCATCCGTTCCTCTGCCTCTGTTCCAGGGCTTGCCATTTACCTGAATGGGTGTGTACATGCTGCCTGCATTTGTGGGTGTTAAGCTAGCAAGGCTCCCTAACTTCTGTATGGCATTGCTTTATGTCTTTTCTGGCTTTTAAAGAATTGGGTCTTTACGTGGTGTTTTAAAAGCTTGCTGTGTGATGCTGATACCATTAAACAGTTAAGTACACCAGAACCCAAAGATTGCCCAGAACCTGGATCTACTCAGAGAAAAGAGGACAGTGAAATCCACAGTGTAAAGGGATTGACACTTGGTGTCTTGTGGAGGACAGGAGCCCTGAAGCCTGGCACGGTATGTTCCATCTGCTCCTGCCTTCTTGGTTGAAGCTGAGAGAGCAGGTTCTGTGTGATGGGCGCTGTTGCCAGACACCCCTCTCTGCCCAGTGTACAAGGGACTTGGTTTATTATGTATAGGGAGCTGAACACGTTTGAAATGAAGTAGATAATCCTTCGCTTCCCTCTGTCCTCGGTGTCTGTGGGGCTCAACAGTCATTCTGGTGGCCTGAAGTCTCCCGAAGTGCGGCGGGTGTGATAAACTCTGGTTCTGAAGAGTGCGGCAGGCTGGATATAGCAATGGGTACCAAGGGTTGCCGGCGGCCTCTGATGAGCAGTTTGGGGGGGGGCGGGGCACGACACAGGACATGCACCACTGGCGACTCTGTGAAGTGGGCAGGACAGCAAGGAGTCTTCCCTCGGGATTCGGAGGTTCGGGCTTTCATAGCTAGTGGATTGGGTTGTGGTTTAGTTGTTGGGTTCCGGTCTCCTGGAGTCAGCCTGCTGGAGACGGCAAACCCTCTGCCCAGAAGCTTGTTGGAGCTCTTCCCTTTAATTGTATGGCACTTTCCACAAAAATGGAATCCTTGTTGGTGGATTTCCTTTTTTCCAGTGTGTATCCGGAGTTTCTGTCTCATTTTTCTCTGACCCTGTGATTGTGTGAGCATGGCTCCTGTTTCTTTACATGTTTGGAGCTGTGTGCAGCGACTCTGGCTGCTGCTTCCTGCTTCCGAGGAATCTGGAATTCTGCTCTGAGAACAGCGACTAGGGACAGATGCGCCGCCTCCAGGAAAATGTTCATTTTTTTAAAAATGTTTGTTTTGTTAATTATTCTGCTTAATGGAGAATAATGAAGATGGATTTTCAGATTTAGGTATTTAGAACTGATAAAGTTCCCAAAATGCCCTTTATGCTCTTCATTGATTCAGAATTTCTAAAATGTTGTGGCTATGAGCCTTGGAACTTAATTTTTTAATTGGAAACCTCATGTGCCCACCTTCCCCAGAACTGACGTGGGCAAAGAACTGGCTGTGTGGGGTCTTGCTATGCATTACTAATGGAAGAGTAAAGAAACTAAAGGACTTTCTGTAGCATAGCTGAGATCCATGATGAAGGTACAGGGGCGTGGGGCACTGAGGAGGCATTTGATAAATGCGGAAGCCCCTGTAATCAGCTAAGAGTGCGCTTTCTCACATGCACGGCCAGGCGGCAAAATCCACCTTTGAAGTGCCTGCGCCGGGTGATATCACAGGCACCTTTCTCTGGGTCTTTCGGCAGTAGTCCGTCCTGGAATCTTAAGTCCATCCCATCAGTCCTTGCTTGTTTTATATCTCAGGGCCTTTTCGTTTTTGGACACTGTTTTAGAAGCATCATCTGCTCTATCCCACATCCTTTTGAATCTGAATTTCATTAGCTGCTCCCAGCAGCACTGGACACCACCGAGTCTCTCCGTTTCATATATCATCTCAGATTTGAAAAGCACAGGAAAATGTTTCTCCATTTTCAATATTGCGTGAGTAATGTTCCCATTGAAAAGTAATGGAGTGAAGTTGTCACTTGTCAGCACCGTTATTAAGGAGGACGAGTCTCAGATCTTTCTCTCATAATAAAATAAATCTGTCAGACAATCGCCATGCTTACACTTGCTCATGCCAGCAGGAGACGGGACATGGACAGTGGCGGGCGCTCCTGCAGCGATCCCCAAGTGCCCTCCTCCCCACACCTGCCAGCTACCCGGCAGTTCACATGGCATCAACAATCCGTCCAAGATAACTGCCTCGGGAACCTGGCAAACAAACAGTTGCTCATTGTGCCCCGAATGTTGACATTTTGTCAGAAAGAGATTTTCAGTGTTGGCCTCCTTATCATTTTGTTGCACAGCAGCCTGCTCTAACTTTGAATTGCTGCTTTCTAACCATCCGGAGGCAATGAGAGGAAGCATTGCTTGCCCCTAGAAACAGCTCGTGGGGGTGGGTGTACCAGTAAGTCGGTCGTCCAGACGGTCAGTTAATCCGTACGCTTCTGTCGTTGGGCTTCCAGATAACCTTCGAGGACCTCATCCTCCTCTGCTGTGCTCACTGCCGCTCTGGAAGGTTTTCTCGCTGGGCGTTGCTTTCCTGGATGGTCCATTGGTTTCTAGTAATTGCGTTTTGAACTCTTTAAAAAAGAATTAAAAGATAATTTCGCAGTAGAAAAGTCAGGGGGAAAGTTTAGAAAATTCTCTTTGGAATGATGAGTCAGTGCAGAGGAGCAGCTGGGGGCGGCGGTTCTGAATCGCGTTGGCGGGAGCTCTGGACGTTGGGGCGAGACCCGTCTGGCAGACACAACCCTTGCCCAAATGCTAACTTTACTTTTGCTTGCAGTCTAGGAAAGGGAGCGACCCAGACAAAGAGAAGAAAGGCCTGGAGAGCCGCGCGGACAGCATCGGGAGCGGGCGAGCCATCCCAATTAAACAGGTACACTTGTCCCCTTCCCCGCCTGGCTGGAGACACACCTCGGTGCAGCCCGAGCCGGTGCTGGCTCGGGCACCAGGGTTTGTTTGATGTGCTCTGTTGATGAATGTAGAAGTCACTCACTTGACATCAATTAGAAGGGGTTCCTGTGAGTATTAAAATGGGATCATTAGAATAAGAAGAGGGAATAGGACAACAGCTCTAATGAAGTGCGCTCTGCCCGCCTGCATATGGAGTGTGTTTCCATGCCGCACTGGCTTCAAAGGCTGCCTTTGTAGCGCGGCTTTGATTGGGCCGCTGGCCGCCAGGCGACAGGGGTAAATCAGATCGCTGTAGAAGAACCCCTTGTGATCACAGGAATAGCCTGACGTGGCCCTAATTTGCTCTTGCAGACGGACATCTGAACACTGTTTCAGGCTGGTCTGTAACAACGAGGCAATTAGTTGTAATAATCATCGCTGGCATGTCAGCTGTGCGCTCTTGTTTGTAATTTGCTAATGAAGGGATTGTAACTTTGATTAGGTTCAGTTTCATTTAGACCTTATTATACACAGGAACATTTACAGCTGTAATGTGGGGCCTTAATTAAACTTCCCCATTACACAACAGGACTTGAATTCAAGCATTTGTTTTGGCCAATGTTGCTAGCCTGAAATGGGTTTTCATTAGCCCGGAAACCGGCTCCTAAATTGCTTCACGTCTCTAGCAAGACACACTGGAATTCACGTGTGACGTCTTTTGCTGCTTCATTTCCGAAACAATAAGAATAAAGAGTTCAACCCTGCTCCACGGCTCTGGAAATGTCATCTTTTTTGGTTGATAAAGAAAGCCAATTGATTTAGAGTGTGTTCTGTTTGGGTGGGGGCGGGAAATCTGTGAGCAGGAAATAGCTCTGCCTTCCATGGATGACGCTGGTGGCCCATTCGTAGCTCTGGTTGATCTAGGGCGTCCATCGCCTTTTCCATAGCTGCCACCCAGCTTCCCTTGGCCTGTGCGCGTGGGCTCTGAGGGAGAGGCAGTCTTCATGCAGATGTAGCGGGCTCTCCTCAGCCGTGCAGGTCTGACCTGTTTGCAGCTGATGGCTGCAGCCCTCGTGAGAAGCTGGACCATTTCAGATTGAAGATGTGTGAGTTAAAGAGCCACAGATGGCTGAGAAGCCAAGACTACTGCAGCTGCCAGCCAGAGTGGCCTGTGTGCCACATGTACCCTCTGCCCACAAGGCAGTGTGAGCCTTGACCCAAGGGAGCAGGGAGGCCTACAGGTTAGTCAGTGCTGTTGTGCCTCTGCGCAGGACCACCCTTACTGCACTGGGTGACAGATTTGGGGCCAGCTTGCAGCACCTCGAAGAAAAATTTTTCACCTTCCCTGCAAGCAGCCTCCCTGGTGATGGGCGGCGTTTTCCTCGTAAACAGGTTTATTACTTCTGAGGGCCGCGTACATAGTTGTTTACTCATGTTGCTTATTTGATTCTGATCCGACTCCACACAGAGCCACTCTAATGTAAGGTTTCTGTTCAGTGTTACTTCGTGTAGGGCTGTAAAAATTATGGAGCTGTTTTTCTTTCGAGAAGCTGGTGTTGGGACATTGAAGAAGATTGCTACTTCATGTATATCATCTTCCTGGTTCCTGTCCATTCCTGGCTCCTCGTGTGTGTGTGTGTGTGTGTGTGTGTGTGTGTGTGTGTGTGTGTGTGTGTGTGTGTGTGTGTATGTGTATGTATGGGGAAGGGGGGAGCTCACTCTCTCAGCAGGAAACTTGGGGAGCCAGCCAGCCAGGCCCTGATGTAATGGGAGCCTCGCTTAATTTGTTCCCTGCTCATCTTTGGACAGGACTGGCTTCTCAACCTGGATTTTCAGTTTGCCAAGACCGGAGGTGACAGTACAGTGTAAACTGCAGGCCCTGCATTCCCTGGGAAGCCTTGCACTCTTGGATGCTCATGACATTCTTGTTGAAATCCAAACCATGGTTTTCTCATGACTCCAGGGCACAGAGTACTTGGTTTCATCCACTGTGAGGAGCCATGGACTAACTCTTACCAGGGTCTGCTCCCAGCGTCACGTGCTCCCACTGAAGTTGATGCTCAGGCCTCACACCCCTCATGTCATACCTAGACATTCTGCAGAGAATGTTTCCATCCATCTGTGATGTTCCGGGTCCCCCGGTCAGAGCCATCCTGCACTTTCTGTGGAGTAAGGTAGAGGTTGTAGGTGGTCTGAATAGTTACAGTGACCTACCGCTGCATGCTGCGTATGCTCACATTTTCAAGGCACGTGGACCTTTTGAGAATAGCTGCACTCCTCACTGTCCTCACCCTGCTGTGGTGACCTCTGCATGGAAACGAGAGGATTGGGAGGGCGGAGCCTCGGGCACAGGACCTGTCTAGAATATTCTAGAAAGTGCACAGGTGGACTTCTTAAATCAATGAACATTTAAATGAGAGCTTGTTTTTTTTTTATGTAGAGTTCCGCTTAACCCTTAGCATGGCAGAGTGGGGCCATTGGGTTGTTTTGATTGTAAGTTAAGCAGGATGAACATTCAGGACTAGGTAGCTGGGAAGCCAAGGGCCTCACATCTGTGTTCTTTCCACTGCACGGTGACAAAAAGCCTCCAAAGCAGAGTTACAGTTTAAAGGATGTTGTTTTTATGTGTGTGTGCCTGTGTTAGTTTTCTGTGCGCCATGTGCATGCAGGTACTCACAGAGGCCAGAAGGTGGCATTGGATCCCCTGGAACTGGAGTTACAGGTGGTTGTGAGCCACATGTGGGTGCTGGAACCCAAACTTGGGTACTCTGTGAAAGCCTTTAGTGGTCTTAACCCCTGAGCCATCTCTTCAGCCCTGAGTTGGAAGTGTTAAATCAAACATGGGAACTCTCCTCTCATACAGAAGTACCTCGTGCTGTGTAGAAGAAACAGCTAAGGCTAGGCATGTAGCGGTGTGTTACTGCAGGGACGCTGCAGGAATGTGCGTCTGTCCTCAGGGGAAATCATTGCTGGTCATTTGCAACTACCCGCTCTGTCCCTCTCCAAAGCAGCAGAGTCCTTGGTCTTCAACGGATCCTGCTTGAGACTTGTCAGAGCCCCACCCAGCTGCTGGTCCGCTGGCCTCAAGGCAGAGGAGTCACTTCAGAAGCCCCTGTCCTTGAACACTTGGTGCTGGGGCCATTGGACTCTTCTGCCCTCCGCGGGAATCCTGCGAGTGCTTAGAAATCGAGGAGGGCGAGCTGCATGCCTGCGACCTCCCTCGTGGCTGTACAGGTTGCCCATGTGCACGGGTCCCCTTGTTTACCTTGTCACAGGTAGCTGGCCACGTCACCGTCACAGGTGACTTTATTTCTCTCTTCCCCAATCAAAGGTTCCTCAAGAGCAGGGAATTGTTTTCTGGACGATAACTTCATTTCTTCAGGCTCTATCTAGTTCCAACTCCTCTTTTGTCCCGTCTGGGTACCCGGAGTGGATGGATTTAGAGAGTCCTGTTTCTTTTCTATTACTATTGGAGTAGAAATTAAAAAGCAAAGCAAGGAAAATAAAAGCCAGCGGCCCAGCTCAGCGGCCAGTGGGCTTGTCACGTATTAATTTTTCATGGCCGTGGCAAGTTGTACATACATAATCACTTGATTGCAGTGGGAGTTGGGGAGCTCCTACAGTGTCATTTGCATAAATCTTGTTAAGTCAATGGCAGTTAATGAAGTACAAATGAGCCCGGAGAAGGTGACATGCAAATCGTGGGTGGCAGATGGGAGGTCTGTTTGGGGGACGGCAGCTGTACTCGCTTTTCTTCTTTCTCTTTAGCGGTTTTTAATCTCTATATCTGAGTGCAGATACACAGCCCTAAGCCTCCTCCCCTCCCGTGGACTCCCAGCCAGGGCCCAACGCTCATGCTGAGAGTCAGGGACGGCAGGAGCATGCCTCACACACGCGTACACAGGAGCAGGCATGAGGTCACTTTAGCTCGTCAGACTCCCACACTTGAATTTGGATTCCGGTTGGCGGGGACAAACAAAAACAGGCCTGCGCAGTCATCTCCGAGATTCCAGACGTGAAAATACCGTTTCCGCTTAGCTGGCTTCTGTTTGGGGATCTTTTCTTCACTCTTCCTGCAGGCCAGCTGCAGGTAGATAGGCTCAGGGTCCCCTCCTGTTACCATACCCAGAGTGGCTTTGATGTTGAAATCAGGCCCCGGTGAAGACCCCACCTTGTCAGTGCAGGGTCCCCACAGGCCGGTCTCAGCTTTCCCTGGGGTGGCCTTGCTTGGGGGAGGTTTTGCAAAGCCCTGCAAAACACTGCTTCTGCCTTCTGCTTTTGGAAGCCCTGGGCTTGTTATTTGATTCATGATTTTGGTATTTTGAGAGGATTTAGACTTCACCACAGAACCCCAGGGAGGTGTGTGTAGAGAGCCTGAGCTCTGAAGAGGAGGGCGCCGAGTCCTCACTGCCCACATGATTTCATTCCTTGGGGTTTCTCCAAGCAGTTTCCAGTTCTTTGGATCTTCATCCTCCATCTTTACTATGGCTCAGAGGACACATTCCCTGCAATTGAGAAAGAACTTGTCTTGTGGACCTCAAGTCCAGGAGGCCGTTTACTCTCCCATCAGTGGTTACCCTCGTCCTAATATCATTGTACTGGCCCCTCCACCTTCCCGCTCTGCCCAGAAGGCTTGAGTGTTGGTATGCTGTGACCTGTCAGTACTGTGGGGGCATTAGTTACTTTTCTTACCACGGTGACAAAGTGTCCCCCAGAAGAACCCAAGGGAAGGAAGCGTTGTTGATTCTGGTCATAGCTCCAGGGTGTGGTCCATCATGGCAGCAGGAGTGTGGGGCAGCTGGTCACATTGTACCTTTAGCAAGCAAAGAGTGACCAAGGCTGGTACTCAGTTCTCTCCTTCCTTTTTTCTTACTTCTGGAATCCTGACCCATCAGATGATGTTGCCCACATTCAAGGGGGCTTTTCTTTTCAGTGGGATTACTCCCTAGAAATGCCCTCACAGACGCGCCCAGAGGTGTGTCTCCCGGGTGTCTCCAAATCCAGGCAGGTTGAGAGTGAGGATGAAGCAGCAGTCACGTACTGTCACAGGTTGTTATCTGTCACTGCATGGCAGAGTCTTGCAGCACCTCTGCACCGCTGGCCTTGTTACCTGCCGGTACAACGGGAAGATCATCTGGGAGAAGCGGTGTTTGGGGCATAGTATTTCAGTGCAGACAGCCCTAGGGGCTGAATAGCCAGCCTGGTTGCCTCCCTAGGGCGGGGGTGTGTCTAGGGCCATCTTCTGGGCCATCAGGGGAAGAGCTCCCCCTCTGGCCTCCATGAGAATCGCAGAGGGCAAGCAGATTCATTCAGAGGCAAGGGGGTCATGACTGGAGTGTGCCTGCGGCTGTTGCTAGAGTGGTCCTTTATAGATGTCGGGGTGTCCTCAGATTGAGAGATTTCTCAGCCAGGCTGCCACAGAGGGCACTTGACCAGTGAAGGGGCTGCCTGGCTGGCAGCTCCCTGCTCAAGGCTGCCAGGGTAAGGGAAGAGCCTGTTAGATGGTCTATCCCTGAGGGTTTGAATTATTCACAGAAAACATTTTATGAGTGTTTGGAATAAAGCCTTAGCAAAAGTTCAGCGCTAAACTCAAAACTCTTAATTTTTCAAGTCATACAAAAGGTTTCACTACAGCGTTTTCATTTTGTTGTGATTTCCCATTCTGTAATATTTAACAGCATGTACAGTATCTGGCATTGCCCACCCTGCTTAACTCCTATCCCCATGTGTCAGGGAGAAATGGTCCCTCTGATCTGTCTCAAAAACTTCTTATTTGGAAACAGCAACAGTGAGCCCCTGGGGTGTATGGCCTGGCTCTCAGACTGGACACCCCAAAAGATGGTTGGGGTGTCTGCAGTGTACTCTGCTATTTCCTCATTTGCAACCTTGGAAGAGTTCGGGGATCCACCTGAAATCTAATATTATTATCTAATATCGGAGTTGTGTTTGTAGACGGGTGTAAATGAACACGGTAAACACCGTTAGACGTACATCGGACCCCTCACCTATGATGCTGACTCCTGTCTCTCTCTCGGCCTGAAGCAGCAGCATCCCGGCCACAGTGCTCCTGCATGTGATCTGCAATGGAATGCCCCTGCCACGCTCAGCCGTGTTCACTCCTGACAGCAGATTCCCCTGGGGACCTGCTCCACTGAGAAGGGGACATCTAAAGAAGTCCTCAGTGGTGTCCGTCCTAAGCTTTTCAAGAAAGGCATCACACAGTGACAGTTTTATCAGGTCATAGCAAAAGTACATTTTCCTTTCCTCCATCTCAGGAAGAGAATTTATTTTTAACGGAGTCACTGATGGCCAAGTTTTAAAGTCAAGTACACCGTTTTCCCTTGATACCAGCACTGACAGCTATAATTAAATATACAGAAGCTTGGTGACATTTAAAATGGACATGGAAGAGCTTGGGAAATGTTTTCATAGGTTTCTTCATTTCCTTTGAAGTACCTAATACAAGAATTGTTTGTAGACTAGAGAAAATGGAAGCACTAAATACTTGCCGTCTTGGAATCCTCTCCCACTGCATCAGACCCTCACCTGCCCTACTGACTCCCATCTCTCTGCCTGTGGGGCAGCATTAGCATTGGCCCCGTGCTCCTGAGTGCAGTCTGGAGTGAGGGGCTGGCAGTGATGAGCTGAGTGGCCCCTGTGTGTGTGAGGGAGGCTTCTGATGTGTTAGGACATCATCCTGCTTTAGATCAGAGCCCTGCTTAAATTCTACCTGCCTGGGCCCCGCTGCAGATGAGCAATCTGCAGCTCTGAGAGACCAGGGTCGCAGCACTAACAAACAGAGGAGCCGGGACTCAGGCCTCCCAGCCCTATGGCATGCCTTCGGCAAGTCTTCCCAGCTGAATTTCCCATCTAATACTGTGCATTTCACAGTATACTCTCCTCAAGAGTGCCAGCGGCTACGTCTTGTTGTGTAGGACCTAGACGGGGACCAGATGAGGTCTTGCAGTGTTACTGTGGGCCCTGAGGAAAGTGATGTGTAAGTCAGGGTTGCAAGGTTGAGTCTGTAAACTGAGCATCCGTGTGCTCGATGATGCTGATGATTTTTTGAGCTTCCCTTATCTAGGCACATGGGGTCTTCTGGGGCTTCTCCCCTCTGAGGGTCACAGTCGATCCCAGAAAGGTGTACTTTACATCTGATGAGATGTGGTATCTTCCTTGTTCGTCTCCCAACACTTGGTTGAACACTGGGGTCTTCTTTCTGCTCCCCCTGTTTTGTGTACCCATGATGGAGTGCTGTCTCCACGGTGTCTGAAGAGCAAGGAGGAAGTGGATAGAAGGACGCGGTGATAGAGGTGAGGCTGGTGGTGGTGGAAGTAGTTGTGGCAATGGTGGAAGTGGTAGTGATGGTGGTGAAAATGGTATTACTGAGTTTGGTAATGATTGTGGTAGGGATGATAGTAATGGTGATGGATATGGTATTAGTGAAGATGTAGTAATGATGGTGGTAGAGGTGTGATGGTGGTGGAGGTGGTATTGATCAATGGTGGTTATGCAGATGGTGGTAGATGTGGTATTGACGATGGTTGTAGAGACAGTGGTGTAGGTGGTAAAGATCATGGTTATAGAGATGGTGGTAGAGGTGGTATTGATCATGGTTATAGAGGTGGTGGTAGAGGGGGTATTGATCATGATTGTAGAGGTGATATTGATGGTGGTTATTGATGATGGTTATAAAGGTGGTGGTGGAGGTGATATTGATCATAGTTATAGAGGTGGTGGTGGAGGTGATATTGATCATGGTTATAGAGGTGGTGGTGGAGGTGATATTGATCATGGTTATAGAGGTGGTGGTGGAGGTGGTATCGGTGGTGGTGATGGTGGTGGTGGTAGAGGTAGTGGAGGTGACAGTAGTGGTGATAAGCATGTAAGTTGATAATATGAACGTTTTTTCTTCCCTCAAATGAATTTTAACATTCTTCTAAAAGAATTGGTTAACATTTAAGAAGCTGTGCTATACATTGTTACACTTTAGAAACGGTATAATTTTTAACCCATCATCCTCTATATTTAACTCTGTTTCATGTATATAAGATGCTATATTTGGATTACACAAGTGGCCATTCTCCGTCTATTCTTCAAAGTATAAAAGCCTTTGTCAGTAGCCCAGAAATCTTCTCAGACAACTGGTTTCTTTCAGCCTTTTCTACTTCTTAGAACTCATTTGGAAAAATTGTCTCTAAATAAATGTCTTCATGCTCATCATTTTACTGAGGAATTTTTAAATGTTAAACCCACAGAGTTTTGTTGTTGTTGTTGTTTTTGTTTTTTAAGACAGGCTTTCTCTATGTAATAGCCATGGCAGGTCTGGAACTCACTCTGTAGACCAGGCTGGCCTCGAACTCACAGAGATCTGCCTGCCTCTGCCTCCTGAGTGCTGGGATTAAAGGTGTGCGCCACCATGCCCGGCAAACCTACAGGTTTTGATTACATTGCCTATGGCTTCATTACTAAATACCATACAGATATTCAGTCTCCACCAAACACTTTGTTCTATAGAAAGTTGTTTAAAGTTTGTAAGTATTGTGGCAGCTACATAAAAAATACACAAGCCAAGATGCTTCTGATACTGTTACCAGATTTTGGGGACTCCCATCTGGGTCACCAGATGATACTGAGGAAATCGGGGGTCCCCTCTTGGGGTTGTTAGTCTCATTAACAAAAGAACTTAAGAATAGATTCAAATGATATGTGAGGATATTTTTAAAACACCCCAGGGCAAGCAAGCTGTAAATCCCAGCAAATGCCCAGAGAAGAATGGAGGAAGGAAAAAAAAAAAAGCTATGCTGTTTGGGGTGGCATGGAGAACAGACATGGACAAGCCACCACATGGCGGAGAGGGGTGGTTTTGAGAAAACTAAGGAAGCACAGAGTGTTGGGGAAAGCGTGCTTACAGCAGGGGTGGAGAGAAGAGAAGGAGAAGTTACCATCTTTCCTAGTTATTCAGAAAAGCAGGCAGACTTGGGGCCACATGCCCCTATAAGCTTCTGCACTAGGGTGGGCATTCTGGGAAGGAAAAGTACAGTACCTCGTTGAAGGACTAATTATTCCCACCTATCTCTTTGGCATGGCTTAAGGTGAGCCTGCCTTCTTAGAAGTGGTCCCTTGGCTTCTGATTGGTCCCACCCACCTGGAATATTATGCCAGAGATATAGGCCAGAGATTCTATTCTCTTGACCAGTTTTCCTTAATGAGACGTTATTGATACTCCAACACTATCTCAAAGAATGACTTGGAAGAGAAGATAGTCTTGAGTAGGTGCCAGGGCCCTGTCTAAAGCAATGGAGATGTTAGCCATTGGGTAATGGTTTCCTACTTGGGTTTAACCACTAATCAGCAAACAAATCAGGAGAGTTGACATGTTAGGACTATGCAGCTCTGCTACTGAAGGCTTCTTGGAGGACAGCTTAGCAAAAATACCTTAGAAAGGGTATGCATGCTCCTCACCACCTGCACTTTCTAACAGTGCCCCGGTCTTTCTTGGCCATTCACAACCTTGAGCCTTTGTTAGGAACATTGCTCAGCCATCTTGGACCATCTGATGTCTCTTGAACAGCTCCTGGGTGTGGGCGTGAGTTTCTAGTGGGGAGGACACAGAGCACCTGCTCTTCGGTGTGTGCAGGAGGAAGGTCCTGGTTCAGCCGCTGTAGTCTGTGGCCCTGGGTGCCATCATTTGGAGAGGCAAGGATTGGCAGCTTTCTCAAAGGGAAGTCACTGTTGATTTCCCCTTTGGTGAAGGTAGTGGTGAGGACATTGAGTTGCTACTCGGACGCCGTGGCCATAGTCTGTAAAACTATTTTCATGAATTGTATTCAATCATAGATCAGTTTAACAGAAAATTATTTTCTTCTGAAAATTTCTCATGTCTAAGCCCTGTGTACCATGTATTTGTTTATGTGTGTGTGTGCGCACACATGCATTTATATGTGTATGTATGTGTGTTTTGTGTCTGTGTATAAGTGTGTGTGTGTAGGCAGAGCAGAGCTTATCTCCCAGCTCTTATACAAGGATATCAAGGGCGTTAGTACATAAACTACTATTTTTTTTTCCAATATCGATCAGAACTTTAAATTGAATTGCAACTGGAGTATTTCAGCGCTCGGTTGTTACAGTGGATTATTTGGGGGTTTTTTTTTGTTTGTTTTTTAAATTTTCAGTGATTTGCTATTTCCTGGGCTCATCCCATAGTGGAGGGCATGCTGGAGAGTCGTGTTATAGAGAATAGGCTAGGAGTAGAGAAGAGGCTAGGAGTAAAGAAGAGACCAGTAGGAAGGACCTTCCAGGTAGACTTGGAGGGAGTGGACTTTCAGAATGGTGGCCAGAGACTTGTACCTGGTGGACAGTTCTGCCCTTAGCCAAGGTTTCCTTTCGTTTGGAGCACTCACCCTGCAGATGTGGTTGGAGCGCCACTGTGGTACTGCCCTCCACTGAGGTCAAGCTGCTGAACACCTCCTCTAAGGGTCCTCACTAGCCAAATCGGCCCTGGGGTTTGTCATGTGATTTTTTTTTTTTTCCCATTGGAATTAAAAATTCTACTACTTAGGATTTAACTAATTTTTCTTAGGCAATACTCTCGGTGAATAAGAATGTATATGTATTTATATATACATTTATGAAGCATATTAGTTAAACTGATAGATGCTAATCAACACCAATATGATACATTAACCACAAGATCCCCTCCCACCCACCTTCATGTGCTGTCTTCCCATATTTTCCCACTTAACCCAGTGGCCTCCTTCTGAGTCAGTATCCTAGCTTGGTAAAATAGCTGCTTGTAAACCTGAGAAATTTTACATATAGGGAAACTGAGTCCCGGGAAGAATAGACTGACCCAAGCTCTCATAGGTGGCGGATTAGGACCCATCTTTACAGGAGCGTTTCCAGAGCTCTGTCCACGGTAAACACCATGGGCTGTTCTTTTTTTGTGTGTTCACCTGAAGACATACGTAAATAATGTTGCCGGTCACAAGCCAGATTTTGTTAGCATTGTAACTGGCTGTTCTCTTTAAACCTCATGCTGGCTGAAGAAGGGAATAAATAAGAACATGGCCCTTGAGAAGACCTGGTTCTCACAGCAGAGCCCAACCCACTTCTGTGTGTGTGTGTGTGTGTGTGTGTGTGTGTGTGTGTGTGTGTGTGTGTGTGTATTTATCTAGCAGGCTTCACAGTCCCCTCAGCAGCGCTGAAGCGACATTCATCCATTTAACAGATGCGAAAGCCAACAGCTTTAACAGATGAGAAGGCCAAATCTCACCTTGCAAGATTCCAGCCCAGTTTGCTTCCTCCCCAAACCCGCTACGCCACCCCACTGCAGCTTCACCAGTTACATTAACGCCCGCCCGCCCGCGGCACAGGATGGTACCCAGGACAGCTGTGGAAAAAGTCTCTGAGTAGAGCTTGTCAGGAGCAGTCTGGGTTGCGTGGCATCCGTGTTCCTGGGGATAGCTAGTCCCGGATACCTCCTTCCCGAAAGCAAGCCCTCTGAGTGTATCCAGCAGCCGGTGTTGGTAATTGGAGTAGCTGGAATTCGCTGTGGTTTTAATTAGCTGATTACTAGTTTTCTAAAATGTACTGTACTCACTGTGGGTCTTGCAAATTGGTAACCGGTAGCTACCAGCGTAATTAAATATTTCAGAGCACTTGGCTGCAGCAGCATTGAACTGTGAAGAAATAATGCTGTATAGCCAATCAAAAAGAGATACTTGTAAACTCATTTACAGCGGCAGTGTGTGTTAGGGCCATCACAGGGATGCTTATTGCAGGAGAAATTAAAGATACAATTTTGTGCTAAGAGGCAATATAGAGATTAGTTCCTGAATTACTTGTTAATTGATTTGGTAATCCCCTCGGGCCCGCATGCTCTTTCCCCCCCTTTTGTTGTTGCATTCAGTTAACAGTGACTATTCCCAGAGCAATAAAAATATTTTTCACACTTAGATTAGGTAATGCCCTTCCATCACACTGCCTCCTTTTATATTTGCAGCACCTGCCTCAACTGCAGTGTGCCTTTCCAGGTTGATTGTGGTTTTTTGTTCCCGCCACGGTGGCCAGTGCCTTGGTGAGACAGAATAATTCCTGCAGAAGGAGAGTGTGTTCTTATGTCTCACGTTACAGACCGCCCCCCCAACTCTACCCTAATGGAATCCCTCCTTTTTATCAACAGTAGGGAAGATTCCTTAGAATTAACTCATGCAACTCTTAACTGTTTGCAATTTGGCAAGACTAAACACAAGACCATTTGTAGGAAAGTGCACATTGCTCCTGGAAATGATTTCTGAAGACGATGAGGCCCGTTTACCTACACTGAAATTGAGCGTGCATAAAAGAAGCACCCAGGGACGGCTGGGCTGCTCAGAAATGGCTTCCTGTGCCCTGGTTGGTCCCTTTGCCTTCTTGCCTAAAGACTCAAAGGAAAGGACATTAAAATTAAGACTCATAGTGCTGCCTCTGTGTAAGACAGAACTGTTCTTTGGAGGAAGGCGTTCTTAGCATCTTGTGGGCTACTGCACTCGTGACCCAGTAAGCAATGTGGGAGACTGCCGGGAAATGTGATTCCATTGGTTTTAAACTATCCAGTTGTGTTTTCTCCTGCCCTGTGCCACCTGTGTGTGTAAATATCATTTTGCTTCACTCACCTATGGCACTCAGCATACTTCATCTTAGAACCTACTTTTCCAAGTAGAGACTATTTGTCCCCGTACTGGGGATTGAACCCAGGTCCTTATGCCTAGTAGACAAGCACTCTGTCATGGAGCTGCATGCATCTCGAGCCCAGATAATACTTCATTTTCAGTTAAGAACAACAGACAATATTCACATTTAACAATTTCTTTTTCTGTATAAGGCTGTAGCTGGGATTAATTAGTCCTTTATCAAGGCACACTTATTCCCTTATTCATCTGGTAGATATAGTTGCCCTTTGGTCAATATAAACAATAAAATTCAATACCTTCTCTGTGTTAGCTGGACTCATTGGATAGAGGTAGCGAGATGATAGCTTCACATAGCACCCAGCCCTCTGCTGAGAAACCCATTTGATGGGATATTGCTCACTAGTTAGTGTGGCCTGTTAAGGTCCTACAGTATACAGCGTCTGTCACTCAGATGCTGATACTTTGGTGTCCTTCATCAAGGAAAGGGGAGCTCTTCATCTTGAGTTTAGTTTTGTTACCTTATTCCATCCTTATTGTTCCACTTCCCCAGATGTTTTTAAATGTCATCATTTCCCACAGAACCAACTGTGCTGCACTTGCCAGAAGATGCTACATAGATACCTAGATTCGTCCCTTTGTTTTTACCAGATTTTAAAAGGTCAGGATTCAGACAGCATCCCCCAAAGCAGTGGCTTTATTATCTTCCTTCCTGGTTCCACTGACCCCGTACATTTGACCAATCTGCCTTCAGTTTTCAGATAACACAGCAGGAGCTCCACTTTCTAGAGAATTCAGCAGAAAGTCCCACTTCGACCTGAGGGATGCAAGAAGCAAGGGGCATGCACAGCCCTGGGCTCCTGATAACCAAGGCTTGCGCTTTTCCCAAATTGCAGAGGAAAGGAAATACATTGGCTTTCAGATTGGGAGGACACAATTGTAAACATCGGATGTTACAAATAGGACTTCCTTTTTCTCTAAGCAGCTCGTGTTTGAAGAGAATTTCTAGTATTTCCCAAGGGATCACAGACTGTTTTTCTTCAGGGGTTTCTGTGAATTTGGTTCTCCACCAAGACCCATCCTGTGCATGCTGGGGTTCAGGTCTTCGGCTGAGGGTCTGGTACAAGAGAAGGACGGGCAGGGCACCTCCAAGGTGATGGCTGTGTGTGCTTGGTATTTCTGCACTCTGATGACTATTTTTCCTAATACTTGTACTAATAATTTTTAATGGCTCACATTGAGTAGGTGACATTTTGATACATTAATGAACCTTATCAATGACTTTTAAAAGTTCTTAATGTGTGAGGGTACTTTGTCATGGTCCCTGAAAGGAGGAGAGAGGGCATGGACATGGATCCCTGCCTGCGTGTGCTCTGAGCTGTTTGTGATGGGTGTCTTACTGAATCATGTTCTGTGCCCTGAGATCCACTTCAAAGTTTATCACAAAGGAAGGACCAACTGATAAGAGCTTTCTGGAGGTCCTGAAAAGCAAACCTGACAGGGTTCCTGTGTGGCAGTGAACATTCTAGAAGGCCTATTACTCAGACCACTGAACAGCCTGCTGAAATGGCACCTTCATGCAGAAAGGTGGTCTGATGTAATTATTACAAACCTCCCAGAGGAAGGTGAGTGTGGATAGTGAGCTTGATTTTAGGTTCCTGGCCCCGGGGGTGGGGTGGGATAGGGGGGTGGGGGGGGGTGTTGTTGCTAGTTGTTCTCTGGCTTCTGGAAAACGTGTTTCTTGGGCACAGGTGACACTAGAGTTCCAAGAACAGGGAAGTGCTGGAGCAGGCTTGCTTGGACAACCAGCCCCCAAATCGTGACATGGAGACTTATTATTAATTATGAAAAAGACTTAATAATTATTCTCGGCCTTCGCTTAGGCTTGTTTCTAGCAAGCTTTTTTGTTTTTTAACTTAAATTAACCCATTTCTATTAATCTGTGTGCTGTCCGGAGGCTCATTTACCTCATCTGTGTGCTGTCCATCCTGCTTTCCTGCTTCCTCTGTGTCTGTCTCTCTGACCCCCAGCTGGCTGGTTTGCTGGCTCCCCTTTTCTCTCTGCCCTCCACCCCCACCTATTCCTCCCTCTGCCTAGCTATTGGCCGTTCAGCTTTTTATTAGTTCAGTCAGGTACCTTAGGCAGGCCAGGTGAAACAGCAACACATCTTTACATAGTTAAACAAATGCAGCATAAGCAAATGCAACACATTTACATAGCTTAACAGTTATCCTGCAACACAAACAAAGGCAACCCATCTTTACATAGTTAGACAAATAATCTATTTTACAGCAAAGCAAAAGCAGTAGCATCGAGTTGAATACCTTGATCTGAGCCATTGCACTCTAGTGGGGGGGGGTATGCCACCTCCTGGGGTGTACAGACCACAGGTCAAGAATCCAGTATTAATCCATTTGCTCACTAGTAATCCAAAATTCCCAGAGCAGCCCTCAGTAAGTACTTACTTGGGGAACCTCTGTTTCCACAACCACCTTAAGAAGATACGGATTAATGCCTTCCCTGGTAAAGTGATCTGGGAAGGTCAGCTGTGTCCTTGGAGCCACAAAGCTTGGAATGGGCAGTGCTGTAGCCCTCAAGATTTCAGTGGGGAGCCCGAGTTCTGTGTGTTCTGGAAGGTTTACAGAAAATGCTTAAGGTGTCTTAGGCCATGCCTAAGCTACATTCTGAGATAGGTGAGTTGACTTCTGCTGTCTCTGGTGTCCCTAGTTCCCACAGAGGGGAGGCTGCCTTTCTGCAGCACTTATACGCCCTTTTCAGTCTGAGAAGGTGAAAGTAAGGGGTCCCTTTTTCTTAGGACACATTTCCTGGACCCTGATTACCCCCCCCCCAAGTTCTGATCATCAGTGTTGAGGACCAGGTGTCATTACCTTACCACTGTGCTTCGTGCCCTACGCACAAGCTGATCAGTGGCTTCCTGCCCTATACACGGGCTGATCAGTGGCCAAGCGCTCTTGCATTCCTGGAGCCGTTCTGCAGCCAAATTCTGGATGGTTGGGGGTGAAAGGTACCACCAGATCTTTTATAGTGACAAGCCTTTGCCACAGTGGCTACTGGAATCCACGGAGGTCAGCCCAGCTGCCCTGGCCTTGCTTGGTGGTGAGGCACTTCATTTTCTGCAGCCATCGGGGGCATTCTGACCTCTCTCAGAGTCAGTCTATCTTCTGCTGTCCTGCATATGGCGGGCAGCACTGTCCCTTCAGTTTGCAAGGACAGATGTGTCTTCGGGATACAAGTTCCGTGGATCCTTAGCCAAGCTCAAGAATGAGAATACTGAGACTTCATGAGCTGCCGAGGGCTCCCTACTTCACACTGAGGCTTGATGGCAATTATATGTTGAAAATACCGAGTCAGAAATGCACTTAATGCCTCTAGCCGAAGAGTACCCTATACAGTACACAGCAGACGTGGGGTGGCTGCCACTGTGATCCTGGGTCCGATGGGGGCTGCACTTGCTGGTGTTGCCCAGTGTTTAAAGATAGATGGGACCACTGATCCTCATCCCTAGCCGAGGGAAAAAATGCCGACTTCAAAATTGAAAGTACTGACATGGATGAGGACTCTCTGACCACAGTGTCAGTCACGCCATTGATGGCCAGGGTTGATTGGCCTCACCTGGCCGTCTAGGTGGGCGTTTCCTTGCTCCTTCAACACTATATGTGTGTTCTTCCCCACTGCATGGTGGATTGAAGAGGACAATTGTTCCCTATATTAGAAGCCTCTTCTTTGGTCAAGTGCTTACCAATAACTGTGACCCCTGCTGGAAATTATACAAACAAGCTTCTCAAGGTATCATTCCTATTGATCATGTTTGTACTAGCATAGAGTTGAGTACCTTGATCTGAGCCATTGTAAGTTGGGGACCATCTACAAAGTCCATTGGAAGGCTGGTGGGATTAAAACAGAAGGAACCATGAGGAGTGATGGGTTAGGACCACAGAAGACTTGGACAAGGAAGAACTTGGCTGTCCATAGGGGTCTCCATGACAGCAGGTGGGCTGACTGCCTTTGGTGGGTCCATGTACTAATAAGTCAGTTCTATTTAAAGGGTCACTTAGGTGTTTACCAGGCTGAGGGTTTCTTTGCTCTGTGGTAATCTCCAAGAGCCTCCCTCCTCTTGCTGTCGTCACCAGTGGTCCTCCCACCCCCTGGGTCAGAGCAAGCCTGGCACAGGAAGGCTTGGAACTGATTGGTCTGCTGTGTCCTGTCAGAACACCGTTCTACTGGCCGTCTGGTAACACAGAAAGCTGCAGAGAAAGTCTGTCCTTTCCTGGGGACACAACAGGTTCTAAGGGGAAGAAGCTGTCGTGGACTCCAGAATCCAGTGTGGGATCCCAGGGGATCTGTGGGCTCGGAACTTTTTCTGAGACAAGTGATCATGGAGGATGCTGGCTTCTTGGGGCAAGCCCAGGAAGGTCCAGTCCCAGGTCTGTCATCATTGTCCTAGTGAGGACTCCCAGACATGCCTCGTGGTGGGAAGATGCAGAGACTATTTCCACAGGACGCCCATTGCTAGGGTCCTCACTTGAGTTTCCATTTTATACAAATTGTGCTCACAGAAGACACACCATTGTGCAGACTCCATGCTTCACAGGAGGGCTTCATTCCCAGTGTTGTGCATTCTACAGGTTTGGGCAATATATACTAATACACTAGCACTGTATTATCATTCCAAGTAACTACAGTGTGTGCCTTCAAGGTTCTGGAATCTTCCTACCTATTTGTTCCTCCTTCCCCATTTCCAGGCACCACTGACCATTTTACTATCTGCATAATGGTGCCTTTTGCAAGGTGTAAACCATATAGTTAGAATCTTGTAGCAGCCTTTTAAAATGATGTGGTAGTTGCTTTCATTTTCAACTGAGACACCCTGAATTCACCTGGGAAGAGTTTCAGTGAGGGATCGTAGTCATTGGGTTGAACTGTGGGCATGTCTATGAGGTGTCTTAAGACACCTGATGTGGGAAGACTCCGCCCACTGTGGATGGCACCATTCCCTAGGCAGGCAGTTCTGAACTTTGTCAGAGTGAAAACATGGAGCTGAAGGCACACACATAAGCAAGCAAGCATGAATGCATGTTATTTCTCTCTGCTCTTGACTGGGTGTCTCATGAGTAGCTGCTGGAAGCTCCTGTCTTGACTTCCCCACAGTGATGGACTGTAACCTGGAATTGTGAGCTGGAATAAACCCATTTCTCTCCTGAGAGTTGCTTTTTGTCGGCATTTTTATCATGGCTTCAGAAATGAAACTAGGGGTCATGGCATTCACTCACATTTAGAGGATCTGTCAACTTTTCCCATGATTGGAGAGTTCATTGCCTTTTCTTCTTAGTACTTAGTAATGTGCTGCTGTCAGAGTCTGCCGCAGGGGTCTGGATGCACCTCTTAGAAAGGCCTTTTGAGTTCTGCCAAGTTTGGACAGTGATGGTTAAGGCTGTCACCAGCATTTGTGTCCAAGGGTTTTTTATGGACCTACATTCTCAACACATTTGTGCAAATACCAAGGAACATGATTGCCAGGTTGTATGGGAAGAACTTTTAGTTTCATAAGAAACTGTCAGACTGTTTCCGAAGTGGCTGCACTGTCCTGCATTTTCATCCCCAAGGGCACAGACTTCCTGCTGTCCCAGGTGCGCCTCAGCACTTCCTGTTGTCGGTTGCAGACCTCGGCATTTCCATCACTTTTATAGCCGGATCTCCTTAGGTTAGCAGTCTCTAGGGCGTTGCATGCCGCGGCCTGCTCCCCCCTCCCCTCCTTGCATTCTCTTTGGTGGGCCCTCTGTTCCAGTCTGCTGCCCATTTGGGGCTTCAGTTCTTCATGTTGTCGCTGATTCTCGGTGTCCACAGTGTGCTTCGGGTGGTGTGCCCCCGTGGTGTGTGTCGTTTGTGAACACATTGTCCTCACTAGTGTCCTTCCGTGGATCTGTTGATGTGTGCTTTCGTTCTGATCTCAGGCTTGTTGAGTTTCGGCTGTAATATTATATTGGCATTTTCCTTACTGTTGAGTGGAATCAATGTCAGCCATTTTTAGTGTTTTAAAACCTGATGAGTGAATGCTTCCTCAACTCTGGATGGTTCAATTGGCTAGGACATCAGGATGGGTGACACATGTTAGAAGTTACATGTTGAGGATGTTCAAAGTTAATTCCAGTTTATAAGCATTCAGGACTGTGCAACGTTCTCGTGCAGAATCATGCTCACCTGTCCTGTCCCTGTTACTGACCTCAGTAACAGAGGTTACTGGCTTCTGTTTTTGCTGGCTGGAGTGACCGTGTGCAGACCAGGCTCTCTGCTGAGCCTGGGGGAGGGGCACAGCCTGTGGACAGGAAGGCAGGTGGACATCAGCAAAACATACCATGGGTGAGTGGGTATTGTGAGCAGGGAGAGAAGAAAAGATGCTAGGAGACGGTATCTGTCCCCCTCCTTCCTGGGCATAGGGCAGGTGATACCTACTTCACGGCAGTAATACTCCCTCTAACCCTATAATTCAGCCAGGGTCAGGGACTTGGCGCCGAGATGGCGTGGAGCAGTTGATGGGCAAGATGGGTCACAGGAATGGCTGGGCAGCCTCATAGTGGGTGGCTTCGGCATAGTTGCTGGCAGCGTGGGGTCAGCAAGGCTCTGAGTACAGAGGGTACTCAAGGCTCTGAGTACAGAGGGTACTCAAGGCTTCTGAGTACAGAGGTAACCAGTGTATCAGCACTGAGGGGACACTAAAGGGTCTGTCCATTCTCCCTCAAACCCAGATCCTCCTCAGAGCACTTCCTGCTGCCACCCAGGCTGGTCCCCCATCCTCTGGCTTCTACATAGGCATGCAGTCTTGGCTCCTGAAACAATAGTGTCTATCTAAATGTGCTTTGCAGGTGGGACCATGCAGCGGGGTACACTAGTTACATCCCATGCCCATTTCTGCCCTTCTAGAGGCACCTCTAGTACAGTGTACCCTGTCCTCACTCATTTGTCCTGCTTTATTAGTGTAAGTGCTACTCACAGCCTCTGGTGGATTGTCCGACCTGCTTATTGTCTGGGGATCATAGTCTGAAAGTCCTTGTGGTCGTTAACTCTGGCTTTACTCCTATGCACCAGCTCTCCTTCCAGCTTGAGTTGGTCTGGTTGAGTGTGGTGTTGAGCCTGAGGGTTAAATCCACCCTCACAGTGACTTCGGTCAGCTAGGCCAGCTGGAATTGCTGCAGACAGTTGGGTTCCCATCTTAGAGCACTGTGCGAGGAAGGTCCGTCTCGGGTCTTCTTCACTCACACACACAGGTAAGAGCCGTTTCATCCTATCTAGTATCTGGTTCAAGATTTTAGTTCCTAAGGACAAAACGCAGGGGTAGATTGTCACCCTGGGTATTCTCATGCACCTCCCTGTTCTCCACTCAGCATTCTCCAGCCTGCACAGCAACTGCCTGCCTCCCTGGGCCGTGTGTAAAACGGCAAAGCTGCCTAACCTTGCTGGATATACCAAGTCTCAGTGTGTCAGGAGGGCAGAGTCCTCCCATTCTCTGCAGCCCAAGTCGTAATTATAACTCCTAATTCACACATTCAAGCCTGCCTTGAGAAAATATTTTATCTGGAATGTCATATTTGGGGCACCTTACGCTGGAGTTCGCATCCATTTTTGTCAATTATTCATTTAGCAGACTATTATGAAGGAGGTCCCCATGAGAGGGTAGGAAAATATCATTTAAATAAAAGGTCATCCAAGGAGGAGAGGCTCTGAAATGAGACAGGCAGCTGGAGAGACAGCCAGTGTGGCAGGAAGCCTCTCACCTCCTGGGACCCTGTGCAGAGAATAGGCTCCACCGCCAGTGCCGGGGACACAGCTCCGGGCCTCGGGGACAGCGCAGCCCCTCTTAGAACTCTGAGCGAGCGGAACGGACTCCGTTGGGGGAAATGCCAGGCTCATCCCTGTGTCATCACGAGGGCATCCAATTCATGAACTGCAGTAGACAGTAGTGACTTTCAGGAATTAGGACGACTACCTGTCACCTTGTGCTCCCCTGCGTCGGTCGGCTGCACACACACACACACCCCTTCCTTCCCGCTCGCTTCTCCGCCCTCGCCCGCCACACAGCGGCCCCCAGGTGGACCGCGGGCCCTCCAGCACGCTCTCCTCTGGGTAGTACTCCCACGGAGGGGGCCATGGGTGCCGACTTACCTTTCTCTTCACAGTGACGAAAATCTCAGATGAAAAGACCTGAAGGAGGATAAGGGGGTCTATTCTGGCTTACAGTCTGGGGGTACAGTCTGTTAAGGAAGAGACGCCTCGGCTTCAAGAGCTCGAGGCTGCTCATGCTGTGTCCCTAGTCAGGAAGCACAGAGAGGTGTGAACGTGGCTCACTTGACTTTCTTCTTTGTATTCAGCCCAGGACCACAGCACATGGGCTGGTGCCCACCGTTGGGCGTCTGCCCACTTGAGTTAACACCATCTAGAAAACCCCTCACAGGAACCTGCGCGGAGGCCCAGCAGGTGAAGGCACTTGACTTTGCAAGCACGCCTTGAGTCCCTGGAACCTACAGAAAGACAGAGCGAGCCAGTGCCCCCGAGCTGTCCTCTGACCTCCAGTGTGTATTGTGGCAGTTACAGCCACCCGCACATCCATCCATCCCGTACACAGTGATAGTCATACATTGGTTTTTAAAAAGTACCGCCCTCACAGACCTTCTCCAAGAGTAAATCTCATTGACAACATTAACCCTCACAGGGAGCCTCCAGAAAATGTGACAAGGATCTGGTCACAACTGATGTGGACCTTTCAACGGTTCCCACTGCCTGCCCTAAAGTGTCCTGACCCCTTCGGAGGCCCAGAGCCCTGGTTGGAGTCTCACCCCCCTCCAGCACGCCCTGCAAGCTCCCATATACCCCATCACGTTTCCTGGTGTGCAGACACTAACACGCCTGTGGTAGCTCCCATGGGTTGGTTTCTCGGCTTGCAGAAACCTCCGATTATCTTCATCCACCCATTCCCTGTCTTGTAAACTTGTCGCTTTTGAAGATGTTCTTCCTAGCTCTCTCTGTTTTGAAACCTTTCTGGTTTACCTCAGGCAAGAGCGTCTCCCACCCATGGCTGCTTCTTAGCACCTTACCCATTGTCAGCCCAGGTGCTGTTTCCAGGGGGACGGCTCCCCTGGGCTCTCCTGAGACAGTGGTTTCCAGAGGACTCGCCCCGTGTTGACAAGTGCCGCACACTGCAGAAGGGAGCGCGCCTCCGTTGCAGAGCGCTCACATCGCGTTAAATGCCGTTCATGCCGTGTGTTAATCAGCCTGTGTAGATGAAGGTGGGAAGTAATGGAGCCTCTGCTGCCTCTCAGTGAGGCGAGGAAGGCGCTGGGGAACAGCTCACCACCACTGGCTGGAGTGACTCGGCTGTCACCGCGATTATTAATACGTTGTAAAGACATTTTGGGGATTCCGCCATATTTTGTATGGTTGCCAAAAAAATGTTGACAGTCGTATTGTGGTTAATAAATTCATTTAGATTTATAAGCATTGTTTACAGAACCTGTTCGCCTGCTGAATCTCCGGCAGCATCTGTTCCTTCTTACTAATTAACTGCTAATTACGAATGAGCTTTGTGTGTTTGTCAGTACAACTGGCTCATGCATTTTGTAAGGAACATTAACAAATTGATTTACATAGCAGCAAAGCAATCAGAAGAGTAAACTAAACAGCAAGCATCTAAAGCCCTTTAGCCGGTTTCTGAATGAAGCAAACTTTTGACACTGTAAATATTGTTCCACGTTTTCCGTTACCTTAATTCTTCAGTAAAGGCGCAGTGGTCGAGAGCAGCCTAGACTGATCACTGGTCAGATAGAGAGGTGCAGCAGGTAACCCCGAGCCCCGGCAGGTCGGCCTCATGAAACCAGTCAGGAAGCCAGCAGGATACAGCCTCCAACACACAGCAGGAGACAACCTCCAACACAGGGTCCTGTGGGAAGCAGTCCCAGTTCCTAAGGAAAACCTCTTTCCGAGAGAGCACAGCAGCAGCATGTCGGGCCACTTTCTGTCACTGGAGTTCTGGTGTGCATTTAATGCCAAGTGAATGTCTAAGCCTGCATGCTACAAGCCCTTGCCCGGAAATATGAGCTCTCGCTTCTGGCACCCTGGCTCCTCTGGGACTCTGCTGGTGTGGAGCTTTGCCCTTAAGGACAAATCTTACCCCAAACTCATCAGATGGAGGATTTCAGATGATCTGGCCTCACCTGTCCACCCTCTTTGAGACCAAGAGGAGAAGACCAAAGCAGACCCTCCTCACACAGTGCTGTTTGCATCCAGCAGCCCCAAGCGTCTAGCCTCCGCTGCAGCTAGAGCCCTCCTCTGAGCTAGCACAGAGCAAGAGAGAATATAACCCATACGCATGCATGGAGGGAGCTGGTGGATGCCTCAGGCCTGGCTGATTCTCGGACAGCAGGCAGGCCAGAAGGGAGCAAAAGAATTCGAGAATGGCTCAAGTTCAGTATGCTGAAGAACAGTTGAACTCAGCAAAGCAGGGTCTCTCAGAGGTGAGACTCTTATCAAAAGGTCAAAACACATGGCGTTGGCATGAGCCTTGACCCTAGAGTTGCTTGGAAGGTCAAGGGTGCTGAGTATAAAGACCATTCGGAGCTTTGGAATGAGGTTCGTAGCTGTGACCCTCTCACAGACCATCAGAGCTCATAGGGAAATGGTGATAGATGGGCCTTCATCTCTAGGTTTGGCTGATGGAAGAAGATAATCCATGACACGTGACTCAGGTGGCACACCAATAGCTCTGCCTCTGTACTTAGGTAGCAGCCGCTATGAGTTAGTACCGTATTTCACCTTTACAGATCCTGGTGACCGTGCACGGGGATGCCTCCTTTCTCCTCAGTAAATTTACTCTTCTTAATCCCAGGTAAATTTGAAAACATTGAGCACACATGACGTCGTATGCCACAGAAAGTAACACAAAGGAAGTATGTGTGTGGGGGGATGCTTAATTGACAGCTGAACCATCTGATGAGTGTAATTAATGGGAGTGTTGATTGAAAACAGGCTGGTCTTGTAAATATTTGCATTCAGGATATTTTCAAGTCATGTACCAGAACATTCCATGCAACAGGATGGCTGGAAGCCACATTCTCTGAAGTACCTATTCCTCCCCTCCCCAGGAGAAAGTAGTTGGAAAATTTAGTGAAATTGGCTTGCTACCCAACCTCAGACCCACGAAGCCTGCTTTTTCTGGTGTGAGTGCTGGCTGCCTTCCTCTAAGTGCAAAGGGGGAACAGATTTGAGACAGATTCTGTCAGGCCTCTAAGAACCTACAACCTGGGAGGAAGGTCGGGACTCAGGCTCCGAAGCTGTGGCCTAGGTCGGGCCCTGCAAGAGGTGCCCAGGGGCGCCGAAGGGGCCAGTCACTCCAGTGCTGTGTGCATGTCCTCCATCCCCAGGATGGGCCGTTTTCATAGATGACGTGTAGGAAGCCTCAGCTTCCCTTTCAGATCCTGACTGATTCAAGGTTAAGCCCGAGTTAGAAGCAAACGCTTTTAATTTGGGGCACTAGGTGACAGTCTGTTTTCTAAAATTCTGGTTTAAACGTTGCCCCTTAGGGATTTACTTTGAAACATGAAGCCTTTTTTTTTTTTCTTCAGCCAACTGGGATGAATGTGTAATTTACTCAAGAGACACTTGTAGGTGTTTTCATATTTAAAATCAACCGTGTTGTATATTTACTACGAGAAATCTAAATGTCAGAAGTCTCGCCAGTGGTGTTCCTGTTCCCAGGAGCCCAGTCTGTGTTTCCTTGGAAGCATTTTTTTTTTTTATGGAAACAAGCTTAAAAATAACAGCATATGTTTGAAATAAAATGTTTGTACTTCTCCATGTAAACATTTCCCAGGGGATGCAAAGCCTCGGTTCCGCAGTTTGCAGCCTTGAGGTGTGTGTGCATACATATAAGACAGGCACCACTCGGGGATTTTCCATCCTGGGGAGTGGCTGGGGTTCCTCTCATGATCCTCAAGGATGATGACAGCCCCTGAGCTAGAGAACTAGAGAAGCCAGACCCGGGTTCTGTGAGTGGTTCCTAGAGCGTTGACAACCCCGTGAGACCTCTGTTGAATCGTTGCCTCCTGGAGAATCTCCGCTCAGGGTGCTGAGACCCCTTGCTCAGAGTGCCGTCTCCCGTTAGGAGGTGAATCTACCACACTCACAGACACACAAGAAGCTCTGCTCCAAGGGCAGCTGAGGTGGGGTAATCGGTGAAGGTGCTTGCTACCCAACCTGACGACCCGAGTTTGATTCACAGAAGCCATGTAGTGGAGGGGGAGAACCAGTTCTCAAAAATTGTCCTTTGACCTCTACATATACACTGTCATGCTTGACTACACACGCACACGCACAGAGAGAGAGAGAGACAGAGAGAGAGACAGAGAGAGTTCTAGCTTTGAGCCTGGCTTTTCCCGTGAGAACTCGGCTCCAAGTCTGCACCCCGAAAGAACCCTGCTCTAAGTCTCTCTCCCCCATACAGACCTATGCTCCAGTGTACCCCCTCCAGTGAGAACCCCTGCTCTTTCTTGGTCTACCTCCCCACGAGAGCCCCTTCTCCAGATAAACATTTTATCAGGGGCTGCTGCTGCCTCCTTTTCCAGGAGTTTTAAGGAAGGGAGCGGTCTCTGCCATTTTGCATGTGAAGTGGCTCCTTATTTTCAGATTATTATCATTGAAAGACATTTCTGTAGCTTGATTTCAACCCAGAAATAGATGTCACCAACACAGGGTGAGAGAAAGTTAGAAAGAATTATGAACTTCTCCTGAAATGAGAAAGTCAGTGAAGGGAGGCAACATAACCAGAAAAGGGGAAAATTAAAATCTGAAATAATTTATGGGCAAAATAATTCTCCAGCTAAGAGTGTATTAGCTTCGTATTCAAAACATTTGAGAAGAGTGTTTGTAATCAGCCCATATTGTGATTGGGGCAGTTCAAGGCCTGCCCGAAGCCTAGCTGGGCCGTCAGGACAGTGAACAGGGGCTGTCCAGCAGCAGTCTAGTGGACTTGATCACTGCGGTAACTGTTTAGAAGACAAGACTGAGAAGCTCTGGATGGGGACAGGTGGAGACAGGAGAGTCCCTGGGGTACTGCATGTCCTTTTCACGGTGCTGCAGAACCGGGTGGGAACTGTCATTCCCTAGCCTGTCTTCTTGCTTGGTCTCCTTGCCATGGAGGCTGGGCTAGCGGGGCAGGATCCCATGGGGGGAGCAGCACCCCAGGGAGAGATCGAGAAGCCTGTTCAATCAGGGCGCTACATGGCATGAAGCAGACACCGGGGCAAGGATGTGGGCCAGTGAAGAAGCACCACAGAGGCCGGGGAGGGGAGATGGCTCCATCAGTCAGGTGCCAGCTCTGCGAGCATGAGGGACCTGAGTCCCATCCCCAGTATCCACAATAGAAAGCTGGGTGCAGTGGTACCCTCCTGTGATCCAGTACTAAAGAGATGGAGACAGGAGCATCCCTAAGCAGTGGTGCCCTCCTGTGATCCAGCACTAGAGAGATGGACAGCATCCCTAAGCAGTGGTACCCTCCTGTGATCCAGCACTAGAGAGATGGAGACAGGAGCATCCCTAAGCAGTGGTGCCCTCCTGTGATCCAGCACTAGAGAGATGGAGGCAGGAGCATCCCTAAGCAGTGGTGCCCTCCTGTGATCCAGCACTAGAGAGATGGAGACAGGAGCATCCCTAAGGCTCACTAGCCAGTTAGTTACTGTAGCTGAGCTGGGAAACGCCAGGTTCAGGGAAAGGCCCTGTCTAAAAAGCAGTCAGCTTGACTGGACCAGAGAGTTGGCTCAGACAGTATAGTGCTGGTCACACAAGTCTGATGGACCTGGGTTTGATCCCTGAAACCCATGTAAAGGGAGAAAACTGTCTCTACCATGTTGACCTCTGACTTCCGCATACGAGATGTACATGTGCACATACACCAGCACACACAAGTGAACACAAACACATACACATGCAGTCAAGGATAGGAAATTGGAAACCCCTGTCTAGGTAAGCAGGAGAAATTGAGAGGGGGGGAAGGGCGGGAGAGAGGTGTCCAACAGGAAAGAGACTGAAAGCATCTACTCATTGTGTCGCTAGAGCCGTGGAGAGGAAGTAGGTGGCAGGCTGTGGAAGACAGGACGACGATACTGAGAAACCCAGCCCTAATTAAAAAAAGGGGAGGGGGGAACAGGACCAGGAGGTACTAGTTAACACGTGATCGGTGGTGAGTGGGACACATTTAGTTTAAGATTAGTAACTAGCTTGTCATTTAGCGATTTGTAAGAAGTCCCAGCACCCATCAAGGACACTCTGCATGTCATGCATTCTTTGATTGCCACCAGGGTCTGGTTCCTCCCAGACACTGCTTGGGTTTTGCCACCTTCTGACAAAGAATAAAAGATGTAAGTGTAGATCCGATCCCTTCCTGGGGTCCCGCCTGAGTATCATCTCTTCTGTTCGCCTGAAGCCTCGGTACCCTCTGCTCTCTCCCCTCCTTGCCAGCTCCCCAGGCAGGGGTTTTGAGCATTAACATAAGAGTTTGCACACTGAAATCTCATGGCCACACCCACCCTGGTGCTTGGCTCACCTCGGTGCTTGGCTCACTGTCTGCTGATGTGAGGTGTCACTTACATGGAAGACCTCTCGCCTTGTCATTGGAAACACTGCGGTTCCCTCTCTCCCATTTCTTAGTTTCAGAGTCTAGCCCAAGTATTCAAGAGTACCAAGGTCGCGAACAGCTTATGATCCGCTGTTGCTGCAGCAGATGGCTTGGTCTGAGTGATCGCTGAGATCGGGCGCTCCCCGCCAAGACTCTGGTGGTGGAATCTAGGGAGCCATAAGTAGCTTGGGGGAAGTGATCAGCAAGAAATTCAACAATACCTTCAAATAAGCTTAGCAGACCCTGTGACCTGGTCACCCCTGAAATCTCAGCTATTTCCCATCATCCTGTAGTTCTGTTGTAGCTGGTGGCCTTTATCATTTGGAGGTCTGATAGGTATTAAATCCACCTGAGTATCTCAGCAGGTCCTAATAAAGAAGACTCAGTTCCTCTCTGTAGCAGTTTTTATATTTTAAGGAGTGGATCTCAATGTAGCTGGTTCTTTTGTAATCCATTGACTTTCAAGACATCACCATGAATCACGTTCTTCTGGGTAGAACCAAGAAAGAACACACACGTTTAGCCTCCCCGTGGGCTGGCTTCCTGGTCAGTCACTTCTATAAACTGAACACATTTTCATGCACTGATAAAATACTAACTAAAGTCAAGGATACCGATGCTAAAACGAAACGGAAATCGTGTGGCCCTGGTGCCACTCCTGGTTCCTCACTGCAGCATCCGTCAAGTCCAAGTGCCTTGCTGGGCTTCCGTGACACCAGCTCAGTGCTTCCCCGCTACCCGTGTTCCCAACCCGCCTCCACCCCTTCCCTGTGGGAAGGCAGGCTTGGGAAGATGAGCTGGAGTTGCTTACCCTGCCCTTCTGAACCCCTTTCCTGCTGGAAGGTTCCTTTTCTGTCCTTGCTGGCCTGCACCGCCCCCCCCCCCATGCTTGCCGTTTTTGTGCCAGGACACAGGTGAGAGCTCTGCCCCATGCCGGCCCCAGCAACTCGGTACCCTCTGCCGTCAGAGAACCCAGCTTGCATTGCAGAACTGGACTTTCCTGGGTTGGTGGGTGACATCTTGCTTTCACAAAGGTGCTGTGGCATCATGCTGCAGCCCTCTGAGCTCTGCCGCTGAGAACGTGGGGCACCCTCTAGGTCCCTGAAGCGTTCCACGCGCTGCTGCGCTGCTCTTCTGTCTGCTCCCTCCAGCTTGGCTGCATACCTGGGGAGCTCCTCTCTGCCTGCCCTAAGTCAGAAGCCTCTTTTCAGACCCGCACCTCTTAGAGCCACTGGGGATTGTCATCTAGGAAGTGAGGTCCCTTCGGGGCGCCGAGCCGGGCCATGTCCACAGGCAGCATTGGGACAACACGGAGACTTCCTGCCGCCTTTCCTTATCCCTTGTTCCCACAACTGTACTGACCCAGGGTCATTTCCCAGGCCCCCCTCTGGTGGGAGCTGCTGAAGGGACAGCCTTGTGTGAGGCACAGCCTTGAGCTGGATAGGTCAGAAGTATACAAGGCCTGGCTCTTCAGCCTTTGCCCGCTGCTCTGGCTGAGCTCCTAGAACTTGACCATGGGCCACCAGTGACAACTTAGCTTTGACGTGGCCTCTTGTGTCCACTCTCTTTACTGTCGTGTGGCGAGAGATCGTGTACCCCAGTAAAGCTTTCCTGGGGATCAGAGGACAGAGCCAGCTGCTAGATTAGACACAGAGGCCAGACAGTGGTGGCACACACCCTTAATCCTATTACACGGGAGGCAGAGATCCGTCTGGATCTGTGAGTTCAAGGCCACGCTGGGAACAGAGCCAGGCGTGGTGGCTCGCACCTTCAATCCCAGCACTAGGGAGGAAGGAAGACGGCAGGGCACAGAAAGGCATAGAAGGCGTGAGTAAACAGGAAGTCTCTCTCTCAGCGGAGGATTTCTTAGGGGTAAGAACTAGTGGCTTCCTGATCTGCCACTCTGATCTTTCAACTTTTACCCCAGTATCTGGCTCAGGAATAAGACCGTTTAGCAATTCGTGTCACGCCATGGTGAAGTCTCCTGTTGAAGAGGCTCTCGTAGCTTTTGCTTGTCTGTGTGTGACAGACCTTGGCTTGCACAGGAAAGCCTCCTGGCTGCAGCTTCTGTAAGTCGGCTGCCCGCACACCTCCCCATGCCTGGCATACTCTGTCTCCTGCTCTGGATTCCCCCTGTCTTTGGGAGTTTGGAAAGTGAGTAGTAACACAGATTCCTGAGGGGGCCGCTAAACATAGACTTTTAATTACCGAGGAAGAAGGGGGACAAGAGTCATGACCAGCCGAGAGGCCAGCCTCGACTTCCCTGGAAGGACCCCTGTCGCTTCCATATCCTACTCGGTGGCCGCTGCTTCCCTGGGCGGCTCAAACTTACAAAGAAGCTGTAAGTCTGAATTTGCAAATAGTGTCGAGTCCTCGTGAATCTCAGTTAAGGTTTCTGTTGGTGCAGTGAAATACCCTGACCAAAAGCAACCTGGGCAGGAACGGGTTTATTTGGCTTACATATCCCGAATCACATTCACTGAAGGAAGCCAAAGCAGGAACTCAAACCCGGTGGGAATTTGGAATCAGGAGCTGATACAGAAGCCACCGAGGATCGCTGCTTGCTGGCTTATTCCCTGTGACTTGCTCGGCTTTCTTTCTTATATAATCTGGGACCACCTGCCCAGAGGTGGCCCCACCCACAATGGGCTGGGGCTGCTTTATCAATCACTAATGAAGAAAATGCCCACAGGCTTATCTTATGGAAGCATTTTCTCAATTGAGATTCCCCTAGCTGACTCCAGCTTGTGTCAAGTTGAGATGAAACTAGCTGCTTTTAGGAAGGGCTTGCTTGCAAGTTGTCCCTGGACAACCTCTGGGCACCCAGTGCAGTGGCCGAAACGTGTCTGACCATTCCCTACACTGAGGATAATCTTGCTGTGCCTTTGGTAGTCTGAAAGCGAGTTCGGTCCTGGGCACAGGGTACCTGTGTATGTAACAAACCCAGTTGCACCCCAGGCCTCCAGATATAACGAGCTTCCCTGGTGGACAGCTTTGCTGGTGCCCTTGGCTGCCAGAGAACCGTGTCGTGTGTGACTCACCTCCAGAGCCCCAGAAGCCTGTGCCTGAAGCCGCTGTGATGCTCTGGCTCCTGCTCGCTGCTGGCCTGGGTCCTCAGGTTTATAACAGCATTGGTCGGGATCCTGGCAAGTTTTCCTTATGAACTGTCAGCATAGCAATACTTAGCAAGACCCCAAGCATACCAACTCTAGTCAGGCAAAAAGACATGACTTTTCTAGAAATTTCTCTGTAACTACTTTTAACATCTTCTTACTATGTCATGTTTCCCATATTTCATTGTGATTGTTTATACAGTAGCTCACCTTTATCTAGCAGATGGGTTTCAAGACCCATAGTGAGTTCCTGAAGCTGTGGATAGTATACTCCTCCTCCCTATCACCCTACAGTGATGCCACTTAGCATCAGAGTTAACCTGCTGTCTGTGTGGTGCCTCTTTTCTGCCAGGGACGTTGTGTTTGGGGACTAGTCATAAAAAATAAAATAAAATACTCTGATACTATTAATAACTGCTCTGATAAGCAGGATGGTTCAGAGCAACTAGTGGGTGGGTGGGGGCAGGCAGGGTACCCCTGGATACTCTGGAGCAAGAGGGAAGATTGACGTTCCAGAATTGATGAGGCAGGGTGGTGTGAGATTTTAGTGACATTATTGAGAATGTATAATGTAAATCTTGGAAATGGCTAGTTTTTTAGCTTTTTGTTTAGTATCCTTGAGCTGTTCACTTGATCATGGGTCATGAACACGAACGTAAAGGGCAACTTCCCATCCCTCCGGTGAGGGAGGGCTGCTGGTCAGCCCACTTACTCTGCACAAACATCAAGTTTAAAAGAAGCATCCTTGGCAGCTCTCTTGTCTGTTTGGAACTTGAATCAAGGACTAGGGCGATGAGGACAATTTGGAAGCAATCCATTTATAGACTGATTGTACCTTTGTCTATTGTACAAGTGGAGATTCCTCAGATGCCACCCTGAAGCCCGAGAGTTTGTGTGTGTCTTCTCAGTCTTGAGAGGGGCCTTCTCCTCCTCCCACTCCTCGAGGTTGGCAGCCAGCCTGGCCAGTGCTTCTCAGCTGACTGTGGAGCTGAGTGCGGAGGGAGTGGCCAGCACACTTGTGGCATGGGACACCCTGTGAATAGAGGTGTAGAGATGGAGTCCCCGAGGGGCTGTGAACAGAGGGAGGAAAGGGTGGGGTGCAGAGAGAACCAGCTTTAGGAAAGAGCGGGGCTTTGACTGCCTGCTGACTGGTGTCTGTGTGGCGCGTGGCTCTTCGGCCTCTCCATGCCATGCCAAAACACGGAGCCCTCTAGCCTTCACATGGCTCTTACTTTCAGTTTGGGTCCCGAAGAAAAATGATTCCCAATGGAAACGATGCTGTTGCAGTGTACACACTCTCTATTGGATTCATAAGTAATGTGAACCACTTCATCAATTATTTAGCCCCAAGTTCATTTTGTATAGAAAATTACATCTTTGAAAAGATATGACAGGGTTAAAATGAATCAAGTTTATCGTAAAACTGTTTCAGCCAGAGTAATTTAATCTGTGTCATTTTATCAAACAAGAAAAATTCTCAATATTTTGAGTCTTCATCACTCAAGTGTAGTTCAGCTGCTGTTGCTCTGGGGAGAGTTAGTGTCTGCCCTTGTTTCTGCCTGTGGATGCCGAAACTCCTGCCTCCCCACGTGTCTGCCCTGATAGTGACCCACACCTGACGTGTGCTCTGAGGGTACAGGTGGTCTTGTCCCCGGCATACATTGTAGGAGGTAGACTTGTAATGGCACTTGCCTTCATTTCTTGTACCTTCACAGGCTGGTCGGTGAGGTAGGAACATGTTACAATCCTTTGGCATAAAGTGTGCCATAGGTAATACTGTCAGCGCATGCCGCTGGCACAGACCTTTGGGCGGTGACCGTGTTTGGTTGGACTGCTTCATAAACAGGGTCACTCTCCATCCTGCCACAGGGTCCTCCCACACGCTGCAGCCCCCTCAGCCATCCCACCGTGAGCCAGGGGCCATTGGTTGGTGCCTCCAGCATCCCATGTACCACTAAGCCACACGGGTGTGTGGCCTTCAGACTGTCCTCCAGTATCAGCCTCTTTAGGGAACGTCCCACATTCCCCCCCCCCCCCGTGTCTCTCCTGCCCAGCACAGTACTGTGATGGTCTCTGGCCGATTGAGTGGCTGCTCTCACACTCAGAAAGGATAGCTTCTCTCCCTGGCAGATCTGGAGCCTACACAGTGTCGGGGCGCGGCGGGGCAGGCAAACTGACTTCTCACAAGGATTTGGATTCACCTGAAAGGGGAAACAGTTCACCGTGAAACTTACCTCCCACTGACCGTGAAGCCTCTGATGAGACCTCGTCCCTAAAGAATACAAATCATCTGTGGAAGGCGCCATGTTCAGGGATTTTGGCTCGTCCAGATCCCACCGTTAATGTTCACTGAGATGCACAGTTTGCACCCAGAAAAGGTTTCCCTCGGGGCTTTGGCAAAACCCGAGAATGCAGCTTCCCTAGATCACTCAGTTCTTTAACTTTGCCCCCACCTTGTGAGTACCTGGAGCCCCTTTCTCACTGGGGCTCTGTATACTTCGGCAGTGCCAGAGGGTCCTGGGGCTTGCAGCCACTGCTGCCCCCCGCCCCCATCTCTCCGCACCCACTTCCTGTTCATCCGTGTAGTCTAGAGGTATCCTGGCCGTGTTGTTCCTTGAAGCTCCCAAGTAAAAATGACTTTGTTCCACGGTGCTGTGTTAAATTGGCTGGTTAATTCTGGTGTTATTTACCCTGTAATTCATTAGTTTCACCCCACCATTGGCAGCTGACAGGCTGTAATTTCACGCCTTGCAATAAAAGATGTCTCATAATCTGCTTCATTTAGCAGCAAGAGAATTTAATGAAATTAACTGCAGTCCTAATTACGCCAGTGAATACTAAAGACCGCCATCGTTTTCTCAGAAAAGGACGAGGTCCACCTCGTCAAGGATTCAGAATATAATTTCCTAAGGAAAGTTGCAAACGACTTCCCTCTATTGGCCGACAAGGGCCCCTCGTGGCTGCACCTGGGACTGTAACTGGTTTGTTTCTGACTGTCTCTCCGAGCATTCATCATTTCAGCGCAGTGGAGGGTGGCCCCCCCATCCCAGTGGCGCTCATGTCAACAGGGCCACGCGGACTTGCCCTCCGCTGCTCTTGCCTGCCGTGGCGGCCTGTAGGGTTGGTTCGAGTGTGCCCTCAGCTCTTCTGTGTGTGGCTCTGGGAGGTGCCCTGCCCTTGTCCTGTGTCTGCCCTGGGAGAACCGCCCAGCTACAGGTATTGGAGCTTCGAGGCTCACCAGACCTGGTTTGGCTGCCCTCTGTTTCTCACAACCACCCGGCCAGTCCTCCTTTTCCATGACAGGTCTCTGTTTCACCGTCTTCCCCCCACCTAGCCTCTGATGGAAGAAGATGGTGGTTCCCTGGCCGTGCAGAGAACCCTCTCACCTCACAGAGCTGTGCCTCTCTCCTCTGTCAGCACAGCCTCTCTTGGTCCCACTCTCTCCCTCCTTCCCTGCCTTTTCCCCTCTGGTGTTGTGGGGCGGAGGGGGATCAGGGACAAGGAGAGAACAGGAGAAGTCCAGTGTCCCCTGAGATGGTCTAGCCCAGTGCTCGCCTGTGGCTGTTCCCGTCCCTTCTCCTGCCTGCCTGCCTCACCTCCCTCTGCGTCCGACAACCCGAAAACTGTGGGACAATGACTGCATGGAGGCGCAGGGTGCTAAGCATCATGGGAAGTGGTCTCTGTTTTCTAAAGAGTGGGTCTGATAGAAATGTCAAGTTCCCGGTGACTGACTGTGCCCCCCCCCCCCCCACTAATCTGGCTTTGCAGATTAATGGAGGCTCACAAGCTCTAAAATAGTTACCTTCCAGAGACAGTCCCGACCTGCTCTCCTTGGGGACCAGCACTTGGGAGTCACCGGCTTCGTGTGATGCGTCAGCCAAGTGGCTCTGCTGTGCCTCGTGGTGGTGTCTGCACTGTTAACCAAGTCATTATCCCATGTGGCCTTGGAAGGTGTGGGAGGCCACATTGGAACATGGAACCCATACCTTGAGGCTGCAGGTAGTTAGGGCATAGCTTCTTTGCCAGGAATGCTCATGTTTCCAGTCATTTTCCTGCTGCCCCACACTGTGGGGTGATGACTTCCACATTCCAGATAAGGATTGCACTAGAGAGTGGTTCTCCACCTTCCTGATGCTGCGACCCTTTAATACAGTTCCTCAGGTCGTGGTGACCCCAACCATAACATTATTTTCATTGTAACTTCGTAACTGTCATTTTGCTAGTTATGAATCATAATGTAAACATCTGTTTTCTGGTGGTCTTAGATGACCCTGTGAAAGGGTCCTTTGACTCCCAGGTTGAGAACCACTGCACTGCAGTCTGGGGGCTCCATGCCTCACCCACAGCCCACCCATTCCAGGAGATGAGTGGGTACTTAGGTTCAAGCCCCAGCGGCCTCCAGACCTGTGGCCTCCTGTGGGCTGGGCCAGCTGACCCATCCTGGAAGTAATTCAGCAAGGGAATGACAATGTCAGGCCTTGCCCCTGGGACTTCCTACTGTCCCCAGCTGCCCTGCATAACCTTTGAGCTCCCTCCCAGGCCACATACTGGCTGGATTAGCATACAGAGGACACCCCCATAGGAAAAATGGTCCAGTCCAGCCTTGGGTCTGCGATCTCTTAGCCAAGTCATGCCAAGACGCCAATGCTGTATATCTGCCGGGTGCTCTCCCTGATCCAAGGCACCAAAGTAGCTCTCCACAGCTACAGAGTTTGGCCTGAAGGCCTCAGAGAGGCGAATACACTCTGCAAGGCCAGTCCCTGCAAGCCCAGAAGCAGCTTGGCCTGAGCTCACCCATCCAGTCCCTCTGTCGTCTGCTCCTTCCTTCTGCCCTTACCCTTTAACCAGTGTGTCATGGGGGCAGGCAGAGGCACGGGGATGAATCTGGCTTCTGGAATTTTTTTTCCAAGGAAAGTGTATTGTGTGATCTGGCAGTCAGTCATCTTCTGCCTGTATCCCCCCTACATGGCCCCCACACTCGAGTGTTTGCAGCCAGAGGACGGCCACCCAGGACAGCTCCTGGAAACACAAGGGTCAGTCTCGAGCTTGTGGACAGAAAGAAGAGGGTGACGGGGAGGCTTCTGAGTCCTCGCCATAAAAATAATTGAGTTGACACTCAACCCGGGGGTCTGGGTGCCTCCATCAGCAAGAGAAATAAACCCACGTGTTGGGACGCACAGCCAGCACATCTCATCCACAGTCTGCCAGAGGTAATTTTGGCGACGAGCAGTAAGGAAGGAAACCTGAAGTATTTCTCTCCCAGACCCTCCCAGCTTATTAAAAGAACTTATAGACATGAAAATACATTAAAGTGGGCAAAGCGGAGAGAGGGTGAGAGAGATTAACAACCTCCCCTGAATAGAGCCTATTGATGAAGCGGGCCTGTGACTGCCGCCTCTGAAACCAGGTGCGGGAGCTGACGCGGGAGGTCAGGCCCGGCCGGAGCCGGGGACGGTGGAAATTTGTATTTAAAATAATAGATGCCCAAGCTCTCGCGCCTTCTCTCTTCCAGCTGGGGAGAGGAGACGTGGTTCTGTAGTCAGTTGCCCCAAATTTAGCGCCCAGATTTAAAGATTGTCTTGAAATGTAGCAGAGGCGTGCGAGCCGCACCGCAGGGCACAGGAGTACATCACGTCTATTGTCTAGTTCTGTATTTGCTCTTGAATGCCAGGGCCCAGCGTGGGGTCAGGCCCTCCTGGGGTGTCGGAAAGTGTTTAGGGGAGAGGGGTGAGGGATCCCCGAAGAAAGCCTGTGTGTTGACAAGTGCCTGACAGGTATAGGTGTCTTTGTTGATCTTTTTAGGAATTGGTGTCAGTGAGTGTAAATTGAAGCCAGCACGCCGCCGAGTGTGTGTGAGAGAAAGTTAGCTGCCAGTCAAGTTTTATCTCTTAATGAATAGAGACTGCTGAAGTAAGGGGTAGGTAATTGAGTTTATAATTAATTAGCCATAACCCTCATCAGATAAAGCAGTTGTGGAGGATTTTTTTCATCTCCTTTCTCTCCCCAGGGCCTGCCCTTCTTTGTCCTTGCTCTGACAGCCAGCACTTATCTCGGGCCTCCGGAGCCCGTGCCCATCAGCCCTCCCCCTGGCCAGGGCCGAGGGATGGGCAGCCGAGCCCCACATTGTGCTGGGAGGCTCCACAATCAGAGCAGCTGTCCGGGCCATGATGAATTAGCGGTGGGAGTTAACACAGAGGTGGACTGCAGATCCCCCAGCCGATAGCCAGCAGGTCACTCGGTTTGTCCTGACTTCAGCGCATCTCTGATGGACCTTTGACACTTTGCAACAAAGAGGTTAGAGGAGAGAGAGCCCCGAGATGGCTCCTTCTCCAGAGAAGTTGGGCAACTCACAAAAGACCCTTAATTTCTCTAGCAGACAATCCCGTCACAAAAGATGGAATCAATGGGAGATTACACTCTCTTTGAGGAAACTTCTTTAAAAGAAAGGAAAAAGGAAAATCCCATTTATTGGTACATTGCATGTTTTGGAGACAATCAGTGCTCAAAAGTGAGGCTTTAAAATCAAATGGCTACCCCTGCTGCCTTTCAAGATGTAAACCCAGTTGATGCCAGCATAGGGGGACCTGTGACTAGGAGCCAGACTGTGGCTTTCTGCTCAGGATACTGAATTAAGCCACTTCTGACCTAGCAATGCCAATCTCCTTGTGGTTCTTCCTAATGAGCCTCCGGCAGGTAGAGATGCTCCAGCCCCTCCCCTCACAGCTGGGACACGGCAGCCATAGCTGGGCCTTTCCTCCCATCTCCCGCAGTGGCTCTCTGATCCAACCATCATAAAGGACAGTTGCTTTCCCTTTGTTGGTTGTCACTTTTTGAGACCCCGTGGTGTCCCTCTGGGGTGCTCAAAAGCTAGAATGTTTGATAAGATAATATGGTTGGGTGCTGATTTCAAATGCTAATGAAAATTTAATCAGATGAATGTGTTCTTCAGCCCCATTGCGGCAATGAAGGATGGTCCTGGTACTGAAAGGCTGAAGGATACCCAGCAGACTAGTTCACTTCCTGAAGGGTGAGATGAGGAAGCAGTGGCCGGCCGGTCGGGCTCTGGTGGGGAAGGACAGGTGCTGGTTTGTTTGAATGCTGGTTGCAAGTCAGTGTAGGCTGTGCACAGAATTAATCAGAGTACTAGCTTCAGCAGAAAGTACTAATAAATGTAGACCGTCTTCATTAGCATCCAATATAGAAACACTAGATGCTGTAATTGAGCCATACCTAATGACTCTTAAGTTTTTAATGAAGCAGGTAACTGGAAATAAGTCCATCCAGAGCTTGCTCTGCATGTAGGGAAAGGAATCAGATGAACAGGCTCACAGAATGATGGAGACCTGGGTGTAGTAGTCAGATGTCTGGCATTAGCGTGCAGGCTCCACCTACTTAGCCTTCCCCTCTCCCGGAGTTCAAGGGTCACGTCTAGAAAACCCAATCTGAAAACCCCCAGGGTCAGGCCTCATCAGCTCCTGTCAGAGAAAATTTAGGCCCAGTTTCACATTCAAGGTCAACAGAAAATACTGCCTGGGAGACACCACGGCCCCTCCTCTGCTACCAGGTAAAGCCTGGTCCTGTTCCCATCAGCTGACCACAGGACCTGGAACCTGGCTCCCTCTTCCTCCCTCCCTCCCTCCTTCCCAAGGGAAATGTGTCTAAGTGATGTCCCAGGAGCCACTGACGGGCTTCTTCCCACCTGGTCACTTTACCATTTCACAGAGGCCTGGCCGGGCTGAGTCTCCTTCTGGCTTTTGTCACTGTCCCTGCAAGAGGAAAGGGGAAGGAGGCACCTACCCTGTCAGATAGGTGTTAGCTCGGGACCTGGGAGCAGGACACTGGAGGCTTTGAATGCAGCCTGTTGCCAGGCCCTGCCAAGTGCTCCCACTCAGTGAACTAAAGATGTCTCTGAATCTCTCGAAGCCTCATGTCATCGGTTTTACACAGGTGGAGTGTTGGATTAGTCGATTTCCCTAGAACAAAACCAATAAAGAGAACTTAGATTGGCTTCTACAGTGAGGCTGGGTTGTCCAGCAATGGCCGCCAGCATGCTGGGGGGTCTGAGAACCCGGTAGCAGCTCAGTCCCTGAGGCCCCATACTTCAATGGTCCTGCTCTGGCACTGGAGACCTGGAGGGCTCCCGGAGAGTCACTGGTTTGCAGTCCATGTTGGAAGGCCAAAGGAACTGTTTTCTGATGTCATCGGAGGCTTGACTGGTGGCAGTGCGTGCCACCAGCAAGAAGTGGGGCAGGCAGCAGTGTGTCCCTTGCACCTCTCGTTCCAGGGGAAGGTGTGACCTACTCTGGGAGAAGGACTTGGCTTTCAGTTAAGGCTTTCAGAAAAGCCCCTCACAGACTGGCCCAGAAGCTTGTTTCTTCGGTGAGGCCCGATCCAGTCACATTGCCAAGCCCTCACAGGTACTGTGCGGAACTGTCAGGATGGTAGGAGTGGCCTGGCAGAACCCCAGGGCCACCTGGCCTCTCACGGTGTCGTCCCCTCACTGTTGTCTCCCATCTGAGTTAATGCAGGAAACTCCTAGAAGCATTCCTTACATCATCCTTCTCAGAGTGCTGTCCTGCCAAGCGCCCTGGACGGTGTGAGTGGCATCCACTGACATGGCACAGACATACGGTCGTCCTTCCTTTCACTGTGGTCAAAGGACCGTCTGCTCTCTACACTGGGCACTTCCAAACTCATATCCACATCATTTCGTAGGAGAAAGTACTGGTCAACCCAGTTGTAAAGGCAAAGGAAAACAGAAGATGAAATGTTTGTTAATGTGATGCTGATGCTAAAATTTCCTCCCCGGGGGGAAACACAGTTCCACCCGAGTTCACTCCACAGAGCCAAATGAGTTCCTTGGGCTTCTTTGCAGAGCCTAGGCAAGGGACTGATAATAGGGGTGTGTGCTCTCCTCTCCAACCAGCCGAGGCCTCCACATGCCCCAGCCTCTCCTCGGGCCAAGTGTAAAGTCATCAGGTGGTAGTGAGCAGTGAGGATCTCCCTCCCTCCCTGCCTGTCTGTAAAGGCGGGTAAACCCAGCTTATTGCTGGGTTGGGGGGGCACTATTGAACTCCCCAAGACAGTGGTCACTTAGCTTGGAAGACACTCACAATAGATGTTCAGCCATGGGCTGCTGATGTAGGATCCGCTGTCCCTGGTGGCCAGCAGCAGAGAAGAGTCCAGTCAATGTCAGTACCTGGAAAATGGTGACTCGGTTGTCCAGAGAGTTCAGTGTCTAGTGGTCCAAAACCAGTCACCATCCCATGTGTGCAGGACTAAATACCAAAGAAAGTTTTAAGTTCTACCACAGTTATTTAAAGGGTTGTTCAAACAGGGTTTGTTATCTTTCGTATCTGAGTTCTAGAACTGTTGGTATGCTTTCAGAGTCATAAAAGATGAGTTGGTAAATGTGAAATAGAGCAGCCCCTGGTAGAAGAGTCAAGAACGTATCAGTCATTTTTCCCGTGGACTCGTGGCCCCGAACTTTGGATTTTTATGTCGTAGATGCACATCTGCTCCTGTCTTATTCTTTTCCTCAACCCTTCAGCAAAGACTTGGAGGCCTGAGCATCTCCACTGAAGTCAGTGGGCATTCCTAGGGATTTGAGGATGGTTTTGGTGTGGGTAAGGCACCTGTGAAGGAGAGGAGATACCCTTGAACTTAGCAGAATTTATGCATAGGGAGCCTAGATTAGAGGCTGCTGCATGCCCAGATAGCAGCCTCGCCTCAAAAGCTAACCAAGAATATTTTTAGTTCTTGACTTTCCTCTTGAGTTTGTCCTCATACCCAGTAGTTGAGCCAGAATTACTTGGGTTTTATGTACAAGCAAGCCTGCCTCACCTGGCATTAGCATGGAAGGAAACTAGTTACCCTCAGCTCCGAGAACCAGGCGAGGCAGGCTTTCTTGTACATAAACCTCAAGTAATTCTGGCTCTCCTGTCCTGTCTGCCCATGTTTAATGGGTATTCCCTGCACAGTGCCCTCTTGGACCCACACCCAGAGGCTAGTGTGGCGTCCTGTATCACAAAGGGGCCTGTGCTAACGTGGGGTGGTATGCCTTTGCCTCCTAATGGAATACCTTGGGGACGCTCCAGGCTTCAGCTCCTCCCATTCAGTGTTTTAGTAAAGTGTGTGTATCTGTGAAGGCTCTCTACCCTTGCTGCAGCTGCTGCTTTCAAAACTGAAGCTAAGAAAAAAGGTAGGTGCATGACTCTTACGTGTGTGTGTGTGTGTGTGTGTGTGTGTGTATGTATGTATGTGGTATGTGTGGTGTGTGTGTGTGCATGTATGCATGCATGCATACACACACGCCATTCATTTCTCCTTGTGCACAACTGACATGTGATACAGCAGCACCCCAGGTTCAAGGTCAAGTCTTATAAGGGAAGACTGGAAGCAGCCATGAGTGCCTGGACGTGGTGAACAGGAACAGGGCACGAAGGGGTCCTCTGGGACCAGCCAGCTGCATTGGGTGCCTGTAGCTACATTCGACACCACTGCCCTAATGACCTTAGGGACTTTCGTCTGCTTCAGGCCTGACGGCGCAGCAGCCTCCCTCCCTCAGCTTCTTCTCACTCCTTTGGGAAGCATGCATCTTAATAGCTGTGACCTTGAACTTTGTGTAAATGAAAATTGAACGTCATGCAGGCTGCATAGGAGTCCTCACCAGACCCCATCAATGGCATCATCCCAAGAAGGGAAGTTAAGTTAGTCACATACGTCCATAATTCTTTAGATCTTTCTTTGGTTGATGTTGCTGTTATTTCTAAGATGCATTTGTTGGAGTTGTAGTAGCACTCATTAAAAAGTATAAAATGTGTACCATAACATTTTTATTTTTCAGTTAGCATTATTAGTGTGTGTGTGTGTGTGTGTGTGTGTGTGTGTGTGTGTGTGTGTGTAGAGAGATGCAGAGTTGGTTTTCTGCTTCTACCTTTATGTGGGTTCTAGACGTCAAACTCAGGCCACTAGGCTTGAGTTGCAAGTACCCATACTTACTAAGCCATCTTACTGGCCTCCTAGCATTTTCTGTGGAAATAAACTTGTTAAACCCTTTAGTTGGAATGTTCTGGGGGCGTTTTGCTGACGAGAAACGCTTTCCTCTGAAAAGGAAAGGCATATCGTTCTTAAAGCAAAGGCACCGCGCTGTTTTCATTTTGTCAGGTCGGTGCATACAGCCCGTGAGTGTGCCGGCAAATATCTGAGTGGACCTCTGTGTATCTCTGCTCGAATTGGTTTAAGACCCGAGTTGAGGGCAGAAGTCATTTCAGAGCTGCACAGTCTGGGCTACTGACCTTGAGGGGTTACTCCGGCAGCCGGGCAGAAACGAAGACAGCGATGAGTGTGAATTGGTCCTCAGAGAATGCTGTTTGGTGCGTGATTGTAACTGTTACGTAATCCAGACCTACTCTTTGTCATAAGTTTCAGTGTCTCCTTCCAACATGAAGGGTCCCCAGAACAGAAAAGGTGCTTTTCCTCCATGCCTGTGAAATTAATGAGCTGGGTGAGACCAGCTCATATTTTAATGCCAGCCGTCACAGTGCCCTCACCCAGAGGACGGGGGGCATCAAAGTTGGTGGGAGCAAGGAGTATTTGCAGCTGTAATTGACAAATAATACCCCTCATAAATACTGCCAGTCTTTTCAATTAGTTTTCATCTAAAATTCGGGCTACAAAATGATGGCCTGTCAACTGACAATGAATGGCAAAAATTAATAAATTGTCTTCTAAATAGAATGGACACTTAAGAAAAATTGGGCAGCCAATTTAGCACAGCATGAAGCGAGGGGAACCTTTTGTACTGGAGCCGGGCACTAATGTTGTCTGGATCTTTATTAATGGCGCTCGGCGGCGGTTGACAGTTCTGTTGCTACTGGCAACTTTCTTCATTAAAATTAAAGCCAGCATCAAATTCCATTAGCCGTACTCTGGGCACCTTGCTTTTTTTTTTTTCTCCTTTAAATACATATTGTTTCTTTTATTAACTTTCTCCCCACCCATGGGAAGTTTTAAAAGAAGCGAAATAGGAAGAAATATTTGCTGAGGAGGCCCAGGAGCAGATCTGTGGTTGGAGGAATGGGTTCTTCCCAGCCACATTGGACCCATGGTCTACATGTGCAAGGCCTGGTCTTTGTCCCCACCACGTCCAGAATGGAGGCATCTCGCCTCTACAAACTGGCTACTATTTTGGGTCAGCCAGCATTGAGGTAGGAGGACTAATTGGCATCGGCTGCCTAGCTGCCTGTTTTTTGGTTTCTTTTTTTTCCCCCTGAGCTGTTTCTTTAAAAGTTCTGTCTTCCCCTGCCTTCCTGTTATTTCCACAGTTGACCGAACCCTGCACAATGGTGACTTGATTCTCAGAGCCACCTCCATTTGTCAAGAAGGAAAACCTTAGAGTTATTTTCCCAAAGGCATTGCTTTTATCTGCAGAACAAACTTCAACCTTTGAAGGAAAAAAAATAGCAAGCTTTGCTGAATAAGTTCTGAACTATTGTCTGAGGAGCTGCCGCCCCCCCCCCCCCACCTCACAGCACCGCGCATGATTCAAAAGACTGATGGGATGTCATGTGATGCTCAGACCAGCGCCCCTGTGGGTATCGAGGAACAGTGGCTTGGGTTCTAGTCTTTGCCTGATGCTATACCCTCCAGTAGCCAGACACTTATATTCAGGTCTCCTGAGAAGGCGCCAGACTGGGCTCACCAACCCACAGTCACCCTCGCCCAACACACACACACACACACACACACACACACACACACACACACCACACACACACACCACCTACCTGCCTAGCTTAGGTTCTCAGTAGTGCTAAGCCAGCCCTTACATCTTCTCTTTCGTCTTCTGCCCACCCGCCCACAGAAAGTAGCTCAAATACTCATTAAAACAATAAGCAAGCTAAGCGTTAAGCAACAGGAAAGAGCATTATCCCAGAAAATACCCACTTGGTCATTTTAAGTGTGGCTCACCTGAGCATCCTGACAGTCAAGGTGAAAAGGACAATAGAATTGCAAGCTCCCTCAAAAACTCGTTCTCTGAGCACCACCTCTCTTTCCTTTTGGTCCATCCTGAATGAGCTGAAGTCATGAGTTGTAAGTAACTGTTTTATCAGGTGGGTTGTGCATTTACAATGTGCAGGCCACCTTCCTGTAGCCACACAGGCCTCTGACCACCTTCTTTTCTCTGAATTTTCTGGTCCCGGGTCCCAGGTAGACACTTTGGTAATAGCATCTAAGATAGGTACCATTAAATCAAATGGGATCCAGCCAGGGAAGTAGCCTCCTCTTTTGCCCCCTCCTCAGCCCAGCAATGATGAGCGACCCTTGCCTGAGATTCAGAGGGGTTCCTAAGAGACTGTGGTTTTTGGCAGAGACCTGTGCCCTGAGCACTCCGTTTCTCCCGACAACGATTTCCGACGTTTTCAGTGCTGACGTGAAATCAGTCAAGTAGTTGCAGGAAGGCTGTGCTATGCAGTGGTCCTTTTGGAGCAATCTCAGGTAAATGAGATGAAGAACAACACACCAAATAATGGTTCAATTAGTAAGCATGTTTGTGGAATCAGGATTTGCTAAGACTTGTTGCCGCAGTGTTGACATGCAATCACTTAACACTGTTGACAGGTCCACGGAGTGAGGAGGGCCAGATATCTGTCCGCGCACAGCCAGGGGACCGCCGAGCCCTGTTCTTCTTCCACCCAGGAGCCCCTCCCACGCCCTCACGATGTCTGAGCTGGGCAAGGGGACGCTTGCTCCCTGATGACTGAATCCACTAATATGTTCCATCAAATGGGGCGTGAAATGCGGTCTCTACATACAGTGTGCACTAAGTGATTCTCACATGGAAACAATAAGGCCATTTTTAACTTGCTGACGCAAGGTTTGCTGTTGTTCATCATCAGCCTGCCCTGATTAACAACCGGTTTCTTGAGAAGGGCCATTGCTGTCCATTTTTAAGAGTGTGATAGGCCAGGGATTGGCTTGGTGCGACCCCACCCTCCTTCATGACCATGGGTGGGCATCTGAGCACTTGAAGTCTAATCGTGTGTCCTCTTCCAGCTGTATTTTGGATGGCTTCTGGCTCTCTCGTCCAGATGTGTCTCCATCAGTAAGGTGTTCGGGCACCGTGGTCGTTGGCTTCACCAGGAACCATGTCCCATGCCCTCCGCAATAGCACTTGGTTGTGTGACAGCCTCCAAGGAGGACATTGGGGTCCTCGTAGGGATGCTTGGTAGAGGTGAGGCACCTTCAGGTTTCCCTGGATTAGCTGTAGGCTGGACCCTCACGTGGGGTTTGCAGCGTGTATGTGTGCTGGCAGTTCTCTGCTTTGCCTTAGGTCCATGTAGGCTGGGGCACTTGTCCACTGATGGTAACAGTTTGGAGACTGGTGGTCCTTCATTGCTTATTTATCCAAAGCCTGAGCCTGCCAGATGACTCTGGCAGTCAGTTGTGATCTCCCGCTTGCTGGCATTTCCACATGAAACTAATGGAGAAGCCCCTGGAGTCTGTAAGAGAAACACCCAGAAGGGTAGGGGCTGTCAACGGCCCTGTCCCCTGCTCCTGGGAGTCCTCAGTGCCTATATTTGTGTCATTTCCTTTTGTCAGAGGAATGTGTCCCTTGGCAGTTACCTGGTTTCCATAGAAAGTGAGTGCAGGAGAGGTCAGGGCACCCAAGTTGCTGTGTCTGTGTCCATGGGCAACTCTCTGTATATACAGCCAGATGTGTGGTGACCATCAGATCCAGTGTGTTTTCCAGGTGTGTGTGTGTGTGTGTGTGTGTGTGTGTGTGTGTGTGTGTGTGTGTGTTGCTGTGTATGTGGAGCCCACAGACAGTGTGAGTTGGGCCTTTCTTGCTCGCTGCTCCTTTTCTCTGACCTCAGTGTTTAGCCCCCACTCATGACAGTGGTTGTAAGCATTCAGTCATTCATTGAGCACTTATGAATGTTTACTTGCATGGCTTTGAGTGTACAGAATTAGCAAGGTGAGAATGGGCTTGTCCAGAAAGCCAGTAACTTAAGAGATTAAGGCCGAACCACTGGGTTGGTGCTAGCTGAACAGCCGCATGGAGTAGAGAAGTGTGCAGTCCACCCGGTCTTTCCGGGGATTTTACATTAGAAGAATAAGAAATGAAGTTAATGTTGACGGCATGTTTTATTTAACATGGGAGTCATATGTAAAGTGACCTTTGACCTCTAAGCCCCTGCAGTCCAGTCCAGTTCAGCTCACACTCCGTCCCTGCGAGATTCCTCTCTTGGCTCACAGGAGCATTGCCAGTTAGCGTCGCCTGGGAGACAGGAGATGAGCCTCTGGGTATGCCTTTGGGAGAGAATCTTGAAGGGTTGTTGAGGTGGGAAGACCCACCCACCGTGGGCGGCACCGTGCCCTGGCTGGGATCCTGGACTGTACAAGGGAGGGAAGGAAGGAAAATGCGCGGCAGCCTGCCGCCATCCCTCTGCTTCCTGGTTGTGGAGGCCGTGTGACCAGCCACCACCTTGGTTTCCCTACGGTTACACCATAGCCTTGAACTCTGAGCCAGACTAAACCCCTCCTCTCCTGTGAGTTACTTTTGCTGGGGTTACGTTGTCACAGCAGCAGGGAAGGTAACTCAGATCCCCAAGTCGGGGCAGGTGATGACTGCCTTTGGGTAAGCACAGTGAGATCCCTGCTGTGGGGGAGGCAGAATCCTCCTGGGGGTGAGTGTGATGTGGACAGCAATGGGTCTAAGACACGAGTGGCAGCACCCCAGAGTCAGGCAGACAACAAGTTCCGAGGCCTGGAGGAGAGCCACAGAAGGCTGCCATCGGGTGTTTTCTAAGACTGTTGCGTAGTTGAAAGCATGAGCTGTGCACAAAGGACGTGTCTCCCGTGCAGCAGACACTAAGTGCATTATGCAGATACAAAAATCAACTCCATAACGTACCTGCCACATTAGCTTTTGACTCCTAACAGGTGGGGCCGGCGCTCACAGACTCGCCGTTCCCGCGGGAATCGATAGGCTGTCGCTGTGCGCCTGTGATACCTGCCGTGCTGGCGGTGTTCAGGGGTCGGGGCTGGAATAAAGCAGCAGCAGGATTTTGTTGTTGGTGTGCAGGCCTCCTCTCGGCCGTGGCACGGCCATTGCAGTTGGTAAAGTCGTTAGCATCTTTGCGAGACTCCTGCCCTCCTGCCAGGGGCTGGACTTTCCCACCGTAGCCTTGGGTAAGACTGGCCGGGTGCATTCACGTGCTTCCTAGGCCAGCAGGACAGGGAGGCGGCTGAGTATGATTTCCTGTAGCATCAGGAGGGGAGAGGGAGGTCCGTCTGCAGACTGCCAGAAGAACCTCTGGTTGTGTTTGTGGGTCTGGCCTCCACGGTGGTCAGGAGGAACAAGTAGGCGGGAGGTGATAAAGGGTTCAGGTGCCCCTGTGCCCCTTTACATGGAAGAGCAACACATAGGGGTGTCCCCTAGCAACCAAGGCAGAAAACAGCATCCATGGTGCTGAAAACTCAAATCAAGGACCCTAGGACGCAAGAGGGGCAAAGCAACACAACCCATGGGGTTTTTACTATAAATATGGGGTTTGCCAGGCCTGGCGGGGAAGTGCCGCTTCCTAGATGACATGGTTTGGGGGTTTCTCAGGGGGTCTTGCTTTTACACTGCACTGTATAACAGTTTCTCGGCTGGTGCTTTCTCTCTCTCTCTCCTTCCTCTCTTTCCTCTCTCCTCTTCTTGCCATCCGCATTTGAGGTGAACCAAGTCTCCATGGCGCTAGCTGAGCCTGATGCCAGCGACGCTCATGGTCAGCTTGTTTTTTCCCTCCTCAGGAGAGGGGGGCACAGCAAACCCCCCACACACACACGTCTGTGGTCCTGGTCCCTGGTCTCGTTATTCGTGTGACTGTACTAAATTGGATCCTCTGTCCATCATTATTAAAATGTGAAGTGTGTCGGTCACAAAGCATACATTTCAGGGCAGTTAGCTGAATAATTCTTTTCTTTATGATCCCAAATTACTGCTGAGCTCTGGAGAGGGGAGCAGTTTAGCCAATTGTTGCCATTTGAGCTGGATTTGTGGGTGATTAGCTCCTGGTCGAAGCCAGTCCCAGCCTGCGCTTTGAAGCCCATGCCGTGTGATTTTCTCAGCGGTGAGGTAGGAATAGACGCGGCTAATGACAGGAAGGTCGCGCGGGTGATCTGACCTGTGCGTGGTGCAGGTTTGGGTTTCGCAAATAGGGCATCCACAATAACCAGTGTGTCACTAACCCCGCCGTGCATAATCGGGGCTTTACAGGATGGTTGGAGATGCTGACAGCTCAATTAAAGTGTAACCCTTTGTACCCGGCAGCCCGGCGGAATGACAGAAATATTACTAACCAGAACAGGGAGGGGGGCACCAGGGAGCCGGGTAAAGATCTAGAATAATCCCTGCATCCCCTCCCCCACCCGAGCCCTGTGCAGGGCAGGCTGGGGAAGAGGCCTCTGCTTGTGCAGTGTCAGGGCCCGCTTGAAAGAGGGAGGGGAGGGAGCACAGTTTTGGAGGCATCCCTGCTGTTTCTATGGAAACACTCTAAACTAGAGGGAAAGTTGAACTGATTTAGAAAGGGGGTGGAGCTTATGTCAGCTGGCCGTCATCCACCCAAAGGTAGATCTGAGCACCTTGTGAGCGATCTTCCAGAAGCTCTCCTCTCGGGGTGATGTGGAAATACCAGGTAATTGGGAATGTTTTCCTGCACACAGCTAATGGTTTCTCTGTTATTGATTGCCTTTGGCTGGTTAAGAGCCGTCTTGATCTTGATCATGACAAGCTGTCTTGATCCATGGTGAATCGGTGGTCTTGGCGTTTCTACCACATCCTGTGAGGTGCCAGTCAGTGTCAGACCCCTGTGAGGTACTGACATTAGAGTCGGGAAGCAGAGTACACACGTACTATGTGTCTTGTAGAGTGGGCTGTCACTAAGAACCTGAGACACACCATCAAGTATGGCTCCTCATGGGAGGGAGACCGAAGAGAGAGAATGCAGCCTGCGTGTTGTGTGTGGTGAGAGAGGTGTGTCACCTCCCATGTCTAGTGTTGACGGTGTCTCTGCCCGGAACACTGCACAGCCTGTCCGTACACCCGTGTGCTGATCGTTTGAAGCCAACATGTGGAGGTCCCCCAGGCTGAGGCTTCAACAAATTTTCCTCGCTGTTCTGCAGTCTGGAGGTCAGGTGTCAAGATGCAAAAACACTGGTGTCTCCTGAGGCCTCTCCCTTGGTCTGTATGTAGGTGGACGTCTTCATGTCCCACTTCCCTGTTCTCATGAGGACATTTGTGCTCTTCATTAGCGCCCCTCCCCAACACGGTGGCCTCACTTTGATGTAATTGCGTCTGCAGAGATCCTGTCAGCATTGTGGGGAGCTGAGGGTTAGGACCCCACATCTGGACTGGGAGGTGGGCACAGCTAAGCCCCTGGCGGCGGCTGCTAGGGGATGTCTCTGCTTGTTTAAGCGGAAACTGTGAAGCCCAGAGCCTGTGACTCTGCGGCTCCCTGAAGAAGCCAAGGGGCAGATAGGATGCTAGGGAAGGAGAAGAGAAAGGGCGGGGTCTTAGGGTTCTGAGCAGATGGCTGCTGGGCTCTTTCCATCTTCTCCGTCCCGCGGCCGGTCCCAGCCAGCCTTCTCTGGAAGGAGCAGGAGGGAGGGAGGCGCCCCAGCTTGTGGGGTTGTGCTGCTTCGCTCTCTGGTAATTGGACACCAACTCAGACAGTTCTGGGAAAAGGGAACTTGGACTGAGAAAACACTTCCCAGGCTGGAGAGATGGCTCACAACCAAACAGATAAGAAAAAAATGCTTCCTTCAGATTGGCATGTAGGCAAGTCTGCGGGACATTTTATTATTATTATTATTATTATTATTATTATTATTATTATTATTAATGTTTGATGTAGAAGGTCCCAGCCCACAGTGGGCAGTACCGTCTCTGGTCGTGTGCTCCTGGGGTTGTTTAAGAAACCAAGCCGAGCAAGCCAGTAAGCAGCATCCCTCCGTGGTCTCTGCCTCGGTTCCCGCCACTGGTTTCTGCTAGACTCATGCCTGCATTTCCGCCCTAACCTCCCTTAAGGATGTACTGTAACCTGTAAGCCGAAGTAAATTCTTTTCTTTCCACAGTTGCTTTTGGTAAGAGTTCATCACAACAAACCAAGACAAATAATCCGTCTTGAATTGCTTCTCTCTTCTGTACAGGATATAGTGCGTTGGAACGTGTTCTGATAAAACTGTATTTACAAGCAGAGTTGAAAGGTCAGACCAGGCCTGCTGGCTGGCGTGTCCCAGCCATGGTCCTATAGAGTGTTAGCATTAGTACCCTTTCCGAGAGTGTGTTTGTTGGGGGAAACAGTTAAGATGGCTATGTGTGGGGGCTGGAGAGATGGCTCAGTGGTTAAGAGCTCTTATTGCTCTCACCGAGAACCCAAGTTCAGCTCCCCACCCGCACATGGTAGCTTATAACCATGAGTCCAGGTCTAGGGGATCCAGTGCCCTCTTTTCACTTCTGGAGGCACCAGGGACACACATTGTACACATCCATAGATGCAAGCAAAACACGCATATGCGAAGATAATTTCTATAAGATAACTGTATTCAGGAATTAGGATCACATATGACAGGAGACTGCAGTACCAAAGACAGTCTTAAACAAAATGCAAGCGCCTGCCTGGGACCCTTGTGGGTGTTAGTTGGGGATCATTACAATCACAGTCTCTCTGGTGCATCAGTAACTGAAGTGCAGCAATTAGATCAACCCTGGCCATTTCTGAGTAAGACAAGAGGGGTAATTTGAGGTGTTGCAGAACACCTAAATTTCTTACTATGCAAACAGATAAAGGCTATGAAAGCCTTCCAGTTGATCTGGGTCGGGATGTAAGTACGCATTGGTGCCCGGGATCAGCACTGACTCCAGCTGTGCCAGAGTGATTGACCGGCAGGAGGGGTGCCCAGCCCCCTCAGCCCATCACAGAGGTGCAGCACCTTCGTTTCCTATGCCTTGAGGTCCAGGCCTCTCCCTGGAAACTTGCGTACTGTCACCGGCATGAGGCGGCTTCACATATTGAGATGATAGAATAGGGTGGAGACATTTCTGTTCTGGATGCAAGGGACAGTTTAAACACGCTACACATGGGGCTCCTCCACACGGCCCCTGTGCGGCCGGCCAGGTTTCTAGTAATGGAATTCCATCCACCCACCACTTTTCTTAGGTTTTCACAGCAAGTTGTAACATGCATCCTGTGGTTTGTATAAGTGTTCCCCAAGTCCCATGTTTGGAAGGCTTGGTCACCAATCTCTGGCACTCTAAGAAGATGGTGGAACCATGAAAACATGGAATAAGCTAGGTCATTGGGTATATGTGTCCTAAAGGGAGATAACTAGTCATCCACCCACTCCGGTCTGTTTCTTTGCTTCCTGGCCACTGAGAGGTGAGCAGGCCACTGTGACCTCCCATTGTGTTGAGCTGTACTGCCACAGGTTCCGAGCAACGGAGCCAAGAGACCCTGGAATGAAACTCCTACAACCAGAAGCTGAAGTAAGCATTCCTCATGGAGTGATCCTCTGCGGCATCATGTGTCACGGTGACAGCAAGCTGACTGGCAATGTTGGGGGAAATCTTAGTTAGAATAAAAATATCTATTGTAAATTCAACAGTTTAGTGATTGGCAGGCAGATCTCGGGGATGTCAGTTGAGGAAGCTCACTTTTCTCTGAGACGTTGAAGCAAATCAGAGGAGCCTTTAGTTCCTGTGATGAGAATCTCCTCAAGTAGTTCAGACATGACACATGATTGCTTTAGAACTACACAGAACCCAGACCGCACTCTGTGTTTGTTTGGGTTTTGCGTTCTTCTGAGAGTTGTTTTCATTGTGTGCCCCAGGACTCACATGTCGCCTTCTGAGCAGCTGGGTCTGTAGTAAGCCCATCCGATAAACCTCACTTGTTTTGGATGAGTAGAAACTTCCTGCATTTCTAGCAAACTGGTAACTTTTATACTTGATTAGGGGATAAAATGTCAGCGCCCTCTCAGATACAGAGCGGCTCATCTTCTGTCCCTGTTAAATCTCATGTGTGTGCTTTTCTTAAACCAGATACACACATAGCCCAGATGTATGTCTAACCAGGTAAGGGGCCCTTGCTGGGAGGGAGGGGACCTGGGCTGGTCAAGCTGGCTGGTCATCCCGTCTTTACATGGGTGGCCATGTCTCAGCTGGTGCTCCACTGCCATGGTGGAGCCTCCCATCATGTTCCCTGTTTGTCACGACAGTCCTTCTCCGAGCGGGGACCAGCACCATCCAGCCCCTGAGACTCAAAGACTGATTTGACTGGGAAAGACCCCCGGACTCTAATGCAGTCAATAAATCTTTGTTGGTAAATAATTGCTATCGAGCAGAGTTTTAATATAAATTTATGAGTGGTGTTTTATCACAGCTTGGGGCTGCGGCAAGCAGTGAGTGATGGATTTCAGATCGCACTTACATTCATTACATTAACTTAGTAAGTTATTTAAAGCTTGTACACTTAACATTGCTTTTGGCTTTCAATGACCTCTTGGGACTAGAAGCGTACACATGACGAATAAAGAGATTGCAGCGTGGGAGACGGTCCGGCTTTTTGCTCCTGTGCCATAGAGGATACCTGAGCAAAGAGCAAGACATCCCTTCCTGGGACCCTGATGTTTTGGTTGTAGATCATTTTAGTCACAGATTTTTGTGGTGCATCAGTGAATCAGGTGTAGCAATTAGACCAACACTGGCCACTTCCACGGAATAATACAGGCCGTCACGAAGCCCTTAAACTTCCTCCACAAACAGGGGCTGTGGGAGCCTTGCAGTCGGTCTAATGGGGAAGTGGTTCCCAGGGAGGCAACAGAGCCTCTGGCCGCGGGCGGAAGCGCCGGTGCCTGGTTCTGTCACTGCCTGGTGCTTTGGCTATCTGGTGCTGGGTAATTGAACCAAATCCTGGTGGTTTAAAACCACAGTGGCTTGTTGTGTGTCGTATTTGGGGGTCCTGGGGACAGCGGCTCTTCTGTGCAGCACAGGTACCTCTGGCTGGAGCATCAAAGCCCTTCTCTCACGTGTATAGTGTCAGCAAAGGAGGGGTCAGAGGTCAGTAAGAAGGCAATGACAGTCGTCCTTTAGGTACCTCGTCCTTCTCTCAGGCAGAGTCCCGGGACATCCCATGGGGCATAAAAGCCAGAGTTATCCGGCTCTCTCAGGCTGAGGCTGGAACTAGCACAGATGATCCCCACCACACTCCACGAGGTAGATTGAACCAGGGGTCACGGGGTGTGCGCACCACCAGGGCTGGGGTTTTGTAGGTCTTCTTTGAAGGCTCTGGCTTCTGCCTGCCCTCCCACAGCCTATCCTAGGATCCCCGAAGTCTCAAGTCTTCGGGGTTTCAGACTGGAAGTTCATGGTGTGGTCGTCTGCACAGGCACACCTGAGTGAAGTCCTTGGACCTGCCCGCACTGTCTAAGACAGGGATTCAGAAGATGAGCTGAATTACACCCACGGGACGTAGCAGTAGCCCAGTGACAGAACTGCAGCAGATCCCTGCATTCTAAAGAGGTGGAAAGGAACAGGAGACACATGGCTACAACTGGCCCACAGGTGTTCTGAAGGTTCAGCCAGGTACCTGCTCCTAATGCCCCCTGCCCTAGACACAGGGAGTCCTGGGTCCTTTCTTCTCTCTTCCTCAAGAAGTGTCCTCTATTAGTTGCTGTGTGGCCATCTCCCCCTGCTTCCTTCCTGCTGTGCCTAGGAGTCACTGTCCAGACCCCAGGCTTCTTTTTGAACCTTCTAGCATTTTAGTTCAAGATTATACAACCTTTTTTTTTTTTTTTTTTTTTTAAATTCTTGTTAGCCTTCATTGTATCAAGGCATAGGCCATTCTAAGGCACAGAAACCTATCCGCTATCTCCCCAGTTCTACACAAAAGGCAACTGACTGGCTATTGACATTTTTCTTAAGTTCTCAAGAAAGAGTCAGACTGCCACATCTTACATAAGACCCTCATTTGTGCCCAGGTCTTAACTGCCATCTTTGTGTGCATTTGACCCAAGCTCTGAGGCTGGGACTTCTCCAAAGGTTTCCACCATTGGAGGAGCAGGCACCGAGGAACTATTCTGTGATGGGTACATTGGTGTCTGGACTTGGGAATGTCTTTTCTGCTTCTGCTCGGGAACTCACTTGGCCCTTTCTTCTCCCCAGAGTTGGGTCCAGCAGTGCTTTCAGCGTCCAGTGTGGAAATCCTGCTGCCCTGTGCACAGGTTCATGATGGAATTGTGCATGGCGTTTAGTCTGTGGGTTTACTGAAGGTTCTGCTGGCCTGTGGCCTGGCCACCCTTGCCCAGCCTCAGGCAATGCTGCCTCCTTCTCCTCAGAGCTAACATTCCCGAGTCCTGCTGGCTTCCCAGCTGACTGGGTCCACACCCGTGCCACAGGGTATTTGTTTTCCAAACACAGTGGTATGAGATTCCAATTTGCATTCTCCACCCTGGAATGGACTGATCTGAGAGATCGGTCATTTTGTCATTTCTTGTGACATCATGGTTGAGGACAAAGCAGAGTCATACAGAGCTCACCTGTGCTAGAGCTGCCCTGCCTTTTTTTTTTTTTAAAGCAGGCACACACACACACACACACAAACACGCACGCACGCACGCACGCACGCATATGTGGGTATGTGCATGTAAGTTTAGGGGCTGACAGAAGACGGGAGAGGAGGTCCGATCCCCCAGAACTGGAATTACAGACGACTGTGAGTCATCCCATGTGGGTGCTGGGAACTAAACTTGAGTTCTCTGGAAGATGCACAGCTGCGCTCGGCTGTTGAGCCATCTCTCCAGCCTCCTCGCCGGCTTTAATAACAAGTGTTAGATCTACATGGACAGTGTCTGGTCTTTGGGTGCCGTGGGTTGAAGCCAGTCTTGGGCAGCACAGAGACAGTGCGAGATGATGGACTCACACAATGTGCAGATGCTCACTAGCCTTCTGCAGGCTCGTGGTCGCGGGTTCTGGCTTCCAGTAGACTAACGATTGCACATGCGGGAACAGACTTGTCTTTTGAGTGAAGCCCAATATTGTCCTGCAACTTAAAACACCCAAATGAATGTGTCAGCCTCTGAGAGGGAAATGAAGCCTTCACAAACGGATGGCTGTGCTGGTCGGCAAGGACTGTTGAAAGCAAGGATTGTCTTCCCGTGTACCAGCTTGGCATCTGAAAGATGGGCGAAGGATGCGTCTTGACGTTCTGCTGTGCAGTTTTGCCCCAGGTTACAGCCACTCAAAGAGACTTAGAATCATAAGGGCCATTTGCACGCGCTGACGGGAGCCGCCCGCCTGTGTCTAGACAGCCAGGAGCCTTCCGGCCTCTGTCATCTCCTGGCTGTGGGGACTGTGGCTTTGTGTCCTCTGAAAGTTTAAAATGAACCGTTTATTTGGCTTGCTTCTTTCTTGGTTATTAGAGATGGGTGAGAGTTCAGGATGGCAGAGCATGGAGCTGCCTGCCTCACCACAGGCCCTGTCCATCCTGGAACTCCCTGACCGCTCCATGTCATAGTAGAGCCTGGAGGACCCCAAGTAGAGACTGCACCTTACCCTCCTAGTACACATAGAGCTTTGTGGTTTAACTTCTGGTTGATTAGATTGTGGAACAATGGTTGTCACTCTGTACATGACAAAAGAAAAAGGAAACATGTTTTAATCATGTAACAGCCAGGTGCTCTCACTTGGGCCCCATTGGTGGCTCTAATTATACCCCATCAAATGAACTTGGCCTTATAACGTGGAAGTAGTTCAGGGGAGCAACTGTCGATGACATGGGCCCAAAAGGTGTCCTGGGACTTGTTGAAAATGGGGCTTTGCAGGAGAATCCTGGACCAGGCATACATTTCGGTCCTGAGGTGGAAGGAGCCACATCATGTCTTCCTCCAGCCTCTGTATGAGCTGCTAAGGAGATCGCTCTTCGTAAAACAGGTTTTAAGGCTGTTTTGTAATTCAGCCCGCTTCTGGCCTCACTGTACCACGACCTTGCCCTGCCCCTGTGTCTGCAAGCTGGAAAGTGCTCACTGTACACATTTCACATTTTAGAATTCCCAGGCCAGGTGACACTCAAGACACAAATGCTTGTATGTATGAGACCTTTGAGTAACAGCCCTACGTGGGCCAGGATGTGGCCACAGGGGTGTCTCCGAATGGCCAGTCAGGCTGGTTGTCAGGCTGGAGCCTTGTCTGGGGCTCCGTGCTCTGCAGACCTGTTCTATCCAAGGAAGTTGCGGCTCGCTGTGTGTTGGACTGTGACTCTCGGTGTCTTGTCTGCAGCTCTCGCTTGCAGCCTGCAATCCAGGGTTGACTCACCCTGTCTCCCAGCACTCCTGGACTGGGTTATCTCACAAGTCCTCCACATTTGCTGCCAGGCTCTAAGAAACCAGTGTCTGGTGCAGCCAGGACTCTTGTCTAGAAGTCTCAAACAGATAGCCCTCCTTAGCTGTCCTGCTCAGGACAAACTGATCTGTGTTCTGTGCAAAACTCTTCTGAGCTGTTGCCAATATTTTCAACGAAGGAGCTTTCTGAGGCAAGTCCGGTGCTGCTGCTTGTACCGGGGAGACATCTAGACGGAACAGGACTGCGTACCCTCCGGGATCTCTGCCGCATCCCCACAGTGGTAACACATGATGTGCCGTGTCCTAGCCGCGGTCTCTCAGCGAGGCTGACGTCTAGCTCCTTCAACCCTGTCCACCCTGTTCCTGAGTTGGCTTGTAGGTTGAGAGTCACTCCCACCGGGCTCCTTGTTTTCCTCCTGCCTGGGAAAAGTTCGTAGATGGATGCTTCCTGCCTGCTCTCCGGGTGGTCCACAGAGCCCGGCCTGCCTCTGCAGCCAGCTGCAGTCTACAGTCTAGTGTCTGCATTTTCTGCAGCTGGGAGTGGGTGGCCATCCTTTTTCTCACTCTGAACACATGATGGGTTTTTTTTTGGGGGGGGGGGTTGTTTGTTTGTTTGTTTGTTTGTTTGGGTTTTTTTTGGTTCTTTGAGACAGGGTTTCTCTGTGTAGCTTTGCGCCTTTCCTGGATCTCCGTAGACCAGGCTGGCCTCGAACTCACAGAGATCCGCCTGCCTCTGCCTCCCGAGTTCTGGGATTAAAGGCGTGTGCCACCACCACCCGGCTTTTTTTGTTTTTGTTTTTAAGACAATCTCACTATTTAGCTCCGATTGTCATAGAACTCACTATGTAAACCAGCCTGGCCTCGGACTCCTAGACATCTGGCTGCCTCTCCCACCCTGGTGTTGAGATTAAAGGCCTGTGCCACAGTGCCCAGCTTGAATACATTGTATTCTGTAGAAATTTGAGAGTTGGATGGGTTCCCCAGGGCAACCCGAAAAGGAAGCCCCACCCAGTCCTGTCCCTTGGCTAAGCTGGAATTTCTTGGTAGCTGAAGAACATCTCTGTAAACTGTGGAGTGCTGTGAAATTGGTGGCTTACCTGCAGTATGTAATCTGGCATTGCTCTGGAGGGAACCCCAGTCACAGGTGCCCACTGAGAATGCTAGGTGCCAGCCCTTACATTTGTGCTTCAGAAAGGGGGAACCAGCGGCCCCAGGCCGTGGCTGAGACGCTCAGGAGTTTCTGCTGTGGGAGCAGGATGTTCACTGTAGCTGGGAACTACGGAATTCACGGCCCAGGGTACGGGCAGGGACAGGAGGCCTGCGCTTCACTGTAGCACCACATGGCTCTGCCTGTGTGGCCAGTCTCGTCTACAAGGGAGCCTTGTGCTCCTGGTTCTGCTACCTCTGGCCTGTGATTGGTGGAGAGCAAGAGAATCAGTGCTCAGGGAGGCCAGGTGCTGGGCCAGTGCTTAGGCCACAGAAGGGGTCTTCGAGGTCCTGCTGGCCACAGCCAGGACATGTGAACAGGAGATGAGGGGCACAGCCCCTCTTACAACCTTGAAGGGTGCAGGTCAAGACGGGCATGTTGAAAGAGGTGGTCCTTGGACAGGTGGTCACTGTTCTTCAGGCCCACCTACTCTCACAGTGTGAGCTAATCCAACTGAGTAAGCCAACGGTGTCCTCCAAGGAGCAGGAGGATTTATTCATGATTCTCAACATTCGTGTTTTCCTTCCTGGTAATATTACTTTCATGGCATCAAAATAGATTAGCCTGGAACCAGCAAGATAAGATGGGTGAGCACGTAAAGACCCTAGCTGCCAAGCCTGCTGACCCAAGTTCAATCCCCGGGTCCCACATGGTGAAAGGAAAGGACTGATTCTTGCAAATTGTCCTCTGACCCTTCAGACGCATGGACAAGCTCATACACACAACATACATGGCCTCTCACCCTTCACACCCACTCTCTCTCTCTCTCTCTCTCTCTCTCTCTCTCTCTCTCTCTCTCTCACACACACACACATACACACACACACACACACACTGTGGCATAATAAATATATACATAATAAATAAATAAATGTTAAACATAAAAGTCTTTTTTAAAAATGGATCCCTTTTTTTTCCGCTCCCCAGATAACTGTGAGGGCCTCTCCGCGGGCCTCTGGTCTGACCAGTTTCTCCTCTTTTCCTCTGTAGCCTCCACTGGTGGAAGGATAGATAATTAGGAGTGTGGGGCTGGCTCATGAAAGTGCCCACCAGCCTCCCAGAGGAGTCGTGTTAGCCATCTGCAGGCGCTTGCCTGAGCAGGAAGGGACATGGCCTTCTGAAGCCTGCAGCATCCTAATCTTCCAGTGACATGGCAGTGACCCTCAGCCCTCTGTATTGTTGAAATTCCATCTGAAGTGGATGATGGGAAAATGTGAGCCCACTGGAGAACTTGGGTGCGGCTTTGTGTTGCTGGGTTAGGAATGGGAGCTGTCCGTGTGGAGGGGACGTGAGGGCTTGAAGGACGTTGGTTTATTATTGTGTCTGTGGGGTGACTCACAGTTGCCTGGTTATTTGTTCCTCTCAGGGGAGCTTCTTTTGCTTTGGTGTGCAGCATAAACGTTTTCCTGTGTCAGTTTTTGCCACATGCTTTCTTTACATGATAAAATCTTACAGAGCAGTGGCCTTCCAAAGGTTCCTCTGTGGGTTGTTTGGATCTCCCAGTAACAGGTACTAATGGACCAGATCCCCTCGCTGGGATTTGAAGCTTGTTTATAACTGAGTAAACACTGCTGTGTTCTCACAGTGTTGATTGACATGTGAGCTCCTTCCGGTCACTTGTGCAGGCTGGCCCGATTTTCTCCCACACAGAGGGAGATCCCTGGAGAAGAGCAGGATCAGGAAGGCAGGGCTGGGAGGGTGCCTCCACATCCCCAAGGGGTCATGATGTATTTGAGAACCTATAACTTGGTGCTTCGTCAGTCTGGCTGGGTTAGCTAGTGTTAGGTGCATGCCTTCTCAGCCATTTTATAATCCGGGCAGTTTCTTGATGGACGGACCGAAGGTTTCCTCACTGCACACGGACAGAATTAGAATGCACAGGAGTGGGCACAGCTGGCAGAAAAGCTGCAGCTTGAGAAGCGGGGGATCCCAAGGCTGGAGTGTTGGCCTGACCCTACGCAGGATTGCCCATCCATTGTCCTCACCTAGGAAAGCCAGGGAACAGATGCAAGGGTTGCTGGGACTTGGCACTTAGACCAGGAACACATCCACAGCAGCTATCCAGGGAAGGCGAGGCCACATATGACTTCCAAAATATGTTAGTTTCCAATTCTGAAAGCTTTCCCAGAGACACTAATGGGACACCATTAAAAATCGATTGAGGTGAATTACAGCTCACCCACCCAATGTTGTTACTGAAGTTTGCAAATGGAATTTCAGTTTGAATAAATTAAAATCCTGTGAAGAAATTATAACAGGAAATCGTTGTGTTTGTAAAATTAAGGGGAGAAGATCATTGATCTTGGGGTCTATCTTTAATATGTTACTCCTAGGGCCGGGGCCGGGGTCGGAACTGGGGTTCATTGGTTGGGTACTTTCCTCAAATGTACAGTGGTTTTAATTTCCAGTGCCACAGAAACCAACAAGTAAAAAATAAAAGCGTCTTTCCACTAGACATCTCCCACTTGCTATGACTCAGTGCTGTGGGGAGTTTGACGGACAGCCAGGATGTCCACCGCAACTGTTCATCAACGGTGGATCTTCAGAGTCCATAGTGAAGTTCAGCTCTCAAATCTCCCACCGGGTTGAATGCCAGAGAGCAGAAAAACCCAAATTAAATCTACACACAAGGATAATCTCCTCTAAAAAATGCAAATCCCAGAGAAAGTTTCTCGTGTCCCCGTCCCTTGGTGTCGCTAGCCCTTTCTGCACCCCACAGGACCTTACCTCTGCCCCCTCTTCCCCCACAGGGCATGCTGCTGAAGCGAAGTGGCAAGTCGCTGAACAAAGAGTGGAAAAAGAAGTACGTCACCCTGTGCGACAACGGCGTGCTGACCTACCACCCCAGTTTACATGTGAGTACAGCTCCGCGGAGCAGTTGGCACTACCCAGGGACCTGGACATGGGACAGAGCATGGGGCCAGGGCCCGCCCTCTGCCTCCGTGCGAAGAGGACAGTGGTATTAGGTCCCCTGAGGTGTCTGTAATGCAGTAAGTTCCTCGGGCTCCTTTAGCTCAGGTGTCTTGCCCTCCTGCCCCCTTCACCTGTTAATCTCGGACTCCCCATTCTGGAGTGGGTTACAGTGCCACGTGCATAGGAAGTCGAGCTTCAGATGGGAGTGGCAAGGTGGGCAAGCCGTGAGAAGCCACGGGAGTGTCTGAAGACCTAAGCTACAACAGCGGAATTGACCCCGGGGCCCAGCTCTGAGCAGCTAAGAACAAAGCCGGGCCTAGGTGTGGTTTGCCACGGTTTTCATGCTGAGGTAAAGCACAGCCACCAGCTCAGAAAGCGGGGAAGCTGCTTCTCCACAGGATGTCACCTTCCCTTCGAGATGTCCATAAGATTGTGAAAGCAGACTCAGTGTTATTCTGACCGGAATCTGGTCATTCTGTCCACAGTGAGCGCCTTTAAGGTGGACTGTCCACTTTGGTTCCATGAGCTCCTGCAGAGGTTGAGAATTAAAACCTACACCACTAATCATTGGGTTTTACCACTCTTACCAAGCTGTTACCTTTTTAAAAACGGAAATACTTTGAAATTGCAGTTGTTAACAAAACGTTAAAAATACACATACTGAGTAGAAGTTGAAAGCACTCCATGTGATTGTGAATTCTGGGAGTGTGGATACCTGTGTCTGCGTGCGTGTGGGCTTGGTGCTTCCCCAGACACAGCACATCCCACAGGCTGCTCACCTCACTAATGACAGGTCCCATGCATTTCTCCATGACTGCAAATGCATGGGACCATTTTGATGTCTATATAGTATTCCACTATCCTACTGCATGAATCCTTCAGCAGTATCTCAGAACAAAACAAAAACACGACATTTGACAAATGAATTTGACACCCCCTCCCCATTATTATAAGTAACTCTGAACGGGCTTTCTCCTGATATCTGTGTCTTTGTCTGTTTCCCTAAGACAGACTCCCAGTCATCAGTCTTCAGAGCTGTAAGGTCTCCATGACGTTACTGGCTTGAGCATCCATTGTCAGATTCCTAGGACCCATATGAACATTTGTCTCCCTAAAGAACCTCTGGTGAGGGGCCTTCCCCTGCAACACTCAAGAACACTCACCTCTTAAAAAAACATTTTCCCCCCCGGCATGCCTGGTGACACATAGTGTCCTCCTGTGGATTGTTGCTGGTGTGACTCCCCCTTGGCCTAGGGCAGTAGCTGTACCTTTCAGAACCACGCTAGAAAGCACGTGCTTCCGTCCAGATCCCTGGCTGCCTTTTAGTGCTAATGAGAGTGCCTGCCACACCTGGCTGTCAGTCTGCAGGCAGTGTCAACTTGTAGCAGTCCCATGCTGGATGTTTGGCTGGACAGCAGGGTGAAAGCATTCCCACACAGCCATCCTGTCACACCCCCTACCATAGTCAGCAGAGCGATGAAAGTAGTCAACATGTGACCGTCAAACAGACCCTGTCTCAGATGGATTTGCCTAAGTGCAGGCTGGTGCACGCAGGTCCTGCCCAGGACTGAGGTAGGTTAGACTAAGATGGACATCATCCCATAGAATGAGGAATTACTGAGTGAGTCCCCCACTTGTGGTGTTTTCAGTGTGACAATGGATATATTGGTATGTAGCCTCACCCTAAGGGATATGTGTGCGTGTGCACATCTGTGTTTGCAAGGTACATATGATAGATGTCTTCGTAGGTTCTTGTATATTCTAAAGGTATAGGTGTATTCGTGTGTAGAGAGATGTTCTTGGTTAGATGAAACATTGTGTGGCTCTATGTCTAGCTTACCTTGGATATAGATTTGGTTCTCCAGATGGCCTTGATGGCAGAAGGATGGAATGCCTGTTTCTGGAGACCCACCTGGGACAGGGCCCATGCCTTTTCCAGAACTGCCCTGCTGAATGTCTGTGTCTAGAGACCCACCTGGGACAGGGTCCATGCCTTTTCCAGAACTGCCCTGCTGAATGTCTGTGTCTAGAGACCCACCTGGGACAGGGTCCATGCCTTTTCCAGAACTGCCCTGCTGAATGCCTGTGTCTGGAGCCCCACCTGGGACAGGGCCCATGCCTTTTCCAGAACTGCCCTGCTGAATGCCTGTGTCTGGAGACCCACCTGGGACAGGGCCCATGCCTTTTCCAGAACTGCCCTTCTGGGGCTTTGTGCTTCTTCAGTCCCTTCACGCTCAGATTCCATCACTAAGCACACACAGCAGTGCCTTTCCAGGCCCTCCCCATCCCTAGAGCAACCCAATCTACAAGGAAGGCTGCCCTGCCTTGGGTCTTCCCCAAGTCCTGTCAGAAACCAAAGGCCTCATTATCAGCTCTGGTGCATCATGTGCCTTAGAGAACAGAGCTGGGACTTGGTGACCAGTAATAAGTCATATCTGGCTGGTGGCTCACCTTCTTTCTGCCCTGGTTTAACCAAGCCTACACCATATTGCCTCTGTCCTCATGGAATATATGGAAGAGAACTACTCAGTTTCTTGTTGCGGATCCCCGTGTCTCCAGAAGAACATTCCTGTCCAGTGATCTATTAGCCATCACCCTGCCCTTCCCTTCTGCTACCTTTCCTGGTTTCCCCCAAGGCTTGGGAGCCAAACTGGCCCTGGTCCTCTTTGCTTTATTAGTGGAGAGCAGAAGGCAGGGGCACAGGAGAAGGAAATGATGGCGAACTTCTCCAAAACAGTGGTTTCCAGACTGGTGTGTACCATAGTTGCAGGGCCCCTACGGGGCTCCGGATGCTGAAGCTGGAGGCCAGCTTGGGGAAATGCCCCCTCACTTACCACACGTTCCGCGGTAGGTCAACACTCGGCATGGTCTGCATGGACTGTCTAGAAGGTGGAAGTTGTGTACTGGCATCTAGACCCTACACTGGTAGCCATTGCTCTCCGTTGTATCCTTGAGTCTGGCTGGCAGCTGTCTTTTCTGGAAACCCAGAGCATCACTCGCTGGGTAAAGTTTGGTGATATTGCCCTCAGGGTGGCCTCTAACCCTCGGGGTGTGGGACCCAGAAATTCCACCAAGCTGAGCTAATGGAGTCAGATAGCCAAGGAAAAGCCCTCCCCAAAGATGACAGCTGCCGAGGGGAATCACTTATTTACACGCTTGGCCTAAAACTGGAGTCCCCCAAAGCCCACTCCGTTCCTTCCTCTTTCTTTCTCAGCTGATGCTCAGTGAATAAAATTGAGAACCCAGGCTAGTAACAGGAAGAACACTCAACCAAAGTCAGAATGAACGCTTTTCCAGGGAACACAGTGCCCTGGAAGTTACAGGGGTCATGGGCAGTCCGCTGCCCTGCTCCAAGACGGACCAGCCGAATCTGCTGCTGGAGATTGTGTCCTGACAGCTCCAGACGTTTAAACTAAAGCAACCAAGAGAGAGCCTAATGGCACCATGGGATGTTCTCTCTGAAACCTGCTGGCGCCTTAGGCTGTTGACTCAATGGCTTGCTCTTTTGTAGTTTCTGTTTTTAAATAAATAAATAATGATGATGATGATGATCTCCATCTTGGGGGCAGGGAAATGACTCAGCTCTAAGAGCACTGGCTGTCCTTCCAAAGGACCTTGGCTCACTCAAGTCCCAGCATCCTCAGGATGGCTCACAACCATCTCTAACTCCAATTTAGGGGGTCCGGCACCTTCTTCTGGCTTCCTTGGGTTTGTGGTACACAGACACACATGCCGGCAAAACCCCTATGCACATGAAATAAAATCATTTAAAGAAATTTAAATCACTCATCTCTAAGACTCCCAAGACCCAGAGCACTTAGCGGCCCTGAGGAGGAGATATATTTGAAGGTCTCATGGGTTTAAGACTCATTGCTGGGTCCTGATGGGGTGGGTGCAGGGCAGTGTGTTGTGAGATCTTTAGGTCCCCTCTCTGTGGACTTAGATAGGAGCCGTAGGGAGCACCATGATGGAAAAACTGGAGAGGATAATGAGAAAGAACCTTTGCCCTGGGGCTCTGCAGCGCTGCACGGCCACCTATTCATCTTCTGTGTCGGGGGAACAGCCACGTGCATGGCTGACGATCCTGCTCTTGGAGTCGGCTCTGTCTGGTGGGCTTCCTAAGTGGGCCTGTAAGAGTGAGCCCCGCGAACCATGGGCATCACGTTATGGGACCCTGGCTGAGAAAGCCTGCTGCAGTCAGGCCCAGCTCTGCCTTCCTTGCCAGCCGCCTGGCAGCTGCACCCAGCCCTCCCCTGTGTTTCAGACCAGCCTGGAGTGTATGGATTGCTTCCCCCTTCCTCAGATTCCCTTCTCCTCCTTCCTGGTACCCTCTTGAAACCAGATTAGCCCTGGGTTTGTTTGTTTGTTTTGTTTTTTTCTCCTTGATAAACAAAATTGAAACTGAGCTCAAGCAGGGACATCTTTTGCTCCACAGATCCATTAGCAATTTGGTGACTGCGTTGCTCTGCTTATAGCAAGGGATGGTTACGTGTACTGTGAACCTTCAGTTCGGACCTTTTCTGAGTCAGTAGTCGGTGACTCTGGAAGTTGTCATCATAGTGCAGATTTTAATAGCTCCAGATTTCACAGGCAGACAGGAAGTAGCTTGACTAACACAGCATCAAGAAAAGGATCTGAGATGGTTCCTAACTAGATCTTCTGAAAGACATCTTTCCAGGGAAAGAACCTGTGTTAGCAAGAAACTCCTCTTATAGCACCCCCTATAGGTGGTGCACACTGGTGGTTCATCACATGGAGGCTTGGGGTTGGAGGAGACTGACTCTCTGGTCATGCCTTCCCACAGCAGCCCACCTGTGCCAGCATGGACCTCCCACTTCCTGAGATGGAGAGCATGCAGAAATCAGAAAAGCTAGGTGCAAAAGACCTTATTCTTGTTCCCACATGGAAAGCCGTTTGACAGGAAATGGCTAGTCTTCCTGTGTCTCTGACATAAGCATAGTCAGTGAGTCACATTGGTGACACACTGCTTCAGTGTGTGTCACTGATTTTATGACTAGGGGTTTTTCATCTTGCTTCTCCGTGAGTAAGTACCTCGTGGTTCTGTGCTATGCGCTGCCATCTGTCAGGCCTGTGCTTTGCACAAGCTTGCTCAGTGTTGGGGGCCAGCATTGCCCAGAGCGTGGACATCAGGGTTATGTGGCTTTGTGGGGTCCTTGCTCCAAGATGGCCTGGGTTCCATACCTCACCATGTGGATCTTTGACCACAGTATGTGCACACACACAGTAAGATCCATAGTGAAGTCACTTAGTGGGGTGGGGAAAATACACACGCACGCACGCACGCACGCACGCACGCCAGCCACAGCACAATGGCTCACCACCTGAAAGTGCTATTATAATACAAAGAGCCCGCCCAGAGTTGGATTAGGATGTTATGTTATAGATGTGGGAGATCAAAGGTTGGGATCTCCTTGCCAGCAGTCAGTATTGTTCTGCTCTGAACCACCTGTTTTGGAACAGGAACAGTTTTCTAAATGACAGACCACACCACAACTGATACTTCTTTTGAGTTCTGTGCATGGCAGGAAGCAGAGGGACATACGGCTTTTCTGGGTCTCAAGAGTGCATCCTCGTGGGGCAAAGCTCCCTCCGTGTTGGGATGGAGGCTCAGTGTTGGATGTGCAGAAGCCTGTTTTCCCTGAAACTCATGCCATCGTTCTAGCAGGGGCCTGACTGTGGGCCCATGGTGGGTGGACCACACCTCAAGGTCCTTGACCCGTGAATATTGTCACTGCAGGTGACATTTGATGCTCTGCTGAGTGTCCCTTAAAAGCCATGTTAGGGGTGTAGTTTCCAGTCCTGATACTCCATTGGGAAGAGATGGAACCTCTAAAGGGGCGTTGGGGTCAGGTTCTAGAAAGAGGATATTGGGCCTGGCCCCTTCCTGATTCTCTCTCTCTGCTTCCCAGAATCATGCCGTGACCATTCCCCCTGCCGCATGTTCCCACAGCCCTGCCCTCAGGCCCAGAGTGAAATTGTGAGCAGAAGCAATTCTCCTCTTACATGAACTTGTCAGGAGTCACAGGGACAGAGGAAGTGTCGCATTTACCACCCCTGAACTCACAGGCCCCCTTCCTGCCTCCTGCTTGGAGTAACCCCCTGCTGTGAAGTTGGCTGCAGCCTGCCTGCTCTCCAGCTCTCCGGAGAAGAGCATCACTTCTGTGTTGGCTTTTTCCCTCTCCTCGTGGAATTCTCGTCTTTTTCTTCTTTTTCCCTCCATGTAGTCCTCCAGACATGAGCACACCACACGAGCTCTCCGCAGCCTTGAGGGTGGCACCCTGGCTCCTAAGTGTGTTTTCAGCTTGGCCTGCTCCTCTTGCCTCCGGCACCTCGGAGCTTCCTCTCAGCTTCTCCTACTTGCCTGTCTTCCTGCCCCCACATCTTCAGGAGCAGTTGCCTCTGCTAGGATCATTTCCTGTGCCCCCACCCCTGGACATGCCCTTCATCAGACCTGTTGGAGTGCCCTTCTGGGCATGTCCTCACCCTGCCTCATGGGGTCCTTTCTCTGTTCTCTTGGCTTTTTCCAAAACCAAATTCTTCCACAGGACTGGGAGCAACTTGTGGCTGCAGGCCTTGTGGATAATACCACCAACATATCTCTCGTGTCTGTCAGGTGGGGTTGGGTGAGTAAGTGGATAAAGGGAATGGACAGAGTAGATAAAGGGATAGGTGGGTAGAGTGGGTGGATAAATGGGCAGGGGGACAGGTAATGAGAAAGGAGATAGGTTGGTGGAGGGATGGGTGGACTGGTTGATAGAGGTGAGCCAATGGTGGAGGAATGGATGGCTGAGTGAGCGGGTGGTGGGGTGAGGAGGATGGATGGATGGATGGATGGATGGATGGATGGATGGATGGATGGATGGATGGATGGATGGATGGATGGATGGATGGGCTGGCACAGAGTGCACCCACACACTTGGCCTGCCCTTAAGTCTGCAGGGGTAGAGTTCCTGAGGTCATAGGAGAAGAATCTACCCAGTGATGCCTTTAGCCAACAGGAAGATTACATAGTCCCTGTAGACTCTGTTCTGTGAGGACCCGGTGTGATTGATGGAGAGGAGCTGGAGGGTGCCTTGCTTTGCTTTTTAATTGTAATAAAATGTGCATAACAGCTGGGCCGTTCGGCCACCGTTAAGGCCCTCCATGGTAGACTGCTTAGCTGGCGTGTCCAAGTTCTCCATGGTAGGGTCAGAGCATGTTGAGTTAATGCATGCATCCTCTGGGGAAAGTGACTTGTGAAACCACAGGGGAGAAGTGTGGAAATGACTCCTTAGAGCTGGAGATATTCAGTGTTCAGCTCTACTTGTGGGAAAGCTACAGAAGTGTTTGTACTGTAGAGTCACCCAGCCTTCCAGGGCCCTGCTTGAGAGAAGCCACGGGACATTCTCCAGGCTCAGTCATGAGTATGATAAATCATGGAAGTTTGATAACTCCGTTGGCCATCCAGAATCCTCTCTCCAGCCACTCCATGGTCACACGGTCTCCCCCAGGACAAGGGAGACCTTCTACCTGTGCTTTGGGTGACCTGGTAAATAGTTTTACCATTCATCCAAATCCCTTGCAAAAGCATTTAACCTGTGCCACAGCCGTGGGATGACTTTGATGTGACAGTGTCGGTGTTTGGGGGATATCTGCAACTGTGACTGGGAAGCAGGCCCCCAGGACACCCAGGCTCCTTTGTACACGTAGTCAGTCTTCATGAAAGCCTCATTTTCTCTGAGGAATTTGTTTGTTTGTTTGTTTGTTTGTTTGTTTGTTTATGCTGCTCCAGGTCTTGGGCAGCATTTAAGATTTAAAGATAAAGTGAGGCTGAGGCAATGGCCCAGTGGATAGATTACATGCTGTGTGCAGTGGGAAAAGCTGAGTTTGAATCCTCAGGACCCATGTAAAGCCAAGTACAGGAGCCGCAGCGTAATCCAGGGCTGCTTCCATGTGATGGAGACAGAGACAGGAGTCTCCCTCCAATGCATTTGAGGACCAACCTAATGCAATGCCATCGAGAACAAGAAGAGACTTTCTCGTGGTGGAAAGTGAGGTGTACCTGAGGGTGACCTCTGACCCCCACATGCATACCGTGGTATGTGTGAGCCCACATACATGGACACAGGCACGCACCAGATTAAGTCAATGCAAACGGCCAAAATAATGTGCCCGCTCCCTCTGCATCCATCCTGTCTTGATGTCGACGAGGGTTATTGTGAGTGGGGAAGAGTGGACAGTCTTGTCAAAACGGAACACAGATGTCCAGATTTCCACCTGAGCTGCTTCCTGAGGTGAAAACTGTCTTCTTGCTTATTTTAGTAAAATGAATAAGTGAAGTGTGTGTGTGTGTGTGTGTGTGTGTGTGAGAGAGAGAGAGAGAGAGAGAGAGAGAGAGAGAGAGAGAGAGAGAGAGAGAGAGAGAACAGACCACACTGTGGGGCTCATCGGTCTGAGTCTTTAGGCTTCTAGAAGACTCCAGGAGACATTGCCTTATCAGTACACCAAATAACAGCTCACATGGCAATGGCCATCCTTTGTACCCAATTTCTCTCTCTCTCTCTCTCTCTCTCTCTCTCTCTCTCTCTCTCTCTCTCTCTCTCTCTCTCTCTCTCCTTTTAGTGTTACAAATTGTGGCCAGAAATTCCCCAGAAAGGCAGATAAATCACAACCCTGTGTTTTCCTGTGGTGACAGTCACCGCCGAGGTCTCAGTGGGAGAGGCTGGCCGAGGGGGTAGCAAATGTTCTCCCTCTTCTTCTGCGAAATTGAATTTCATTATTCTATTTTATAAATATTTTCTTCTATGGCTCATAACCTGATTGCCGGCTTGTTGCTAGGGTCTCGCAAGGTAGGGCGGGGTGGCACCGGCGAGGCCCCTTCCCATCTGCTCAGGTGTGCCCGTGGCCCCGAAAGGAAACCAATCAAGGTGCGATTTATGTTCATTAAGTGCTTGTCAAAACTGAAAAATTTTCTAATCAACAGCAATCTAGCTTCGGCCCCTCAGTGGCTGGGAGGGCCGCCTCTGCGCCGGCTACTTGCCTGTTAACAACTCTAGGCTAAGAAACCGCTGATGATTACATTAGGCTAAGCTGCGAAGGAAATGAACCATGTCTTATTTAGGTGCCACTAGCTTCAGAGTCTCCCGCCCCGCGGGGCACTTGATAGCGTTTTATGGCTTTAAAATTAGTGTAGCTTCCCGGTTGCTGCAGGGTGCAGCCTGTTATGCCTCTGAACTCAATAAGCAAAGGGAAGGGGCCTTTTGTTTTTCCCCCTTAGTTTTGTGGGGGGTTTCTGCCCTTGCATTTTAGCAGGTTTTAGTTTGCATCTTTTCCAGACAGCGTTTTGCAATAAAAATGTCTGACTGCCAGATCCATGCCTCCCCCACCAAAAAGAGGAGGGGAGAAAAAGTAGAAAATGTCAGCATTTCAAGGAATTTCTTCCCCTATACTGTAAAGTGAAAAATTGATTCACAGTCACCCCTAATGGCTTTTCACGTCAGAACTGCTATCTAAGGTTGGGAATAACACCTTTAGCTCAAGAAATAGCTGTATAAAGTGGAAGAGAGAAAGTCAGTGTTTTTCCTGGGAAAGTGCAGTGAGAGCGTTATTTATTAAGAGCTCTGGCACCTTGATCTGTGTGGACACATAGACCGGGATACCGAAGAAACCTGCCCCACATGCACAGCAAATGAGGAGGGGGGGTGTCACTCTGGCCACTCAGAAGAGACCTGTGCTCCAGTTAAGGGAGAGGCCATGTTGTCTTCCAAACATAGCTCTGTGCGAGAGATAAGATTATGGAAATCATGAGTCACTGTGCCTCATGCAAGTTGGAGCTGTCTGGGGTGCTGTAAACTACGTTATGGGCAGGAAAGGAAGCGGGGGAGCTTCTGAGAAAGTAGCACCTGGAAAGCTATGTAAACAGATCCTTCTAAGCAGGCCTATGTGGATGCTTAGAAATTAGAAGTACTTAAAATCCGTGGTGGGCAAAACGTGCCTCCGTTGGGACCTTTGAGTGCCCCCTTAGGTCAAGTAACAGGTGAGACGCGGTACCCTCCGTTGTCAAAGCCTGCTGTTCCTGAGTCAGTTCTTCGTTTGGGAGCATCTCTTTAGGCCAGTTTATTCCATAACTGTCTGAAGTCTTCAAGACTTCCGGGCTAGCCAGCCACCACTGTGATGAACACTTCTATAGAACTCACAGATGGGAAGGAAGATCACCCACTGCTCTGCTGGTATTTAAATATTAAAGTCCTCCACTAGCAAAGGCCACTACCCTACCCTTTCAATTTGCTGTGGTAGAATTTGCCCTGCCCTCCGAGGTGCCTGCCGCTCCTAAAGAGGCAGACAGTCTTTGACGTAGCGGAAGCATTCGCCTGGTACAGACTAAGTTTGAGCACGCATGGGTTACAGCTGGGTAGTATTCAGTCGAGCCTCAAATGAGAAGACTCTGGGTAGAGTAAGTCAATCAGGACGGATTCAATCAAGGGGCCAAAGGTATATTCATAATTCACTGTGGGATTTTCTGCTATTTTGATTTATATTACAATAACCTATCCCCCTGGGCTGATGTTGGACTTTTGCCCACCATGGTTGGATGCTGGCTGCGGTAATCCACAGAATGGAGAGGTTTGCCCTGCCGAAGTGCAGGAGTGAGGCCACCATTGTACAATTGTAGGAAAAGTGTGCTGCCACTGAACCCCAGCCATGTCCCACCAGCCACCATGAGTGCCGTAATTACCCAGACCCAATTCATCAGAGAAAACACACAGTCCCCTGACTGATACCTTAGTCCGGTCACTGATAGATTCTCATTCACCAGCTGCCTTCTCCCCACAGTGGTCCAGGGTCAGGCGCCTGTGCACTGACGAGTGGCCTTCTTCAGGACGGCCCTTATGAAAGTAGAGCGCTGGAATTCTGTCAGCTGTCTTGGGAAACAAAATTATTCCTCATAGAAATTGTGTGGCTTTGAAGCTGCCTCCTACCTTGCTATTGTGGCCAGGACCCTTTGGAGAGAAGGAGAAATTGTCGTCTTTGAGTTCCATGATCTGAAAGGATGTGGCCTGAAGATTCTTCATAGTCCTTGAGCATTTCCACCACGGTATTTTTAGGCATGTGCCTCTCCTCTGCCCGTGACTATGCATGAGTCTATTGTTTATCATTCATACGTGTGGGGCTCTCACATGCGCTTGATCTCAGTGAATGGCTGGTGCTATATCTGTCTTTATGGATTAGTCTCCTTTGAAAAAATACTAAATGGAGTTTGGGAATAGCAGTGTACCTAACAATGGCTGCTCTTACATACACTTTTTGTGTGAGATTTTTTTTTAGAATAGAAGTTAATGAACTAAGGCTTCCTTTTTGAACCTGGATGTTTTCAAAGTATAGTGAAAATAAGATCTCAATCTTATGTTTTCACATCAAACATTCAAACAAGATCTTTAAATGTTGAAGTTCATTTTAAAACAAGGCCCCACACATTCTGTGTTCATGTAGATGATAGTTTTATGAAAACAGAGTTCATGGACCAGTGAGATGGCTCAGTAGTTGAAGGTGCTTGCTGCCAGGCCTGACTACCCGAGTTGGATCCCAGCAGGCCGCACAGTAGAGGGCGAGAAGACACTAGAGAAGCCGTCTCCTGGCCACACATGTGCCTCCCCCACTTAGGTCAATAAACATCGCTCAAACAAGACAAAAGGAGGAGATTCCAAAAGAATGCCGTGAAGTAGCAATGTTCTTTTGCACTCGTCCAAACCTCTTTAAGACCTGACAAAGTCTTGTTGGAGCGTAGGACAAAGGCGTCCACTCGCACGGCAGAAGAGGGGTGTATAGTAAGTACCATTTCAGCTTGTCCTGAGTGTGGCTCTTTAGTGATGCACTGAAACACAATGTGCGTCTTAGAGCTTCAGAATGCACTGTGGGATCTCAAACCACGGCCTTCTCTGATGCATTAATGCCCATTGCACTGCACTGTGGATGACCTTTTTGTGTATTTTATGCAGACATGCCTGCCACCTGCATCCATGCACAAGGCGACATGCATCGGTCACTTCTATAGTGATGTTCCTGAAATGAAGTGTGTAGATTTTCCGAACAGTGACACTTCCCTTCAATCTATAATATCCACATACTTCATTAATACCACAGCCAGTCTTTTCGGAAAATGTAAAGTATTTGAAAGATACTAGGCTCATGGTGAGAAAGAAACAAGGCTTTAAATTTTTTATTCTTTGCAAGGAAGCTCAAGTTTCATCATTAGTCACCAATACTATCTGATATTTTCCTTGAAGGACTCTTGTTTTTTGTTTTTGTTTTTGTTTTTTCATGAAAATACATGTAATTTCCCAAAGGATAAATGTAGTCTGTGTGACAGTTGTTATGTTAGGTGAGAACATTGTTAAAAAGTGGCTAGTTTAGCTGGCAATTCCAAAAGAGGCACCCAGTAACTGTCAGACCTGGAGGAAGGCTTTATGCACCCTGCCTGGGACAGCACTCAGAAAATGACAAGTGTTTATTCACCAGTTGAAATTCACAAAGTGAAAAGTAGCTTTTTGTCGTAGGTAAACTGCTCTTGCAGTTTACAGTCACTCTTGCAACATCGGAACAAATTTCTACCCTATTTATAAAAAAGCAAATTAGCTGGGTGGTGGTGGCACATTCCTTTAATCCTAGCACTTGGGAGGCAAAGACAGGTGGATCTTTGTGAGTTCAAGGCCAGCCTGATCAACAGAGCTAGTTTCAGGAAAGCCAGGGCTATGCAGAGAAACCCTGTCTTTAAAAACTTTAAAAAAAGGGGGGGGGGGATTACCTTCTGGAACTATTTTGAGCTGTTCACTGACCTCTGGAACCCCTGACAGGCATGGAGGATCACACTTTGAAGACTGCTAAGATAAATTATAGAGAGGATGATAGATCAGTTAGATTGGCTGTGTCCAAAAGTAAAGTAACACTAAGGAAATGGCTCATCAGGTAAAGGCTTCTGCTGCCGACCCTGAGGAACTGAGTGCTGTTTTCCTCTGAACTACACACACAGAGAGAGATAATAAAGTAAGTAAAGATAATAAATGTAATCTTAAATTGAAAACAAATTTCAACATGTCTATAAAAATTATCTGTCTCAAAGTATTATGTTTTGTGGTAAAGCAGCAACTTTACCAACATGTTATGCTTAGGAGCCAGAGCATCCTGGGAAAATCTAATTGCAACAATGATTTCCTTTACTTGGTCTGACATTTGACTTTAAGCACTGTAATTCTTTTAAAAAATTATCTGTTTAAAAAAAAATGGCATTCATTGATTCTCTTAACTGGACTTGCAGTAAGTAGAGCTGCTGCTGTGGTCCCCGGGCCTCGTGTTTATGGTAGATCCAGTTTGGGGGTGCGGATCATGGTTTGTGCATTTCACTCCAGCCTCCAGATCGTGTCAAGTGCCCCGGCTAAGCCCGTGAGTGCATCAGCAAACCATCCTTCACAGACGCCTGAAAGGAACCTCCAGATGCAAGGCAGCCGGAATCGATCTGCTAAGAATATTTTTAGGGACTATTGATGGATTGCTGTATTTTGTGCTTAACTCAAGTGCCCAATGCCCCAGAGGTGACGAAGATGAACTTCCCCTCTACTGAAGACATCTAGGCCATCACGCACACAGAGGGCTCGGGGATGGCTGCGATTGCTTTGGAAGTTCTTGGGGGGAAATTTCTTGACAGACTTGTAACTGTCTGCTGATGGGGTCTGTGCAGCAGCCGTCTGTTTGCGGCAGCCCAACGTTACCCAGCGGATCAGCTCCCAGTCCAGGGACGCCTGTCTGTGAAGTGTGAGGCCACATTGTACAGCAGCCAAACAGTGAATTCTCAGTATCCAGAATGATCTGGAACACAGAGGCGCTAATGGCCCCTGCCTTTCTCCTCAGGCCACCCCCACAGAAGGCGGGATCCGCGATAAACTGTGCTTCTGTCAGCAAGCTGAAAGCTCTGGGTCTCTGATGTGGCTCTCAATTGCGAGCAGGTCTCTCTCATTGCACCTCATTTGCATCTGGGACATCAATTAGCATGTTTGTTGAGGCTAATTGAATGAAACTCAATCATAGCTCTTAATTGCTTGACTATGTGAAAAGAAATCACATTAATGCAGCTAATTAAGTGTACGGCAATAGATGCAACATAATTAGGAGCAAAATGTAAAAAACAGGGGAAGGCAAAGGTGCAGGCTCAGGGTACAGGGGGACAGCAAGGCATGGTCGCCGAGCTGTTGGCGCGTTCGGGAACAGGTCCCTTTGCTCTGGCGCCTGCTTGGAAAAAAAGAATCCGCATGATAAGCGTGGACAAGTTGAGGAGAAAAATGCAAATAGGTTTGCAATTACTACTTTTTCAAGCTGTTGAGGGGCAGGAGATGGCACGTCTGGGGGGCCTGGCTCTTGAGTGGGCCCCAGGGACTTGTTAAGTGCTGTTTAAAAGTACTTGGCTTTGAATTACCCTCATGCCTTGTTAAAGGGTTTTTTCCCCTTTTATCTTCGATCAGCATTTTCTGCTGCTAACGTGGAGAAGGGTGGCTGAGTAGTATTTGCATATCAAAATAAGCTTGCTGTCTTTATTTCACCCAGCGAGGTCCCTACCTCCCACCCACCCAGGGTCTGCACAGCCTGTCCGCTTCTGAAGGCACCACATTGTTTAGTGGTTGCAGCTTTAATTCCTCAAGTACCAAGCTGGGGAGAGATGAAAAGGCCCTGTTCTTGCAGAAGCAGGATCAAACTCCGGGCAGTTTTTCTCTTGGGAGAAGAAACTAGGCGGAATGGAAATATAGGAATTGCCAAGTGAATGTCTGTTTTCCATCCTGTTGGGTGGTGTGTGTGTGTGTGTGTGTGTGTGTGTGTGCGCGCGCGCGCGCGCTCAGATCTACAGAGGCTAACAGTCAGCGTTGAGTGTCTTCCTCAGTTTTTTTTCCACCTGGAACACAGCTAACGTGGCTGGGGAGGTAGCCCAAGGGTGCTCCTGTCCAGGCCTCCCCAGCAGTGAGAGCAGAGGCAGCCTGGTAGAGGTCAAACTCAGGCCCAGCAAACACTCTACCACTGAGCCATCTTCCCAGGCCTCTGGGGCTCAAGTTTCTTCGAGCCAATTCTGAAGCTTGCATTGCCTAACACAGGCAAGAAAACAGATCGGCCAGCCCATGCTGGGCTCAAGATAAATGTCTTCCCTTGGCGTGTTCAGATCCAGAAAGCAGCCTCTACATTTCTACAATAATTTTAAGTAAAATATCCTGGTTATTGTATGTTAAAACATGCCTATTAGAAGAGCCCACGCTGGGGCTTAGTCACTCTCTGATTAGCCTCATTTTAGAACTCATAAGCAATAAATGCTCAATTACACTCCTGTTATTGTATTTTAATTTGTTAAGAATTGGCATTAAAGGAGAAAGTTACAGCAAGTTGGTGTTTTAAAGCAGTAACCGTGCAAGAAGGAGTGCGCCGTTCGCAAGCATGACTCTGTTTGGGAACTTGGGCTTGCGTCGTCGTCGGGGTGGGTGTTAATGGCAGCCGGCATCGGAGATGAGAGCAGCCTTCTTTTCTAATGACCTGCCCTGGCTGACGACCCTTTCTTCCCCGGTGGACATCCGTGTGCTGTCTTCAGTGGCCGGCTTCTCCCACCAGAGTCCACACTGTCCTTCAGACTGACTTGATGAGGGAGGGTAACCCCCTCCATCTTTGATCCACATCTTTCCATTGTGGAGGAGGGGCCTGGGAACTACAGCTCACATCAGGGTGGCCAGGAACCAGAGAGTAAATCCCGCAACGGCTTTATCCATGTGGCGTAGTGCCTCCAGTGCCCATGACAGTCCTCCAACCTCCGCTAAGCCTCCAAAACTCCCTGACAGCATACCTTGAGGTTCAGTTCATCCTGCTCCTAGACACTTCTCAGCCTAACCAAGGTGACAGTCAAAGCTAACCATCTTAGGTGCCTCCCCACACTTGTCTGCTAGGCCATGGCCATCCTTCTGCGATTACATGAGATGGCTGCCTCTTCCCCAGGAGCCCTGGGAGATTTGCCATGACTTCCATGCCGCTCACTGTGCCCACACGACCCCGTCCGTATGCATTGCCTCGCGCTTCTCCAGCAGACTAAGGCCCCTCCCTGACCGTCCCATTTTGCTTGTATGGGTTATCTGTCTGCATCTGTTCGCTGTACACTTAGGTGCTCAGAACAACCGGCTCACTTTTCCAGCTTGCTGGGCCCTTCAGCCAACATGTAAGACAGATGGTCGCTTCTCCTAATGTTACCCCAACCTGGATGTAATCGCTGAGAACAAACACAAATTTCTGGGTCTACCCAAAATCCTATTTCCCGATTCTTTCCTAGTCCTCCTTCCTCTTAAAATACTTGAAACATTATTTACCTAAGAGTAATTCAGGATAGATCCTTCTCTGGTATGTGATGGGGTGACATCCAGAATGTGTAAAATGCTGTGTCTGTCTGTAAGTAAGAGGCCTCACTGAGAAGACAATGATGGTACTGGTGGTGCTGCTGGTGACAATGATGATGGTGGTGGTGATGATGAGGGTGATGGTGGTGTTGATGATGAGGGTGGTGGTGATGATGGTGGTGGTGATGATGAGGGTGGTGGTGATGATGAGGGTGGTGGTGGTGATGAGGGTGGTGGTGGTGGTGATGATGATGAGGGTGGTGGTGATGATGGTGGTGTTGATGATGAGGGTGGTGGTGATGATGATGAGGGTGGTGGTGATGATGATGAGGGTGGTGGTCATGATGGTGGTGTTGATGATGAGGGTGGTGGTGATGATGATGAGGGTGGTGGTGATGATGAGGGTGGTGGTGATGATGGTGGTGGTGATGATGAGGGTGGTGGTGATGATGAGGGTGGTGGTGATGATGAGGGTGGTGGTGATGGTGGTGGTGGTGGTGGTGATGATGAGGGTGGTGGTGATGGTGGTGGTGGTGATGATGAGGGTGGTGGTGATGATGGAGAAGAAGGATCATGTTCCCAGCAGCCCCGGCACCCTGGATCAGTTGTTGTACTCCTCGGCTTTCAATCACTGTGACAAAATCCTCCTGAGACAATCAACTTCTGTGGTAGAAAGTGTTATATTTTGGCTTGTAGTTTTCCTTATGGTCACTTCACCCTGTTGCCTTGAGCCTGGAGCAGCGCATCGTGGCCAGGGACACTTGCTCACCTCACAACGGCAGGAATCAGGGAGGGAAGGCAGACTGGCCTCCCAGCGTCCCTTTCAAGAGCACACCTCTAGTGACGTAACTCCCCCACCACCACCACCAGCTCCCATCTCTTAAAATCTCACTACCGCCCGAGAGCGCCACAGCCTGACAGCTAAGCTTTTGGCACATGGTCCATTTTCGAAGATGCTCACCCAAACTCTTGGCCTGCCATCCCCTTCCTTCAGCTATTCCCAGGTCGTGTGGGTTCCACTGTGCAATGGGTTGTTACATGATTTAGCCTAGGCTACCCCCTGATAGTTGTTGGCTGCTGGCTTCTGACACGGGGGCCGAGGGTCTGATGGATTTGTTTCTAGGTTTTGATTTGCTTTATTTTGTTTCCTGTCTAAGTGTGACCAAATGCCTGAAGAGCAGCAGTTTGGGAAGGATGAGGTTTCTACTTTAGCTGACAGTTCCAGCAGGCAGTTCCTCAGAGCAGGGAGGCTGCTGGTCACGTTGTGTCTGCACTCAGGAAGCAGAGTGGACAGGAAGTGAGGCCAGCCTCTTCAGCCTTACACCCTGTCCTTGGTGACTCGCTCCCTCCAGCAAGCCTTCCCTTCCTAAAGGCCCCACAACGCTCCCAGACAACGCTCCCAGACAACGCTCCCAGCCAGAGACCAGTTGTTCAAACACATGAGCCTGTGGGGCATTTCACGTGGAAGCCCTAGCACGCTCATTCTGGTTGGTTTGTTTGTTCTTGAAACTGTGTTTTAATTATGATATTTCTCCCTTCCCTTTCCTCACTCCAAACCCTCCCTGCTCTCCTTCAGTTTTCTGGCATCTTCTGTCATCAGTTGTGACTGCATGCATATATGTATTTGTACCTGCATCTACATTCCCAAATAAAATCTTTGAAGTCTACAATGTTGCTTGTATGCGTGTTTTCCAGGGCTGACCATTTGGCACTGGACAACCAATCGGTGTGCCCTTCTCTGGAGAAGGCACCTCTCCTCCTCCCGGCCTTCCTCACATGCCTGTAGTTCTGTGTGTAGGGTTGAGAGCTCGTAGTTCTTCCCATGCAGTCTGGCACGTTTGTCCCTGTCCTCCTTGTTCAGCTCACAATTAAGCAATCATGTTGGTGAGACTTGATGGGTGTTGTTTCTGATGCTAAAAGGGAAACATGCATCCTGGTTGGTGTCTGCTTGTGAATGTGTTGTTGTGAGTGTCTGCTTGTGAATGTGTTGTTGTGAGTGTCCGCTTGTGAATGTGTTGTTGTGAGTGTTCGCTTGTGAATGTGTTGGTGGTGGTGTCCATTTGTGAATATGTTGTTGTTGGTGTCCACTTGTGAATGTGTTGTTGTTGGTGTCCACTTGTGAGTGTGTTGTTGTTGTTGTTGTTAATACCTTGCCTCTAGTCCCTCAAACACCTCCAGTCCTCATGTCTTAGTTAGGGTTTCTATTACTGTGATAAAACACTGTGACCAAAAGCAAGTTATGGAGGAAAGGGTTTATTTGGCTTAAACTTTTCATATCACTGTTCATCCTTGAAGGAAGTCGGGACAGGAACTCAAACAGGGCAGGAACCTGGAGGCAGGAGCTGATGCAGAGGCCATGCAAGGGTGCTGCTTACTTACTTACTGGCTTGTTCCTCATGGCTTGCTCAGCCTGCTTTCTTACAAAACCCAGGACCACCAGTCCAGGGATGGAACCCATCTACAATGGGCTGGCTCTCTCCCATTAATCACTAAGGATCTTAGAGAAGCATTTCCTCAATTGAGGTTCCCTCTTTCAGATAACTCTAGCTTGTGTCAAGTTGACATAAAACTAGTCAGCACACCTTAGCTACATCCTTAAACTTTGGACACTGTTCTCATGAATTTTCCTCCCACCCCATGACTGTTACTCAGAAGTCACAGCACTAGCCTAGGTTCCTAAGCTGATGTAGAAAGCAGGAGTTCAGAGAACCAGGATTTGGTGCTGTTTGTCTTCCCGTTCATGGTCCCAGGTTAGATCAGAACATAGATGCCTAGCCGGGTTTCAATGAGAATGATGTCACCCACATCCTGCAGCTCATGACATCAGTAGGGCCTTGTGTCCCGCACTGTGGCCCACCCTCTCCTTAATCTCTCTTGGGTGTTTGACATTCACACAGGATTACATGCAGAATGTCCACGGCAAAGAGATTGACCTCCTGAGAACCACTGTGAAAGTGCCAGGGAAGAGGCCGCCCCGAGCCACATCAGCCTGTGCGCCCATCTCCAGTCCCAAAACCAATGGCCTGTCCAAGGACATGAGCAGTTTACACATCTCACCAAATTCAGGTAAGCTCCCACCTCAGGTGCCCCTGAGGAGCGAGGTCCTGCTGCAGGTAGACGGGGTAGCCTCGGGCAGGCTTGAAACCGCGTCCCTGGGCTGGTTCCTCCGTGCATCTGTTCTGTGAACGGTAGCAAGCAGGCTACAGCCGCACAAGCTTCGCTGTCCGAGGAGTTCCCGGGCTGGGTGTTGAGAGCAGTTTCGTGTGTGGATCAGCTAGCCGAGGTCGTGTAAGGAGAGGATTCGGCTGTAAAGGTAGAGCGTCTGGTAACTCCACATACAGTCCTGGGAGAGCTGTGAGCAAGGTGCGCAGACCTGTGCACGGCTCAGCTGCCCTGGCTCTCTTCACTAGCGTCTCTCGTCCGCTAAAGCAACTTTGTTCTTCCTTCTTCTTCCAAGAACTTTGGTTTTGGTTTGGTTTGGTTTTCCATTCGGGATTAGAGAAAGTCTTGTTTTGCAAGAATTTGGTGTGTTTGGAAATTCTCAGCTTCCGAGTGTTCGCAGCACCTGGCATTGTGTTTGTTTTTCCTGAAGTGTCTTTGTAGGTGATTGACAGCAGTTTGGGCCTTCATGCCATGGCTTCTCAGAGGAGCCAGGTAAAGAGCTGGAGTCCTCTCTCAGCATTTGGAAGCTGCTCGGGAGGGTTCCTTGTTTCCTCTAACAAAGCCCTTCTCCTACTGGGCCCAGTCTCCTGGGGCTTGCTCTGCGGGAGATGTTAGCGTGTGTATTGGCTTCTGGGAATACTCTCTCATTTCTGAACCACCAGTACTGTGAAGGACTGGTTGGCTAACATGGAGTAACAGAGAGCCGAATGTGGGCTCCCCCAGACAGTGCCTCTTGGTATCTTAGCCAGGTCTTTACCATGCTGCCTACTTGTGTCAACAGCCAGAAGAAAGCCCCGCAGAAGGGGCCAAGTCAGCACCATTGAAGACAGTAATCAAGCTAAAAATTGGCCTCTCCAAAGGGCAGGACTAGCGCCTTCCAGAAGGGTAAGGTTGATGCTCTCCAACCTGTTCCCATCAATCCCAAAACGATGATGAGGAAAATGGTGCCCCAGGAAGAAGAAAAACTCTGGAGTGAAGAGAAAGTTAGTCTCCGTACTTTATTACATGACGTCACCCCTTCATGTAGTCATGAGATGTTTATCACTGGCCAGTTTTGTTCCAAAAGTTATTGTCACTGTGGCTTTGGACTCCCTGACCTCCAGAATCCCTGTACATGGCAGTCACCTGCCAGCTACCTCGTCACACTGTATCCGTCCACCCTTCATTCATGGCAGCAAGCAGTTACTTACGTCCCTTTTTAATAAACCTATATGTGGGAGTTTTGTGAAAACATCCAGAACACCCGCTCGATAACTGTTAAGGGACTGTAATACTTTGAAAGTTCTTTTTAAATTGACAAAAGTTACAGGTATTTGTCCTTCAGGACTGGCACTCTGTAGACATTAAGTGGCTGACTGAAGTCACTTCCCAACGTTGTAGTGTTCCCCACCCTCCTGAACCCAGGGACGCAGACTGCAGACTGTAAGGAGGCTGTCCCTCTGGTTGGGGGTGGACACAGGAAGTCCAAGGTAGCAGCTGTGGAGGGCTGAGAGCTCTGTGACTGGAAGGAGAGGCGGGGCTTAGGGAAGTGCTCCAGGTAGTGGGAGACAGGAACCTCCTGGAAACCTACATAAGGAAACAGTAATGGTGAGCGGAAGAACCAATGCACAAAGTTAAGATTCTAGACCTTTAGTCTTGAGACTTGAGTTCCTTGGGTGCTGCATGATGATAGTCCTAAGGAGCTGGAAATGTTTCTCTCCAAGTGAGAAATACAAAAGGGCACATACACCAGACCACACATTGGATCTTTCTAAGGACTGGAGCTATGCGTCCCCACCTCAGATTCATTCACAGGAAAAGCCTTGCTGTTGGGCAGATTCAGGGTCTGAGGCATGAGTAAGACCCGTTTGCATGGTCAAGTCCCTCAGGTTCATGACAAAGGATCTTGACAACCATCTACTGTGTTAATCTGCGAGGGCACCTGGTTGATTCTGTGCTCTGTAGATGTCAGGTGGAACAGGGAAGTAGGGGTGTGACATTAGTCATCGTGTCTCAGGTCCAGTCATACTTGGGAAGTGCAGCCCCCTCAGGAGGCATACATTGTCTGCTTCTAGTAAGAGTTGGTAAGACCTCTAGAACATGCCCCAGGTATTTGCCAGTCTATTCCCTGGGTCATGAGGCAGGACTGTGAGTCCAGTACTGTAAGAGATGGCTATTTCACCAAAATGTTGTGAAACTTTAATTTATTGACTTCTTAGACCTGGACATTAAAATAACACATTTTTTGCTTAAGAAATCAACACATTTGCTGGGTTTGAATTCTCATCCTATCAGTTATCTTCTGAAAGTCGAGTTCCCTGTGTTTGAGATATTGTTATTCATAAAACATTCAGTGTGAAGAGTGGTGGCATGGAAAACTGGACCGATGCTCTGCCGATGTGGATGGACTTGAGCTAAAAATAGTTCTTTGAAGCTATTTGTCAAATAATTGAACATGATGATTGAGGACACTCTCGATTCTTGGATTCTGCTGTGGGGATGTTTGGGGAATCTGAAGTAGCTGGGAATGTTTGGTTCCCTTGGTGATTTCTTTGTTATTTGGTTTTCTTCCTCTGAGGTATCTATCCATCTGGCTGACCTGGGGTGTGCACATACCTAAGCCTCTGCACTCAATGCCTCCTGATTCAGCCAGTAGCCATGAGTAGCGTGGCTCAGCCAGTGAGCCTGTCAGCTTCTTGGTGTATATTTCCAAAATAACGTCTAGAAATATTTTCTATAAAATACCCACATGATGCTGCTTCTAATTGTCATTTTCAGAACCAACAGGGTAAAAACAACTCATGCTGTGTGTGTTTAGTCTCTCCCAACAGTTGTGAACCCAGGCGTCTCATGTGCTTAATAGATCCTTTTTCTTGTTGATATGGAAAAGCTCTTTATATGTTGAAGATATTGGTATTTTTTAATACGTATAAAATTTAAAATATAATAGTTCATTTACTTTTGCTTTGTGGTCTTATTTGCAAATAGTATTTTTTTTTTCTTTTTTCCTATTTGTTCAAATTGTGACTCAGATGTCTGTGGTTTCTACATTAAGCTATTCAAAGATCCTTAGTGGTCTGGAGTCTGTTCACAGCTGAGTAACATTTATTTCCAAGTTTTATTATTGTTTTATTAAATCCTCTCCCTTTAAAAAATATCATTAACTTCTAATTCACCTTTGATTTGTTTGGATCCATTATATGTGATAGGAAATATAAGCAAATTGTCTATTTAAACAGCCACATGTCCTTATGTTGAAGATCTTCATTAATTCTAAGTCTCTTCTGTGTACAACTAAATCACGTGACGAAATGCACTTTCCAGGTGTTCTAATCTGTTCCATGCACTGTTCCTATGGATGTCTTATGCTGTAACTCTACCACATTGTATTAGGTCTAGATTTAGTTCTGTATGGCAGTGTAACACTTGAACATCCCACCCATACCTCCAGCTCTTCCAATTGGTTGCTACTTATTTCTATTTTCACATAACCTCGTAGTGACTCAAAACACCCCCATACACCACCAAATAATCCCATCTTGGTTGGCATTTATTTATTTCTCATTTATTTATTTGTTTGTTTGTTTATTCCCTTTTTTGAATACAGGGTCTCATGTAGCCTAGACTATACTGGAATTCAGTACATAGCTGAATGTGACCTTGAGCTGCTGATCCTCCTGCCTCTGCCTCTCAAGTGCTGGAAATAAAGGCCTGTGTCAGCATACCTAGCTTATGTAGTTCTGATGGGCACAGTACCCCTGGCTTTGTGCATGCTAGGCAGGCGGGCTTTCTCCCCACTGAGCCGAATCCCAGGGCCTGGCATTGGTTTTGATTGCAGGGGATGGGCTGCGTTGTTCTCTCTGGGTCTCTTTAGACTAATTTTACACCCTCAGGATTGGCCAGTGGTTTTCCTCCTTCCACTCCTGTAGGGTTTGTCAACCCCCATCTTCAAAAACTTCGGCACTCCATGCTGATCTTTTTTTTTGAGGAGTTCTGTTACGTGATCTAGGTGGTACCATAGAAGAAAGCCCCTCGTTTTTATTTTTCAGTATCCAGCCATGTCATCGAAGTTGCTTTAGTTGAATCCAAAAATGTATCCCCAGTTCCAATGCCATAATCCCTAACTCTGTTCTGAGCTGACTTAATTTCTACCATCCAGTTTCTGATTTAGACACATTCTTTTGCCTTCTGTGGTTATTTGATCTGTTATGTGCCTAGCCCTGATTAATGCTGTGAAGACAGGGTGAGGGGAACCATTCAAGGCTATCCCTCCAGAGCCCACTGCCTCAGTGGGATCAAAGAATCAGGAGATAAGCACACAGCTAAGGTCAGTGCAACCATCAGTCGGTGCATCAGACCAGTGCATCTGCTGTTGGCAGGGTTTTGGTTTTGTTGTTGTTTGGTCGATTGGTTTTTTTGAGACAATGTCTCTCTGTTTAGCCCAGGTTGTCCTGGAACTCACTGTATAGACTGGGCTGGCATCAAACTCGCAGAGTCCTCTTGCCTTTGCCTCCCAAGTGCTGGGGTTAAAGGTGTGTATTACCACACCTAGACAGGGCTGTGTTTTCGTTTGTATTGGGGATATCAATGTGTTGTGTTTCTCAGATATAGTGCTAGTTCATTGTTTACTTTTATGCATTTTGTAACTTTAAATTTAGAGATTTTTTTCCTTTTCCCTATGGCAGTGTTGACTGCATGTCACACATTGAAAATGCTGGAAATGTTATAATCTTAATGTCCAGCTTTGCCATGGCCTTGGGAAACAGGAAATGCACATTATCATGATAGCTACCTGGTTAACCTTGTGTTCCTCATATGTTTCTGGGGTCCTAGCACAGCTGGTAGCCTGCTTGCCTAATACATGGTGCCCAGAGTTTGATCCCCAACAGCACATAACCTGGATTTGGTGGAGCATACCTGTTGTCCCTGCATTGGAGATGTAGAGGCAGGAGAATCAGAAGTTCAAGGTCATCCTTGACTACCTAGCAACCTTGAGAACTGGCTGAAATACAAGAAACCTCATCTCAAATAAGTAAATAAATAGGGCTGGTGTGGTGACTTGACTGGGACAGACACTTGCCACCAAACCTGTCGACCTGAGTTCTGTTCCCAGGATGCACCTGGTGGAAGGAGAGAGCCAGCTCCCGCAAGTTGTCTTCCAACCTCCACACACAATAAATAAATGTTAAAAAAAAAAAAGTTTAAAACATTATCAAGTAGAAATAAGCATGATTGAAGACAATTTTGATGAAGACATTACGGGGAAAAAATTACTGCCATTGAGCAGGGCCATCAAAAGTCCAAAACACTGAGGGGGTAGAAGAGAAAACTCTGCAAACACAACACAAAAAAAGCCTTTTTAAAAAATGCTGAGATGGGAGAGCAGCCCTAACCAAGGAGAAGCCCAGGGCTGTAGACCTCTAAGAGCAGTGCAGAATGCTGGGGGACAGTGTGGGTGCTCCTTCTCAGGACAAACAACCCTGACCCCTGGAAGCCTATTCCAAGCCTGACTGTTACTAGCCAATAAGGACAGAAATAATAATAAAATAATAATAATAAAGACATTTGGTTGGCTACATATGGAGGTATAGAATATTTCTGTCTGAATAGGTTTTTGAAAAAATTACTTAAGGATCTGCTCCAGCAAAAATAAATGATAAAATGAAAGCATCCAGGGGAAAAAAAATGATTGCAACCTGGCTGAAATCCCTTGCATGGCACATCTCTCCCTCTTCAGAGGTGGCTTCCCTCAGGATGCCCAGCAGGGGCTTCATTTCTGTTTCTTCCTCTATAAGCTTATGGGAGAGTCTCTGAGTTGCCATGGTAACAGGGAATTACCGGAAGCCGCATTTTGAGAGTCTCCCCAAATTTTAATTCCTAAAATCCTTCCAGAGAAAGAACTGAAATATCCTTTCATATTTTCTTTACTGGGTTTTTAGCCACAACCTGGTTTGGCAAATGTAGGTACACCCGTGACAGAATTCTGTCAGCCCTAGGGTTATTTGATATTTCAGTAGAACGTAGGCAAGCCGAGTGTAGCCACTCTCCAGGCAGAAACAGAGAACTGAACAGCACCTTAGGGCCTCCCATGCGGGTCTGTCCCCAGCTCCCTCAGTTCCCCGGACTCTAACCTCTGTGCTCTTGGCCTCCTGACTTCCAGAGTCCTCTCGTTGGTTTGTGACAGTAATTGAGCTGGGGGAGGGGTGGCTGAATGATGTTTGAAATGCTTGGTACGGACAGATGGCATATCTGGATCCTGTGCCCCACTGGACACCTTACTGACATGGCAGTGCTCGGCGGCCTGGGAAGTGTTCTTTGGGACTTCTCTCCATCTCCATGGAGGCCTCTCCCCTGCTCTGGGCCCTGACATCTGTTTGTGGATGACTCTGGCTGCGACATCTTTGTTCTGGGACCACAGCTTATCTCCTTGTTCCTGTGGCAGGTATCTTGGTTGAGTTTCTGCAATTATTTTTTTTTCATCCTGCCCAGGTTGGCACCTCAGCCCTATAAGAGGGACCCTTACCCCTTTTCCTCCGCCTCCCCCACTTGAGGTCCCCAGCAGTTGGAGGCAGGCCAGCCCGCAGGAGGGCTAGGCTGATGCTCTGAGTCCGTGGGGGAGGGCGGACACGGAATGTGTTTTGAGTATTGAACTGCCGTTGACATCTACAGTCTCAACCATGCTGTTTTCTCCACACTTCAGCAATCAGGACATCCAGCAAACCCATAAAAAACCAAACTAATAGCATGAATATTCAGTGACCTAGAATACTAATTATTGTCATGAATATTAATGGGATTGGACTTGCTCTCTCCTCTTTCTCTCCCGTCCTCTTCCTCCCTCGCTCCCTCTCTCTTTTTTTCCACTTAGCCGGCTCTAAGGATGGGTCATAATGAGAGCATTTAAGAGGGAGCGCTCTCCGCCGTGACAGGGACCGGGGCAATAAGGAGAGCTTGATTAACGCGCGCACTTGGGGGAGACATGAGAGGCTTCACGTGGGCCTGTTCGGGGGAGGCGGCGAGGCACCGGCGGCTCTGTTGCTGCTCCCGGAGATTAATGAGGCCTAAGAGTGCATTAGGAACAGTGACAAAGGTTTGATCTAATGGGCTCAGTCATTTTTCCTTTGAGTGACAGACGCACAGAAGTAATTGGCTGTGCAGAATGGCAGCTCATTGGCGGTACTTAAGGATACATTATCCCCGTTGTGTGGCCCGCAGAGGCTGTTTATCAAAACTGCTCACACTGCAGACGAGGAGTCGCTAAGCTGCTGTTACAGTGGTAATAGCTATTAAAGAAAAAAAAATAATAACACAGCGTCCAAATGAGATCCGTTGTTGTGTCAGAGAGACAAAGTTTTTCTTTGTTTAGTTTCAAATGGTCTAGAAAACATTTTAATAACTCCAGTGTATGGGTGGGCAGCGCGGGTCCGCGGGTCCCCTGCCTGTTTGTAGCACGGCACCAGGTCCGAGGTCCTCCAGCCTGGCCTCTCCTGGTGCTGCTTGCTTACCCAGAATTCCCCATGCTTTGGACTTTGGTTGCAACACTCTACCCTTGATACGGAAATGGACACTTCTGCTAAACACCCTTCAGAAACATGGAAGAACACTAGACACCCAAAGCAATTGATTGGGAATTACTTTCCTTTAAAAAAAGATACAAATTATCATATGATACTTGCTTCTGGGAAATAGATCTATTAGAATAAGCTGTGATGGCCCTTTAATTTTGGGCAAGAAATAATTGTTTGGTGAGGGTTCTGAGACTGAAGTCTCCAGGCCATGGGGTGCTGGTACAGGGAGTCAGAGCGCTGAGCTTCCGAGCGCTGAGCTTCCGGCAGATTGAGCCTTTGGAGCAGAGGCTGCTTTTTCTCACTCTTCATCTTCCAGCTGCTTTTTTTTTTTTTTTTTCCATAATGTGAGAAACAAGTGATAAATATTGAGGAAGGGATATTTTTGTTTGTTTGTTTCTTCTGAATGACATACCCTCTGCTCAAGACCATTGGTGTGTAATTCAAGAGGAAGTGGGAATATGCTTCCAATTTTGGGAGACCTTTCCTGGAAACTTGAACTATCGGTGAAGTGTTATTTTGTGTAAGTTCTGACAAAGCAGCCAGATTCTACGGGATCGCCATGCAAGATGTGCTATGGATGTTGTGGGCCCTGAGCTATGCGTTTCTATGGTAACCTGTGAGCCTGCAAGTAAATAAAAGCGGCTCTGGAAACTTTCTCACCTTGAAAGCATGGGTTCAGCGCTTCCTCTAACCAAACTGTAGGACATGCCAGTACGAGGAGCCTGGGGTGGGCAGAAGCCGTGGTCCCTGTTGCTGCCCCAGCAGCCTTCTAGAAAAACAGCCCGTGGACAGACCTCAGCATGGGCTAGGGAGAAGCTCAGTAGGAGTTGAGTCTTCAGTCTGCCAGCCTTCCCAGCTGACACAGGAGAGCCACTGAAAGTCATCCTGACATTTTGCCATCTCCCAACCTCCTGGCTGCTGGCTCTGTGTGGACCCACCATGCAGACAGTTTTATCTTTCTGAAACGCATCTAGACCATGGGGAAAGCCTTAGTTCCCATGAGAGCGCTATTGCTTATTGTTCTGTGATGTCATTCTGTTTGAGGTATGAGATGTGTTCTACGAGAGCTAGGGATGGAGGTGGGGGAGAGGGAGAGGGAGATAGGTATAGTTATACCTCTGAGGGTAAAGCCACAGGGCCACTGTGGCCTCTTCCGGGGGAGCGACGAGAGCCAACTCCCTCAAAATACTCCTGTGAAATCAACGTATTTTTTGTGTGTAAGGCACCTGTTGCACTGATCACGTGAAGGAGAAAGACTTCTTTCAAGGGTTCTGGAGAGATGGCTCAGGGTTAAGAACACTGACTGCTCTTGCAGGGGACCCAGGCCTGGGTTCCCAGCACCCCCACATGGCAGCGCACAGTCACCTGCAACTCCGGTCCAGGGCTCTGCTGCAGGCACTGCACACGTGTGGTGTGCAACATGCAGTCAAAACACTTACACACATTAAAAAAAAAAAAAAAAAAAAAAAGAAGAACATTTAGGCATGGCAAATGAGACTGAACATATTTGGTTCTTTAGAAGTTGAGCCAGATAAGAAGGGCCTGGTATGAATAACCTGGGAGGTTTTTGTGAACCTAATTTTCTGAATACATGACTGTATGCTGTTGGTTTATACAAAAAGCTCAGGTTTTGATATCCTTTCATATAGTGGTTCCATTGAAATGGGCTGGAGCCAAGCAAGCTTCGGGATGGTTTTCCTTAAATGCCCTCAGGATTTTCCCAGCAAAGGCTCTGTAAGCAGATGAAAACCGGCAAAATGGAGGCTTTGTAAGGCTGAACTTTGAGTGGTGTGGCTAGGGGCAAAAACAGGCGTTGCCATGGGAATACGGGTTGAAGGTATTTCTAAATCAGGTCTCTTGGATGGGAACTCACCTTGGGAGATGCTCATCACTGTCCCCTGAGTTGTGCCAGTACTCTGTTGTAGCCATCCCGAGGAAGACTCGTCACTGGCGATGGAATGCTAGCGGCTAGTCTGCTCTCCCCTCACTGTCACCCCCTGCCAGTCCTTACCGCCCCTTGTGTCCCACGTACACCTTCATCTCCCTTCTCGACTCCCCCTTTATAAACCGCACCTCTGGCCACATTAGCACAGAGATCACCGGACCTCTGGCATCTTGGTAATAGTGAGCCTGTCACTGAGTTGTCCCCAGTGCTGAGTGCCTCCCTGGTGGCATCATCCGATGAGTTAGTGAGCTCATGTAAAGTGAAGCCAGCTGCAACCCCAGAGCAAACATAAGTCACCAGATGGGACAGTGAGATTCTGCCACCAGACGAGCGAGGAGCACACACAGATCTCCTAGATCTTGAAGGATTTGCTGTGCCGCCATTTTTTAAACTTTTGCTTAAAAGTCAGTATATAGACTCTAGGGGAAAGGAAAGCCCACTGTTGGTGAGACTCCTAACTCCTAAGATCTTCAGAGGCTTGGCTGGTTGCATAATTTGATCATGTTATTATCCACAGGATGATCTTGCCATCATTACCACGTTCTTTATCTGTTTTGTAAACTGTGGAGCGCCTTGTTCTAATATTGTCCAGTCCTCTTTGGGGCACTGGTCATTGAGAAGAAAATCTATCCAGAACATAGAAAGATCTCCCGCTCACCCAGTCCTGACCCTCTGGGAGTTATGCTGGGAGAGCCCGAACCAGTGTCCTTCGGGAGACCGAGGAAGGAACCAGAGCTGCCTTGACGAGCAGTGCACTAATGCCTGCTGCCTACAGTGAATCAACAAGCTCAAGGTATGGGTTTAAACATTCCATGATGACTGTGTGACAGTGTAGGAAGACAGTTCCTGTCAAAGATGTCTAACACAGAGCCAGCAAGATGGCTCAGCAGGTCAAGGTTGCCACCAGTCCTGACAACCTGAGTTCAGTTCCTGGGATTGTCTTCTGGCCCTCATTCACACTTGTGCCCACACACATGTACACAATAATTTTTTGTACAAGCTGTGTAACATAAAATATCTTTCCTATGGTGATAGCTAAGGAAGACACCTGCATGTGTTCAGTAAAATGCTGTCCTGGTTGGTACAATGCCAACAGACTTAACTCACAGTACTCACCTGGCAAAGTTCGTTTTAAGGCATTTATGCAATAAAATAGGCTTTTGTTATTTTTCTTTGGCATCATGAATAAAGAGAAATCGGACTAGGACTATCTATTTGCAGACTTTAGGGAGCAACTCAACTTTCTGATTCTAGGCTTTTGAAATATGAGCGTAGTCATCCTGAGAATTTGGTAATGAGATACATTTTACTGCACTGAAGTCTAGACCGGCTTTTCTTTCTCTGAGAAACACAATATAGGAAGTATAGTAGCAGAAAGATTAGTTCCCTACAGCGAAATAATCTCAGCTTCAGGTCTAGTAATGAGCATGTTGAATGGCACCTGTCTACAAAACAGGAGCCACACATAGCATGCAGGGCCAGGCTCCGGCACCTGAAGAAAAGATACTGAACATGTCCTTGGAAAAAACAAATCCTCTTAGACTGAAATCTGGTTACCAAAAGGAGGGCAGCTTTCCAATGCAAATACTGGAGCGAACAGCCCCTCTCCTGGGCACTTAAATCATTTGGATCTCACTTTTTATGGTAGTGTTGTGAATTATAGTCTTTTCAGGCTTGTAATTAGAGGATGGAGCAGATGGCGAAGGCCTAGCTTGAAGTGATGTGACCATTGGAATAGCCTCTGTTATCCGACAGTGATTGCAGTGACCCCGTCAGCTTTGAGAGCCTGGACCTGAGACATGTTCTCTGGCTGGCTGTAGAGCGAAGGCCCCGGTTGAGAAGTGGACTCTCTTCCACTAGATTCTGATCTTGATTTGGTTTGGGGGTTTAATGTTAGAATTCTACTCTCTCGGTTTCCAGCTTGATGCTTACAGGGGCTCTTCAGGCCTCACCCCGTCTCCTGGCATGCATGGAAGTTCAGGGTCATCTCTCTAATAACTGTAGCAATTAACTGTTTCATCCTTATTTAATCAGTAAAGCCAAAGCCAAGTCTTCTTGTTTTTTTTTTTTTTTTTTTTTAACCCCTCTTTAGTTAAACTCTTTGGTAAAGTTATATCCTGTTTGTAAAGATAGACAGAAATTGAATAGGTGATGAAAATGTATTTTAAAGGGATGATTGTTGATGAATGTATACTTGAACGCTGTGGAAAGCCATCTTCTCAGAGTATGTATTTTTTTTTAATCAGAGCAGGCTATTTTTAATGTACTAAGCCTATAGCTTAAAAGAGGAAGTGTGCCTTTGATGTCATTTGGGGGATGAAAACATCCTTGTTCAATAGACAAGCAGCATCTTTTTCACGCTCGTCTGAGATCAGTTCAGGCAACATACTGATGCTCATTCAGATATAAATGCCATGTTCACTTTGAAATGCAAATTGTTTAAAGAAAAATAGCATATGGTAGAGGTAAGTATCTTTTCAAATCAACTCTTACACTTTAAGGAGGTAAGTACAAGGAAAATTATTCTTTGGAGAGAATCGGGGCTTTTGACACAGGGAGGCTTGTGCTCATCAAGACGGGTGGCTAAGCACACGCACATATCCATATCAAGGAAGAGGAGCTGGGGAGACATGGATTAGCATGGTAATGCTTCTGCCCCTGCTAATCAGGCCAGCACCAGCTGATCCCAGAAGGGAGTTTTCCAGGAAACTCCCTCCCTGAGTCCAGAGCTAGCCAGGTAGCTAGTAAGCCCTGGATTTCTTGGGAATATTTGGGAGGCAGTTCCCAAATGAAAAGCCAAGTAGGTGCTTCAGGGACCGTTTTGGGACGCCAGCCTCCCAAACTGTTCAGAGCAGGGTCATGTCCTCAGACTCACTACTACCAGGGCAGTGGTTTTTGTTTTGTAACTTTGGGAGGAGGGTAAATGTGACTGATGTAATATTTGTGTAAAAAGTGGAAAGCCCAAGCTGGCGAGATGGCTCAGCAGATGAAAGCACCTGCCACATGACCGACAACCTGAGTTTGATTCCTGAGACCCACCTTGTGAAAGGTGAGAAGTCGCTCTGGAGCTAGCTCTCTCGCTCGCTCCTTTGACCTCCGCATGCACACTATGGCAAGGACGCACCAACACACATACACACGCAAACAAAATTAGTTATTTAATTAACGAAAAATATCTGAAGAAATTGAAATCTTCTGGACCGCAGCTGAGCGTGCATGTGGTCAGCACTGGCAGCCCCGGTGGCCCTCCTGTGCCCGCCCCCAGTCCACACACGGGTGGCCCCTCTGGCTGGGCATGCCGTGGATAGGACATGCCTCTAGAACCCAGCCCTGGCAGCCTGAGTCCTCCTCCCTGCCGTCACCTGCCCCATGGTCAGTGGCTCCTCCGTTCTTGGTGTGGCGTGCCCTTGGAAAGTGGGTTACAGCTGCTGACATCCAGTGTGAGACGACGACGACGAGCAACCACAGTGAGCAGCTTTGTGCGTTTGAGTAGACGTGCTTGGATCTCTCTGGGCATGTGACTTGGTGAGGGCTGGGGGTTGAAAGGAGAGGCGGAACTTCGAGAGAAGTGAACTGGACTAGAACGTTCCGTGGAGCTTTGCCTTGAGAGGAGTCAGTCAAAAGAGAGCGCAGTGTGTCCTCCGTCTCTCCAGAGTCTAAACTCAGCCTTGCCGTGTTCCAAGGAGGCCTTCCAGGACCTTCCAGCAGGGGGAGCTCCCTGCCCTTACACCCTCTGGAGGCTTCTGTGTCTCTGCGGTGAGTGGGGGACCCTCTGATTGTCTGATCCCTTCAGGTAAACCAGATTACAGGTTTCCTAAGGACATGCTTACCTGGTGCAGAGGGACTGAGTGTGATGAGACCAGGGCATGTTAAGAAGAGGCCAGTACCAGGAATCAGGGGCAAGAACAGTACAGGAGTCAAGTTCACCCTCCTTGTGCTCCAACCGGTTAAGTGGCTGAGAAGACTTAGGAGCCAGAGCAAATGACAGCTCGTCCCAGAAACAGCGGTAGCCAGAAAGCTCGGCACTGTCACCAGCCCAGGCCCAGTTCTCACCGGGTGACAGAGCACATAGCATAGGGTTACAGTACAGAACCCCAGACTCAGGGTTCCCTAGTCTTTTATGGTGGGGAGCAAACCAGTCATCCCTGCGTTTGCAATAGAAGGTGACATGCTTTCACAGGTGGCAGGAACTCTGCCCTTCTCTGGGGGTACACTGTCCTGTCACCAGTGTGCTCTCGAGACACCCTTGGGGAAAAATGACACAAAACAAGAAGGTGCTGGTGACTACACCCATGAGATGTGAGGAAGACCAAGGTCCGGAGAGAGCCGCCTGCCCACCATCACTAAGTGGGGCCCAGAAGTGAGGAAAGGCCACAGGAGTGTCAGGTGCAAGAGGAGAAGAGGCCCATGTCCTTAATCCAGCAGACTCATCGCCAAGGAAACCAGTGGCCACTTGGCCCCAGGGAGTAGAGGCTTCTTTTTCAGTCCCTTGTCTGTGACTGCCTTGAGCTTGGTGCATCAGAACCGATCACAGGTCCATCCTCTTTCCCAGAACCATCCAAGAGGAACCTAAATATGGCTTTCAGTAAGTACCAGCTCTGGGGCTGCCAACTCCTCCACATCCCAGGCATACCAACAAAATGCTGTCTAGCACAGCATGCATGTGATCTTTTAAGAGGTTGCCTACTCAACAGAGACCCACTCCAGACTTTTCTGCTGGGCATTCCTGGGGCTCTCTGCAGGCCATGGACATGTTCAGCTTGGAGCCAGCAGCTCCAGCTTGGGGTGTGATTGTGTCTTGCATGTCTCCTGGCATGTTTAGTTTGTAGTCGGTCCTATTGACCATCATGCACTTGGCTATTCTAATACTTGATAGCAAGAGCTCAGAACATACTCTAGTCATAGCTGGTGTAGGTACAGGTTTCAGTAACTGTGTAACAACATCAGCACCATATAGTTACAGGGTCCCCAGCCCTTCAACATAATGATAGGGAGCAGAGCCAGCCCCTGCCTCACTGGCATACTTCAGCATGGCTTTGAAGGTATCTGAGACGGTGCTTATACACACTTCTGTCTTAAGTGGTCTTGAGGTCAAGGTCCTTAGCTCTCAGACAGTCAAAGTCATCAGCATCCTTCCTAGATAAGGACTCCCGCTTCTTGGCCTAATTAATAACTCGCCAGCATGAAGTGAATTGCCATCCAATGAGAGCCCTATCCCTCGAGTGCTTGGAGAATGAAAGTATCTAAAGTGTAGCCGCTCATGGTGTGTGTAGGTGCTTGCAGAAGTGTGAGCTCTTTATGTGGTGTCATAGGCAGGTCCTGCCAGATATTCCCCTGTGAACACTGGCCATGGGGACAGTGATATTGGGTCAATTAGTGATGGTCACTTGGGAACAGAAATGGAACTACATGTTACATGTTCGTGGGTGTACTTAAAAAAGAAAAAAGAAGCATTAGATACTGCCTTAGTCAGCTTTAACTGTCATGGAGACGGGGCCTAGAACCACCTGAGAAGAGAGTCTCAGCTGATGGATTGCCCAGATCATATTGGCCTGTGGGCATGCCTGTGGTGGATGTCCTGATTACTGTTTGAAATCAGAGAGCCCAGCCCACTGTGAGCAGCCCCATCCCCTAGGCTCTGTAAGAACGCTAACTAAACATGCATTAGTCTGTGAGCCAATAAGCAGTGTCCCTCCATACTTTCTGCTTCAAGTTCTTGCTTGAGTTCTTGCCCTGACTTCTCTCAGTGATGGACTGTGACCAGGAATTATCAACTAAATGAAGAATTTCCTCCCCTAAGCTGCTTTTTCTGTTTTTTTGGTTGGTGTGCTTTTATTATAGCAACAGGAAAAAAAAAAAAAAAGAATAGAAATTGTGCCCTGGGTACAATTAGAAATGGGTATAGGTACTAAAAAATAAAGTACTCTGTAAACATTGTAGGCTTGGCTCCTTTGCCTGGCAGACTTTATGAAGGCATAGAAATGCTTCAAAGTGTGACTACTGGCCAGAAATGTGCATCCTGGGAACTGTACCCTGGCCCTAATGGGCCCGCTCACCACTTCCATGTGTTCTGTGCAGCCCCGGACAGTGGTTTGCCCCCAAGTTTCACATTTCTCCTTATATATTTATGTTTAAAAACAATACTTGCTTGTGGACTTCTGAACTGTATATTAGATGTAGAAACGTCATCTCGTAATGTTCATATTTTTCTTATTTTCAGTTTGACAAATGCATTCCTGTGTCAGCCCTGAGGGTATCTTTTTTTTTTTTTTTTTTTTTTTAAATGTGTTGTCATTGTTTTGAGATGAGATCTCATTAGAAAGCGCGGAGCTCACTCTGGAGGCCAGGCTGGCATCAGATCTGCAACCGTCGTCCTGTTACCTTTGGCTCCTGAGTGCTGGGACGGTAGGTGTGTGTCACCACGCCTACAAAGAAAACGTTTTTGGTTTATTGTGTCACAATCGGTACAAGTCTTAACTCACGTGGAAGTGGAATCAGTTAGTACATATAAGTGCAGAGTTTTACTCCCATGGAGGAGAATCAGAATTGTTAGCTTTCTAGCATATTTCCCCCTGTGTTCGGAAAACTCTTTAATTTTGAGTCCTGAGAGAGTGGGAACCAGTGGGCAGGCCGTGGTGTGGGTAAGTCAGCCCATACTGTCTCAGCTCATTGTGCCAGGAGCAAAGCCAGGGCCACAGCTGGCAGACACTGGCATGGCCAAGTAATTCCGGAAGCCGTAAACTTTAATTCTTTATTTCTTGGGGCATTTTATGATCAGAGGACAACTTGAGAGGGTCAGTTCTCTCTTTCCTCTACGTGTGTCTCAGGAATCAAACTCAAGCCCTCAGAGAGCAGTGTCTTTATCCGCTGAACCGATTGCTACCCCAACTGTGGACCGTTTGGTGGTGGTGGTTGTCGTTTTGAGACGGAGTCTCCCAAATTTTATTCTACTTAGGGTACCTAAGCACAATGTTACCTGTGAGCACTGCCTGGGCACTCCTCCAGGCCACAGGTCTAGGCACCCAGCTCAGAGTTCTACCTTCAAAACTGTGGTCACATACACCTTAAGCTGTGTTCTAGTGTAGTCTCGCCATTGGGATCTGGGGTATCTGGGGAAACGAGGGCTTCTGGGTACCTGCTTTCTCAGAGCAGCTAGGGTGGCTTGGAGATCCTTGGTCACCTAAGGTTCCATTTGGTCCCCCGGGGCTCCGTCCTGTTCAGAAGGTGAGCTCTGTGCCAGACCCCGGGGCTGCCTCGCCAGTATCTTAATGCATCTAGATTGTGCTTAAATGTCGTTTGGCAAACAGCAGGAGGCCTGCAGTTGAGAGCAGCAGCCAGGAGTGCATAAGCAGCCAGGCGCGCGCTTTCTGTGGCACGTGGACTTTAAGAAAGCCTGCCTTCCATTTCCAGAGTTGGCCGTCCAACCTCCAGACAGAGCCCGGGCAACCCTGAGCTGGTCCTTCTGACCTCTCCATCTGAATGTTTTGTGCTCCTGTGTGTCCAGAAGGACTGGCCGCCTGGGCAGTCAAGTGTCCCTCCGTTTCCGTAGACAGTGACAAAGACTTGGGAATCCTCTCCTTGGCCTTTCAGGAAAACCACGGTAGAAGGTTATAGGTCTGTGACATGTAGACCCACCCTCCAGCAAGGGTGTCCAGCTTCCAGGTTACACGGGGCTGAAGAAGGTCATGAATGTAGACGAACACACAATCACTTAAGCTTTTGGCAGTTGTGTGTATTCACTGTGACTTGATTACCCCAATCTCAAGTGTGAACTTTGTAGATGACAGTGTCAAAAGTTTGGACACCTGTTAGTTTCGTTTCTGTCACTGTGATAAAATGCCCTGGTGGAAGGCAACTTCAAGGAGAAAGGGTTATTTCAGCTCCCAGCTCCAGCTTGTAGTCCTTCCTGGCGGGAAGTCAGGACAAGAATTTGAAGCATCTGGCCACATTGTATCCACAGTCAGGAGCAGAGAGAGATAGATGAGTGTGCTCTCCTGACTGTTCTGCACACTTCATATACTCTTGTTACAGTACACGGCCCAAAGCCAGGGAATGGAGCCACCCACTTCAGGCCACGCTTACTAAAGCTACCTTCCCAGGTGACTCTAAAGTATGTCAAATTGGTGATTACAGCTGACCATCATGACATCCTTGTTAGAGAATGGACAGAGGAAACATAGGCTGTGGTGGCGAGCATTATCATCATCATGGACCAAAGATGGACACGTTCGTTTTGAGTTTCTTAGGTGTTTGGGCCTAGTGGGCCGAAAGCTGCCTTAGAATGTGTGTAGGCAGAGTCGTCCTGACATGTTGCTTACTGGCGGGAGTCTCTGAGGACTGGATAGGCTCAGAGGGCCTGGAAGACCAAGGAGGAGTCCCTCCCTTCACTCCCGTAAGTGGCCTTCTTCGGGCGTTTTGTCATGGCAATGAGAAAAATCATCAGTGCAGGCTTCACTTAGCATATCGTAGTGGCTGTTCCATACTGCCTCTTAGCAAAGAGCTCTAACTCGTGTGTGTGTGTGTGTGTGTGTGTGTGTGTGTGTGTGTGTGTGTGTGTGTATGTGTGTGTGTGTGTGCGCGCGCGCGCATTCTCATGTGAGTACATAAGAGTGCATATTCTTTCAGCCCTATCCCTTATCCACCAAAATCAGAACTCTGATTTATTTTTTTTTTAAGCACCTGGTTTTCAAGGAGAAAAATCTGAAAGTTGACCAGACTTGGGAACTACTAATGGACCACTCACTTAACCACCCCACCTCATGAAAACTTTCCACTGAAACAGTTTAGTACTTACTGGGTTCTGAACCAAAACAACTAGGAAAATTAAAAATTATGACACCTGTAGCTGGGCACACCTTCTCTGTGAGTTCGGGGCCAGCTGGTCTACATAGTAAATTCTGGACAGCCAGGGCTATGTAGAGAGACCCTGACTTTAAAAAAAACAGTATCTCCAAAGATCCACATATCTCTCTAACAGACCCATTCACAAGCTGTGGGCATGATTGGTTGAGCCTTAGAAAAAAAGCACCTAATTATATTTTTGAGTCTAAAATTGGTGTGACCAATAACGTATTTTGATGTTGAGCAACTTAATCCGGTCATTAAGCCTACAACAGAACTATTTTTCTTCATGGTCAGTATGAGCTCTGAAGCCACTGGGGTGACTTTTTTATTCTGCAGTCTTTACAAGGTCAGGAGTCAGGGTGTGTGTTGATCATACAGGATAGCTGCTCCATGAACAAGGTCCCCTGGTACCAGACAGTTGACTCCCAGTGGGTGAGCCTGTGTGGATGGGTTAGTAGGAGCAGCTTCCCATGGTATTCTTTTTGATCCTGTGGTGGCTCTTTTCCCTGGACTGGCTGGTTCTCTTGTCTTAGAGATGGTAGTAGGGCCACCCATCTGTCATAGTTTTGTGGGCAGTTGTCTTCCTTCACCATTGCTCAGTGGGGCACCATGGGGGCTCACGGCACCCTTTTCTTCCACAATCTTGTGCTGTACGATGCGTCCGTCAATGTGCCGCGTGGGCAGGCTGACAGCAGAGCGCGCAGGTCGGGTACGTGTGCCAGCGTGAAGCCCCGTAGACGAGGTCCTGCTGGCTTGTGTGGTCCGCAGTCCGTCGTGGTGTTCACCTGACTTGTTTATTCCTAGGGAATGTCACTAGTGCGTCTGGGTCTCAGATGGCAAGCGGCATCAGCCTGGTCTCCTTCAACAGCCGGCCCGACAGCATGCACCAACGCTCCTACTCAGTCTCCAGTGCCGACCAGTGGAGTGACGCTACCGTCATTGCAAACTCCGCCATCAGCAGTGGTAAGAGGGGGCGCAGAGCGTGGCCATCCCCAGGGCCTCTGTGAAGGCCCCGGGCTGGGCTTAATGCCCGGGGCATCCATGCTCCCCGGGGAGCATGGGTGCCCTGGGGCTGCGATGACCGTGGCACACATGTCTTACCAGTCATCCAGGAGCACTCTGTCCTTGCTCTCTGTCTCATGCACATCCCATCATTCATCCGTTCTCTGGTCAGGGTGTAGACCTTGACTCCTCTTCACTGGTCAGATTTGGACGGTCAGGCTGCGGACGGGGCAAGTGTCTCTCGCCTGTGGCTATGTAACAGGGATAATAGAGTGAGGTGGAAAGGGGGGGTCGGGTGTTTCATGCCAGTCTCCTGCCCTGTGTGAATCGCCAGCGTCTCGCCATCTGCACATCGTCTGTACTGCTCAGTCAGTTCATTCTGCCTCTTAGTCTTCAGGGCTCCTGGGGTAGCTTCTAAGTTCTGGGGAATCCCCTCTGCCATCATCTCTCCTGGATTCCCACAGTTTTTGACAAGTGTGGCCTGCTTCTTGGGGGACAGATGCGGCACCCTGGAGACGGCCTTTTGACGTATGTGTGACAACATGAATTATGCAGTGTGTGCCCGTGGGCTGACTGGTGCAGCTCACTTTGCCTGTGGCATTCTGTCTGTGGCCTGTTCACCGGTATTTAAGGGAATCCCCTCTGTTGTATGTAATCCATCAGATCGGGTTTGAGAGTCATTTTAGCATAATTTGTTCTAATTAAAAGATTCCACGTCAGGTCTTCCCTGTGGACCCACCAGCTGCTGCAGCAGGACTCTGGCTTTGGGTAAACACCATCTCACTCCTGCCTGTTCCACGGTGCTCCAGCAGACGGGGCCAAGCAGATGCTTCCAGGCCAGACTGCCCAAAAGCAAGAGAGGAGTGAGGTCAGGAAAGGAGATCTGACCAAGGGGTATCTGACAGACACTTCCCAGGAGCTGGCAGAAGGGCAGGAGGCCAGGCTGCTCCCAAACACTCGAGTACCATGTACCACCTCCCTCCGGTGTGTACGGTCTCACCTTGAGTGCACAGATCCATCAGGGGCCAGCCCCAACCCCCACCATTTTAAAGGAACACAGGAGCACAGGATCCTCTGGGACACTTACGTAAAGCGTGTGTGTGTGTGTGTGTGTGTGTGTGTGTGTGTGTGTGTGTGTGCGTGCGTGCGCGCGCACGCGTGCATAATAAGGCCTCCCATCGCCAAATACTCCCCTTCAGTGCTTCATGGCAGTAACCAAGGAGACAAGCATGTGGGCGGTCCATCATGTCTTCTGTTTACTTAGTTGATACCAGACCCTTCTTTTTATGCTCGCTTTCTTCACCACCTAACCTCACCCCACGCACACCACTGGTCTCTGGTCTGTGTGTCAAGGTTATCAGCAGCTGCCCCACGGCAGTGGTGCAGCCAGGGCCCAGAAGCGGTAGACCTGACCTCCACCAGCATAGTGAAGGGCTTATGTCTTCCGGCCCGGCACTAGAAGTCTGTTTTCTCTGCCCTCTCGTCCACCCCGAATTAAGATTTCAGCTTCAGAGAACTTTTCAATCTTTCCCCTTTGACACACAGGTACCCCTGAGGCTTCTGCCTCTAAGCAGCTGCGAGCACCTCCTAATTAGATGGATGACTTTGTAGTGGGTAGAACTGGAGGAAGGAGGCGCTGGCGGAATTAAGAGGAGAAGGCAAGAGGAACCCATTCTGTGAGATGGAATGCCCCACTGCTTTATAGCTATTACTGTTGGAGGGCTTTACATTTAAATACCTGAGGTTTAAAATTAAACGTCTAATATAATTTGGCATTGCTAACGTGAGCCCGGCATCTGCCCTCAGAGAAAATCCAGACAGCTCTGTTCAGGGTTTCAAATTGCTGTCTGCTGGCTCGCGAGCAGCACCAGGGATTGGATCCCTCTCCCACTAAGTACCACATGCTGCGCCGTGTAATTTTTTAAACGCCGAGTGTATTCGTCTTGCACTTCTGCACTGGAAAAGGCTGTTCCAGGAGTACATGAAAAATTAATTTTTTTACATTTTTCCTCACTCTCCTAAGTGTTTGACAGAAGTAATTTTTGCAGCAAGAGAGAATAAAAACTGGTGGCTGTAAATTCCTGTCCTGGAACCTCTTGTGTAGACGCTTTATGGACCCAGAATTGATCTACATGTCAGATCCTGTTGTGGTCTCAACTGTTTATCACCGTAATGGCAGTAGTGAGCCCGCGAACACCAACTTATAATCCTGGGTGAAAGAAATTGGTGTTTGCAGTCAATGAAGAGGACTTAGCATTATTGATAGATTCAGAACAATTATCTCTGCAACAACTACTGGCTGAGGCTTTCCTCAGCCCTTACTGGAAGCCTGTAATTTTTTATTTGTTATTAATCCTCTTCTTACGAGTAATTTTCTCTGGAAGGGTTAGGCAGGAGCGAGCACCCTGCTGCGAGCGGGGGCCCTGGAGGGCCATCTATAGCGGACTTGGTTGTCATCGCCCACTTCAAGGCAAGATGTTTGTTTTAGATGCATCACCTCTGTGCCAAGGGCGAGAACCAATGTCAAGGCCCCCGTGCATTAGTCTTCCGGTGTTCTGGAGTGTCTGGCCAGGTCTGCCACTCCCCCCCGCCGCCACAAATACCCATACCCTCACCATCCCTTGCAAGTGGCAGCCCTGGCTGATGGCCTCAGCCCTCCTTACCCCTCCTCCCCGACTGTCAGCTTGTTCTGATAGCCCCACCCTTCCCCAGATTGCTTCCGTCCCACAGTTCATCTTCTGCCTCAGTGTCTGGCTGCCATGGCGAACACATTTCTTCATATGACTTCTCAGCACTCCGCGGTCTCCCTTCAGGCTCCCGGGTTCATGCAGCTTTGGCAGTGTTGAGCACAGAGACACCATTCGGTCTTTTATGTTTCTACAGGGAAGTTGAACCCGATGTCTCTGTGTGTGTACTGGTACCCGCGTGCCTGCACGATTCTGGGGGTGGGGCTCCAGTCAATTGTATGCCTTCCTGCTCAGATCTGTGGTTATTAGTCAGTGTGTCCTGGTCTGGAAGTGCTTGTTTTGCTAATTTTCAAGTCTTTTTCCCATTGTGGAAATATTTTGCATGCCTATTTTAATGCGCCGGAGCTCTGGTGATCGGCTGTTTGTTGTTATCTCATAGCTTCTGCTGCTCCCCATCCAAGAAAGGTCAGCAACCTTGAATTTGAGAACAGAGGGGCTCCAGCAATCACTGTGGATAAAGACTATAACTTCTTCAGTGTCTTTGTTGTGTTTTAATTTGATCGTGTGGGGGAGGGGGGCATTTGTTGTTTGTTTTACTGGCAATTCCAGGAACTGACCAGAAGGTGGCAGTAGTGTAACACTGCTTAGCTTTGACCAAGTTGTTAACTTAGGCAGCTTTAATTGGAGGGAGGGTTAGACCCTGTTTCATGCCTCATGTCTGACATTCATTCCCTAAGAACGGTGACATGCTAAGGCCACACTTTTAGTGAGTACCCACACATTCTTTTCCTTCTGTGGTTTTGTTTGTTTTCAAAAACAGGACTCCCATGTAGAATTAAGACATAGTATCCTACAAATTACTTGTCTTTTAAAAAAAAATATTTGTTTATTATATATACAGCGTTCTGTCAGAAGAGAGCACCAGATCTTATTTATAGATGGTTGTGAGCCACCATGTGGTTGCTGGGAATTGAACTCAGGACCTCTGGGAGAACAGTCAGTGCTCTTAACCGCTGAGCCATCCCTCCAGCTCCTACTTGTCTTTCTTGTAGTGCTTACTTTTTTAAGATCCTGTATGATGAAGATATGGGTGTTTGCTCTTCTCCCATGGACCCTGCAGACCCTCGTCAGTCCCTCCCAAAGCTTCCTGCGCTGGAGAACCGTCCCCTGGTTAGTCAACCTTCAGCCCCTGTGAGCTCAGATCTCAAAGGCTGACACTCTGTCTCGGCCCCCTGCAGGGCAGGGGTCTGCTCCATATACCATGCTAGGCAGCCTCATTAGAAGGATGACCCAGGCTCCCTTCTCTGCATGTGGTCTGAGGGGAAGCAGAAGCTTCCTGGGTAGCCAGCCATAGGAGGAAGGGTGGCTTTCTCTCCCTCCTGATCAGAATGCTCGCTGACTTTGTACTCTGCCTCCTTAGTACCGGCTCTCAGCTATTTCCAGCAGTAGCTGCTGACCCAGGAGAAGTAGGACATCCACATGCCACCCCAGCTACCAGGACAGGGATCAGTGACTTTTGTGCCTGAAGGCCAGCAGGCCTTTTAACACTGCCAGACAAAAGTCTAGGAATTTTGGAAACAGATAGCCAATGTCATGGGTCATCATAGCCTTCGTGCTCAGAATCTTCTAGATCACTGGTTCTCTACCAGGAGTGATTTTAGCCACCCAGGGAATAATCGTGGATGCTTGGAGTCATTTTTGATAGTAGCAGTGGTTCAAGAGGGGGATCTAATGGATAAGTACCCCACCACAGAAGAGCTTCATGAGCAGGGGTTAGCTGAACCATATAGCAGGAGTGGCCTGGCCTGAGACAGTGTATGGTCTTTAGGTCTGTGTTTCCTTCCAGCTCCGGCTACCACACTTTCGCAGGCATCAGTAAGAGTTCCTCCGAGGAAATGGAAGCCAACTCTCTCCCCTGAGAGTCACCACAGGGCCTCGTCGGCAGTCAGTTCTACACGGCTTCTCCCACGACTGCGTCAGCAGAAATGGTGGCATCCGTAGCTCAGTGGCCATCCACTTGCCGCCACCTCTGGGCACAGCCTGACATTTACTAAGTAGTTCCTGCTTGACGAGGCCTGTCTCAGTTCGCGTTCCTGTCGCGGTGATGAAACACCGTGACCAAAAGCAACTTGGGGAGGAGAGGGTTTGTTTGGCTTCCACATCCTGAGTCACAGTTCATTGAGGGAAGCCAAGGCAGGAACTCAGGGCAGGAACCTGGAGGCAGGAGCGGATGCAGAGGAGAGCCCACGCAGGCCTCTTTCAAGAGGCAGACATGAACTTAGAGGGCATCTAAGCCTAACCGGTGGGGAGCACGTCAGTCAGGCTGGATTCAGAGATGCTGAGTTCGTCATCCCTCCGCTGTCCCCTTAGCCAGTAGGGCTCGTCTGCACCAAGAATGCTGTATGGGATGGGGAACCACTCTCTCAAGGGCTGGGATGACCCTGGAGCCAGGAGAGGGCTTACCTGGGCAGTCTGTGGCCGTTGGTACTGTTGCAAAGAGCAGAGGAGATGGGCCTTGGCTGTTACCCAGTCCTCAGTCTCCAGGCTGGAACTGAAAATGAGTCAGAAGTTGGAGCTAATGGCCTGAATTCCGGTTCCCCAAGCCCCTTGTACAAACAGCGGGGAAGGGGGACGCCAAGCCCTGAGTCAGGAGCAGGGGTTAAGCATGGCTTGTCTGCAGGGTGATCCCAGGCCCACGGGCTCCCCTGTGGAGTTACATTTCCAGGAAGATTTGGGTAAATTGGGATGTATTGAGACCAGAAAGCAGATGGCGGGAGGCAGAACAGTCTCGGAAAGTTTCTTCTGTTGTTGAGAGCATGGTAGAAGATGGAGGCTGGCGGTTATATGGTGGCTGCAACTTAATCCTTACCCCTGCCTCAGGAGCTCCAACCTTCCTGTTCTACACAATGGCTCTCAGCCTCCCTGCACACGGCCCTCTTGGGTACTGTTAAAAACCCCTAAGTCTCTGGGTCATGCCTGCAATGGAGCATTTGGAAGACAGAGACAGGAAGATTGTCAAGAGTTTAAGGCCAACATGGGCTACATAGTGAGTTCCAGGCCATTCTGAACCGCCAGAGTGAGGCCCTATCTCTAAATATATAAATAGCAATTTCTAGGACAGTTGGAGAGCTGATTCATGTGGGCTGAGACAGACCCAGAGCATCGCAGTGTTCCCCGGTGGTTTCGAACGCGTGGCCGCTCGGCAGCCCCGGTGGGGAGCATGCCAGCTGAGCACCAGCCTCGCTCTGACGAAGGCTGCAGTGTGGCCGTGCATCTCCATCTCACAGCTGTGACTTCCTTTCATTGGTGGTGGACTGCGGCGCTTGCCCAGACAGACCTTTCTCCCCTGAGCTGCTCTGTCAGAATATGTTACCACAGCACCAGGAAAAGAGACTGAGACGTGCGTGAGTCATGAGGAAAGTCAGAGGCGAGTTCAGTGGCGCTCGAGGAGATGACACGGATTTCACGGCCCTCGCCTAACTGGCAGCTAATGCCATTGGCCCCACGAGTGCTCGGCGACGGTTTCCCGTGCCACCCACCACCCTGGGGCCTGGGAGTGGAGTAGCAGCCACACAATCCCAGAGTCTCTCCAGGGTGGAGAGCGACAGGTAATCGATGAGGAGACAAATTGAAATGTATTTGTCAAGGGGCGAGAAAGTGAGAGGAGGGTCAGAGACGTCTTCATGATCGGGCCGTCCTGCACGCTTGCACGCGCTGGTTACTAAGCGTGCTTTTACTGACCACAGGCAGACCTTTCATTCATTCATTCATTCATTCATTCATTCATTCATTCATTCAGCAGGTCCAGACTACCCTCCGACCTGGTGCCTGTGTTTGAATCCTATACCAGTCATACATATTTAGGGGAAACCGTGTATCTGTACTGAGTGGGTGCAGACATATCATTGTTCCCAAAACATAGCACCCATGTACTCGGCATCCGTGCTTCTGGGGTATTGAATGGTCCGGAGAGGGCTTCAGGTATATGGGAGAATGTATACAAGTTCTTTCCGTATGAAGAACTTGAGCATGCACTGTTGTTGGTGTTCCAGAGGATCCTGGCGGCATTCCCTTCCAGATACCGAGGGAAGAGTACAGCAGTAAGCATTTCACCATGTACAGTGGGGCCCTGGCACACGTTGGTAGTGGTCCTCAAGAAGAGAGAGAGGTAGCACATGGATCTCAGTGCTGTTAAGACCTCTTTAGGCTGAGAGCCTGTGGTATATACATGGGGCGGGCGGGGGGGGGGGTGTATGGTGACTGAGACATGGCACAAGGCATCCTTGGAGCTCAGTGGGTGGATATCAGGGCAGCAGGTGGGGGCGAGACACAGAAAGTCCTGACGTGGCAGTGATATGCCCATGGCTCCGGGGAGACGGCAGTATTGGCATTTTTAAGTAGGTCAGAATCCACGTGAGTTATCGTTCGAGGAGTGAGAGCCCAAGGCAAGAACAGCAGGGCAGTTTGTCTCATCTCCCATCCTCTTCCTGGGACTGTAGGTCCAGTACCAACGTCACACAGCTTGTGGTGTTCCTCAGTCCCCATTTTAGGAGCTATGTTACAGAGCAACCAAAGCACCTTGGGGCTGAAAGGGATCATTTGGCTTACACTTCTTCATCACCAAAGGAAGTCGGGACAGGAACTCAAAACAGGGCAGGAACCTGGAGGCAGGAACTGATGCAGAGGCCATGGAAAGGTGCTGCTTATTGGCTTGCTCCTCATGGCTTGCTCAGCCTGCTTTCTTAGAGAACCCAGGACCACCAGCCCAGGGATGGCACCACCCACAATGGGCTGGGCCCGTCCATATCAACCACTAAGAAAGTGCTCTACAGGTTTGCATCTCGCCTGATCTTATGGAGGCATTTTCTCAGTTACAGCTCCCTCTTCTCAAACGACTCTAGCTTGTGTCGAGTTGACACAAAATTTGCCAGCACGGGGCCATTTTTCACTAACACAGAACTGTATTTTAGTTGCCTCGGTTCTTTGTCTGTTGTTGTTGTTTTGGGCCCTTGTATTTTCACTTACGAATTTTTGGGCTTGGTGTGACTGGTTTAAGGTTGACGACATGAGCCTCCATTATAGTTTGGTGGGAAAACATAAATGGCATGTTGAGTGCGTGTGTTATTTCTTCAAAGAAGGCTGGATGATCGTCCATGCATACCCGACAAGACTTTGTCCCGTAGTTGGGTGCAACTCTTAGGCCTGGAAAATACAAATTTGGAATTTCTGTGGTTTGGTCAGAAACTCAATCTGGGAATCCAGCAATGTGAAAAACTAATCCTACCATCCCCTGCAGTCATCAGCTGTTGGCCTAAAGTTAGGCCCCACAGGTGCGTGCGTGCGTGCGTGGGTGGAGGCCGGGGAGTCAGCCTCATTTGTTGTTCCTTGGGACACTGTCCACATTGTATTTTGAGATGGGGATCTCTGACTTTTGCTTGGCATGCCCCAGTTTGGTTAGGCTGGCCAGCCAACCTGTCTGTACCTTCCGGTCTTAGTTACTCTTCTGTTGCTGAGATAAAACACCCCAACCATGGCATCTTAGAGGAGAAAGGCTTTGTCTGGCTTACAGTTCCAGGGTAGTAACAGCCCATGATGGCAGGGTAGGGGTAGCAGGTGGCAGGAACAACAGCCGAGCGCTCACATCTCTGAACCGCAAACAGGAAGCAGAGTGTTGAGGAGAGTGGCCTGTCTGTGGCTTCCTGAAATCTCAAAGCCCACCCATAGTGACATGCTTCCTCCAGCAACTCGAGCCAACAAGTGAGGACCCGATATTCGAATTCCTAAGACATATGGGGGATATCTCACTCAGATATATTCCCCAGTGCTAGAACTTTGTTTGTTTGTGTGTTTGTTTGTTTATGCGTGTTTTGCCTTGAGTATACACCATGTGTGTGCCTGGTACCCACAGAGGCCAGAGGAGGTTGTTGGATCCCTTGGGGTTGGAATTAAAGACAGTTGTGATCTGTCCTGTGGCTGCTGGGAATTGAACCTGTGTCCTCTGGAAGACTGGCTAGTGCTCTTAACTCCTGGGCCATCTCTGCAGCCCCAAATTCTGGAATTTCAAGTGCACACCACCGCACTTGGAATTTTTTTTTTTTTTTTTTTAACATGGGTTTGGAGAATTGAACCCTGGTCTTCAGACTTTCATGGCAACCGCTTTACCGATTGAGCTACCCTTACAGCCCTCGGTAAAATCCGAGTTTTCAGCCTCTCCTTGCTTCCTGTGTTAGAGTTGTAATTGTGTCGAGCCTAAAGGGCATCTGAAAACAAGGCATGAAGAAGAATGAATAGAAATGAGCCATGAGAAAGAGCAGTTAGAAAGCTAAGATGTCTGGGAGGACATGGACTCTCAGAGGCCGAGGACGGCTGGGTCTGCTTGGGGCCAGCCTCAGGTCCGTGTCTCCATTCATGTTTCTAGTCTGTAGCTTTGCATCCTTAAACTTCTGTCAATGGATGTATCTTACGTTAAATCTCTGCCTGATTATCTGACAGATAAGATTATTAACAGAAAGTGTTATTAATATTAATTATACAATGATACTAAAATTTTTATATCACAGAAGCAGATGGTTATTTAAAATGAGTTAAGTTTTAGCCTTTTTATGAAGAAGCATTTAAACATATTTAGTTATAAATGTTATTTTAATTGATACATTATTTCTCTGCAGTGGGGTCTTTAAAATCTTACTGCAGTCGCACGGAAGTGTTTCTCTGTCTATTTCAATCTCTTAACACACGCACTTACTTGCAGAAAAATGATCTTAATGCCAGTTCAAAGCCAGAGTGGGGGAGGGCTTAGTAAAAGCATACTCCCATGATTCTCACAGCTGCTTACAGTTCCAAGAGTTCGGCACCAGTGTGTGAACAGCTGTCCAAAGCATTCATCATGTTAACAGAGCTCTGGGTTAGCTTTTCTAGGTGGGCATGCTATGTTTCTGTTGTTGTTGTTGTTTGTTTCTTTGTTATTGTTTCTCAATCCTTCTCTGGATTCTGCACATAGCCGAGGTAAGCATAGCACTGGAGTTTTTTCTACAGATGGAACAGAATTTCTTTATAAGAAAAAAGTTAAGCATAAGTTCTCAAAAGTAGACACTCAACTTTAAGCCGGCTATTGGCCCTTGGTTTGATGGCAAGCTTTGTATTAATGGCCACAGGTGAAGTAAGTATCACTCCTCCCCTAGCCACACCCCCAGCTTCACCCTGACTTGCCAAGCTAGGACTGCAGCCCCAGAACCTTCTCCAGCCCGTTAGCTGGTGGAGTCCAGAGACTTGTTTCTGCAAGTGCTCAGATGTGTCCTCAGTTATAAGCAAGCTCACACATGCATAGATGGTGTCATTGAGATTTCCCCCCTCCCCCAAGAAGCATGTATTAAAGTATAATCTATAAGCAGTGTAGTCACAGCCCAGCAAAGTGGGTGGTCACAGACGCTGGCAGTTCGGCATCCAGTGAAACGTTCAACCAGGCCTCATCTCCAGCTGTGCCCCCCTTGTCTCCCAGAGCTTGTTCTTGACAGGTGAGCAGATGCAACAGGAATCCCCCGTGCAGTCGAGGTTGAGCATGCCCATGGGTTACACCTAGGTGCCCACTTTCCATATAAAGCCTGTGAGCCATGCACTCTCTGCACTATCAGCAATTGGGTATGGTTTTTCATTTCCTCTGCTACTCATAAAGTAAGAACCAACTGTAACAAGCTAGTCCAGTGGCCTAAATCCCCCTAGAAGACCCAGCCAGAGCTGCCCGCTGCCTGCCCCTCATGTGTGGGTTGCCCATTGAGTTCCTTGACAATCACAGTGCCCGGGTTCAGGGTCTCTGTTTCTGAACAGTGGAAAGTTCTGCTGGGAAAAAACAAAAGATAATGAGGTATTTGCCCAGAAGAAGGTGTGCTGGGATCTGGAAAGAGAAAGCCCACTTGAAGGGCTGAGGCCGTGGGTTCAGTCCCCACTGCCGCAGAAGGTGAGGAATTGGATGGAAGGATGTACACCTAATGCCTCCTGTCCTGTCGCTATGATCCAACTGGGGAGATGCTAAAAATAGCCTTGAGGCTGTTCCCTGGGAAAGTGAGGTCTTTGGCTAGTAGGAACCTGCCTGGCTGTGTGAATACATCAGTCACTTGTCGCACTGCTGTGATCAAATCCAGACAGAAGCGACGTAAGGAAGAAATGGCGTATTCTGGCTCATGGTTTGGGGTTATGGTCCATCATTTGGGGGAAGGCATGGTGGCAGGAGTGGGGGGGGCGGCTGGTCACATGACATCTGCAGTGAGGAAGCAGAGATGAATGCTGCTTGGTCGCTTCTAACTCAGTCCAAGAGCCTCAACTCATGGAATGATGCTGTCCACATTTAGGGTGTCACTTCCCACCTCTGCCTGATCTAGAACCAGTATTGCAGATGTGTCCAGAGGTGTCTTCTGAGTGATGCTCAGTTGTGTCAACTGGACAGTATTAACCATCGTGATGAAGATCTGTGCTGGAGTTTGAGAACTCGGACGATATGGTGGACAGCTATATCTGGTCTGGTTTGTAGTCCTGGTGCACCTGGAGGAATCCAGAGTGAGAAACCCCTGGTACCTGGCCCAGATTACTAAGCTGGGGAAAGCTCTCTCACCTGGTGGTAACTGAGGTTCCTCCTGCTCATCAAGACCACTCAAGCTGCCAATCAGCAGGACCCAGGGAGGGCCCAGCTAGAGGGCATCCCAGGTGTGTAGGCAGGTATGAATCGGGAGAGAGAAAATGAGCCTTGTGCGGTATGGGGAGCAGAGGAGGGTCATGCATCCTAGGAATAGGGCTGCAGTCAGAAGCAGGGAGCAGTGTGTGCAGGCAGGCGGAGAGGGGTTCCTCCTAGGCTGGGGAGGCTTCAGGTAGTCTCTGCTTTCAACCTCACCCCGGGGGATCAAAGGCAGCCATGGAGGAGAGGAATGGGAATGAGGTGTGCTTTGATGGAGAGCGAGCCTGTACCCACCTCTGCTGCACCCACTCCTGACCCTGCTGCCCAGCCACAGCGGGCTGGGCCTTTTGCTTAAGGAAAAAGGAGGAAATGTCAGTTATTATGTTTTGGAACACAATCTTGTCTTTTTGTTGGATTTTTAAAGCAATTTTCCCAAAGATCAGCCATCAGGTCTGACTGAAGTGTATTGACAAAATTTTAGCCATGATGAAGAAAACGTTTCAAACCCCAAGAAATCTGACCCTGGTTCTTGGAACACTTTGATGGATCTTTTTTCTTTCTTTCTTCCTTCCTTACTTCCCTTTCCCTTCCTTCTCTTTCCTCTCCTCCCCTCCCCTTTCTTCCCCTCCCCTCCCCTCCAAGAACAAAGCCCAAATTTCAAAGTCAGTGTTAAGAATAACATGATGAGGTTTACTAGAGCAAATGAAGTCCATTAGTTGTTTTGAGTGGTCTAACGTGAGTGCTGAATTACTCGGTGTCCCTTGCCAGAAGTGATATTAGCCTTAGCTTCCTTTCCTGTACAAAAGTAGTCAAGCCCAAATTGTTGTACATGGCAGGTGAGCCCTCGATCACTGCGCCACATGCCCCCCCCCCCAGTCCTGGTTATTAAACATTAGTGTGGATTTTAGGGACGGTCTCCTGATTGTTTTTTAGGTTTATTTTTATTTTTCATGTGTAGCTGTGAGTGTGTGCTTCAAGTGGAGCAAGAGCCCTTGGAGGCCAGAAGAGGGTGTCAGATCCCTTGGAGGTGGAGTTACAGGTGGTTATGACCTGTACCATGAGGGTGCTAGGAACCAAGCTCCGGTCCCTTGGAAGAGCAGGAGTGCTCCTAACTGCCGAGCCATTTCCTCAGCCCCCTCTGTGTCCTCACTTCTTATTATTCCGGGTGGGAAAGACAGGAGGACACATTGGTCTGATGTCACTGAGTCGTTTCAGAAGATCGTGCTTCATCCAGCAGCTCAGAGATCGAGGGCACTCACCTTCCCGTGCGTTCCTCTTCGGTTACGTTTGGCGAAGCGGACCAGCACACCAGAGGACAGCATTGGCATTAACACAGCAAATTGTCAGTGCAGTGACCCTCACGTCCCCATCTCCCCACTGCTCTATTCAAGTGCACGTGCTACTGGAGCGGCAGAGGCAGAGGCAGGGGTAGGCATACCTGGCTGCTCCTCGGGCTCCAGCCTCAGCCCCTGCCTGTGTGAAGTAAGAAACAGTCATTCGCAGTCTAGCAAAATTCCAAGAGTGGGGCGTTCAGGGCTCATTGCAGAAGTCTCCACTTAACTTACTCTTTTCTCAGTTTCATAGAGCAAATCCCCAAAATGTCAACGGGATGTTTTGAGTGTATCTTTATCAAAATTGTTTAGATTATTCTAAGATTGTACATGTTGAAAGCAGGCACCTTGCCAAGCGCCATCAGCCGAGATACTTTAAAGTTAGTCTCCGCATCTGCCCGTCCGTCCCTCCCAGTGAAGGACAGGGTTGTACTAGTGTGAGGGGTTAATGTTACAGAACGTGTCATTTCTGTGTGTAGACTGGGTCTCACTGTGGCACAGGCTGGAGCCCACCACCCTCCTGACTCAACTTCCAGAGCGTGGAGATTGCAGGCATGTGCCAGTCTGTCCAGCTTCTTGTTTGGTTTGGTTTTAGTTTTGTAACATAGTGTCATTTGGATTTGTTGCACTAGCTTTCCCAGACCCAAGATAGAGCTGCCCTGTACCCGCGTGTGTACACACACATTGTGGGGGGAAGGGGGTGACACAGGGTTGTCCTTGTTAAATCAGCAACTCTGTTGTTTCCGCACGTGCCCTTCCTGAGTGTCGTCAGTGCTGTGGCCCCTCTGAAGCTGAGCCTCACCCCGACCCACCCACCTTTCCTGCTGCAGCTGGAGGGCCGTCTGTTCAGGGTCATTGTAGATAAATTCCCAGAGGAACCAGAACCTTCAAAGCATTCCCCATGAGCAGAGATTGAAGGGCAGGGGTGTCCCGTCCCACTGGGTCACCTCCAGCCCTTGACTGGGGCGATTGTCAGAGCCCAGGTGTGGCAGACAGGCTGGGGAGCGGAGGCTGTCTTTCAAGTGGCCAGGCCTGCCCTGTGAGGCACCGGACACCATGATGTTATCTCTGTCTTCTGGCTGTGGTATGCCACCCACTCTCAACAAAGGCTTGGGAACCACGAGGCTCCCGCTTCATGACCCACCCACCTGCTTCCTGTTTAGGAATCACACAGGAGATTTTCAGGCCTCATCATAGATGTTTACAAGGTGATATTTTCTTGAGTATGGGCAAGGGGCGTGGATTTTACAAATTGGCATTTGATTTCTTTTTTCTTCTTTTTAATACCCTGGTGTTTTCCACAGTTAGTTTCAAACATAACAAAAGGTTGCATGTAACCCCCAAGGGAAAATAAGTTCTAATTCATCATCATAATATGTTGGCAATTTATTCTCCACATTGCTCTGGCTATAAAGACATGTAGGCAGATTTATCAACTGGTAGTTAGAAGCCCTGGGTTTTATGTTCACCCGTAAGTCTACTGCATATGGGTATACTGGGTATCTTTGTTTCTCCTGCAGTCAAAGACTTGGTTTCATTCTTCATACTGCACTTATCTTGTTTTGCAGATTGTGTGTGTGTGTGTGTGTGTGTGTGTGTGTGTGTGTGTGTGTGTGTGTGTGTATGTGTTTTCATGTATATGTATGTACACATGTGGAGGAGGCCGGGTGTCAAAGTTGGGTTCCTTGAACATTCTCTACCTTATATTTTGAGACAAGGTCTCTCACTGGCCCTGGAGGTGGCCAATTTGGTTCAACTGACCGGCTCATGAGCTCCTGTAATCCTCCTGTCTCCGCAACCCCAGTGCTGAGGTTATAGACATGTACCATCACACTCAGCCTGCACACGGCAGTTGGGGATCTGAACTCAGGTCCTCATGCTTACAAGGCATGACTTTATTGACTGAGCCGTCTCCACAGCCCCTGGCATATTTAGTTTCTTTTTTTTTTTTTTTTAAATTAAACATCCATTTGGTGCTGGATGTCTTCTGTACAATAGTCGCATTAAAAGAAGTTTCAAGGTAAAAGGAGGCGGTCTGAAGAGATGGCTCAGTGGTTAAGAGCACTGCTTGCTCTTCCAGAGGGCCCGGGTTCAGTTCCCAGCACCTACATGGTGACTCACAGGATCTGTAACTCCAGGGGATCTGAAGCCCCTCTTTTGACCTTCTCAGGCACACGTGGTTCGTGTCTGTATGCAGACACACACACACACATACACACACACAGAGAGAGAGAGAGAGAGAGAGAGAGAGAGAGAGAGAGAGAGAGAGAGAGAGAGATGAAACAATCGTACACATAAATTGATATGAAAACATAAGGAGGGTAGGGAAACCCCAACAGGAGGCTGAGACCAAGACAGAACTGAAGGGAAGTGGTTCCCATCCTCATGGCTACTGGAGCTGGGAGGCTGTGGTCTCACTGTGGTTCACACAGCTCTAATTGTGACAGTTCTAAAAGTAAATTGCCCAAAAGCCTCTCCAGCAGTTACCAAGGCTTTCCCTGTGAAATGGTCACTCTTCAGCATATCAGTGTCTGTTTTGTTACAGCTCTGATTGGGACGTCTTGAAGTTAACTATGCTGGGGAAAGCAAATATCTTATTTGCTGTGGTGCTGCAGCCGCTTGCAGAACATGGCTGGTGAGAGAGTGAGTCTGTCTATCTGTTCATCCATCCATCCATCTGGTACCTCACGGGCCACGTGGCAGAAGGTCCGTGTGTTACTACTTGTGGGGGTGGTCCTGGCCCCGGTGGAGATGAGGCAGGTCCAGAGCAAAACTGAGGATTGGCTGTTTCACACGGGAGGAAATTAAACTATGTGTTAGAACCACGGCAGCATAGCAGGACCAGGCTGGATTTGACCCTCCTCTCTTACTGCCCTCATTTTGGAACCATGTCGTGTGACGGCCTGACTGTCCCCAAAGGTCATTGGTGGGAAAAGCCCTGAACTTTTCTGTAAACCGGTTAGTGGTGTGCATCCAACGCCCTGGAAGTAGCTGTTTTCCTGGACCCGTGTCTTAAAGACTGCCCCAATGCTTAAATAGACAAGAGTGTTGATTCATGACTTTAGAGCCCATCTAAGCAGTGGGAAATAATCATGCCAACCAAGGCCTATGATCTGAAAGAGAAAAAAGAGAATGAATCCGATCACTTACATTTTTTATGACATTTAACCCTGAATTGTTGGGATAAAATGTCAAAACCAGCTTGACTCTTTTTCAAGCTTGGGTTTCTGTATGTCAGGTCTGCACAAAACTACTGCAGGACTACCACCAGAAGGTGGCGGGTAAAGAGGCAGGGCCGCAAGGAAGCCGCTACATTGGTGTATCTGCATATTTTGCAAGTTACTTGTGCATTTTGCACAGAACTAGAACCTAGATGTCTTCAGGACCCTGGACAGAGACATCTGGGGCCTGGTTTTAGCCTGCCTTCAGCCCCTGCTGAGAACATCACTTCTTAAATCCTTGTGACTTTTATAGATACAGCTCAGTTTCAGAAAGGGAGTGGAATCGTGCTATCAAAGAGCAATCATACATCTAATTAACTTCTAGAGTTTTCTCCTAGTAGACATGCCTGATCTCTCCCTAGCCTGTTCAGCCAGGGCAGCCCTCCATGGGAAACACACTCTTTGTAATTTAGCAGCTGTAAGCACCAAACTTGAAAAATGGTTGTGGCTGATTATGTAAAAAAGAGATGAGGCTGGAAGGGAATGGAAATCTCTTGAAATGATTTCATTTCCACCTCCCAGCCCTGCTCAGCCTGCCTTTACGTCTTTCCAAGTACACTAGATTAATTTAAACTTGGTGCAGCTTGCATTCAGCTAAAAATCAACTAGAGAACAGTTTGATTTTTGACCCTTAAATATCAAATCCTGACTGACATAGCCAATCGCTTCCCGTCATGGCACAGGCTTACCCCCAACTTCCTCTGACTTTCTGCCTCCCTGATTACTGTACGGTCCTCAGAAATCTGGGGTGCTATTTGGTGCCCATACATCCTCATCCTGCGGTACATTCCCTGAAGCCTCTGGTTATGAACAAGAACCTAGAGAGCCCCAGAAGTCCACAGAGTGCAGAGAAATAGTGGGGTCCAGTAGGGCAGTGACACAGGGGAGCAGGACAGTAAAGGAGCCCATGACATACAGGGCCGCCACGGGCAGAGAGAGCGTTGGTCTGCCTCTGTGGAGATCCCAGCCTGGCAGATGCTTCCCTCTCTACCCTGAACCCAGTCTGATGGCCCAAGCCTGGGGCTGGTCTTTGCCCTCCCTCCCTTCCCAAGGACCCCCAAACCACTTGGGGACTCCCAGCTCAGATGCCTACCCCATCTCCCTAGACTACAGAGTGGATTTTTTTTTTTGCATTTTTTATTTAATTGATTTGTAGTATTTAAGACAATGACCTTTCCCTTCTGTCTGTCTCTGTCTCTGTCTCTCTTTCTTTATTAAAATCTACTTCTTTGTAGGTGAAATTCACGTGACTCACTTCACTCATTTGAAGTGTGCTTTAATACTTTGTAAAGCAGCTGTGGATCTCGGCAGCCTTTCCCAGGTCAACTTCGGAAGATTTTCATTACCTGAGAAGGGAAGCCCTGGGCCCTAAACAGTGAGCCCACTTGGTGCTTTTTTAAGAGGCTCTGTAAACATATTTGGTGACGAGAGCGTCGTCTAGCTGGCCGTCCGTCCTCCCGCTCTCCTAAAGTGAACTTCCTCCGCAGAGCCGGGGTGTAATTGAAAGTGGCCAGGGAAGGAATCCTTCTCGCCGGCCCCCCTTTCTGCGCGGGCCCCCCCTATTGTGCACCTCACCTCCCCGTTTTTGTCACTCCGCCTGACACTGTGTTGTCTTTTCCTTTCGCCCGACACCTGTCATCTTCCCCGCCCCCCGCCGCGTCCCGCTGCCCCTTCTGACATTGTGTACCCCTGCGCGCGCTGCAAAGGGAAGCACACAATAATGGCAGTCTCTGAACCATCTTCAGAGATGGGAGTGAAGTCAGCCTCCTCCCGCTGAAAGCTCCGTCAAAAGCTCCGGGCGAGGGTTTGAACTTCACTTCACACTCACCTTTTAACAGGGACCCGGGATGTTGTGATTTCCTCCGATGGCAAAGGTGGCTGCTTCTTTATTTACCAGCCGACACATCCCTCTGAGCCTCAGAAGGGACAGAGGCCCTATTAAAGATCCAAATGAGTCTCCCATTGTTGACCTTGGATCAAAGCAAGTGGCCTTTAATTTTCTACTTCCCACAATGACTTGCTGTTGAGTTTGTGGAAGGCCTTAGCCCTCAGCGGATTCCCCCTGGCAGTGCCAAATGGCTCTGTCTTTGAAAATCCTGAATTCTTTTAATACAGGGAGGAAAAAAAAAAAAAAACTAAAAGATTTTAGCGATGTGTTGTACCGAACACAGCCAAAGAAGTGCGTGAGGGTACCTGTGGGCACCAGAGCGCCGTCAGCACCAGGTGCCCATGCCACCCTTGTTCCTCCCTTCTCTCCTGTTGGTGGTGTTCCCCCTTTTTGTTCACGGAAACGTGGTTCTGAGGAGCACCCAATTTAAAGTAATTCATACACTTGCGGGTGATGGCCACTCGTCTCGTCAGCCACTCATCTGGATTATAGTGGCTCTTCGGAGCAAGTTTGCATCATCCCGTCCCCCAACCACACCCCTGAGGGACAGTGGGTAGAGATATCCCCCAGGAAGCTCTCCCTATCCCCCATACTGTCTGAAATGTCAACTGCCAGGGCTTTAGAAGACCCAGGGTGTGACTTGGGACTCACATGTGAAAAACAGAGGTGAGAGTAATTCTTGAAGAGTTCAGGTGTTCCCAACAGACACATCCTGGCTCTCCACCCACCGAAGCAATGGAATGTGGGAGCGAGGAGCTGATACCCTGTCTGTGAAAATGCCCCTGGATATTAGAAACCCTCTGTGTACCTGGCAGAGGCACTTCCCGAGAAGAGCCCCCCACAACAGGCCATTGAGATGGGCTCAGCTAATGATCGGCTGGGCAGATAATCGGAGGAGAGTTAATTGTGAGGTTCGATATAGCATCTTGTCGGCGAGATAAGTTGTCACGTTTTCCACTTGAGCTGAAACTAAATGATTGTAAAATAAGTTATGAGTGTCCTTGGGCCTGTCTGCCGGAATGATAGCTAAGAATACATTCCTGGCCCATCAGTCTCGAGCAGGCTGCTTGATATTTATGCGAGTGGAATGTTATTTTATTCTCCCTCTGGTCATGCTTGTCAGCTCCCCGAGTGAAAAGTGAAACTGCTTCTTGGACTCATACTTCACATGCCGGAGCTCCGAGAGACTGCAGATTGTGATCATTATTGCTCATGTTATATATTTTGGGGGGTATGTGTTGAACATTGATGCCCGATTGGGAAGAACTAATAGGCAACATTGAAAGCATAGGATGGGCCTGCCCTTCCTAGCTCAACAACCCATATCTGGGGGATCCCTACACCAGACAGAGCAGATTCAAACATGGAGTAATGAGGCACTGGCTGTTTTTTTTTTTTTTTTTTTTAATTTGATCGCCTTGCTTCTCTCCTGTATTTTAATGCCACAGACGGCAGTCTCTTGTCTTACTGCCTAGTAATTGATACAAAATGAAATGTGTTCTTCATAGGCAGTCAGGACGAGTGGTGGACTCTGAGGGTGAGGCTGAGGGACATCTTGTCAGGCTGGAGGAGCAGTCGGGGGTGAGATGTAGAAGCCTCACACACACTGACTGCTCATATTTTAGATCAGGGGGATATTAGGCAGTTCCTGGGGATTCTGGGAGTCAGGGCATAAATACTTGGACTGCAGGTGCCTGTGTGCAGACTGAAGTAACTAGAAACCCATCACCGTGTCTATGAGGCGGCTGTCAGTCTAGCCCACTCAGGTCTCAAGCCAAGGCCGCTTTCCCTGCCTCCTCCTGTCTCCTCTGAGCAAGGCTTTTGCCGCCCTTTTGATGTCCATCATTCCTCATCGTCACTGTCGCCCTCTTAGTGCCTGATTACATCAGCCTTGTGCACGTCTCCACGTAGGAGTCATGTGCCGAAGCCTGGCTGCAGGTCTGTTTTCTGACCCAGAACGTCTGGCCCAGCATTTGGTCCCTCAGGTAGCTGTGTACCGTACTTCCCCCTTAGTCTGGTGAAGAGGCCAAACTCCTAGAGTGCCACATCGATGCCTACCCCACTGGTGGGAAAGGAAAGCTGGACAGGAGGGGGTGGATTCCATCCCCTGAGCCGTGGAGTGTTTGGGCATTGGCACATGGGAAGATGCAGATGGAAAGATGGTGGACTTTGCCTTCTCTTACAAGAGAAGAGACCAGACCTACAGAGTCATCTCCTGCTCGGTCTGCATGAACAAGAACGGCCCCTCCTTTTGGGGTCTTGTTCCCTGTGCACCCCAAGGCACAGAGCAGTGCCTGGTTCACTCCTGTCCTCGTCTAAGAATGAACAAAAGGGGTCACAGATGTCGGGGTTGCTTTCCACCTCACTGGTCAGATCTAAAAACACTTCCAAGCCTTCCATAGTGTGAGACAACTCTTGCACTTTTCTCCCCACGCGCTCCCCGTGACACAGTGGCACCTCTGTCTTCACATTAGTCTCAGTCCTTGTCTGGGGATGAGTCTTCTCCCCCCCCCCCCAGTCTGTTTATCTGTGGGGTGTGAGTGCCTGCTCCAGGTGGGGGCTCCTGAGCATTCTGTGCTCCAGTGGCAGGCCCCAAGAAGAACAGTCTTTCATTGAAGGCATCAAGCAAGAAATTAGATAGGCATTCTTTTCAGGCCTTAGAAATGGGCTCCGTGGGGACGGGGCTTCTGCCCTTTATTCTTTGACAGTCGCTAGCTCAGAGAGCATGCTCAGTAAGTATCGGCTGAGTGTAAGGGAGACTCTTTCTGTCAATAGATCCCATTCATGGCTGTAGCCGTTCACCTCAAAATAGCTTCCAGACGGTTGGAAACGTGCAGGACAGTGTTGGACACAAAAGCATGCTTGTGGTGAGTTTTTAAGGATGTGACAGAGTTGATTGCACTCTGCTGTTCCACTGGGGACCACGGGTCCTCTCCCACCTGGGCCTGCACCTCAGGCAGTCGGTTCTTCAGTCAAACTGGCGGGTGCGGGGAGAATTCCCCCATGGCTGTCATCGTGGTGGAGAGAGAAAACACAGGTCCTGCCTGCATCCGTGAAGCTCACATCACAGCCAGCAGCGATGTTCTTGTGACAGACGCTTGTCACCATGTGGAGAGCCATGTCGATGGTGTAAGGAGGGGCTGTGGCTTGGGCAGGTTCTGGGCTGGCCTTGTGCTTTGCGGTGCCCCTACCTCCCGATGCACATCTCACTGTAGCTTCCCCTCGGGGGATGGAGGGGCAGGCCACAGCAGACGCAGAGAAACAGATGCTGCCCCTGGAGGCCTGTGCCCTGAAGTGGCTCCTGTCAGGGGCACTGGGGAGGCCAGCAGTGGCCAGCAGTGAGGAGGAGCACTTCAGTGGACTTGGCTTCCGAGAGCAGCAGAAACCAAGTAGTAAAACGGGAGAGTGGGCGAGGGAGACACGCCGTAAGAGGCCGGAGGGGGTCCGGCATGTCCAGTGCCGGCAGGGAGGGAGGGCGAAGGAGACACCCCATAAGAGGTCGGAGGGGATCCGGCATGTCCGGTGTCGGCAGGGAGGGATGGATGCTGGGACCAAAGTCACCATCTAGGCTAGAGTGGGCCCCAGGCTCACAGGATGAGGAGTTCCAGAGCTTGCCAGGCCTTGGGGAGAAGTGGGGTGCTTGTTTCGAAAGAGGTGGGGGAGAGAGAAGGAGAGGGAAAGTTCATTCAGTTAGATGGTGGGGGTTGGAGTGAGGTGAGGGATGCAGGAGGAATAGGAGAAGCCATGGACCAGCATCTAGGGAAGTGGCAGGTGGATTTCTAATTGAAGTGTGAGAAGCTCAGGGCAGCAGGGGTCCTGGTGCATATGGGACCCAGGCACATGGGACCCAGAATCTGCATAACGCTGTCTCCATGGCCCTAAAAAGAAAAGTAGGTGAAGTTAGGCTTCCTGTCAGGAACCATGGAGGGAAACTTGGGAAGCTGAGTTTTCAAAGATGATTCCGGTGGTGAAGGATGCTGGGACCTGCCATGAAGGTCCAACGGTATGGGTGAGAGGGTGGATGAGCTGTGGGAGTCGGAGAGGTAGCTGGCAGAGCCCTGAGGACACCCGGGAAGGGGGGCTGCTGAGGAATCAGGAAGGAAAGGGTCTGGCAGGGGGAGGGATGGGGACCAGACTTCACCTGGGCAGGTAGAGTGGCATCACAAGAGCCTGGGGAGCTGTTGTGGAATTGGAGGATCCCTGACGCGGCATCCGTAGAGTATCATGCAGCGGCATAGCTCCAGGCGGTTAGGTTTAAAGAAAGAGCCTCGACTTTTCCAGTGTGAACGGTGGGAGTCCTGTCTCCAGGAGAGCTGGCTTCCAGGGAGTATAGAGTGGAACGAGCCTTCCAAGAAGACAGTGTCCTGTAAGTCAGGATGTCCAAAGGAAGAGGGACCGTCCTGACCGGGGTCCCGTGAACTGGGGCTGTCCTGGGAAGGGCACTTCCCAACCTCTCGGGATGTGGGGTTCCTGTAGTACCACTACCCTGCTCACTGCAGTTTTCACATCTGTCTCAGCATTGCCATGGGGGCCTGGGAGATGCTTCTAATTGAGAACAAGGAGCTAGCTAGACCAGCAGAGACGCTGGGAACAGACCGGAAGCACCATGCTGAAGGATGCCTGTGGGGGAAAGCCAGAGTGCAGGGCAAGTCAGTGCCCTGACCCGCTGGGCTCTCGAGAAGGTGGGTGGCATTTCTTGCCAGGATTATCACCTTCTCAAGACCTGCCGCTTGCCACGCCTCCATGAGTCAAGACTTTCTGCCAGAATAATGACAGTCTGTAGGCACTGAGGCACCTGGAGATGAGAAGGAGTGCTCCCCCTGCTATCTTAGAAAAGGCTCTCTGTGGAAGGAAGGGAAGAAGTTGCCTGGAGACAGACACATTTGCTTTTCGTCCCAAGAAAGGAAAATTCTGATCCATGTGCCCGTGAGTTCAAGGCCTGCCCAGGTTTTCAAATGGGCATGTGCAGGCACACAGAAAAAGGTGACTCGTTTGACAGAGACGATTCACTAAGAGGAAAAACTGGGATTTGTGCCCCTTTAGTTTTTCTTGGTTCGCAAAACTGTATAAGTTGGGTACCTCTGGCCTCCGGGGTAGTATTTGAAAAAAATGGTTTATTGGTTTTCATTTCATTTCTTGTTGTTTTATTTTGTTTCTGAGGCAGGGTCTTACCAGGTAGGCTTCACTGGTCTGGTAACAGCTGTGTGGCCTAGGCTGACCTCAAACTCATGGTCTTCCTCCTGCCTCAGCCTCCTGGGTTCTGGGATTATAGGTATGTGTCCCCTTGCTCCGTTTATTCCTTGGCGAGTTCAGAGGCACGTTGTGGGAGAGCTGTTCATACGTCCATTCCATTATTCGTTACAGCAGGTGGCTAGGAGACAGAGGCGAGTGTTTTGTCTGAGCTCAGTGCTGCTTCTTAGAAGCCTCCATGTGTGGACTGGGGCTAGTGGCGGTGTGAGCCTGTCCCAACTGCACCCTGCTGAGGACTGTGACTCAGCTGTGGACGTAGAGGTTTGTGTTCCGAACAACCGAGACCTGCTAAGGAAGTTGTGCATAACAACCCAGGAAGCTTCCAGAGCCACAGCCCTCAAGATTGCCTCTGTGCCGAGAGCCCTCAGAGGACAGAGGGATGGGGTTGGAGCCCATGTGTGGGAGTGTTCGTGTGTGTGCTCTAATCGTCTCACAGAGATGTTGGTGTTGTGTTGGATAGCAGACGGTAGTTTAGTAACAATTCTCCGCCCCGCTGTGTTGGGCATTACAGGACCCCCGGGGAGAGAATCCACCCCTGCCCTGGAGAAGCTCTAGTTAGCTTCAGACCACTGACAGCCAAGTGCGGAGTGTCCCCAGTCAGACCCCTGGAGTAGAGATGTAACTTGGTAGCCGAGGAGAAAGAATGACTGGCAGTCACAGAGAGCTGAAGCGACAGGACAGTGGGACACTCGGGCTGTGACATGGCAATGTCTCTGGAGAGGAGCAGTGAGTGGCTTTGCCTCCCTGCCTGATGAGTGGGTCCTCTGGTGGGGCACAGGATGGCATGGACCACTGTCAGTGGGCCTGGCATGGGGTGGGCGGGAGGGTGGGGGCCATCTTTTTAGATCTGTGCATGAAATGCTTAAGAAGAGCAAAAGTGCTCACTGTCAAGCACGGGAGAGCTGCAGAAGGGCAGCTCCACAGTGGGTGACCATCTTGGAGTCTGGTACCTGTCCTAGGGATCCGATGGGGGCTTTGGGGACAGACTGTTTGGGAAGTTGTCTTTCGTTGTTTTGTTTCTTGGTTTTGGTGGTGATGGTTTGTTGGCTGGTGGTTGGTAGGTAGGTAGGTAGGTAGGTAGGTTTTGTTATTTTAGAGAGCCTGGGTCTCATTGTGTAGACAAGTCTGTTCCGGAACTCTCAGCTCCTCCTGCCTCTGCCTCCTAAGTGCTCGGTTAGAGGTGTGTGCCACCGTGCCCAGCTAGGGGCCACTGTTTTCATTTCAACCCTTATCCTCACCACCACCACTGCAGCAGCCTGCCCCCCACAGCCTGAAGTGGGGCTCGGGACTGCCGGCTGTCCCGGGGGTGCAGATCACCCCGGGAGAGGAACCAGCTGCGTGAGCTGGAAATGCTGGAGCCGGGTAGGAGTGGAAGGGGGGCAGCGTCGGGATAGACCAGAAGGTGGTGGTCGGTATCCATTCGAGAGCGCTGTGGTGCTCGTCCGAAGGGTCTCGGAATGGTTTTTCAGGGCTGGATCCCCAGCTTCTAGGGCTGGCGGTATTCAGAAAGCAGGAGCCAAGCGGACAAGCAGATAGAAGCCAGTGTGAGCCTCTCTGTCCGTGGGGGTACAAGACTCCTGAATCATGACCCAGGGACTCTGAAAACTTGGCGTGTGGGGAGGTGCGCCACCCGTGTTCCTGTCCCCTGCTCGGTGTACCGTTCTGCACTTGCATTCTGACTCTTCCCAGTCTTCTAGTGCCACTTTGGCCCTTCTTTTTTGGTAAAGATAAAGTAAATAACAAGTTGAGTTTTGTTTAACGGGAATTACTTACTGGATTTGCACGTTGGCTTTCAAGCCTCTCTATGGAGCCGAGCCAGAGGGACTCTTCTTCGCCTGCAGCTGTACGGTACTGGCTTGGAGACACTCCTGCAGGCTGTTGATGAGAGTTGTGGCGTGTTGTACCACCTCCCACTGATGACAAAGTGAAGTCACAGCCGCGTGTAGTGCTGCAAAGAGAAGGAAGTCAGGAATTATTCGCGCTTTGTGTGCAGGTTACACCCACTCAGGACAGGTCTCTCCGTGGGTTTGTATGTGTCAGTATCTCATTCCTGGTACATCAGGGTCTGTAAGGGAAGGAGAGGGAACACTCAGAATCCAAAGTTCGCCATCCGGCTGTCCCTGATGTCGTGTGTGAGCCTGTGAGGTTCCAGGAGTCCAGTTGCCGGAAACAGAGGATTTCCAGTGCCTGCTTTGGGCTGGGAGGTGCACATAGTCACCTAGATCTGTGCCTAGATCTGTGCCCTGCCGAAGCCCCAGGCCTCCAACCCAGCCACCCTTGTGTGCATGTGTCTCAGGAAAGACGGAAAGATCTCATGTGTTAATGCTGGAGGACATTGCTCAAGTGGGGGGTCACCTCCTTTTCTTTGCTCTGTGCTCCAAGCTCACCTTTGCGTTCTTTTGCCTTTTCTGGTTCGGTTGCAGACACGGGGCTGGGTGACTCGGTGTGTTCCAGCCCAAGTATCTCCAGCAGCACCAGCCCCAAGCTTGACCCGCCCCCCTCCCCCCACGCCAACAGAAAGAAACACCGGAGGAAGAAAAGTACCAGCAACTTCAAGGCTGACGGGCTCTCGGGCGCAGCTGAAGGTAAGGGTCCCCAGGCTGCCAGGGTGGGCGTCTGCACTGCGGAAATGTCCTTGCTCGTGAAGACCGCAATTTACCTAATGGCCAGATGTGGACTTTCTGAAGTGGCTTCTGCAAGTGAATTTAGTATGTTTTTATTCTGTACGTGCATGTGGAGATATGTGCATGCATACAAACACACACATGCACACAAAGATGGGAGGTGTGAATGGAGCTAAACTTAAGAAATACTCAAAAGAAAACCAAAAATTCAGAACATTGTTGTATTAACAGCATGTTTTGTTAGTGAGATGGACAGTAACAGAGTTTGGCTTGAGCAAAGGTTCCCATTCTTAGAGACTACCTTGTCATTCGGATCCTTTCTCTTTCCTTGTACGCCAAGCTTTTCCCTGAACATTCTCCTTCTGTGTCCAGAAGTATGGATTGCAAGATGCTGCTCCCAATGAGGCTTTGTGAGTCCCCAGCACATAGCAAGCAACAAGGACCAGTGGGGCTCAGCAGGGTGCCCCATCATTTGAGCTGGGCCATGTTGTTTTGGGTATCGTCATGAGGAAGCTGGAGTCCAGAGCCTCGCAGATTGGGGTTCCTTGCAAGGCCCTAAGCTCTTCTCCTTCACCAAGGTTCATCCGGTTCTGTCCCCAGCAGCTTCCTGCTGACAGGGTTAGGCCGTGAAGACCAGTTTTCTTATTTGGGGATAAATAAGGATGAATCTGCCATGTGAGCAGTCATGGAAAGTAATATTGAAGGGTGCGGGCACTGGATTAGATGCTGCTACTCTAGCTCCCCCTGGAAAGGTTCTGCTCAAATGCTGAGAGCTAGTGAGACCTCATCAAGAGCCACCGGCCGATGTCAGCTCCAACCTGCCCCAAGGAGAGGCTGGGACAAGATGGTAGCACTGCCACCCATTCTAACCTCCAGCCTAGGGACCCAAGCAAGAGTTTCCCTAACTAGTGTCCTAAAGTGCCTGTCAGGTAACAAATAAGTCTCAGAACATGTCACACGTTTCCAAATGGTGTTTGTTCTTAATGTCACAACTGAAGGCCAGTTCTCTCTATAGGTGCTCACATGCACTTCAGTCACCTACACACATGATCTGTGCCTAAAGCTGTAAGAGCAAGCCTGTGATAATCCAGCAGTAGTGTGTTCAGCCAATGGGGTGTTGGGAGGAATATGGAAAGTGACCTTCGCTGACTTTCTGAACTCATGGGGTCATCTGGTGGGTGCTATGCAGTAGTGTGCCATCAAGCTGGGATAGGGTGACTATCCTAACAGACAGACAGATGGCAGCTTTTGGGGGATAACTCTGTAGTGCTTGCCTTCTAAATATGGGGAACTGAGTTTGAGCTCCAGAACCTGCCTACATAAGCCAATCATAATGGTATGTGTTTATAACCCTAGCACCAGGATTACAGGCATATCCCTGGCATTCACTGGAAGGCCAGCCTAATCTGCTTTGGCAACTTCCAAGCCAGTGAGAGACCCTGCTTCCAAAACAAGCAAAAAAAAAAAAAAAAAAAAAAAAAAAGGTGTACAATGCCTCAGGAATGATTGTCCTGTATCCTCCCCATGAGCATGCCTGAGCATATAGGTACCACAGAAACACATAGATTGGAAAGTCACAACAGTGTCTCAAACTAGGCTGGATGAGTGGGCAGCACATCTTCAGAAGTTTTGGATGGGTCTGCGGAGACTTACCCTCAGTTCACTGTCAGTTTCTAATAGGAAGGAAGCTCTAATACAGCCATCTGTATAATTTCCCCCGGAAGTGTTAACCTGCCCCACCGCCAGCATGTCATTTTTATGAGGCCTGTATGTAGTTATCTAGTCTATGACAATGTTTTTCCCACATTTTAATGTCCCTTTTTTTTTTTCTTTTCTTTTTTGAGTCTGGGTCCCACTATGGAGCCTCAGCTAGCCTCAAGCTCACAATCCTCCTGCCTCAGCCTCCTGAGTGCAGCATGTGTACATCAGATTGTGTGCTGTTACTCTACCGTTGACGCGCCGTTTGTGGTCTTTAGGCCTCTCTGTTCCTTAGATGACAACAACATGAAGTCTGACAAGCAATGTTGCCCTCAATTAAAGCCAGTTGCTCAAACACTTCTGTTAACAGTGCTGTTTGGTTGTGAGACTATGTTTCTGGGGGCTGGAGAGATGGCTCAGCAGGTAAGAGCACTGGCTGCTCTTTCAGAAGACTCGGGTTCAATCCCAGCACCCACGTGGCAGCTCACAGCCGTCTGTAACTCCAGTAACACAGATATCCTTGCAGGCAAAACATAAATGGACATAAAATAAAAATCAACTCTTTAAAAATGTAAGAAGGAAAACGGCATGTTTTCTGTTGCTCACTCCGGGGTGGTGCTGACTGCTGGTGCCCTCAGGTGTCCCCTATTCGTGGCCTCCTGTTTTACCTCTGCTATCTGAGATACACACAGTGCCCCAGCACAGGGCTTCTGACCCCCTTCTGGGACTCATTTCCACCTGAAAAAGGGTTTTGCAGCCCCAGGTATAAAGAGAGAGAAAATAGGTATTCAGATCTATAAATAATAAATGATGAATGTATTTTAAAATGATTCTTTTGCAGATGTATAATTTTTAATATTTATTAAAGATGAAAGTGGGGCTGGAGCGATGGCCTAGTTGCTAAGAGCACTTGCTGCTCTTCTAGAGGACCAGAGTTCTGTTCCCAGCACCCATGTTAGATGACTAACAACCACCCACAGCGCCAGCTCCAAGGGCTCCAGTGCCCTCTTTTGGCCTCCAGGGGCACTTGCATATACATAGCGCGCGCGCACACACACACACACGCGCACACACACACACACACACACACACACACACACACACACAAATTAAAAACAACATTTTTAAGAGACAAAAGCACATCTGCATGCCCATGAGATGGATGCTTCTTTATTTTTGCATAAAAAATTAAATCTCGGCTGGATGTCAGATACCACAAGATGTAGAGCATCTTCAACATTTTTCAGACTTGATAGATGTTTTGATTTTATAATCATCAGAGCTGGGAATGCCACTTTGCATAAATACATACTACAAAATAGTAGAGTGTATGTAGGGCCATTTTCAAAATTGTTTGAAAATTTGTCACAACCCTAAGCCAAAAATGCATTGAATGATCTTATTTTTAATGGAAGTCAAGTCAGCAACTCCAATGGTAGTCTTTAAACCCAGGCATTCTAACAGTTTTCAGAGATAGACTGATTGGATATGGACACTCGGAGGAATGCCTGTAGGAAAATACTAAGTCTTTGTTTTCTGTATGTCCCTTATATTTTTATAAGCGTACAGTGTAAACACTGCAGTCCAGAGAAAGGCCACTGTCTGGGGTCATGGACCCACTGTGTAAGAAGCTGGGCTATAGAAAGTATCTGTGAGGTAGCTGGATGCTCTCTCCGCCTTCCGCTTTCCATGATGGCAATAAACAACTACAATCAAACATTTTAATAGTGTAAAAAAGATAAAATCCCATTGATAGCTAATTCAGTCAGGGGAAAAGCTGGTGGTGTGCTCAGGCTGGTCAGTACAGATTTACCGAAGGGACTCTGGAGACATGAGAAAGGACCTGGAGAGGAAGTGAGTTGGGGAGGGAAGTGTCCCTGGCAGATGCTGTGGCCTTCCATAGAGGGATGGGTGCAGTTCAGCCATGACCTCATCTCCTCCACCCTGTCCTCAGTATAAGTGAACCGACAGCCAAAGGCCCGAGCCTCAAAGCTGCTGGCCCCCCTGTCTGCTCCACGGGGCCCCTTGCACAGCCCTGAAGAAAGCCTGCCCGTAGTCCTCTTTCACACATGCCACAGACCAGAAGCCTCGGAGAGCTAAGGGGTAGGCTGTGCATGAGTGGAGCCCCGGGACTCCCTGCATGCCCCGGGGGGCCATCCCCAGCTGCATGCAAGAGCTGCACACAGGCTTCCTGGGATGTTTCCCTCTGTGCTTTCTGCAGTCAGAGATGCAGGCTGGAGAACTGTGTCAATATTTATGCTGCTTCAGCTTCAGAAATAGTGCCTGACTGGTTCCTCAGTGTGACACAAACAGCCACTCCAGCTCCAGTGCACTCAGCTCCAGTCTTTCTTGGGGATGAACACCAATGCAGTCTACACCGTGTGACAGAAGATGCCTTACCAAGCTTAAGTAGAACAGCTGTTACGATTTTAATACTGAAACATAAGTGTGCATATGCTGTTGATTGTATACTAGCCTAAAAACCTATGTGTGCAGACCTGTTGATTGTATGCTAACCTAAAAACTAATCACAAAATGAATCAAATGAACATGGTAAATTACAGAAGTAGAAACAACTTTAAAAAAATCTTGGTATTAGGGCTCCAACAAGGTAATTTGGTAGTCATATCTAGTGATTAAGTGTAGATTTGGGGAGATCAAGCCCTTCCCTAGGCTCTTAAGTAATTATGGGCATCAGAGGAATCCTAAGATGTGGAGGTCAGGTAGAGCCCACCCCATCCTCCACCCTGCCCTGGGAAGGCTTGGAGGTGGGTAAGGCCAAGACAGAACAGAGGACTCACCCTCGCCCATTGTGTGGTGTTTCCTTTAACACATGGACCCCTGAGAAACGTGGGCACATGTCCAGTGTCTCCAGACCCTAGACCCGAGCCTACCAGCCACAGCCAGTGAAGGGCGTGGCCACTCCTCAGACAGGAGCCTAAGTGCTGCTGTGTGCTCTCGGGTCTGCGCAGTAGCCACATGTCAGGAGTCTCCCACAGCGCGGATCTGTTCTTGCCACCTGCACAGCACCTGTGAAAGCTTCACACACACACATGCACACACACCCCAAGTCTGTGACACCCTTCCTCAGGGAACGTTTACATCCTGCCAGTAATTGAGTTACCAGGAGGAAATACAGGCTGGTCTTTTGAGATGACTTTTTCTCTATGATTTCTTGTTCAAAAAAAAAACTTAGATTTTTTTTTTAATTTCTGCTAACTAAAGCATTGGGCATAGGACATTTGCCACAGGTGGCACAGTGGAAGCCACTGTCCCCTCTCCTTGAAACCTGTTCCCACTCATGTCCACGTGGTCCCGATCCCCGCACCATCACCAGCACTGACTGAGTACACCAGTGGTGTTCTGGGTCTTCAGATGAGTTTTATTTGTGGAGAAGGATTGCATAGACTGAGGAAATTGCCTGTATCATTGAGATCTGTATTCATGGACCAATGAGGAGCCTAGAAAGAATAGAAATGGAGGTGCGCCTTGTTATGGAGCCCTGGAAACGTAGAGAATAGTCACATGGGACATAGGGCATGCTCAGTTGATGGAAGATGGCTGTCAAGTGCTAGGTGGCCCTGACTAATCTAGGAAGTGTCAGTGGGACCCTTGCATGGAGGCCCCAAGGAGATGACTTTGGATTAGAAGGAAGCTAAGAGCCAGACAGTGCTAAGAGGAGATGGCGCCAGCCCTGCAGTGGGGTGCAGGGTGGGTCAGGCCACAGCCCACAGGCCACAGTTGAGGACTCTGGGGTCTGTACCATCTTCGGAGTTCCAGGACCGGCTTACCCGTGTGTGTCTGGGAAAGCGCTGAGGATTCTCTAGGTCCCTAACGACTTACTAACCATGGGCATTGTCTTTGAATTTGGACACCTCCTGGATTCCTTCTTAACTGTCATCCAACAGTAAGGTTATGCATCCGTGGTGAAAGGAAGCTGCAGCCCGGGAGCCCTGCTCTGTGGCCCCGAGTCTGGTGGTCTTCGTTAGTTTTACAACGTTCATGCGCGTTTGCATCAAGTGCTAATTTCCCTGTTTCCCCAGTGAAAAGGCTGAAGTAGGGAGAGGTTAAGTGGCTTTCTTGTCCAGGGTCAGATCGCTGGTAGGTGATAGAACTGTCTCTTGATTCGCTGCCTTCGACTCTTTCCACCGGGCGGAAAGCGAGGCTTTGAGCTATGTGAAACAGCTTTTGAATCTGGGAGTGGAGCACACTGAAAAGCCTCCTTGAATTTCTCAGATTCCACGGAAAGACACTGGCTTTCATATAGGTCTGAACATCTAGAAGTTGTGTGGCAAAGATCTTTTTTAAAAATGCAGGACCCATCTCAATGTCCCCACTCTTATTATACAAGAGGGACTGCAGAATTCCTGGTGTTGCCCCCCCTCCACACCTCCCCCAAGTTCACAGTGCTTTGTGTAAAAGGTCTCAACGGGAATTTATTTCATCCTTCTCATCCTATTTCTTCAGCGCTTTCTGGGTCTTTAGGAACCATTGAGTGGTTGACTCAGAATGGCTATTAAAGGATTATCCTAGACAAGGTAAGTCACCCACGGGCCTCTCTGTCACAGTAGAAAATGAATTGCTCATCCCAGTTGCTCTCACTGAGCAGTCACAGGTGAGGCCCAACATGTTGACAAATTCCATGAACTCCATAGTTGCAAAGGTCACCTTCAACTTGGTTTTTCTTTATTCACTCAGAGAAGACCCTAAAATTATGAATCATGTCTCTTTTTTCCCATCAAATATTAAGCAACCACCATGGGGAAACACAGTGGCTTTGGAAACATTGGAGACACTGGGAGTTAAAACTGAGATCTGCTTGCTCCCCCAGGGGGTTCAGACCCTTAATATCTCAAAACATAAACTCTAAATGGTACCTCCCTAGGGTGTCAGAGGCATACTCAAGAAAGGTGTGGCATTCAGAGGCATAGCCACATGCCCAGGATAAGTGTGAGGGAAAGCTCTTCTGACCTGTGTAGAACTTAGTGTTGTGTTTAGTACACAGTGGTTCTTAATACAACTTGGAAAGACATTTTCTCCTTCCTACTTCCTACAGCTTGGTCGCCTTGGGGTAGGTGTAAGTTGATGCTGTGGAAGGCACTTGGCGGAGAAGATGAAGAATCATGCCTGAGCGGCATGTGGTTACTTCCCTCTTTGGGATTATTAGCAAGTAACCTTTGGGCACCCACAGCTCTTAGCTCATGCCTGGCCTTCCGACCATGTTGATCGCCATGCTCTCTGGGTGTCAGGAGTGAGCTGGGGGTCTTATCTGCCATTAGGAGAGTGTGACAAGCTTGTGGGTGTCTATTCACAGTGACGTGCATGACATACATGACTGACGGAAGTCAGGGCTCAGGACCAATGATGTGATCCCACCCTACATGCGTTTTCAGACTTCATTTTGTGTTGTTTAGAAGCTCCGGGGGGGGGGCACTTGTGAGAGGTGACCATGCAGGTCTTTCATGCTGTCATCTGTCACTCCGTTTCCGCTCTCACCATTGGGAACACTTCACCAGCCCTCTATATGTCTCCATGGTCAACAGCATGGAGATTGCATGATCTGTAGTCATTTTCATGCCTGAAACCCAGAACTTTCCCTTGTATTGAACTGGGGGGGGGGCGGTGGGTCCTGAGTCATTGAGTTGTACAGAAAATGTCAAAAACCAAGAATTCCACCATCCTCCCAAAGATAACACAAAAAGAAATGTAGTGGTTTTGACTCTCTGCCCAAGGCTGCCAGAGGCTGACAGGGTCTCCCCACCCTTAAGCTGTGGGTTCTAGGAGACACCATGGGCCCTGATGGACTCTCTAACCACACACCAGCTTGGCTGTTCCAAGAGAGTCCTCGGACAGTCACTCCAGCTTCCCAGAGAACAAACCTGCTGAAAGTGAGTAGGGCTGAGCTTGCTCTAGACGTTGACATTGTACGTTGGACACAGTTGACTCAAAAGCCATCCTGCGGGGTACAGTCCGGCCATCACAAACACACACAAGCTGTAAGTGCTCTCAGATCCTTTGTGGAAGTCAGCAGGTTGGAAGTAAACAAAGATGAGTCGGTTACAGCAGGGGAAGCCGGAACAGAGGATTCCCACCACGACAAACCTGCCAATAGGAGAGGATTCGTGGTCCTTTTGTAAGTCCCCACAAACTGACGGGCTTAGCTTCAGGACCATGAAAGTGCATTGAGCACCTACTGGATGCCAAGTGCTGTGCTTGATACTGAGCGGGAAACTAGAAGAGCAGGGCACACTGATGGAGCTGTAGAAGGCAGTGGCTGGTGCTGTGCTACTGATACCCACACATCCTGGTTGCCCGGGAGACTCCACAAAGGGGCACAGTATCCCCATTGCCTTTGAAAGAGCATGGAACGTCTACTCTCCTAAGGCACAAACGTAGGGGAATTCTGTTAAGTGAAAATGAGATCAGTCCTAGGAAGTGGCTTAGAGCCCTTTCAGTGTCCTGAGGAGACTGTAGTGTGACGGGACACGTGGTCAGTTCAAGCTCCCTGTCCCCGGCCACACAGGAGAATGAACTCACCCTTGCCAAACACAAGTTACAAGACTCCACTTTGGAATCCAGATATGCAGCAAGCCTCCACACCTAGCTGTTTGCCTATACTTGGAGGTGCTCTTTCCGCCTGGGGACCTCTGTCAGTCCAGCCTCCTCCTAAAGAATCTGGAATACCGTGATTTCTTCTGTCCAGCTGGGAGCTCCTGGGTCTGCTAGCATTCCAGTCAGGATCTGCCTTGACGTTCTCAGGTGCCATGGCTGTCACTTAACTCAGTGATGAAGCTGTAACCCCTGAGACCATGGTCACATCTAGGAGAGAGGCAGCGCTGGTTCTCACGGTGGTACCCCTCCGCTTACTGCTTTCTCCCCAGGCCTCACCTACTTCCTGCACCTCATCTTACCTCAGGCCAGGGACTTGTGAACAAATCCTGATGGTCCCCTCCCAAACCATGGGCTCCATCGTCAAGATACATCCTCAGCCACCAACAAAGCCCCAGTGGGGCCACCATGCCATCCCTGTGGGTGGGCAGGGCTGGCAGCTCCTCCTGTTTTACAAATGCAGACAGAGGTTCAGTAGAGCAGTGAGTGCTATGTCCCATAGATGGGGGCTGAGGTCAGAGGCTCCGTCAGGCCGCTGGGTCAGGGTAGTCTATGTTTGGCTTTGTGCGTGGTTATTCTCTTGGGCATAAGCCCTAGAGCAGTGGTTCTCAACCTTCCCAATGCTATGACCCTTTAATACAGTTTGTCATGCTGTGGTGACCCCAACCATAAAATTATTTTCATTGCTACTTCATAACTGTAATTTTACTACTGTTATGAATTGTAATGCAAATATCCAGTGGTCTTAGGCAAACCCCATGAAAGGGTTGTTTGAACCCCAAGGGGCCCTGCCCTCTCTACTCTTGACTTGCTCTTGAGACTAGGAGACAATCCTTCTCAGACTGGATCTCTTCCTGGCTCGGGTGCAAACATTTCGTTTTCTTGTATGTGTTTGCCCTCTCTGATCCAAGTACAGGCCCAGTTCACTGCTCAGCTACTTTGCAGGCAGTTAGAACCTACAGGATTAAACACCAGCTGACTTCTGGGGGCGGTCTCTCTTGCAGTTTCTTCGGAAACGTAATCAGTTTTTGTGTGGAATAATATTTGTTCTTTTGGTTGTTCTGGATGAAGGGAGTGAGCATTTCAAGGGCACTTTGAGGTTAGCAGGAGACGTGGAGTGATTGGTTGAGCCCTCTGTCATTCCTAGGAGTTCTGCTTTGCTGACTGAGGTACTGCTCAAAGACCTGTGTGCCCTAGCTCCAGGTCTGCGGATGATGATGACCTCTTGTGTTCCTGAGATGTCTTACCTGTCCTCTAGAGAAGGCATGATTCAGGGTGAAGTGCAAGTGTGTTTGGCACTCTGTCTTCCGGCCTTTCAGCTACACCCTTTTCTCAAATAATAAGCACCAGGTATGACGCCATGGGCGTATCTCCCATGAAAGAAGGGAAGACAGTGGAACTCCAGCAGCAGGCCTTGCCTGCACGCACCCCACTTCACTGGGCCATCTTCAGTATGCAGGAGATGGAGCAAATTGGCCATTTGTCTGTGGGGTAATGGGCTTTGTGCAATATGAAAATCTATCAAATGGTTACATGCAATGACTTTATATCAGAGTTCATGAAGAGCGTGCCTACTGCACACAGTTTAATTCTATTTAATTTTTTAAGGGGGGAAAAAAGCAAAGGGAAATGTTTTAGTTTCTCTTAAGCTGATTTCTCTCAGCTTTTTCTTAAAAGTGCCTTTCTAGTTACCACACAGTGATATGATCATTATCCGCCACCTCGTCGCCCTGCTGCCTCTGCATGCAGTAAAATACAAAAAGAGAGGGAGAGGGAGAGAGAAACCAGGGGAGCTTGTGAAGTATGACTCCCCATCCCAAGACTCATTGCCCACGATTCGTACCGCTTGACAGTAATGATCTTATTACAGCACTGTGGACCTTGAAGAGATTCCGTGAGGAGAGTGAAAGGACGGAGGCCCGTGTAATCAAGTGGCGCTGAATATTCCACGCGTTTTTGATCACACACTGATTGGGCACAGTTTTAGCCCATCTTCTAGTCAATTATGCATGGCCCCTGTGCTCCTCGGATAGGCAGGAACATTGATGGCTGTTGTCTGGCTTTGGCAGGCAGCCAGGAGTTTGAAGTGCCTTGCACACACCGTCTTCAGGATAAGTGCTTTTTAGTTGGAATTGATTACCTTTCTTTGGGTTTTGCTTAATAGCAAAACTGCATTTGGAGAGGGCTTCAGGTGAAAAATGGCCGCATTAGCCATTTAGAGCATCCGAACTCCTAGTCAATTTTTAGACTCCCTTCCTTTCCATCTAATTTCTGCTTAATGATGTAATGTTTGCTAATATGTGGGACACCTCACCGTGTTTGCCTGCAAGCATGCGTGTTGAGCATGCTGGATAGGTTCAATCACATGGCCATCTCTTTCAGGCCTTCCGACAGATCGCAGCGTTGAGGTGATCTGTGGATCAATGTCTGCCTTCTCCTAAAAGTAACTCAAAGATGCTTTTCTCTGCAGGAAGATGGGAGAAATGCTTCTTGATGGAGTTGGCTGCCCCTTAGTGATGGCAGAGGTTGTTGTCCTTGATACTGTGAGATGTGTTTTTCTGCTTTTTGTCCCAAAAGATTCTGGCCTTTCTGTCTTTGTCTTGTGGTCCAGGCATATTTGAAAGCTTGGAATGTTTGCCTGGTTTGAAGATCATGCATGCAGTTAAACAAATCACCACATGTCTAGGAGACTGAGGAGCCAAGAATTTTGCTTCCTTCCTCCTGTCAGATTCTTACATCTGATTCTTGGCTCATAGATAATGCTAGAACTTTCAGGCAGGAGAATTTCAAATTTTCTTTTCATGTTTTTGTGTGTGAAAGTGTGTGTAGGTGTGTGTGTGTGTGTGTGTGTGTGTGTGTGAGAGAGAGAGAGAGAGAGAGAGAGAGAGAGAGAGAGAGAGAGAGAGAGAGAAAACAGAATTGAGCACCTCAGAGTAAGTGATCAGTGTAGTGTATTCTGAAAAATATTCTGAAGTCACCAAAAGCATGGTATCAGGGAGCCTCCAGTCACTGAGCTGATGTGTGAACTAAGAGCCCTGGCTTGCTCCGCTGGGTATCTCAATAACTTGATTTGACTCTTCCTAATGAGATAAATTGGAAGCTTTGTTCTTTTACTTGGTTTTCATTTGGGTCTTTCATGATGTCTCAGGTGAGAATTGCTTCCCTCTGCAGTCAGCCCAGCAAAAGCCGTGATGTACTCTAGGCACAGCTCCCAAACCTGCCCTGAGAGAAACCACCAAAAAGCAAAATAATGTCCTATCAGAATTTCGATTCGTTGATGCCTCTTTAACAGAGACAATCAGTCATAAAATGAGAAGTCTGTTGACAGTCTGTTAGCGGTAGGGTTGCAGATAGTTGCTGAACTTTGCTGTGTGCCAGGCGGTGCTGTTAAATGAGTACTGTGTGTCCTGTCATAATCCCTGGGAGCCTGCGAGGCAGGTACCGTTATGCCTGGTTTTATAGCCCAGGAAACCGAGGGTCGTAAACTTTAACTAACTTGCTCAAGGCCACAGACATAGCGCCACCTCAGATCCACTCGGGACGGGACGCACCACTGCTCTGCGTACTGCTTCCAGCTGCCTCCGCAGTGACCTTCCCTTCCGGGAAGACCGTTTGCCCCTTCCCTTCAGATCTTGCCTTACCTAACACTCTTGTGGATTCAGTTCATACCAAGGAAAGGATGATCAAAAGGATGTTTCTCCTCCATTTTAATAAGTTAATAGCCAACCCCTCAAAAACGTAATTTGACCCGTGACTGCGTATCAGCAGATGGACAAAATGTGGGTTATTTTACCTCAATGGGTGAATCCAGTTCCCAGGATTAAAGAGAAATAGAGAGCTGGTGGGCCCAAGGGAACAGTTTACTAAGTGAATGCAGAACAGCTTATGACACTCTGGCAATTCCCGCGACCCAGTCACGCAGTTTGAGATCTGTTAGCTATTTTCTTGATCCCTCTTGGCATTACGTTAGTCTTTCAGGGCCTGTAGTGATGTGATCTGAGCTAGAAGATTGGGGTAAAGGCCCCACCTGGCCGCAGGAACCCTGGCCTTGCACCTAGGCTGCAGGATGTCCTCACTGTGGTGTGCTGGCTCTCGGTCTTCCTGAATGCCTGAGTGTATGTGGTCGTCCCTGCTGGTGGGTGGTGACTGAAGATAGATATGTCCATGTGCTTTCTTCCCTTGCCATCCTAGGCTCAGGGATGGGACATGGAGTTGGTTTACCCATGTTTGTCAAGAAATGGCATGGAATTCCAGTTCATGGAAGGGAGGAAACAGCCAACCCCACGCCCCCATCCCTACCCCACCACTGGGTGACAGGAGCCATCTCTTCATGACTGGCTCCAGTCTCTTTAACAGGCAACTTGGTTCCTTCCAGTGTGAGAGTTACTATATCGTGAGTTTGCTTGGGGTGGGGTCTCTCCCAGGCTCTTCTGTCAGAAGAGTTGAAGGCAAATTGAAAAGCATGGATTTTTAGGCCAGATCTAGTTCCTGCTTTCATTTCAAAGTACTAAAAAAAAAAAAAAAAAAAAAAATACTTCGAATACTCCTCCCTATCAGAACCTGTGAATACACTGTAGAACTTGGTTGGGGGTTACTTTCTGTAGCTCCCAAGGTCTGCAGAAGTGCTGTTAGCCCAGAGACAGACAGACAGAGAACTGTAGTGATTAACCAGATTTTGGGAAACCATCCAGGATGCAGGGGCTGGGGGGGCAGCCCCTGGGAAGAGGGAGAAACTGGGTAGGAAATGGGGAGGGCTCGGTGTGAGGGCCAGCCAGCCACAGCTGGAGAGAAACCCTGTCAGTAGGCAGCCCCAGCCGGCGCTGTGGGGAAGGCTCAGACTTGAGGGCACACGCCTGGCCGCACCCTCCGACTCCAGCATTTGAGTCCAGCATCCTGTTTAGAGCTGACCCCATGTTCTCCACGTACAGTGCTTTTCATTTGTCCTTGGTTTCTCCTCATTCTGTAAATGTTCCGCGTTTCTCTTTTTTCTCTTTCCCATCTGTACCCCATAAACTTATTTTTCCTCCTTCTCTGTCTTTCCCTTTTCTTTTCGTTGACTCTTGCTTATGGCAAAGTGTGGAACTGGCAGCGTGCCACTGAGGCTACTTAGCATGTACAGCTCAGTGGCACTGGTCCCGTTCACAGTCCTGTAGCGTCACCTGCCTGCTTCCAAGTGCCTCAGGACAGGCAGAAACTCTGTGACCCTGAGCCTTAGCTCTCCTCTGCCCCACCCCTCCAGCCTGGGCAGTCCCTTCTCCGCTGTCTGCTTTGGGGGATCGCCTGGTTTAGATTATTTCCTGAAAAGGGGACTCGTGTCTTTCCGAATCTGGTGTCTTTGGCTTATCGTGTGTGTTAGACGTTGTCACATTGTGTGTGCCATTTCTCTCTTTTCATCGAGTTCTTTGACAGTGTCACAGCCGTAGGTGATGGTTCTGTTTACTCTTCCCCGCCCCCTCCTTCCCCTCCCACCCCTCTCCTGAGCCTCTTTCCACATTCCCGTCTTTGAGCCTCTTGAGGTGGACGGGGCTTCAGGACTGTGTTGCATCCTTTCTCACCGTTGGTGGATCTCTGTTGCTTCTCCCTTTGGCTGGTGTATGTGACGCTGGGATGAGCATCTCTGGGGAGGGGGGCACCTGTGAATCACTGGGCTCAGGATTTACAGTCCTATACCTAGAAGCAGAATTGCCACTTCACGTGCTAATTCTCTTTAGCTTTTTGTGGAACTGCCCAATTCTCTCTGCTCCTGACATCAGTCTGGCCTTGTTTTATTTTTCGTTTGTAGTATGGAACTGCAGAAGCTCTTGTGAGTAGGCTCCCCGTGAATTGTAAACATTCATGTCTTAAAAATGTAACAAACATACCCCCCCCCCCACAGCGAAGAGAGCAGTAGACCAGAGGAAAACTGCCAGGTATTTATTTGTACCTGTTCTCCCCAACTCCCTCCCCGTGAGACAGTCGAGGCTGCTCTTTGCTGCCATTTAGACCCTGGAAAGCAAACCTTGGTCTTCTGCAAGACCAGCTAGTGCTCTTAACCACTGAACTATCTTTGCACCCTTCAATTTTCCCCCTTTTGTGTATTGGTGGGGGGCGTTGAGACATGGTTTCTCTGTGTAGCCCTGGCTGTCCTGGAACTTGCTCTGTAGACCAGGTTGGCCTTGAACTCTCAGAGATCCACCTGCCTCAGCCTCCCAAGTGCTGGGATTAAAGGCATGAACCTGGCAATTTCTCCATTTTATTAGGCCTCGGATTCCAGCTCGTATAGTGTTGCTACCACATTCAGGGTCGGTTGTCTCGCCTGTCCTGGTTAGGTTTCTATGGCTGTGATAAGCACCATGACCAAAAGCAACTTGGGAAGAGAGAGTTTATTTTAGTGTGCAGTCCACCATCCAGGGAAGTCAGGACAGGAACATGGAGGTAGGATTAAAGCGGAGGCCACGGAGGAGTACCACCTTCTGGGCTTACTCCCCCTGGCTTGCTCAATTCCATTTCTTATACCACCCAGGACCACCTGGCTAGGGGTGGCACTGCCCACAGAGGGCTGACTCCTCCCACATCAATCATTAATCAAGAAAATGTCCTCTCAGTCTTGCCCATGGGCCAGTAGGCGGAGGCGTTTTCTCAGTTGAGGTTCCCTTCTCTGATAACACTAGCTGTGTCAAGTGAACAGAAAAGCTAGCCGGCACCCTGGATACGCTCCCCAGAAACATCCTCATAGATGCACTAGAGGTGTGTCTTTCTCGGTGACTCTAATGCCCGTCAGGTTGATAGACAAGGTCGGCCATCTCACTCCATTTCAGTATTGTGACTGTCCTCTTCGGATGTAACGGGAGACATGTTTTTAAAGGATGTCTGCCTCTCTTATTTCTCCATTTTTTAAGGGGACAACATGAAAACCTTTTCAGTACCCTCTGCTTTCTTCGTGATCTGTAGCTAGACACTGGTACTCACTCACAGGATTTATGATGTCCGAACAACATGAGAAATCAGAAGGTTGTGTAGTTTTAAGAAAGTGGTGCAAAGAACCATTCCATACAAGGGGGTGTGTTAGGAATACATGTTATCACTCAGTTTCAAACAAAAGACAGGGTACAGAAGAGGTTTGAAGTAGTTTGATTCCACATGGGATAATTTTTGGAGCTTGGGAAATGAGGTCAGAGTTTTCCAACAGTTGGGAAGGTGGTGAGCATCTTCTACCAGTCATTGTCTCTCTGTACTTGGATGATGAAAGCCGTTCCACAAGGTTATCTCATTTCGTGGGCAGTTAAGACATTACACTCTGCAATCCCTTAGACTATTGAAGAAGAAATTTCTCTTTTGCTGCTGTATATCCTGTAAGGGCTTTATCTTTTCTCTTTGCCCTGGCTTTGGAAAATGCTTGTCCTCTGAATGTCTCTGGTGATGTTAGCTTTGAATTGTGAGTCAGCTGACATTGCAAAGTATCTAGATTTTTCTATTATCATTCAGGTACCAGTGAGTCTGCTCACAGCTGTTCCTCATTCCCTAGAGGGTCCAGCCTGTGTAGACAAGGCAGGTGGCCATATAAGATCAGGACACAAGGCAGCAGCAACAGCAGTGACTGGAAGATGCTTTCAGGGGTGGCTGGGAGCCTCAGCCAGGAGTCCTGCTCCATTTCCTGGTGATGTAGCTAGCCAGGTTTCTCCAAGTATGCATACAACTCCTACTGGCCAAGAAAGGTGTCTGGATGGGCATACACTAAAAATGCATCAGCTGATACTTTTTAGGATGCCTCACACATTTCCCACAGTATCCCAGCCTGAGGCCTTGTCCCTGTGACACAGTAGACCAAAAAATGTGGGCAGACAGGCTGCTTCCCTGAAGAGGTGGCTCGTCTCTCTAAGGCTCCTACTCTCAGTACATATAGCCTGAAACTAAGTGTAGCTGACAATCATGTTAGCAAATACAGAGAGTGCACATCACTAAAAGGCAAGTGGGGGCTGTAAAGTACAGCAGCAGTTGACAGGCACACAGTTAATACCTGGCCCTTTTGGAGGAGGGGCTCAGTGACCTTCTGGGATTCTCACATTGGACCGCACAGTGTGGGTGACAGTCACTCTGTGTGGGCAGCCTTGTGTTAGGTATGTGGCACAGTCAGTCTCATGCATTTATGAGATCGAAAATCTAAGACTAGCCAGGGATAGTGATACAATCTATAATCCCAGCATTTATGGGAGAGAAGTGTGGAGACCAGTTCAGGGTCATCCTCAGCTACCTAGGAAGTTCAAGGCCAACCTATGCTACATAAAAGCTTGACTCAAATAACATTTTAAAAAAGAAGAGAAAGATAATCTGAAGAAATAGACCAGCCTTGTGCTTCCTGGCAGCCTGGCAAATACCAGCTCTTGGAGGAAGAAGGGCATCTCCCCAGGCCTTCATGGATGTGCTAAAGTGATTTCTAGTGTATTTCTTCTCTGTAATATGGCTTTCGACGATAGAAACCAGACACAAACTCCAGCAGAACCTGAAATGAAAAAGTTTTCTCAAAGAATAATGCAGTCTGCTTACCTTCTGAAATCTTAAGTCATCAGACTTAAGCCCTGTGAAGAGGTCATGCCCTCCATTTGGCTCCTTCAGTTCCCAGGAGCTATGTCCTGAGACACACTTAAGAAATGTTGGGGCAACTGAAGACTCCACTTTTTGTTATTAATCCTGCAGCACGGGGGGGGGGGGGGGGGGACTGTGGAGACTCGTTTTCCATGTGGGATAGCTGGTGAGCAAGTAGAACTTCATTAGTTTAAAATCCAGATCCTCGCATAAGATGCATAGATCCTGGGTGAGTGCTTTCCAGTGGTGGGGTGCTGTGAGGACCTTATGTCTCCCCTGTGTCCTGGTTAGTTCTTGTCACCTTGACACAAGCGTCTGGGAAGGGGAAACTTCAACTGAGAAAATGTCTTCATCAGATTGACCTGAAGGCAAGTCTGTCGAGGCATTTTTTTTTCTTGATTGATGACCCAGCCCACCATTGGCGTTACTATCCTTTGGCAGGTTGTCTTAGGTTGTGTAAGAACGGTAGCTGTGCAGGCCATGGGAGCAAGTCAGTAAGCAGTGTTCCTCCATGGCCTCTGCTTCAGTTCTTGCCTCCAGTTCCTGACTTGAGTTCCTGCCCTGATTTCCTTCATGATGAGTGTCAGCTGAAATAAACCCCTTCTTCCCAAGCTGCTTTTGGTCCTGGTGTTTGTCACAACACTAGAGAGCAAAGCAGGCCACAGTAGACCTGTGCGGCCGGCACACAAGCCTTCCACTAGCAGCCAGCTGGCTGTGCCCTGCCTTCTGCTCTACTAAGACTGGGCTCCAGCTTCTTTATACATCACCCAGGTCACAAAACATGCTTCTAAATATGCTCTTTGAAATGACCGTGTGGTTCTATCTCCTTCTGTCAACAAGACAACACATTCCTAACGTGCCCGTCTGTTTTTATTGGCATCTATCCTAGTCAGTGTGTTTTCCTGCAGTCCTTTATGTTGATAGCACATGGAGGCGTTCCCTGTTATCCTTATGCAGCATGATGGAGGTTGTGTACAGTTTGTAAGGCACACCTCAGGATTCATTCTTGTCATACAGATGAAGCCTTTGGTGCTGGTCCTCATGAGTGACACCTGAGTGACAAGAGACAGGGGAACAGAATCGTGTTCTTCCTCCCTAGGTTCCGAGAAGTTCATTACCATCACCATCGAATGCAGTGTATGTACGTCGTGTTTACACTCTAGCTAGCTGGAGCTTGACCATGGTCCTAACATTGCCCCACTCAGTCCCAGCTTCTCTCATCGTGGTATGCAGGCACCACACAGGAGGCAAGAGAGCAAGAAGTCCATGTCCCATGGATTTCTCAGAAGATCATGCTGAATGTATTTGATTTTTTTTTTCCCAACACTAGAACAAGTTACATCATGCACAGTGGAAGAAGCGTGGTGTTTGGAGTATTGTTAGTCACTTAAGCCTTTAGTTAAGTAGACCATCACAGAAAGGGTTGTGAAGGCATTTTACGGTGCCCGGCAGCTCTGCCTTCCCCTGGGACAGACAGCCCTGGCAGTCACTTGGACACTACCGATCAGATTTTACCATCACAGAGACGGGTGAGCACTACAGAACAGACCGGAAGTCCCCTGCACTCTGATCCTGTTGACGGTTCTGGTCTCTGCCTCTGGGACAGTCGCGCTCGCTCCTCTCTCTCACCGGGGCCCCAAAAACCATTGTGCAAATTGATTTGGAGATCAGCCTTGATGAAAGACCAGCTTCGGCCCTCCCAGCCTCAGAACGGTATCATTAGCCATTCCTGATTGTTTGGTTGTGTGCGCCGCCGCCAAAGTCTCGGCAGCGGGCTTGGAGATGCACAGAGATTAACTGGGGGCTCGCCAGCCGTTTGTCACACAAATAGCGGTGCCACTAACCTGAAAGATGATACATCATTTTTCTCAAAATTGAAACCTTTTATCAGTTGTGTCATTTCCATTATTCAATAAATGATTAGTAGGAGCGTCGCCACTTAGTCATCCATGGTTAGCGGCTGCCGCTGCGGCTGCTGGCTGCTGGCCGGGCAGTGCATCGCACCTGCGCATGAGCAGACCGTCTGCTTCCGCCCTCCTCTCTCATGGACCGTCTGACCTCACCACCTGCTGTCACCCACAAAGCAGAGTAGAGTGAGGAACTGACATGCATGTTTTGAGTCCTTACACTCATTATTGGGCTCTGACATAGTTCATTCCTGCTGTAGTTGGTGTGTGATGTTTCAAGCCAGGGTCTCGCTGTGTTGTCCAGATTGGCCTCAAACTCACTGTCCTCCTGCCTCAGCCTCCTGGGTAATGGGGTTGCATGTGAGCACCTCCACACCTGGCGTGCCCTGCTCCAGCTCTGAGAAGAACGAATGGCTGGGAAGTTTTCATTGACCTCTTGGACCTTCTGTCCGAACAGTTTTGCCCTTCGATTTAAACACCAGCCACCTTGGTTGCAGAGGTACCCTCTTGTTCCTAACACTCTGGTAGCAGCAGCAGCTGGTGGTGGCCAGGCCCTGCCGTCCTCACAGAGCCTAATGTGTCTGGAGGATGGAGGAGGACAGTGGCATGGCTTCCAGCCTAGGTCTATGTGGTAGACCTCCAGAGACGTCCTGGCTACTTTGTCAACTTGACGTGTTAGAGTTGTCTAGGAAGAGGAACCTCTGTTGGGAAAATGCTTCCATCACATTGCCTGTAGGCAAGTCTGTTGGTCATTTTCTTGATGAAGGTTGATGTCAGAAAGTCCAGCCCACTGGGGTGGTGCCATGCCTGAGTCCATGGGCCTAGATGATATACGAAAGCCGGCTGAGCAAGCCATGGGAAGCCAGCCAGTAAGCAGTGTTCCTCCATGGCCTCTGCATCAGCTCCTGCCTTCAGGTGCCTGCTTGAGTTCCTGCCCTGACTTCCCTCAGTGATGAACTGTGATGTAGAAGTGAGAGCCAAATTAATCCTTTCCTCTCCAAGTTGCTTCTAGTCATGGTGTTTTATCACAGCAACAGAGAGCAAACTAAGACAGATGTCAAGGTCTGGTCCAGGATTCCTTAGTGTAGCTGGAAGTAAGCACATATTCATTCAGTGATTGACCAGGAAACAGTCCTTTCAGACTGCCGCTGAAATGTGACCACCACTGGGCATCTGCATTTTTTTAAACTGGGAACTACTGAGAGACATTGGCTGTCAACTTTTGCCTTTCACCCAAGTAAATGTAATTGGTGGAAAAAAAAAATAATGCTACTGCTAACTGAGGGTGGGAGAGGAGTAGCTAAGGTTTTGGATCATTTTTTAAATGAGTGCATATTTGTATTCAGTAGTGTGTATCTATCCTATATCTATGATCTTTCTTTGATTTGAAAATACTGAAATGGGTCATGTGTAATAAATTTATAAGTTTTCAATTATACCCTTTTTCTAGCATCACGATTAAAATCCTGTTTTATCTAGCCCAAACGTAAATGACTGTGTGTACAGCAGATCCACGGCCTGTATGCTGCCCACGCAGTAGCATGTGGCCTTGGGGGCCATCGCAGGTATCACATACATTGCCACCAATCTGGGTGACTGTGTTCACCTTGCTTTCCTTTGATGTAGTAGTAGTCTCAAATACAAGAGTGATGATTAGTGCAGTTTTATTACAGTGCATTTTTGGTTATTGTCAGCATTGTTTGATTTATAAATTTATCTTTAGCACCTCTGTTTATGTACAAGAAAAAACAGTTTGCTACTACTGACATTTTAGTGTGTCCTGCAGGTCCTGGATGGCAGCCCCCAAGGAAGGGCAAGCTACCGCCTTTACTGTAATGTATAGATTTTGAAACAGCATGGCATAATTTTTTTAATTACTATGAGTTGTGTTTCTGATACTTCCAAAGACATTTCTCTGCTGTCCTCAGATATGTCTTCAGTGTCTCTGCAGCTTGATTGACACGCGGTGAGGGCTCTGCCAGGGTCTCTGGCTATTGGTTCCTGAAGATCACGTGTGTGGTAACTGGCTTATCAGGCGAACCTCTGGTAAGGCATAGGCTTTACTGTTTAAGAAAAGATGGTCTTTATAGCTTCCAAGCCATCCAAACTCCCCAGGACATACAATTTTCCAGATACGGTAACAAACGTGTACTGTTGGTGACTACAAACTCAAAGTCATCTCACATGGCAAGTTCTAGTGTGCTCCTTTAATTGTAATATCTCAGCCCCTCGTGGGGGAATTGGACCTGCAAAGATAGCACCCAGGTTCAGTCCCAGGAACTGACAATGTTAACAGGTTGAAGAACTGGCCTGTGATAGGCAAAACAAGGATGTTTAGTGTGATCGATCACTGCCACCATCCATCACCTTCCTTCCTCTGAAAGAGACTGCCAGCTCAGACAGGAGGAAAGGACATCAGCTCTGGCTAATAAAGCTAATAACTGACACTGCCTCGAGTCACAGCCCTTCTCGGGTGTGGATGACAGAGGCTTCATTTGAGATAAGGAAGGTCTGTGCTGTTGACAGTGTGTGGCGAGACCCGGGAGGGAGGACTGTCTGAGGCTCTAGACATCCCCTGAGCCCCTTGAGTGGTGAGGATCCGAGTGTAGAGGAGCGGAGCCCAGAGGCTCTGGAGTCTGCCTGAGCCCTGAGCCACCTTCACCATGGGAAAGCTGTGGGGATTTCGGCCTGGTCCTCATTAAGTGCAGATAGATAGGAGAGCAATTCACTGTGGAGACGGAATGGGAGGCAGCTGTGCTAAGTTCTCGGTACTGTGCTCAGCTTAGCACAGTTAGTGATGGTGGTGACAGTGAGGTTGGTGGTGATCCTGAGGAGGAGGGTGGCGGAGGTGATGATGACGTTGTTAATATCAGTAATACGGGGATGGTGGTAGGAGTCATGCGGTGAAGTGATGCTGGTGAGGGAAGGATGGCGGTAATGATGGTGGGGATGGTAGTAGTGATGGTGGGGATGGTGGTAGTGGTGGTGATGGTGGGGATGGCGGTAGTGATGGTGGGAGTGATGGCGGGAGTGATGGTGGGGATGGTGGGAGTGATGGCGGTAGTGATGGTGGGGATGGTGATAGTGATGGTGGGGATGGTGGGAGTGATGGCGGTAGTGATGGTGGGGATGGTGATAGTGATGGTGGGGATGGTGGGAGTGATGGCGGTAGTGATGGTGGGGATGGTGATAGTGATGGTGGGGATGGTGGGAGTGATGGCGGTAGTGATGGTGGGGATGGTGATAGTGATGGTGGGGATGGTGGGAGTGATGGCGGTAGTGATGGTGGGGATGGTGATAGTGATGGTGGGGATGGCGGTAGTGATGGTGGGGATGGTGATAGTGATGGTGGGGATGGTGGGAGTGATGGCGGTAGTGATGGTGGGGATGTTACGATAGAGATGGCAGTGGTGATGACAGTGATTGGAGTCATTAGTGGCTTTGACGGTGACCATGGAGCAGTGGTAGTGGCAGTGATGATAATGCTGGTAGCAGGGATGCCCGTGGCTTCACAACAGTCATCATGGTCTGGTGGTCGATGTGACTTTGGCTGGTGATAAGCAGTGAGAGCCCGAGGTTGTCTAGAGTCTGTACCTTTGTTCTTTCTTAATTAGTGTGTGTTTGTGGGGGGGGTGTTTGCGGGGCAAGCAGAGCAGTGTTCTGACTTCACTCATACTTGTATGTAATGACTTAATCCTTTTGGGGTGCCCAGTGTAAGCCTACACCAAGAGTGGATGGAGTTTTATAGCCGTGAATTAGCAGTAGTCAACAGCCAATTGATCCTGCTCCTAATTACTGTCAGAAGTTAGACCTTAAGGCCAGTTCAGTATCATCCTGCCTGCTGCATCCTTCCAAAGTTTGTTTACAGCTGTAGATTTACAGCGTCTGTCAGGATCACATCCCTCTGGGCTAGTCTTCGTCTCTGGATCATTGGACAGCCACATGTTAGGTTCTTATTTTTATCTTTCCAATTATAAAATAATACAGACCTGTGACGACTCCCATAGCAAAGCAGATAGTCTGAGGGAGGGAAAGGGTGTTCGGAGTGGCCCATTCCTGTAGTAATTCCAGAACTCGGGATGTGGAGACAGGAGGACCAAGAGCAAGGCCACGGGCTGCTGAGATGATTCATGAGGAAGAGCATTTGTCCTGAAAGCAAGAGGACCCGAGTTCAAATCCTCAGCACCTACATAAAGCCAGGCATGGCTGCACGTGCCTGTAACCCCACTGTTGGAGGATGGAGGTGGGTGGATCCCAGTGGATCACTGGTCAGTCAACACAGACAAAATTGTGTGCTTCAAGTTCAGTGTGAGATCTTGCCGCAAAAAACTAAAGCAGAGAGCAATAGAGGAAGACACCAGGCATCTTCCCCCAGCATACACACACTCAATAAATAGATGATCTTTTTAAAGAGTTTGAAACCAGCCTCTTCTACATAGTAAAATCAAGACCTGGGCTACATAAGACCCTGTCAGAGAAAGAGAAGTCAGTTGGGGGGTGGGGAGAAAGAAAAAAGAAAGTTAGTTAGTTTTTTTAAGCTGCATCTCACTGCTTATCCCCCTCCAGGCCACCTCTTAGAGGTTCATCACGGCCCCTGTTGTAGAAAGAGGTCTGTGACCACTCTGCCAGGACCACCAGGAACATGACAAGACTGGCCTCCTGTGTTCCTGTCCCCTCTGGGGAGGTGTTCAGTGAGGAAAACAAAGGATGACGGTGGAGACACCAACATCTTAGGAAGTGTAGAGGTGGGGTGTTGGCGTGTGCCCACATCGGGGGTGCTGATTAATGCAGCTGTGCTTCCAGAGGAGGTCAGGGGACCTTCTCTAAAGAGGAGGCATCCAGGTGAGCCATGAGTGACAAGAAACAAGAGTGGTCCTAAGCCCATAGAGCTGCTAGTGAGGAAGGCAGAGTGTGGAGATCACAGAGGACTGTTGAAACTCTGTATCAAAGACTTAATGCACCCCCTCCAAGGAGGAGTGTCCTAGCCCCAGGGCCGGGGGACACAACTTCCTTGGAAATAGGGTCATTGTCACCGTGATTATTCATGCTAGAGAAGATTATAGATAGAGGTGGTGAGGAGAGGGCTATGTGGCAGGATGGGTAGATGAGCATGGTGCAGTTATGAGACAATGGCAAAGAGGATGGCCACCATGAGAAGCCAGGAGAAAGGCATGGAACTGACTGACCATCCTCTAGAGCCTTCCGTAGGATACAGCCCCCTGCAACACTGTGCCTGGAACCTCTGGCCCCAGAGCTGTGAGTGGATGAATGATCTATGTCGTTCTGAACCACCCATTTTGTGGTATTACTCCATGCTGGCCACCACAAGGCAGGATCCTGCTGCATTCAGTGAACGGTGCACAGATGTCCCTTACTTGGCTGCACCTAGCGCACTGCGGAGGGCAGGAGCAGGGAACCATCCCTGCATTCCAGCAGGCACGGCAGAGAGAAGAGGTGGAGTGCCCACTTTGGCTTGGAAGCAAAGCTTCTCGAACTTGCTGGAGGGCATGATGTGTGAAGAGGGAAGGCAGGAAGATGGAAGGCTCAGAGCTGAAGGCAGGCACACCTGGAGAGGTGGAGGTTGACTTATTCTCTCTCTATTAACTGGGTTATATACATATAGAAGGCATGTTATGGAATTCTATTTTTCTTTGTTAATGTTCTACGAGGCAGGTGTCCAGGAGCCACTGACAGCTGCCTTAAGAGCATTGTCAGGCCGGGCGTGGTGGCGCACGCCTTTAATCCCAGCACTTGGGAGGCAGAGGCAGGCGGATCTTTGTGAGTTCGAGGCCAGCCTGGGCTACCAAGTGAGCTCCAGGAAAGGCGCAAAGCTACACAGAGAAACCCTGTCTCGAAAAAACCAAAAAAAAAAAAAAAAAGAGCATTGTCAGTAATAGATGCTCAGCTGAAGATCTCCCAGCACCCCTTGGTTGAGCCTGAGCCAGGCTTCTGGTTTACAGCTGACAATGCCATTGCTCTGACAGTCACCCAAATCACTAAGTACCCACACGCTCCTTCTGCTGATCTTTCTCAATCCCAAGTGAGGCTTGCATGCTGAGGCCCTGCTGTGTAGCTGCTTGGTCCTAGAATCTGGAGTGAGGATTTCATGAGAAACAGCCAAGCTTGGGGGGTATGCCATGGGAGAGAATGAGAAGATTCTCTCAGCTGTGTGCCAGGGGGAGCTGACTTCTGCAGAACAAGCAGTAGCTACAGAGAGAGGGGGAGAAAGAGAGGAAGACAAACTGTGTTTCCAACATGGCCTCAGATGCTGCTTTTTTAACCAATGAGATATGGAAAGAGTGTGTTGACGGTGTCGTCTCAACCTTCATGAATGTCAACAAGTGGACGTGGGGAGGTGTGTGTATTCATGTGGCAGCCAGGATTCAACTTTGACTCCATTGCTTTCCAGCTTTGGTTAGTTGGTTGGTTGGTTGGTTGGTTGGTTGGTTGGTTGGTTGGTTGGTGGATGGTTCACTTGAACCTAGAGCTCACTAATTCAGTTAGGTTGGCTGACAAATGAGCTTCAAGGGTACACCAGTCTCTGTCTTCACACCCACACCCCATCCCCAGGGCCGAGACCACAGACAAGTACCACACCCGGTTTTTCTGTGGGTGCTGGTAATTCAGATTCGGGTCCTCTGGCTTATGCACGAGGCATGTTTACTTGACTGAACCTTCTCCTCATCCCCGTCTGTCCCCCTTCTCAAGAGAACCATTGCCTGTTGTAAGATTTCTTCATAAGAACAATTGCATCTGTTTCTTTCCACCAGAGGCTGTTGCCTTTGAGGGTGATTTTTTCCCTACCTGTCCCTCCAAGGTGAGTACAGGACACTTAAATGTTGGAGGGGTCAGGATGGACAGAGATGAGAACTACCCTGAAGAACAGCATTTCATAAAACCATTGACTTTTGCCAAATTAGAGAAATGTAGTTGTAGCATTCTTTAGTTTCATTTGGTGCCATCTCAGGTACACTTTGAAAACTAGTGACTTCTAAGGTCAGGATCCATAGAGTATCAGAATTGAAGGCTCCAGAGCAGCTGGATTTGCACAAAATACTTGCTGGCTTCATTTCTTATTCCACTTTGCTCCCCAAAAGAATGGAGATTGGTGGGTATGTCCTCAGAACAAATGCAAAAGCTAACTGAGAAATGAACTTTGAACCCAAAGTCACTGTGTGTCTCTTTGAACAATGTTCTCATTCCTTGCATTACTTTTATTTTGTGGCTCTTTGTGCCTTGCATGGGCTCAGCCTCACACAGCCAAGGAAAGCATCAGCATGTCCCCAGGCACTGACCATATGGTCTTCTTGATGTGTCTCAGTGAGATGGAGTCTCCCTGCACAGACAAGGGGTCAAGGGCACGGAGCCCCAAGTCAATCCACAGCCACCTGTGCCATTGACAGAGGGGGCCCCAGCCCTTCCAGACTGCTTGTGCTTCCTGTCCTCTCTCCTTGTCGTTCTTTACTCGCTCTTCTCTTCCCTGGAAGCCAGCACTACTGGGAGAGGATGCTATGGAGCCCACCATGCTGATCTGGGGTGTCATTTTCCCATCTGGAAACTAACCCCAGGTCTCTGGACCTTATTCTGCTCCCTTCTCTCGGAAGCTTGCAGGCCTAAGCCCTCTGTAGAAACAGTTTGCAAAGAAGAAAGAGTACACAAGGCCCTCCCAGGAATGCACGTGCGCAGATGTGTGTCACGGGTGCCCAGACCCACAGCATCATCCCATTGGTTCGGTGGCACTTCGGCATATACCGTAAGATCTCAAGTTGACTTCAGCTTGCAAAATTCATTGAGTAGAGGAGATGGAACGTTGTGTATATTTCAAACCATAGATTTTAGTAGCCCTGAATTCAGGAGCATTACCACCAACATTTTGTTCTTTATAATCAGTGTAGATGGAAGAAAGAAATGTCATGTTCCTGTCCAATATGCTCATTAAGAGTATTTTAATAGATCTTACTTTCTAGAAAAAAAAAAGTTGTAGTTATAAACTTTGTAACTGTAGAGATGTACAAGAGTTTAGGAATGGGCACATGTTCAAGTGGCTTCTTAAACTAGCTGTGTGATTATAGTAAAATGATTTTGTTTGAAAAACGAGTGAGACAGATATCCTCTTTTTTAAAAAAGATGAAGTAGAAACAATCCCATGTACTCCTACACACACACACACACACACACACACACACACACACACACACACACACACACACAGTTTCCCCTTTAAGCCTTTCATTAATGTGATATTTGTTGTAGCTGATGAACCTGGACTGATACCTTCTGCTCAAAGTCCATTCTTTATTGAGATTTGTTTAGTTCTTATCTAATGCGTCCTTCTGGTCCAGGTCCACATTACCTTCCGTTGGTAGCCTTCTTCTCCATCGCCTTAGACTCCTCTTGCCTGGGGCATTTTTTCAGACTCCCTTGTTGATGAGCTCCACCTCATCGACAAGGGAGTCTGTCAGTCACTGCCTTGGGAAGCTGTCGGTCACAGAGGGGTTCTGATGGGTCCCACTACTGGAATTTATTTCATGTTTTCCTCAGACCATTCAGGGGCTTTAAGTCTGATGTGTCTCCAGACTCAGATAAAGCACCATTTCCATCCATCCCCACACTGTCCATGTGATTTCTGTCTGCTGATGCCCATGTTGTCCTTGTTCATGGGGCCTGTGGCTGTCACACTTAAGTCCCCAGTCTGTGAATTGTTCTGTCCTTACCCCCATCATGAACTTTTTGGAGGGAAGTCACTGTGCCCAACCTACACTGAGAGCAGAGGAGCTACGGAAATGATTTGTAATCCTCCCACGACAATACTCATCTCTTCTTCACTCATTACTATTAATATATTCAGTCATTTACCATGTTTGGAAACCACGATTATTTGATGTTTTAGTTAGTAACCCAACTTGGCTCTTGAAGCATCCCAGCTGTGGTAGTCAGGGGCCCTTACAATGGCCCTGTGACCTTTCCAATGTAGCCCTATCGGGGGTGGGGGGTGCGGGTGTTCTGTTTTTATGCTTTTTCACCAAATTCTGGCACCATGAGATATTCCAGGCTCACCTTATAGTTTTCTTGCACGTCTGAGAACCAGCCCTTTCTCTAAATGTCCCTGGCTCTTTATGTGTGAGAATAGTAAAAGAGACTGAGGTCTGCCTTCGCTTCTTGCTCCTGGGTTTCTTGGCTGCAAGGCAAACAGGTGTGTCTGTGGCCACTAGCCTGGGTAAACTCCGCATCGCAAATGTTTCAATATGTGATCCCATGTTTCTATATGAAATAAGTTATGGTATGTACATAGCATAGAATAGGAAACATGACATGGCCCACCTACCTGCTTCCCCTTCCTTCTCCTTCCCCTCCCCCTCCTTGGTGGTCCTAGAAAATTAGCCCAAGGCCTTAGAGATGCTCTCTATGATAAAGGGGTGTTTGAGTAGCTGCCTTATCCGGCACCTTCAGTTGAAAAGTCGTCTCTACCTACCTCAGCTCTGCACTTCCAATGTGATAAATCCCTCTGAAGGGAATGTGGGAAGGAGAGGCTGGCTGTTAACAGGAAGTCAACTCACTTCAGCAGTAACAGTAAAGTAGCCTTCCCAGGCATTCTTGGTTAAGCCTGGATCAAATTGGTGTCTTTAATTTCTAATGAAAGTAAGCTGACGTTTTATTCTTTTGATGGCTCAGCACTGCGGCACTTCTCCCAGCCCCCCCTTTGATGGTAATGACCTTGTTTAACCATTCGCCATTGACTAAGGAGCATGCTAAAGAAGCCCTGACGTTACGGTCAAAGCAGTTTTATGGGAAGAAATTGTTAGTGTGTGAAGGAATAAATGTCTCTGTGAGCAGGAAGAATGAGTTTAGACTTCTCTTCCTCTCTGGTCTTTTCACACTGACTTCCGTGTGTCTCCTGAAGCCACACATCAGCAACGGGTCTCGGAGGATTCTGCAGCTGGCCCCAAATGGAAACAGTGGACCTGTCTCTGCTTTATCTGATAGCAAGTCTTCTCAGGTTCAGATGCCACGTGGGAGGGAGCCCCAGAGTGGAGTGTTCCACCCCGCCCCTCGGAACGCGGCCGCAGAGAGAGCAGATCAAATGCCAAGGCCTTGTTTGCTGCCGTTGAGGCCGGTGGTCCAGTGATCACAGCCACTCAATTACAGCCCTGTGCAAAAGCTTGAGCAGTGCTCATTAAATAATTATGCCTTTGATTAGTTGCCTTAACTGGTCATTGCTTTGAAATATGATAACACAATTTGGAGTTTTATTAAAAAACAATTTTTCCCTGGAATTGTCTAAAAAGATTTTATGTTTAAGAGAAGAAAAAAATCAGCAATATATTTTTGTTGGAGGACAGAGGAGGCAAGATGAGAAGAGAGGGAAGGGCCCCCAGAGGGGGAACGTGACAGAATGACTGTTTCCCATTTTCACTCATTTCTGAGTCGGGAACACTGAGGGGCCCCAGCACCCTGTACCTCCTCCCCAGCCCCCGTCTGTCTGACTCCACGGGGTGGTAATGTAGTCCTTACGTTGGCGAAGTGAAGGAAGGCGGGGGTCTTTGACCACTCTCCAGCCCTGCTATTGCTTGGCTGGTGACCCGATGCCACATAGGGTTTGGGGAACTGGTAAACCCTCATTCGTGAACTGAGAATTGTTTGCTCTCTGTGTACGTGTGTATGGTATGTGTGTGCACATGTGCATGAGTATATGTTACAGGTTGAATGCCAGGCGTCAGCCCTGCAGTACGCAGTGGCACAACCTTGGTAAAGTATTCTTCCCAGTTCCAGGGTCCTGTCTTCCACTCTTTCCATGGGCCCAGGTGAGCATGGAAGCCAAGAGGTCATGGGGTCCCGGTCTCAGTCGTCCTGTCCCGTCCCGTTGTTTCCCCCCCCCCCCCCACCACCACCACCACCACCGAGTTTCGAATCTGAGAATGGGCCAGACAGCAGAATCTACATTGTGAATGCACCCTGGAGACAATTCTTGTTGACACTTGCATCCCACAGTTATCCCAGGTCACATTTATACTCTAGCATGAGACGGAGGATGTCCAGTTGACTAGAGATCCCCCTGAGCTCTCCCTCTGCAGCTCAGTACATCTCTCGGTCAGAAAGAGTCCCCCCATCCCCTTCTTGGGAGCTTCTGGTTTTCTAGTAAATCAAGGGAGTTTTTCATTGACTTTATTCTCTCTGTCTGCCAGGTTTAGTGACATTTCTCTGAGTACCTGCATAGGCCCACTATGTGAAAGCCTTTCTCAGTTTTCAAAGCCAGTGTGCTCTAGATAAAATGTGGTAAAGAACGCTATTTTTTCTTAGCTATGTGTTCTTAGCTATTAGAAATTAAATTGAAACTCTCCAATTAAGGATCGATGGCTTGTTCCAGTAGTATCCTTCTGGGGGATAACTTACTACCTGTGGTTTGGAGTTGGGAAGATGACTGGGTCTCACTGGATGCTGCCCGCATTGAAGGTATTTTGTCTCCTAAACATGGGTGTGCTGCATCCACCTGCTTGGCCTCAGATTTTGTTTAATCTTTTCAAAGTCCCTTTTGTTTCACCAGGACTTCTTCTCTGGGAGGCAGCCAGTACATAAAGCCCCCTCACACCTCAAGTAGTGAGTTCACATAATCTAACAACCTCCTGGTTGCATCCTGTGAGGGGAGTTACTGCCTTGTTTATAAAAGAAGTAAACATTTGCACAGTCTGAGCAAATGAATGCTCACACAGCCTGACGAAAGAAATTCCTAATTTCTTTCGATTCCTCCTTAATCTCAGGACATAGTTGCCACAGACCAAAGCTCATGAGATACGGGGCAGACTATACTGGAAGTGACAGAAAACCAGTGTCACCCACACACTGCCTGCAGAGGCTCCTGGGAGATGATCGTCACATAAAGGCCCTGGTGCCACAGTCAGCCCTCAGACTGAGGCACAAAGGTGCCATCCTCTGCACTGATAGGATTTGTGCTGGTAACATCTTTAGATTTATTTATACGTGTCCACTGTGGACAAGAAATCACTGTCTGACGAGGTGATGGTGAGTTCTCCTGAAGGCGTCAGTTACGCTCCCTTGTATGAGCAAGAAGGTTATTCATTTCCTTCTGAGATGAGACATTGTTAGAAGTGAGTGGCCCAGCCCCTTCCTCAGGTACAAAGCCCCAGCTAGTTCTCAGAATTGATTCTGAGGGCTACAGCAGCCACATTCCATCAGCCATTCTGTGTGTACCCAGGATATAATTCATGTGCGCTGGAACATCCAACATGGCCTGCAAGCCTGGACCTAACCTCCTCATAGCTACATCATTTTTTAATCAGCTGCTCGGGGAATATTTATCTAATCAACAAAGACAACTGTCGGAAGGAGAGCAGAGTTGACATTAATTAATCCGTCTGTCTTCCTGGCGCGCTGATGGAGAAAGAGTTGAAGGTAAAACCTTGTTGGCTTGAACATGCCAACAGACTAAGGAATATTTTTCTTCTGGTTATAAAGAGCTGCTTAGATGTCTCAGCCCTGGTTCAGAATCTGCGTTCTGGTTGTTTCTCATGCTGTGGTAAAATGAAGTGATTGTTTTATTTAGGAAAACAGAATAACAGAAACTTCAAAATGAAGTTCTGAGTCCCTCAGGGCGATGCAAATCCATATGAAAAGCTAGCTTCCAAGAGTAAGGTGGTGTGCAACAATCGAGACTTGTGGATGCTAAGTGATTCCAGTCATTCTCTCTTCATAGAAAGCCGTAATTTACACATTTTTCTTTCCTCTGTCTTTGAAAAGACCGAGGCTGTCTGTTAGTGATTACCACGAGTCAAGAGTAATATGCCATAGCTCGTTTGCTCAGACAGACCCCGGGTTCTTCACTCACAGGCACTTTACAAACACACTGTGATGGCGGTTATACCCGTCACTCATGTTCAGAGCATGGCGTGGGCGCGTTCTTCTACAGATCTGAACATACAGGGTGGCATCCACCTCATAGCCAACCTGGAGCCTATTGAGAGAAATGACCAAACAGCCGAATATGGGTATCAACACTCTCATCCTTCCTAGTGGTTTGATTTCCCGGGTTCCAGTGTGTGTGTGGGGGGCATCTCCTAGTCCCCAAGGATTGCCCTCTCCGTCTAGCTTAGTACTCCTAAGAAGTGCATATTTTCAAAGAAAATCAGTGGTACCATTGGCGAAGCACATGGGCACCAACGGTGTCTCTGCCCTTTTAGCTGGAGCTTTTCCAATTTTTAGTCCTTCCAGTCCTTAGAAAACAACTTGGCAGCCAGTGGACCTTGTGATCTCAACTGGATATGACATAGAATCACCCTAGAGACAGACAGACAGCTGCGCGTCCCTGTGGTGGAGTTTCTAGACACGTTAACTGAGGAAGGAAGACAATTAAGGGTGTAACCCTTACTGTGGGTAACACCCGTCCACAGACTGGGGTCCTGGGCTGAGTGCAAGGGGAAAAGGAGCTGAGCAACAGCATCCGTTTCTCTCTGCTTCCTGACGGGATATGAGGTGACCAGCTGTCTTCCCCACCATGACGGGCTGTGCCCTCCAACTGTAAGCCAAATTAACCCCTTCATTACATTGCACTTGCTGGATGTTTCCCCACAGCAACGAGAAAGGCATTCATTATTCAATACAGGGATGATACATTCAAATCTCTCCCCTAAGTACTCGGCCATCAACCTTGTTTGCTTCTTGGGCCCCCTGCTTTGGCTGTCCTGCAGCAAGCCCCTATGTGACTGAGTTGACCGTGTGTGTTTTGTTGTTGTTAGGAGGGCGACCGTGGTCCTTCGCACTCAAAGCTGTGTGTTACAAATGAACACTTAGGTTTATTTGTAAAGTGAAGTGAAAAGGGAGAGACCACACCCGGGGTGTGTATTTAGGTCCAACATTGTGTCTTCTGGGATGCCGTGTCCATGCAGGTGTCTAACATGGGAGACCTTGCTGCTGCTGCCTTGTGTCTTTAGCTACCTGCCCTAATCCAAATGAAAACCTGGGCTTAGCCCAGAAGCACAGCCATAGGGTAAAAAGTGCAACCACCTGCTTTCACCATGCTGTCTTTTATCTAGCTACACGTGAAATTCTGAGAAGTAACATTAATAGCAAAATCTAAATGTTAGCCAATGTTTAAAAAAAACATGTTCATAAAAGTTTTTGAAAACCCTCAATTTTTATTTAGAGATTATCCAAATGGGGTCTAATGTTGCATGTCTGTGGCCTGAGGCTGGATGCATGGTCAGACCCTCTGAGGAAGAATAAGTAAGGGTTACACAGAAAACATCATCTTTTGAGCATGGCAGCCTTAGGCATCACACCTCTTGCCAGGTCTGAGACCAGGGGCTGATGGGTAGTCTTTGATGGTCGGCCCACCGAATCAGGCTGAAGTACTGGGAACTCAGTGTGGTACCATGTGGCTGTTCCCCTGAAACGTTACCCAGGATCCTGATGGTAGTTCTTGTTGGAAAGCTCCTGAACAAGACAACTTAAGCAGTCAATGCCCCAGGAGACAGATGCTTCCATCAGGACCGTGGTACCAGCCAGAAAACCACCATTTGTTTACGAGGAAGAAAAAGCCGTGGCATTTTATACGTTGGAATTGATTATTTCATCAATAGGTTAATAGAAACCCAGGCTGTAAGTTCACTTCCTGGTTATACATCCTAACCGTAATGGGAGAACAGAGCATGAAAAATGCAGAGTGCAGAGCAACCAGGAAGAGGTTTCCAGGCTGAGCTTTACCCCTCCGCAGAGCTCAGCCGGGATTCTGCCTATTTATATGTAAATGTCTAGAAGGAGGTCCGCTTCCCCATGAAGCTTTGTAGTAACCACTTCTTTCTAGAACTTGTGAAATATGCCCCAAGACTCTGGGAGCATGCACTAGTGAAAAATGAAGCCCGTGCCCAGCTGTAGGAACACAGTGTAACCTGAGGGGGTGTGAGGAGCACCGATCCTTTGACTGTCCTGGAAGACTGTGAGCAGTTGGATTTCCTTCACTGCTCAGAGTTGACATCAGTACTGGCTGATACCTAAACAACCCTCCCCGGATGTGGTGTTTCCTGGTATGGACACAAGACCTTAAAGACCCAGCGATGAGCAAAACCCCTTTACCCTTCTCCCCCGACCATGAAAAGATAAATTTCAGTCCACATACAATAAGCGGAAGACTCCAGGCAGGAGCTGTAGTAGGTATTTACTGGATAGGGATTACATTTCTTCCCAAATTATTTGTTTGGTCTTCACGCTGCAAAGTGAGCCTTAAGTGTTTAATTATAGCAGCTTTAATCATTTTAAATCAATGGGCAGTGAACTCACAGCTGTCTGCTCTCATGATTACACTTTTTTCATTCTGAATATATAAGGTGTATTTCAGAACGAGCTTTGCTTCCTTGACAGCTCAGGTTTCTCACATGAATCTATATAAAGAAGCCCGATGACAGTGACCGGCAACTGAACTCACCTAGACATCTCCCAAGGTCACTCTCTGCCCATCAGAGACCCGGCGTCCACACGTCCTAGCCAGGGCCTGACACCACACTGCCTGCAATTGAGTGACTTGAACACAGCCACCAATAGAAATGGTTAACCTCTCCTGAGTCAGGGAGGCCTCCGCACCAGAGCTGACCCTTCTCCAGCACATGCTCCCCTCTGTGCTGGAAGCTTCCAGCAGGTTCTCTTCCTGGCTGTGGAGTTGAGAAGCAGATGGCCCATGGTGCCCTTCCTCAGGAGCATGGTAACTTTCACCCCTGCTAAATATTTTGCCTACTTGTCTGAGGCTTCCCAGAGCCACCTTGTCAACTCTTGTTAGGTTCTGTAACCTGTATCTGCAAGGGCTGAGGGAATCCTCAAACTGTCCTTCAAGCCTCAGGTATCTCATGTGTGCATATGTGCATGTCTGTGGTGTGTGTGTGTGTGTGTGTGTGTGTGTGTGTGTGTGTGTACGCATGTACATATGTGTGGGGTGTGTGTGAATGGGAGGTGTGTGTACCTGTAGTGTGTACACACACACACACACACACACACACATCGCTGTCCAAGGTAGTTACTAGAAGGAAGGGGCCAAATGGAATGGAGAGCATGTCTGTGTCCCTGGAGTGTCTTATCACATGTCTGTAGGGCAGCATACAGCTGTACTATATCCAGTTGGTACTCCTAACCCCAACATTCCCCTAGAAGTGACTTGGCATCTGTCCTTTGTGAGGCGTTTGAGGAGGCATCTGCTGTCAGGGAGCCCACCTGGTCCTAGGGCCCTTCTGCTTTAGGCCAGTGTTCATCTCACAAATGGGGTTGAGGAGGAGTTGACAGCGATGTTCTTGTTATAAAAGACCTGCTTCTGAAACGTGCAGGCCGACGCTGCTTGCCTCTGGACCGCAGCCCACAGCAGCCAGAAGGCCAGCATTGGCCCTGGACAAAGCAGCCCCGGCGCAGCAAAGGGCGCCTGCACACGGGCCTGGGGACATCCTTGATTTTGTGAGCACTCCCCTGGGTGCCGGCTCACCTCTACCCTCCTCACCTCTGCTGTCCTGGGGGGAGTGGAGGGCCAGTGGAGGAGCCCCTGGTCCTCCCCACCTGCCCCTGCCGCTGCCGCGCACTCAGGTGACTTCACGCGCTGCTTTGACGTTTCTTTTCTCCCTTTTTCATTTGTTTTCTTTTCCTTTTTGTCGTCTCTTTCTCCCCCTGCCCTCTCTGCTCTCGGGATGCAGCCAAACGCAAAGCATGGAAACTAAACCGTGTTGGTAGCCTGCGCAACATATACAGCAGCAGCAGCACCAACACCGAAGGTAACCGCACCCCGCCCGCCCGCCCGCCCCGGCTCCCGCCCCCGCTCCCTCCCTCTCCCCCGTGCGGACATGGAAATGCACCCGCCCGCCCGCAGCCGCATGCTCCGTGTTGTGTTTGCAGTCGGCCCTGTGGTCTTTTCATCCTTTTGTTTGTGTGTTCTATTTTACCATTCATGTTCCTTTCAGCTTACTTAAATTTTGACCTTTCCCTTCCGTCGTGGAGTAGTGATGTTTAAATTACTTTGGAAACCTATTTTCTCCTCTTTTTCCCCCCTTTCCTTTATACATGTGGGCACTCAGTGTAATATTTCCCAAGTTATTACAGTTTTTAAAAGTGTTAGTATCAGGTGTAATGATCTGTAGCCAAATACAATAGTGTGCCGTGACATTTAAGTAACAGTCTTAATTTGTTTTGTGGAAGCATTCTCCATAATGCTCTCTGCAGCTCTAATCCAGAGGCAGGCAGGCCCGGGCCATTTGCATGGGCTGCTATTGCTTGTAAATTCCGTATATTGTTTTGTTTCTAAAGGTCGTCTGGTGCCAAAGTTCACAAATTGACTTGGGTTGCTTTTTCACCGAAGACAGCCGTCATTGCTTTTGTATAATAGCAGATTGAATTCCCCCCCCCACACCTTCATTTGAACAACACAATTATAAATTGCCTTTTTTTTATGATTACAAATGTCAAGGGTCAGAATTATTTTGATACCAGGCAAGGGAGAACCAGCGCCATCCACCCAGGTATAGGAAAAGAGGCTGGCGGGTAATACACGATGCAAAGCAGGTCACAATCCAGCGAGCTTGGTATAATGGGGGGATTTCGTTTTCACTTAAGTGCAAGCCAAATGGTCAAGTAATGGCGAGCTCGTGCCCTCACACTAATTGACTTATTTGGGGATGATTATAACTGTAATATTTTTCTTAATGTCACTGTTTTCTGGGCTGTTGATTTTAGCGATTGCCAAGTAGTGGCATTAAATCTCCTGTAAATTTTAAATTGCACACTATTTCTGTAAACAAGTCCCTTCTTCACATCCCAGTCATTAACCTTTCCTGATTTATATCCCGTCCTCATTCTCTTCCCTTCACAATTACTCCTGCTTCACCACCAAAAGCCCCGCTCTTGAACAGAAATGAATGCACAAAACAAAAGCTACCCTCGCAGGGCGGCTTGTTAAAGAGCCATTTTGTAATCACAGTTTTGTTTCCACTCATGGAGAGGAGGTTATTGGTTCAGGTATAGGTATACCCTGGCCCGGCCACATCTCCCTTCAGAGCAGACAGAACAGGAATTTAGGAATCTCATCAGTTAGAATTATTCTTTCTGTTGAGCGTAAAGGGTGTCAATTCGATCCCTCACGGTTTTTTTTTTTTGGGGGGGGGTTTGTTTTGTTTTGTTTTGTTTTGTTTGTTTGTTTAGTTGGTTGTTTGGTTTGGGATATGTATCATCTCTCTGCCCTGTGTCTCTGTCAAGGGTGTCTTTCTTTTATATGGTGTGGGTTATAGCTTTATTGATGACTTCTTTCCTTAAAAACTAAAGAAAGTTGCGACGTTGGCTTTAAATGTTATTGCATATAAAACCGGGGAGCAGTGAGAAGCCATACAGTAGCTTTATATAGTCATAGCTTCGAGGCTAAACCTTCCTGCTCATCACCTGTTGAGGGCCCCCCAGAAGACATTGGTGGGCTGGATTGACACTGTGTGCATTTAAGGTGTCCCGGGAAGCCTGGCTTCTCAGTCTTCACCGCTCAGGTAACAGGGGACTTGGTACCCAAGGCAGCCAGAGCTTCAGAGCAGGAGGCCACTTAGAGGTGGCAGAGGGCAGAAGATGACTAGATGAAGTCCACTCCTGAATCCTCAGTAGCTCAACACACTTGGGGTCCCTCCAGATGAGTGAGTACCACAGGTATCCATGGGGATTAGGGTGCAGCAGCTGTGGGAATTGAGACACAGGTAGCCATGAGGCTCGGGGTACAGGCAGTGACCACACTTCCGGTTCTGCCCGATTTCCAGCAACAGTAAGCTGTTCCATGTGTGGTTACATTTATTTCAGTTGAGCAACATGGCCATTCCTCATTGGTGTGTGTATGCGTCCTGCCTCGTTCCATACAACTTTGAATAATTTGTTACAGAACTCATATAGTTCCATAAATTATCAAAATAGCTTTCTGATCCCAGGCTTTTAATATATGGTGTTATCACATGACTACTCGCTGTAAACTGACCCTTCATGAAAATGTGTGTGCTAAAGATTCTATCTTCTGTTAGATAATTTGAAAGGTACCCATCTTGAAATGTAGTGTTTCTTAAAATGCTCTACTTTATAGATTTATTCAAGGATTCCCAGAAAATACCAAAAATAAAGTTGACACCAGAGTTCAGTTCCCTAGACACAAAAATTGGGTTTATTAATTGGGACGGGGACCAACTAATAAACCCAAGTTTTGGTAGGAGCCTGAGTCTGGCTCAGAAGTTGTGGGACCCTCCCGGGGACACAGGTTGTGAGACAGACAGGCTGTGCCTGGAGCCCTGTGATCTTACTGAAGCCTTTTTCTTTGACACACATGCTTTTCTGGCCCCTGGACCACATTGTCTCATTTGATCCTCTCAGTGCCCTGCCAGGTAGGTATTGTGTTCCACACAGGAAGTCGAGGTTGTGGTGAGTTCCACAGACCATGCGCTGAGCTTCTGTCTGCTCCAGGACCTCCACTCCCAGATCCGTGTGGGAGGGGCGACGGTGGACGGGCCCCGACTGCGTGAAATGGACTATTAGAAGGACAGGCATGGATTAGAAAAGAAGCATGGTGGTTCCTTCACCCGTCAGGGTTACTGATCGACCCTTGAGAGCCAGCTGCAGTCTCATATCAGGGTCCAAGGCCTGTTAGCGGTGTGGTTCTCCAGCCAGCCTTCTTGCTAGCCCAAGCAGAAGCGGGGTAGGCGTCAGGTTGAGTTAGGTGTCACTCCACTGTTTGCCTCTGTAGCAGATGTTTCTGAGAGAGTGCCTAGGAGCCAGGAGACATTGTGTAGGAAAAACAGGCCCTCTGACAGTATCCTTCCAGGTGAGGGTGACATAGTAAATAAGGCTGCCCCTACCCCAGATGCCAGAGCCAGGTGGACTCACCAGCTGAGGGACCAGAGGAACTCTCTGGCAGCTCTTAGCCTCTTTGACGTAGAGAAGAGCTTCTGATATGGGGTATAGCAGAGGGTGGAGGGATTGGGAGCAGTGAGCTCTGCTTGGTGTGTGCCGAGCCCATCGACTCAGGAGTGGCCCAAAGTCCAGAAAGACCCTGTGGTCCTCCTCTGTCTGCAAAGGTCCATTTGTGTGGGTTTGGAATCTGTCCAGAGACAGGCAGAGGGAAACCCACAGTGGGTCTGTCACTGTGTGGCACAGGCCGCTCAAGCAAAATCTGGTCTGTGGTGTCCTGATTGCATCACTAAAATTCAACCTACAGACTCCGTGGAATGTCACTTGCCAGTATAGGGACAGATTGGCAGAAGCAAGCATGCAGTGTGTTAATGCAGCTGTCTCAGCAACTGCTCTGCTGCTTATAGAAGAAAGAGGTCATTGGGCTTGCAATTTCAGAGTGAGTCAGTCCATGACCATTATGGTGGCCGGCATGGCGCTGGAGCAGTAGCTGAGAGCTCATATCTTGAGACACAACCATGAGGCGGAAAGAAAGGCAATAAGAACTAACTGGGAATGGTGTGGGCTTTTTGAAACCTCAAATCCCACCCCCAGTGACACACCTCCTCCAGCAATGCCACACCTCCTAACCCCTCCCAAACAGTGCCACCAACTGGGGACCAACTATTCAAACATGAGCTTGTGGCGTCCATTCTCATTAACGTCACAGGAGCTACAGCGAGATTGGGAAATCCAAGCTCCGCTGTTGGCTTCATGGAGAGAAAAGGAAGCTGGCCATGCTGGGCAGCTCGGCACACCCGGACTAACAGAAGGGGCTGGTGATAGTCCCTGACAGACCTGGGCCCCCCAGCGCAGCTCACTCCCTTGTGCCTGCAGCTGGGAGCCCCAGGACCCTAAATGAGGAAGACGTGGACAGCATCCCACCGGGAAACACGCAGATATGTTTGGACATCACATCTGTCACATCCATCTTTTCCTTTAAAAAGGAGGAGATGTGAGGGGGAAGTGGACCTTTGTGCTGTGGTGGGTTTGAGCCGACATCTTAAACGGGTGGTTTCCACCATCAGACAGAATGCCTAAACTGCATGCCGACTGAATGTGGGCTTTTAAAATAGACACGCTGAAACATTTTACAAAATGTACTGCTCAAAAAATGAGCGTATAAGCCTGAGGCTGTGTATGGCATTGTCTCAACATGGCCCCATGGGGCCCAGGTTGTGGGAGACCTGGAGATTGAAACTGTGAATATTGACCATTTGTCTACAGTTCACATCAATGACAGTGGCCAGTGGCCTCTTTAGATCACAGGGATGTCCCCACAAGAAGGTGGGGACAGCATGCTCTGGTGATCCCTAGCTAGCTAGTGCTGGTGTGGCTGAAGACCAAAAAGGTGTCGCGATGATGGCTCAGTGGTTAAGAGTACATGCTGCTCTTGCGGAGGACCCAAGTCCAGGTCCCAGCACCCACACCACGCAGCTCACAGCTAACTGTACTGCCTGCTCCGGGAGAATCCCCTCTGGCCTCGTACCTGCACTCACACAGGCAGGAATCTTTCAAAAGAGGTGGGGTGGCCTGCTTCCAGGCACCCATGAAACAGGGTATAAGGGAAACCCCTCTCCACCAGGTAGATGCCCCACTGGAGAAACCCCTTGCTAATACTCATGGCGAAAGACAGAGTTAGTGTCTGTGTGTTGAGCAGAGAGGTATGGTGTGCCCTACCAAAGACCCATCCTTCTGTGGCAGGAGCTGAGGACAGGGTGCCCTCCTCCCTGACGGCCTGGGCTGTGTTATCTTTGATCATGCTCGGTGGTACCCATCTGTATACCTCTAGGCTCACTCCCCTCAGCGTCCACGTCAGCCATTCTCGACCTGAACACCCTTCTCTAGGCAACGCCAAAAGCACATGCCATTCTTGCCAAGTGTTGTCAGTCAGTGCAGCAGGAAGCAGGCTCCACCTTACGGCTGGATTGCTGGGTGGACCTCAGGTCAGGAGCCCAGGTTCCAGGAAGCCTGGGAGACATCTTCTCCCACCAGAATGGTGATTCACATGTGGCCAGTAAGAAACTGGCATAAGTGACCCTTGCAGCCCATTCATCCTTTCAACTTGGAAAACAAACCCACTCAGCTCCCTTGTTCTGGTCCCACCATGTGGAGCACAGCTTTGAGGACAAAGGCTGGGAGGCCTTGGCCTTGGCCTTGGTGAAGGCCCTCTTTCCTGTCCTCTCTATGAGGCCAGTGTCTGCAAGTGTCCAGCTCCTCCTTCTCCCCCATCCTCCTTCTCGGTATTCATCCCCATCAGGTGTCTCCTGTTAAAAACAGCCGCCACATGTTTGAACTATTTTCAGCTGTCTGTAGCCCTTTAACCCTTTGTCTGCTGGAATTCCACAAAAATAATTGATGACTGATTGGCCCATTAACCTTTAAGGGAAAAAAAGTTTGACAGCCCAGACTTGTGTAATGAGGAGGGATTCCCTGTGAAGTCGGTCTGATGGCTGAGATGCTCGCCCCTGAGGAGGCAAAATTAGCCCCCCGGGGCCTCGTCTGCATAGAAACTGGACACAATTAGTGCGATATCCGGTGTTATTAATGTCATTGGGAATAATTGGGCAGGTTGGTCTCGACAGGTTCATGGCTCTAAAATACTATTATAGTGGACCTTTCCACAGCCAACCGTTAAACACAGAAAACGGTTTAAACCCCCGGGAGCACAATCACTGTGTTGGTGAGCTGGGGACCAGGACTGCGCATAGCCTGGAGCTTCAGACTGGGGTGAGGTGGCCTTTGGGCTTCTGCTCTGGGTAGGGAGTAACTCTGTGCTTGTGTGTCTGTCTCGAACTAAGAACAAACTTCTAATGTACATGCCAGCAGTATCTTCTACAGCCTGAGTCTCTCTTTATAAGGAAGTCTGCTCCTGTGCCCGTCGTGAGTATGGGTTTGTAGCTGTGAGCGGCACTGGAGAATGAAACACCCGAACTGGCCCTTCTCACTGTTCAAGCATTTATCACTGGGGCGGGGGCGGGGGCCACGGCTGTCATCTCACCATCTCACTCCTTGGGAGGCAGAGGCGAGGCAGGAGATCATGAGTTTGAGGCCAGTCAGGGCTACAGAGTGAGACCCAGTCTCCAAAAGCCAGTAAATAAATAAAGGATGCTCAGCCCTTCCTGACCGACCAGCGTCACACCGCCAGTTGTGCGTATGGTCATTTTTTAAAGTCCGTTTGCTTAAAAAAAAAAAAAAAAAAAAAAAAAAAAAAAAGCTCTGGTATTATCAGCTGTCGTTTTATAAAGTTGCCCAGCCTTCTGGCCACTGGGGAATTGATGGGACTGTGTCACCTGGTGAGGTGTCTGAGCATTAAGAGGAAGGAGCATGTTGCCTTGCGTCATCTGCTTTCTCAGTCACGGCCACTGCCAAAGTACAAGCATGGATCCAGTCAGGAGTCTTCTGAGGTGCCGTCAGTAAGTGTTGACAGTCACCTGGCAGGCCCGGCCAGGACCCGTACATTGGTGCAAGTGACAGAAACCTTTTTTAGAGGGGAAAGGTCATAAAGACAATAAAAATATCCCACATATCCAGCTGTGGGCCGGGAGATGCAGCTGGCTGGAGAGGCATCTGGGCCCGGGCCCTGGAAGGTGTTGGGCCTCCTAGTACTTTGATTCCGGGCTGCAGTGTGCTGGCGTCACTCAGTGACCTCCACCAGAGGAGAGGGCAGGGCCACACCCTGCCCTGGATACACAGCAGGCTTAGATTTTGTGAATTAAACGTGTGAGTGTTACCTCAGGACTCAGAAAGTTTCGGATTTCAGATTGCCTTATAGCCTCACGCAGTACATTCACTCTGGGCTCTGCTGTCCTCCCCAAAACTCCTCTTTTTCAAAATGCAACCAACAGACTTCACTCAGAACCCCGATAAAAACATGAATCAGGTGAAAGGAGAGGTACAGGCTGGTGAGGCGGTCCTACAGCCTGCTTCCGGCTTTAAGAGCTGGAGGCGCGCTCCATGGAAGCCTCCAGAGAGTCACTGCTCAGTGTAACTTGTCTCAGCTCCCTTTCACTCACCCAGTCCATACCTTCCTCCCATCCAAGTGGATTCAGCATGACCGAGGTCAGGGGACGGCAGATGTGTTGAACAGTGCCAGCTGTTCCAGAGAGATGGGCTTGAGGGTAAGAAGAGCGTCGAGCCATGGCCTGACTGGGCACTCTTCCACGGGCCTGGAAGTGAGGTGCCAGAGGGAAGACGACCGCCGTGTTCATGAGGAACTGAGTATGTGTGGCTGCTTGACAGGCTGTGCCATCACGTGGGAGGTGGCACGCTGCATGGGTGGAGCAGGAAGGTCTGTCTGCAGGGTGTACATCCCACAGGAAGGTCTGTCTGCAGGGTGTACATCCCACAGAAAGGTCTGTCTGTCTGCAGGGTGTACATCCCACAGAAAGGTCTGTCTGTCTGCAGGGTGTACATCCCACAGGAAGGTCTGTCTGCAGGGTGTACATCCCACAGGAAGGTCTGTCTGCAGGGTGTACATCCCACAGGAAGGTCAGCACATTTATAGAGGGACGCTTGGAGCTTGGCGTAGAGTGAGGAACCCTTCCAAAGTCTAGATCCCGAGAGCATATGTCAGGTAGCCCTGAGGAAAGCAGAGAGGAGCCACGGGAAGAACACCTGGGAGCAGAAAGGGGGGAGGAAGGGCTGAGCGCAGAGAGGCTGCCGCGGGGAACCTGTCCATCGGACAGAAAACTGGCCGTGTGGCACAGTGGGCTCCTTTGGAGAGAGAGGGCAGGGCTCCCAGGACAGGCAGAGCCAGACTGCATCTCTGCGGCTTCATCTGAACATTACCGCTGCCCAAGCTGGAATCGGAAGGAGGCAGAAAGCTTGGTGGTTAGCTGTGTAGCACTTGACCCGGGTACCCGGCCATTTCCGTCATTTCGCGCTCTGTCCTCCACACGTGTGGGTGTGCATGTCCCTGCTAAGTAGGGTCCTTCACAGACCACCCTCTGCCTCCCCGACACCCAAGGAATGAAGGAGGTAGCTGAATGCCCCGGGACCAACCTGGACCCCACTCAAGCCAGTTTGGCTCTGTGCCTTCTAGCTCACACTGCAGCTCATGATTCAGGCCAGAAACGTGAAGAGAAATCCTCTAAGGGAGAGCCATGTACAGAGATCCATCTGCGAGGCTTATGGCTGTCATTTCTTCACTGGACGGGCAGCAAACCCCGACCAGAGGAAGCCTTACCGTACTTGAGTTTCACAGATGTACGGTGATGTGAGGCTGTGCACAACTGTCCTAACGACCAGTCCTAACTAACATCCGCCCGTGAATGACCGAGTGTCCTGTGTTCTACCCATACATTATATAGCCTGTCCCTGCCCTACCTCTCCCTTCACGAGGAGTTTCAGGTACTGAATCGGGTGCTGTCTTGAGACCTCTGTGTGTAAAGGTTGTAATGAGTAGTATCATGACATAGAAGCCCATGGATAAAGAGAACAGGTCTTTTCAAGCCCGCAGATGCCATGGCTCGGGTGGTAATTGCGGGGTGCGGTTGCAGGCCAGCCGTGGAGAACCCTGTCTGAAATTACTGTATAGTCTTTTTCTTTTTTTAATGAAAACCTCAGCTAGTTCCCATGTCCAAAGGCCTTAGAGCTTCCTCCCCAGCCACCCTCCACACGGTAGGTGGACTTGTTCTGCTTCCACACAGACAGGGGCCTCTTTTGAGTCCCATTCCCGGCTAACGCCTGCGCTCTGAACTCTTATGACTCAAGCTCCAAAATCCGAGAAGCAAAGGGATCACGAAAGAACTCGGGAGACGCACGTGCCCGGTGTTAAGCAAGCTAACGGCTTCCTTGGGCTGCCTGAGGGTCATGTTGAGCTCAGGCCACACTGTGGCCCTGCCATGAGCTCAGCCCCAAAAGGGCTGACAGGCCAGAGCCATGGCGGTAAGGTCCAGGCCTGGCCCCTCCTCGGCACCCATATCGCTGCTACAGAGCATGAGTGAAATGCAGCAGCTCTCACCCTGCAGGGGAGTCACGGGCCTTGGCAGTGTGGGAGGATGTGGACGCTTCTGTTAGCTGTCGTTTTCATTCCGTCTGGGAGAAACTAGGGGGCTTACACACAGGTGTGTTCACCTGCCCATCTTCCGGGTGGTGTTCGGACTTCGGGTTGAGGCCTGCTCATCAGTTTAAAAGTTCAGAGAGAGCCACCTAGCTTACATTCGAAGCTTAATCTTGTTACTTTCAGAACACAAAGACTCCATATAAGTGTGTCATAGCAATTGGTGATGGCACCGGCGGTGGCGGCGGTGGTGGTGGTGGTGGTGGTGGTGGCGGCGGCTGGTGGTGGTGGTGGTCTCAGAAGTCTCACATTGAAGACCAGAGCCTCCCCTTCCTGGGTGGTGTCCCAGGTCCTGGGAGTGGGACTTGATGGCATCCCCGGGATCAGAAGGAAGGGGCTGCTCCCTTATCAGTACAGTGACGGGGTAGGAATGACTTCGTTGATAAGCAAGTCTGTGGGTTACTCTTTCCCTGTGACTACACATGACCACACAGCCAGTTCCAGGCCAATGTTAGCAACTCCTCATCCAGTGAGGCATGTGAAGGGTCCAGCCTTGACTCCCGGCTGCGTTTTCCTAAGCTGTGCCTCCTGTGAGTCAGGCCCTGAGAATAAGGACTGACTGACTGCACACAGTCTCCTGCGGCCAGGCTATGCACTGCTGTGCTCATGCACAATATTTAGCTAATGATAAACTCGGTAGAAGCTGCCTGTGCCCGATCCACAGGGGAGGAAAGTGAGCCTTGAGAGCAGAACTTACCTAAGACTGAGGGGCAGGTAGTATCGCAGGGTGTGGACACAGGCCTCTCGTCCCCTTTGGAAACAGGTGTCTCTCGGTGGCCACCCATCCAGACCTGTATCCACTGAAGTCCTCCGAGTTGCCTGGAGTCACTTTGTCCAAGTCTTAGCACAATGAGAATTAAAGCTCCCGTTGACATTTACTTGGCCCTGGAAGGACACCCACCTTGGTGTTCCCAGGGTAGATCACCTGGATCCATACTCAAATGCTTACATAGTCCCGTTTCACATCTAGCAGAACTAACTCCATTTTCCTCCCGCAGATCCGAGGGCCAGCAGGAAGTTGCAAACTTATTTTTCTAAGTTGCTTGGTCTGCGCCCACACAGAGACCCTGACATCCCACGCTGTCTCTCCTTTCTCCCTGTCCCCCGAGCATTGATTGAAACCTAGTTACCGCTGCTGGCTTTTGGAAGCCGGCCTTGAGTGTTGGCGGGTGTGTGGATCAGATCTCAGCGCTCCCAGCCGGCGTGTGCCGCCAGCCCCATGCCGGTGCCGTTGGATCCGGCGGCGGCACTTGTGACAGGATGGGCTCGGGCGCTGCTGTCTCATGAAAGTGAGCTCTTCATCCCACCTCTGTGTTCCAGAGCAAGAAGAAAACTTTGAGTTTATCATTGTGTCCCTCACTGGCCAGACGTGGCACTTTGAAGCTACCACGTACGAGGAGCGAGACGCCTGGGTCCAAGCCATCGAGAGCCAGATCCTAGCCAGCCTGCAGTCCTGCGAGAGCAGCAAGAATAAGGTAAGGCCCTCAGCAGGCTGCCCCAAAATCAAGGCTGCCGATCATTAAAGGGGAAAGAAGGCCCAAGTGGAGCCCCAGGGGGGGTGGGGGGGACGACACAGGGGCGTCAGATGGCTTGTGTGGATGACAAGACCCAGGTACGCTTTGTGAGGAGAAAAAAAACTAAGTAATTGAAAAGATAAAACCACTTTGTATCTACAAACACCATGCATGTGTTGGTGTCCTGGCTCGGCCGTCTGTGTGTGGCAGGATGTCCAACATGAAGCCTTTGCTGTGACAGCCAGCGCCACGTGGGACGGGCTCGTCTCTCTCTGTGGGCGACGGAGCCTTTTGGACTCTGCCTGCTTATGCGTCCATACTTATTTTTTTTGTTGTTATTGTTTGAGGCAGAATAAATCAGAAAAAGAGACGTTGGCTTAAAAGATGCCCTATCCTGCCCTCATCAATGTCTCGCACGTCACAGGGATACAAACGAAACGCAAGGGAGATAGAGGGAGTTTGGGCGACGTGAATTTTCTGGTTTTTTTTTTTTTTAAGTCTGGTGTATGTTTCATTCAGTAATTAAAAAGAGTTCTCCAGCAGTTGTTTGGCCAGAAATAAAAGTGTGTTCACTGCATTTTCTGGGCCACTGTTCGGCGATCTTCCTTACAGTGGCTCTGTCTTTCCCAGCCGGCTTCTTTCCATTGCAGTCTTTGAACCCTCAGGTACACAGAACGCTTTGCTGACCCATTGAGATTCTTGGTGAGCATTTTGATTTTTCAAACTGTGACTGACTGGAAACCAAAGAAAGACATTGCCATCCACCTGCAGTTTCATTTATAAGCATTTAAAGAAACCTCTGCCCGTGATGTATGGCCAGCTTTGTCATTAAGAAGGGAGTCTGTTTTTCAGAGAGACAGGATGTATTATTTTATTACCCTCTTGAGCCAGGGTAAGCCAGACCACAGTCATTATTATTATTATGTAATTTGCTTCTCTCTTGGAAGACAGTTTATACCCAACTGGGAAGAACCACTGTCTTTTATTCTGAGCTCCCTGATTTCTCGGGTCATATTCCCTCCCCACCCAGCCATGTTGTCTCTCCCTTCCTCGGCCATGGGCTTGGTGACACCTGCCATCCGCAGGCTTGGAAGTCTGGTTTCAGAGCAGGTAAGAGGGCACATGCTGCTGATCAGACGAGCACGTCTCCAGGTGTTAGGGAGAAATGAGTCTCACACGTTCTGACGGAAGCCACGCCCCTTCTCCTTGATTCCAGAGGCCCTGGCTAGTGCTGGCTTCTCCCATTTCACTTCCTAGAGAGCCTCTTCCAGGTTGCTCCTCTGAATCCAGACAGTAGGGTGTCAAGGACCAGAGGCTGATGCCAGCTCACCAAAGCTGCCCTCTGTATCCATGGGCAAGCATACTTGTGGAAATGGCTTCCCCTGAGAGGAGGTTCCCTTGAGCAGCTGAAGGACATCACGCGCGCGCGCGCGCGCACACACACACACACACACCTGGGCAGCTACTGACCAGGTGTGAGAGGGTAAAATGGGACATAGTGTTCCCACCATGGCTGACTTGGGGAGGAAAATCCAGACTCCATTAGAGAGAGAAGTACCTAGTATTTCAGCTCCTGGTGGATAATCCAGAACTGACCCAGAAAGATAGAGCAACCAACCAGTGAGTCACAGAATTCTTCAGATATATGGAAAAAGAAACATGGAGATAGGTAGACCCCCCACCACCATCCACATATGAGTGTGTGACACCTCCAGATGCCAATTCAAGTTGTTAATGTTCTCTGATTCCTAAAGGAAATAAAAACACGGTAGGGCTGGGGAGATGGCTCAGCAGCTAAGAGCACTGGCAGCTCTTCCAGAGGACCCGGGTTCAATTCCAGGCACCCACATGGCAGCTCACAACTGTCTGTAAATCCAGTTACAGGGGATCTGACACCCTCACACCAATGCACATAATAAAGTAAAATAAATTATTTTTAAAAAAAACCCATCACACTAGTACATAATGCCAATTAAACAATAGCAATAAATAAATGATAACTTACTATTAAGTAGCAAGCAATAAATTGTTTCACATCTATCTAACACAAGATACCTCAATTTGTGAAGAATTTGTACACAAAATAATTTATTCTAAGTTCTGAAACTGAGCAGCTTTTGCTTTAACTGTAACATCAAATGCATATTGAATATGCATATTCTTTCCCGTTCTGCCCCTTTGCTTCCGGGATGTCATCCTTACTGCGTAGTCAGGGATGTGTGTAGTGATTTATAGGAAGCATGCCTGTTACAGCACTGTCCAGGGTCGAGGCTGCCTGGAGCAGTCCAGTACATAGCCAAGGCACCTGCTGTACACTCACTCACTGGACTCGTGTGCATGTACGTAAATGATGATGGTTGAGGCTCTGGGGACAAGTGGTGGACAGATAGTAATTACTAGGCAGGAGAGGCAAGCTGCAAGGCCATGCATACCTGCCCATCCGCCTTTCCTGCAGGGCCTGTGTGCACAGATACAGATAGAAAAACCAGCCAGAGCATCTCTGACTGATCGAATCCTGGCATATAAATGCTCGTGTCTTTGCCCATGTTTTCTAACATTGCCGCACTAGGTGGACCTTTAAAAAAAAATCTCTCCTGAAGACTGTAAAGTATGCTTAAAAATGAATACCCCTACCTCACTCCAATGAGTGACTTCGATTTTGTAGCAAGTGAGTGATCGTCACGTGGGGGAGAGAGAGAGACTGTCCTGGCCGTGATGTGTGGAATGGTTGGGAGTTTTCTGATGAAGAACCAGGAGATGGCTCTATGTATGTTGATGGAGGCCTGACCCTTGGCTGATACGCAGATTCTTTTTCTCTCACTCTTTAATCTTCATACCAAGTAGCTATATGCCCATGAAGGTGTACCGGCCAGCGACATTCTCTGGGTAGCAGTCTCTGGTTCATTCACAAATGGTAGAGGTCTGAGCACCTGGCTCATTTCAGGGAGAGTCCCTCTCAGTGAGTAATCGTGACATACGACCTTTTGCTCTCCCTCACAAACTTCCCTAAGACATCCGAAAAGCAGTAAGTGTTTGGAAATTGCATACCACTGCACCTGTGCGTAATCTCTTTGGTTTTTCTCTGACACCATTAGAAGATTGTGGATTTCTCCTGTCTGCTCACATCTTGTATTTTCTGTCTTCCTTTGTGCCTAGTCCCGACTCACCAGCCAGAGCGAGGCCATGGCACTGCAGTCCATCCGGAACATGAGAGGGAACTCCCACTGTGTGGACTGTGACGCCCAAAGTAAGTACACGGTGCCCCCAGATCTTGGTCGGCTCTGGCACTGAGGGCTTGATATATTTGAATTTGGGTTTTGTTTGTACATAGAGTCCTGCACATAGCCGTCTGGTGCTTTAAGTGTGCCTTTTATACACTGGACTACTGTGTGCGTTTCTTAAGCCTTGGGCATTGCAATGAGTGAAGGACTGAAATTGTAATGACTGCATCCCTTGGAGTTACCCCCGCATGTCACACTTTCTGACTTGTAAAAGGTAATATTCCCTTTGAGAGTGAAGTTCCCTTCCTATATCCTGGGGACACAAAGCCTTGCCTTATGTCTGCCCCCTCAGAAGCTATATTGAGGAACCTTTGCCCGTTCATGTTGTTAGGTAGGGTCTTGAAGGTGGAAACCCCACCCACCAGGGCACACGGTCTACAGCCTTGGGAAGGAGCACAAGGGACCTAGGTCTTTGAGATCATCTACTTCAAAGCAAGCTTCCCGCCAGAGTTGGCTTGTCAGAAGGGCTCTGAGGAAGAGTTGGGGGTGCGGGGGGGAGAAAGTGGTGTCACTGGAGGCTGCAGCCTCACAGAGACCTCCCTGGGTGAGCCAGGAAAATGAGTGGCATCTCAGGCCGGAAAGGATGGAGACGATGGAGATACGTGGGTGCCGATGGAGGATGGTGAGGTCCTTATGCATTTGTAGGGTGTGAACTGTCCGAGTCTCACAGCAGAGACTGTGCTGTTTTATGGAAGGCACTGCCTGTCTGCACCAGCTCACTCTGTGAGAAGACAGCAGACTGAGTCAGAGCAGGTGGAATGTGAGCTTCACCTCAGACACGGAAGCACTGGCCTAGGGTTGCTGCGGACAAAGGGGAAGAGCTGAGCTCCCCCCAAGGGCCCTGGCCAGCAGGTTGTCCATGCGGCCTGACTGACCATAGCCCAGCGGGAGCCCGTCCTCAGGGCAGGAAGGGCAAGCTCTTCCACAGACTCCTTTGGGCATTGCTTTAAAGTCTCTCTCTTTGTTTGAATTTTTTAATTTTACTTTCAAAATGTGAGATGGAGAGAAAAGAACATTATTTGAAGTGTTTTTTTATCCAAAACTTTCCTTAAACCAGACTTTTTTTTTTTTAAGCATAAAACCTGAGGCATATTTAAAAAAAAAAAATTCCAGAGATTGATGTCTGTAATTGTTTCCAGCATGCAACTAGAGATTCCTCAAAAAGAAACCAATCTGTGGCTTCACGGGAATCTGTGGCATGTGGCAAATTGGAGGTCACAGGTCCTTTCTGAGAAGAGACGGGCTTATGCATGCTAAGGATGGTCAGGAAGGGGAGGCTGTGGGACCGCCTGGAGACAAAGCCACGTGAGTGGATGGGACAGAGATGGTAAAAGCAGAGTTGGGAGCTTCAGAAAAGAAGGTTTGAAGGCCGTTCACCAAGTATGCTGTATCCAGTCCACGCATGTGTTGTCGTTTTGAGTTCTAAAGAGTGATAGTTGGTATTGTCATGGGCCCATGGACAGGACAGGACAAGGAAGGAAGAGTCTGGGCCTACAGAAGGAAGAGTCTGGGCCTACAGCAGTTTGTCCAGGTTACTGAGGTAGCAAGCAGTACTGCGCAGTTCAGCCCACACCCTCCGCCAGCCTATTACTTCCTCAGAGGCCTTAAGATGCTTGGGGCACCCAATGTGAACTGTGTGAGCAAGCAGGGAGGAATTTGAAGTGTAAATGCCCAGTGTAAATGCCAGCAATGAGATCCACATAGCCCACCCTGGCAGTGAGATGTGAGCCTGTTCACGGGGTGTCGGGGCAGTGTGTCTAAGCCTGTGACGGCTGTGTGCCTTTGACCGCATCAGTTCCCCTTAGGAAGGATCCCAGTGGGAAGGAAGGAGGTCTCTGCAGGAAAGGAGCAGACACCAGCTTTAAAGATGTCCCTCTCCAGGACTCTGTGGACCGAAATCAGGGCCACCCCACATCTAGAGGCTGGGAAGAAGTACTGGTGACACATGTCAGTGGTGTAACAGACATGGTGCCTCCTGGTAAAGCCCCTGCTAGAGAGTCTCCCTGGCCCGCCATTTCATGTGGGGTTTAAGGCCACAATTACTGCAGATCTCCAAGTATCTCCTCCGTTTTGTACACTTGACCTGTCTCATAGGTTCCAAAGAGGGCCATGGGCCCCCTTGGCTGTCGGCTGCTTGTCTATAAAGAGAGATTCTGGTCCAGTGAATTTGGAAAAGTCAGTGGTATCCACCTCTCAGGGAAAGGCCCATCACTATCTGAGAATTTTGCCCTAGAGTGAACTTGCAACCTGGCTCAGCCTAGCTTTCAAGAACCCACTGACAGTGGAAACCTCTGTTGGGGGTACCACTTGCCAGCCACCAGCAACATGTCCAGAAAAGGACCTAGGGAATCCCAGAGCTTGGAGACACACGCACGTGCGTGGATACACACACACACACACACACACACACACACACACACACACACACACACACACACACACACACACCAATATGCCGGCCCGTCCAGGACTAAGCTGAGAGGCAGCCCAGCCTCTGGCTCCTTGTCCACGAAGCTCCGTCATTGTCAGTGCGGCCCGTACAATCCGGCTAGAGCCCTGTCGGTTCCCAGGAGATCTTGTCTCACCCACCAGCCTTGCCTTCTACCGTCCTCCAGTCCCTTAGATGTGGGCTCTGCTCCGGTGGGGCTCCTCTGTATGCACCCAGCTACAGTGTGTTGTCACAGCCTCGAATGCCCATAGCCACGAGGAAGAGCGGGCACACAAAGCTCTGTCCAAAGCAGAGACAAGGCTCTTGATATCCCCTTACTACATTGGGGGTGGGGGTGGGGAGAGATGGCCAAGTGAGCTGTCCTGGGGAAGGTAATTCTAGCTGAGACCAAAGAGAGAGCAACATGCCAGGCGGAGCTGGAAGTGAGTGTCGTGTACAGGTGGATGAAGGCAGCGAGGGTCTCACATGAGACAGGGAAAAGGGGGTGGGGCTCAGCTCCGATCCTGTCAGGTCAGGTTAGACTTGATCCCAGTGGCAGGTGGTAGCCACAGCAGGTTTTGAGTCGCTGTGTTACATGATTGGGCCTGCTACATTTCATGGCTGCTGTTGGGAGGTGGCCTGCAGGGGTCAGGATATGAACATACAGATGTGAGCTGTGATAGTCCCACCAAGGACAAGAGTGGGGGCTCCGTTCAAGAAGGCTTGAATTGGAGAGAGCATCTCTGGGGGTGGTGTTAGAAGGAAGGTCGACTCCCCAGGTCCTGGGAGAGCATTGGTGTCGTTGGGAGAGGTAGAAAGAAGCTTGACAGAAGAAACCATCATGGGGCAAGCTGATGTCAGGCGGGTCTGTACAGAATTTTTCAGCTGGTAAGCGAGGAAGAGGTAAGAGCTGTTGACAGTTGTTAGAGTTTGGGTTCTCACAAAAGCCAAGGTCAAGCTGGCTTTGCCAGGAAGAGAGAATGGTGTCAGAAGAGAGGAGATTACAGGAGCCAAGGTGTGGGCCAATTTGAGGGGGAAATGCCGGGGATAAGACTAAAACTAGGGAGAAAATCCCAAAGAGACATTTAACTCCAACTGCATCAGAGTTCAGCATCAGGAAATGGGCAGTGGGCAAGAGACCAACAGTAGACTGAAGGGTTGTAACCATGGAGGTGGCCGGCAGCTATGACAGCCCTGTCTCGGTGGCCAGAGCTGATGGGGACAGCAGAGCAGAAGCCCAGCTCTGAGGGATTGCAGACACCAGGCGAGAGCCTTGCTGAGAAGTGTTTGCAAGCTCTTCACCACTGCGTCCAGCGGCCTGCGTCCGTGATGCCTTCCACGCTGTTCCCACTCATTGCTTTTCTCGTTTCTGTGACCACAGGCACCTGACAAGAGGCAGCTGTAGGAAGGGGGGCTCGTTTTGACTTCAGTTTGAGGAGCTGAGTCTGTAGTGTGATGGGTATGGGGAATCCTCTGCTGGCCCAGCTCTTTGGTCCCATCTCCATGGACCAGGATGCCCAGACAGCACAGGAAATGGGGCTCAGCCCCAAACCTCAAGGCTCCTCCCACTAGAGATCCACTTCCTCCACCTAGACCCTACCTGTGGAAGGTTTCACACCCACCAAAGACGGCTCCCCCTGCTGGAGACCAAGTGTTCAAACATGGGAGCCTGCGGGGGAGCATCTCACATCCAAACCACAACACACGTGTCTTCTGCTGCCTGTAACTTAATCCTTTCTCGTCTTCACACAGTCTGTATGGTTCTGTATCCTGTTCTCTTTGCTTCTGTTGGAGACCTAGGTTTCCCCTTCCCCATCAGAACGTCTCTGAGATCACAGGCCTCCTCTGGGGTATGAAACAGCCCCCTCCTTGAGTTGTACTGATGTTAAGTAAGTGGCTTGCTGACATTTGCTTAGTTACCATGCAGCCATCCATGGTCATTTGCCCTGTAGAGAGCCCAGGAAGTCTCCCCAGGGGTCAGATCAGTTTTTGCTGACTCTTCTGGTAGACTTGAATAAATGCCAATTCTACCTGTGTGAGTTTAGCCTCTCTTCCTGGTACCAGTGAGAGCCGGTGATCATCAAGGTCAGCCTGTCCTTGCAAAACATCCAGAGATTGTAAGCTCAAAGCCAGCCCTGGGCCCAAGTTCCAGATCATCTGATGATATCATCACACATCACCACACAATGACAGATCTGTCCCAGCGCCCCCACCCCCCCATCCCCAGCCATTCTCTACACAAGCCCACCATCCCACAGAACTGTATCCTTGTCCTATCAACCCAGCCTGAAACATACACTCCTCAAGTCACGGTTGAGGGAACTGAGTCCTGATAGAACTGTATTACCTGCCCACTCACCTGCCAGTGGCCAATGAAACCCTGTGAATCGCTGCAATGGGTACCCTTGCATGACCATACCTTCTCACAGGAATGTGCCTCTTCCGTCTTTGAAATTTGTTAACACAACCAAGCTGGGCTAACAGACGCAGAACGGGGTTATGAGGGCCAGTGAAGCCTCCAGGCATGACCTGGGCCTTGGTGGCACCCAGATGCCTTGTCTCTGCTTCTTACTCCATCATCAGAGGTCCATAGTGGACATCTCAACACACATGACTTTTTTTTTTTTTTTTCTAATGTGCACCAGTCCCGAACAATGCTGCTAAAGTATCAGAAGAGGTATCTCTGTCCAAATGAACACCAGTTCTGGGAAACTGGATTTGCCACAGCTGCAAGCAACATACCATGTTTTCCCTGACACCAGGAACAGCTCCGAGTCATGTGACGGTGGGGGACGGACTGCCTGGTCAGATGTCCCTGAGAGTTCGGGAACATTGAGAATGAATGGTGGCGGTCTGATTGGAATTTGCTCCTGTTTCTCTTCCTGTAGACCCTAACTGGGCCAGTTTGAACTTGGGAGCCCTCATGTGCATCGAGTGCTCAGGGATCCACCGGAATCTTGGCACCCACCTCTCTCGGGTCCGATCTCTAGATCTTGATGACTGGCCCATGGAGCTGATCAAGGTGATGTCGTCCATCGGGAATGAGTTGGCCAACAGCGTGTGGGAAGAGAGCAGCCAGGGACGGACAAAACCCTCTTTGGACTCCACAAGGTAGGAATGCGCAGGTGCTCCACCAGCAGCTACACAACTGGGGATGACCTCAGGGGCAGCTGCAGTGGTTGCCTTGGCAACCAATAGGCATGCCGATTAGCCTAGAGTAGATGCATCCGTATTTGAAATTGGTCTGGAGCAGATTGGATGATTCAAACTCCTTAATTTTTTATGTTTATTTTTAGGCCTTGGGGATTCCTCTCCCCTCTTGGAAATGTATTAGGCTTCTAATCTTATGAATATATTACTTTAATTAATATATTTCTAATAGGCACAAGCTGTGCTAACACTAATTATAAATTTTTGATTCTTTGGTTTTGTATTCTTTCGTACACCCTTGGTAAGCATCTTGTGGGTAACCAACCCCCTCACCTGCTCCTGCCAACAAGTGAGTTTATAATGAAGAAAATGTATTTTATTTTCTAAAATATACTTCTAACACATTTAATTAAGTACAGTTAAGCATAATGTATGGTGACTCCTCATTAATGCTAATTGTTATCCAGGATAAAAACGCATTTATTTTGAGGCCATTTAGTTTCTCATTTTTCATTTACAGCGATTATAAACCATTTTTGAGGATATGCATACATATTTAATCCTCCCAAGAGGTGGCTGAAAGTCCATTTTCAAAGTCCTATTTCATAGTAGCAGAGGGGTCAGCTCATCTCTGGTTGGTCTAACCAAGAACATCTGAAAAGGTACTGGGTGCTCTGTGTTCCCACTGTCGCGCCCCCGCCTCCGGCTTGAGGCCTGCTTCTGCCATGCTTCTCAGGGTAACCGGAGGAAAAGGAATTTGTCCTGCTGAGCATCGGAAGTTTGTTTGTTCGCTGCTGAGATACAGTGAGAGCCGAGTGGCTATAAACCAGTGGTTAGGCCGCACGTCCAGGTTCCTAGCCAGTGATCTCCTGAGACCTGCCGCTGGGTTCATTTCACTAACACTGCAAAATGGATGCGTGGTGCCCCCTCTGGTGCACATCAGAAGTGACGCTGCCGTACCATAATCCTGTTTGTGTATGGCTGGCAGGAAGGCAGGGCCAGCAAGGTGATAAGGTGTGCTTGTTACAATCACGGAGGTTTGCTGGGACAGGTCCTCATTTTATGAGTCAGTCTGTGTAATACAGTTAGTGATATTCTCACAAACAAGATACGCTGCCCTTCGAGAAGCTGTTATCTTTCACTCACATGGAAGTCGGCTGGGCTATTCACTCAATCCTAAAACATTAATTTGCTTTGTAGTATTGTGGGTTTTTTTTCCCATAGTGTAGTTAAATTTCGATCTGAAAATGAAAAGATGATGGGAAGTTAAATTGTTTAATGTATGAAGAAAAACATTGAAATGCGTTAGAAAAAATGAATTCTATGCACCTGACCATTTAGGTTTAAAAGTAACCTATAGACTGTGTTTAACGGTGTGCCTTAGGAACATCTGCTATTCCTTTAGAGTGTCGAACACTCGGAAGCTGATCTGTGGTTGTCCTCATGTACCCGGCAGTGGTGGCTGCTGGTGGGCAGTGTTCGGTTCTGGCCGCTGCGTGCCCCGTGCTGTGGCGCTGTGGCTTTCTGCTCTGCCCAGCACTGCGCATGTCGCCGTCTACGCTAGAGAAGGTGGGAGGAGTCGTCCCCTCACAAGTAGGATGACTGCAGTTGAACCTGTCACCTTGGGTCACACTGGATATTCTCAAGAGCCTTCCTGAGTCAGTAATCCTTTCCAGGGCTGTAATGATGTGGCATGATGGCCGTGGCAGCTCCTGACTTTGGAATTTCTGTATTTTCAGATAGGCATGAGATCTGGAGGCTTATTTGTGTCTTTGGTAAAATTATCCCAGGAAGTTTTTTTGTCTGGTTAAATTCAATAAACGTTCACCAAACACTCCTAAGAAGAGGGGGAATGAATAAAGGATGAGTATCCTGACATGTGGACCCTTTGGGGGCCAGTTAAGGACACCTGCTCCGGGAAGTTCATAGCCATGGCTGATTTCCAGGAGAGAGGTGTAGGAGGATAGGGCAGCCTAGGCAGAGGCAGGAAGGTCCTTCCTGCAGCACACATGGTCAGCAGCGTGCCTCCTGCAGGGCTGGACCTCCTCAGAACAAGAAGCAAGGATGTGTTTGCTCTGGGAAGCTCTTGAGCCTGGGTGGCTGATATCAGAGGGATTTGGGTCGGATGAATAGTCTGCGTTTGTGTTGGACCACATTCCATCTGTTCCCGAGAACGCTGAAGTCAGCAACAGGGCGATTGGAAAGGACCAAGACAGACTGAGCCAAGGACCACCTAGAAGGTTACCAGCCCTAGAGACACCACCATAAATGAGAAATACCACAGCCCATACACAGTAGAGATCCTACCGCCTCCCGCCTTCACCGCCTCCCGCCTTCACCTTCTCCCACCTTTTCCCCAAATAGAAACAAAAGCCTGGCAGTCTGGGCTAGAATCGGTCTGGAATTCACCCCAAGAGAGTTGGTATCTAGTCTAGATACTGCCTGTCCTAGATGCCTATCCGCCCCCCCAACACCCAGGCTTCCCACCTTCTCCATAGGAATAGAGGCCGGTTCTAGAAGCATTGCGAGGCCTGAAACTATCCCAAAAAGAAATAGTTTCATGAATATTGATGTTAATTCAAGAAAAAAACAAATGTCACTCTTTGAAACAGGGGCCCAAATGTTTTCCCACAGAGCTTGGGTCTGTGTTCAGCATGGTTCAGGAGATTCATTCTGACTGTGGAATGTAATTAAAAATGTGCTGCTCATATACAGACATGTATACAACACGCGCATATACACATCCTAAAATATACATACACACATGCACACATATCCCAATACACACATATACACATGTATATACACTTCATATACACATACTTGTACACAGACACATTCCAACATATATACAACACATCTACACACCTCAGCACACAAACACACAGACACACATGTGCACAGACATACTTATATGCGCGCGTGCGTGCGCGCACACACACACACACACCCACACCATATCTCTCTATAAAGAAACAGCCAGTCCCCAGAACAGCCGTGCGTTGGCATCGTCCAGGACTGCAGGCAGGTTGGGAGAACGGACGCCTGGCACAGCTGGCCGGCCTTCTGCCTGTTGTCCCCACACCCCTATTAGGGCAGCTCTGGATGGCCTATAATTGGTTCCAGCGATCCTCAGCCGCCCTGAGAACTGCCGTTCCAACTTGAGCAACATCGTGATCAATCGGAGCTGACGACAGCTGAAGCAGTATCGACTTCCCATTCCTAAACAGGGGGATCATTAGTCAGGGAAAGCATCTTTTAATTACTCCCAGGAAGCAGGAAAAAAAAAAAAAAAGAAGAAAAGAAAAAAATCTTTTTGGATGGATTCTGCAACAGCTGCCATTTTTTTCCCAGTACATTCGATATTAAATTTATTGTCGCAGGAGGGGAGAGGATGCCCTCCACCCCTCTGTAATGGGGGTTTGATTTGGAGGAAGAATCATGTTAGAGGGGAGATCGATGTGGTAACAATTAACTACATCTGGGCTGGAATCAGAACCCCCCCTCCCGCATTGCTACTGATACCGTTTAAGCACACACTTAAAATGTCGATTGTAAATGGGGGTGTCCAGGTGGTCGGAGAGGCAGCAGCAGGGGACAGAGTTATCTGGAATTGGGGATAGCAATGGGTGTGCTTTGTGATCCTCGGAGTGTGTGTGTGTGTGTGTCATGCTGTGTAGTAGACAGTTGGAGCAGCTGAGTCTGGAGCCACCAGGTGCTCGGGGCTCTGGGTTCCAATGTGAAGAGACTAATTAACTGTCGCTGGGGAGAGTGCCAAGATCATTGGTGACCCTTTGAAAGGAAAAGAAAACAGCCTTTAGGGTGAAGGCACTGAGTCAGATGGCTGCTCATGCCACGCACAACACACAACAGGGTCACCTGACTGTCACCCAGGTGTCGGGTGTTCTCCTGGCGGCCACACCACCTGGCTCCTCCCGGAAATGAAAGGAGGCTTGGGAGTCTGCAGCATAGCCAAGCTGCTCCGGCAAACCCCGGGGACTCCTGTCCTCATGGCTGTGTGTGGCACCGCACCACTCTGGGCTGTCCCCTCCTTGTCACGCCCTCCCATGTGGACGCTGCTTGCGGAGGCTTAGGTGAAGGTAACTCCCCCCCCCCAACAGGGCGGAGACCTCCAGGCCGAAGCCAGGGGACTTGGTGGTGTAACTGTCCCCACTCCACTGGCTTCCTGTCTTTGCCTCCCTAATGGTGTCTGGCCTGGGAGGGTCAGCGGGGACCACGCTATTTACATTTTAGTGCAGGTAGCCTATTTATGCGATGCTTGGCACCTGCCGCCCTGGGCTGGGAAATCAAAGGAAGTTGGAATGCCAAACTGTGTTTTCAGTTCCAGGAACAGCTCAGGAGAGAAACTCGGAGCAGAGCTAAAATCACCCATTCCCCCTTTGATGCCACTGGGAAGGGAACATTGGCGGGTTTAATGCGCACTCTCTTCCTGTTTCCAGCATCCTCCTCCCCACCCTCCTTTCATTATTTGTAACTTCATCTCCCTGCCTAAACTCCCTTCTTGTCTCTGGCCATCGATAGGAAGATCAGGGCCCACATCAGAACCCTGCGTGGGAGAAGACTGGCCACACACTTCCAGACCCCACCAGTCTGCCCGGCGAGAGGAGTGCCACTTCCTTTGATTCCGCAGGGCCACTTTTATCTTATTTATGCACACGGAGATATTGATAAAGGGGAAATGTATCCAAACTGAAAATAATTGGATCCCCGCAGCTGACTCGGAGATATTAAAAGCAGCCCCACTTGGCCAAGTCTTTGTCTTGTTAGGTTTGATCATAAGATCACAATATAGTAATCTCAGGCTCAAATTTCTGGCATAAAGATGCGCTGTTCTAAATGTGGCCTCAGGGACATGACTGCCCACGCGGCCCCAGGATTGTCTCCTCTGATTATTTTTCAACAGTTCTTGGCCTGCTGGGGTCAATGTTTTGTGTCTTTTGAGTGTTCTCTATGCTGGACACCTTTCTCTATTCTCTTTCTTAAAAAAAAAAAAAAAAAATGGGGAGGGGGAGAAGTCGGAGACAGAAAAAAGGCCTTTGCTGGGCTGACCAGAGTCCATCTGCAGTTGGGTGGCATCTGCTCCCCACATGTCACTTCCCTCATTAACAAGCAATTGAATTAATTAAATGCTACTCAGAACACGCATAACAAGCTACCGGCAGTGTCCAAATTAGCACTGATAATCAAGGATGATTCCCTTTATTATCTTGCTAAGTGGTGTGCACACTCTGAGCTCCCTGTCTGCCCTCATCTATTTACATACCCCCAGCTTCTGCCTTTGCACGAGGAGGTTATCTTACCTAGTTAATTTGCCACGATCACCAAGCATGGCGGATTGATGCCTGCCCGGCCACCACTGCCACGGCGCTCGTGTAGGGGGAGCCCCCTCCCTGGCTGCCCTCCCCCAGCCCCAGCCTTTGTAGCTCAAGCTCCCTGATAAATTAAAGGCCACCCCTGTGGTCTCTCAAGTGAGTAATAGAGGCAGAAATTTCATTTTGCAACTGGCTGATTTAATGATCCGAAGGGTAATTAATGGCCTGATTATCTTAATGTTAAATATGTCCGGCAGCAATTACTGTGACCTCCCGCTTGTCAAGGTCCGGGCTGTGCTCTTCTTTCAATTAAGTTCTCTGGGGCTTAATGGCATGAATAAACTCCTCTGATTCTATCATCCTGGACGCAGAGGGTTCAGGGAGCTGGGGGCTCATTCCGAGTTTTAATCAGCCTGTCTTCTTCTCTGGCGACCAGAGTTAGCAGTTATAACAAGGGCAGCTTAACTTTTCTTCTTTGCCCACGCAGACCCCCTCGCACGCGTGTGCACACGCGCGCAGCTTTTATCTTGCTTATTTCGCCGTGTTTATTCCAGCGCTCTGAGGGAGAAAGCTGTTTGTGGAGGACGCCGCTCTGCTTCCGAGGCCTGTCTCTTCCAATATAAATTACCATGTGAGCGCTGTGGTTTTTCTGTTTGACAGCCTTAATTAATTGGCAGGAGCCCCCCGAAAATGACAGTGCCACTAATTGCAACTCAAAGTGAATTTCTGTCACCATCGCATGCCTGTCGGCAGCCGTGCCCCAGCCCCAGCCACAGAGTAAGGCCACCCTCCCTGTCCCCTGTGTGTCCAGCCCAAGCCCCGCAGCGGCGGCGGCAGACTCCTGAGGAGCCAAGGCTTTGCGGGCGCGCTGTCTACTCGCAGGAGTGACATTTACTGCCAATAAAGTTTATACATCCACAGCTCTACAAGCCCAACAGCTGCTTGGGGACCCGCTTTTACTTTAAGATATTTAGCAACTTCTCTGCAGCCGAGTTGGAATCTGACCGAGAGTGCCGTAACTCACGGTGCAGCCCTTCCTGTCTGGACGGGCCTCATTAGCACGTTGCTAAATACGCTGGAGTTTACTAGAGCGCTGGGCCCAGATCCCAAATATTCTACTATAAATATTAAGCCAATTAGGAAAACGTACAGATGAAGAGTACATTAACACTGCTTTAGAAATAATACCTATAGATTACTGTGACAAGAAACAGAGCCCTGCCTCACCCAAGCTGAGGCCAGGGAGCTTGTTCTGAGTACAGAAAGCCCTAACAGGCTGGCTCTTGTCATGAGAAGGATGCTTTGAAGAAGAGTCTTCCTAAGCTTAACCAGAAAGGGTCTCAGTTTGCAAAGGCTGCCTGCACTCACATTTGCCTTTGGACAGGGTGATGTGCAGGCTTTCTCACGCCACCCGCTACCCGGGAGCCTGGTTATTTATCTGTTGGCTGTGGGAAGCCAGTAGGAGCTGGAAGCCAGCCTCCCTGCCAGAAAGCAGTCTTGAGGTAGAAACCTGTGTTGTTGACTCTCTGAAATGTATCCATGGAGACAGTTGAGGGGCTTGTGGATGTTCAGATTTCTGATCGTGCTTGGAAGATGTCTCTCAGGCACCTCAGCCAGTTGAGCTTCTGTCCTCTGGGGAGATCTTGTGAAGGAAGGGGACAGGGAGGATAACTGTTTTAGGCTTGAATTACATACCATGAGCCAACAAATGCTTTCTCTTGACTCTCGTGACATCTTTTAAAGGGTCGTCCTTTCAGTGCAGTTTTGTGGTTCCATATGGGAAATGTTCCTCTCTCTGTACCCATCATGAAAGGGAAGGAGGGTGAACATACCTGGTGTCCTCAGTGCCCTGTGCTTTTCCTGAGCTTGGAGAGACTGTGTTTTGCAAATGAGGACAAGGCAGGCATGGGATCCCTGTGTTTCCTGTCTGGGATCACACTGATCACCGGAACCTGACTCCTGACACCTTCCTTTCTCCTGTGGTACTTGTTCGCCTTGGCTGTGTAGCTCGGGAAAGATCATATCCACACAGCAGCAGGAGATGCTTTGATGTTAGCAGTGGCCAGCCCAGCTTGCACTCAGTTTCTCTGTCCTTAGCCATCCTGTGTCCCGTGTGGGCTTTAGTGTAAGCTCGTTGTAGATGGGAGTATGGCCACGGTGTCTTCCCACTAATAACCTCCCAGAGCCTCACTCAGTAAAGACAGAAAGAACAGTGAGGTGCCCTTTGTTTCTGTTTCCTTCCGTCCGTGTGGCCAGCCTGAACTCGTACTCTGCCCAGGAGTCAGGAGTCTACGTTCTCTGCAGCTGGCGCCGACATTAAGTACTCATGCAGAAAATGGCACCGAGAACCCGAACAGTTGACCAGCCAACACAGGTGCTGGCCAAGATTTTCACATGCCTACGCCATATTCCTGACCTGGCCTCGCTCTGCTTGTGTCCCTGACCCAACTCCTGACCTCTGCTTGCCAAAAATGTGGATGCTGCACTTCACCCATCCATCATTTTGTATCTACATGATGAAAGATGGAGCTGGGCCAGAGGATTTGTAGTTCAGCATCTTCTGTGATTCTGGTTTTCAAAGCAAGGGCGTTTGATCCTTTGTAAAATGAAACTAGTCATTATACCTACCCACTTAATCATGTGGAGTTAATGCTAAAAGAAAATAATATTTATGAAATTTCCTCGGCCCCTTCTTATCTAGAAAGTGCCCTGGGCTTTGTTCCTGGGTCCTGCATGCTGCCAGTAAGAGGAACAGGTGGCCTGTGTGCTTGCTCTCCCCTGAGCATGGAGAATGTTGTCGGTGATTCTACTCTGTATCTGTACACTGGCTTATGCAGCATCAGTACCACCTAAAAACATACATCCTCAAGACCCACCCCAAGCCTGTGCAACTGGCACCCAGGGGTAAAGAGCAGTGATGTGATTCTAAAACATGCTGGAGTCCAAGAAACTTATGTTTCCATAATCAGAATGTCGATAACCCTGCCTGTGGACTGTCTCGGCCCAGGCCTCCAGACAGCTTTCTGTACTTCCTGAGATCCAAGCCATCTGTCATCCTTTGCCACATTTCAATTTTGCCTGGCATGTCCAGAATGTCATCCCAGCAAGAGTTACAGCCACAGAGCATCCCTTTGCCCCCTAGAAGAGGATTCACACACTATGTTCAAGTGACAGTTTTCCCAGGAATGCAAGGTTGGTTCAACAAATGCAAGTACATACACATGTGTGTGTGAGATACCACAGCAATCACCTCAGGAAATAGAGCAAGTACTTCTGACAAAACCCAACCCCTTTTTGTGATCCAAACACCAGCAATCTTTACAAAGAGAGTAAAAGGGACATTTCTGAGTCTGATGAAGGACATCTATGAAAAACTAACACGTCTCCTCATCCTTAAGTGGTAAGGTGCTGGCAACTTTTACCTCAGCTTAGGAACAAGACAGAAATATCCCCACTGTTTTTCAACGTTGTGCTTGAAGTTCAAGCCAGGGAATTTATCAGTGGAAAGAAACCAGATACCTCCAGATGAGGAAAGACAAAAATAAGACATCTCAACGTGCAGATGCCATAATGTTTATGTTGAAAATCCTAAGGAATCACAAACCACAAGCTAACAAGCAGGGTCTCAGCAAGATTGAGGGCCGAGAGAGCATTGTACAAAACTCAATCATGTTTCTAAAACTAGCAGTAAATAACCAAAATAAAAGTAAGGAAACAGTTCCATTTACAAATAACATTAAAAAAAACACACACATAAAAATGAACTGAGCCTGTGCACAGAAAACTACAAAGTGTAATTGTTAGAGATCAAAGGAGCATTAGCTGTCAGGGTCTGGGCTGTGGTCTGGAACGTTAATATTGTTCGGATGGCAGCTCCCCCAAATTGATGTGTGAATTCCACACGTCCTTCCCACAATCATAGCTGCCTTCTTTATCTTTTCACCAGAACAACAACAAAAAAAAATGGACAAGTTGATAGAAATATAATTGACCTAGAAATGTGAGAGACTATAAAACTGACCAAATAATTTGATCTCAAGAAAAACAAAGTTATTCTGAAGTCCAAAAGACCAGTGCGAGCAGGAGTACATGTCACTCAGTCTTAGAGATCCAGTGGTCCAGAGTATCTGGAGCCTTCCTGATGAATGCTGGTGACACTCACTGATGAAAGCGTTGCCATTGTGTCTTGTCTGGAGTCTCTCAAGGGCCCCCTAAGGGGAGCCACAGTGTTTACACACTGCTTTGTGTTATCTTACTGAAATTGCACGTGTGAATCCTCCATCAGGGAAAATGAGCTGCCTATAACCTAACTTGTGATTTGGACCAGGCCTAAGTTAACTTGGGGACTTGTCACCTGAGGGTCCTCAGAGAGTCTCCGCATACTCCTCACATGCCTGTAATTACAAGAGCATGTGCTACTCTTCCTCAGAACTCCAAAAGTTGTCATCAGAGACTGCTGAGGCCCAGGACGGATCTAAGCAACAAGAAATGGCTTTGGTACCCTTACTGAGGGCCATAGGAGGAGCCCACAAAAACCTAACCTGTGTGGCTGTAGAAGCATCCAGAATCTGCTCTCTACCAGGTGGTTGACTCTGTATTATTTATTCTCCTGTAGCTGATAAAACACCATGACCAGAAGCAACTCCTAGGAGAAAGAATTTATTGGGGCTTATGCTTCCAGAAGAGTCCATCCTGGCAGAGAAGCAGGGCAGCAGCCATGGTGGCAGGGACAGGAAGTTGATAGTGCACATCCTTTAACATACAGGCAGAGAAAGCAAACTGAGAGCGAAACTCGGCTGTTAACCTCAAGGCCCGCCCCCAGTAACATTCTCCCTCCAGCAAAGCTGTGTCACCTAAACCTCCCCAAGTAGGACCACCAACTGGGGACCAAGTGTCCAGATGCCCAGTACTGCGGCAGGCATTTCTCATTAAAACTCCACAGTGTCCTTCAGATAGCTTCCTCGAGGCCCCGTAGGAACTGAGAAAGACAAATGTATTTTCACTCTAGATTGCTAATAACTCTCTAAATAATGATAAATGAAGGCAAGAGTAGTCACACATTCTATAGCATTCCAGAAGAACATGATACATGCTCAGCTAGTAGCTGAGAGATTACTTTGTAATGGAATTCTACCCCCAAAATACAAGCTAAATTTGGACCTTGACACGTGGTTAAGGTGACCCCTAAGTGCTCTGCAGAATATCTGTCTTGCAGAAGACTGCTTAGAATATGGTGACTTCCAGAACAGGCCAGCATATCACCTGCACACGCTGCTGCCTGCTGTGTGACCCAGAGCTTGTTTAAAAGGCGTTTAGCTGGGTGGAGGGGTGGCTCAGCACCTAATCCTCTTCCAGAGGATCCGAGTTCGGTTCCCAGCACCCACGTCAGGTGACTTAAACTGCTCTCCAGGGTCTGAGGGATGCCCGGAGGCCCAGAGCAGGACAATCCCACTCGACAGTCACCAGGAGAGCCGGAGGGAGCCCAGGGTACTAGTGTGGAGAATGCCAGACCAAAGGGGGATTTCAGGAAGGCAAAGTTGCTCTTTTCCCTGGTCCTTTTCTAACCTCCACGAGCCTTGGGCATCAGCCACACTGTCACAAGAACCACACACAGCCGAGATGCCACTGAGGTTTATGCCCTCAGTGTCCAGCGAGGTCTGTTAGCCCCTGACTTTCCTCTCCTCTAGTGCTCCCTCACAGGCCAGCAGAAAAATCTCATGCTGTGGCCAGAGGCCTACACAGAGCTACACCAGCCCAGACCTCTTCTACCTGGACTCCGAGCTTCTGGGAGCAGCTATAGATTGCAGCCATTGACCGGGCAGGTGTGGTCATACTTTGTTGCCATAAGAATCTGGCCTCCCCCCTTAACTGGCTTTCTGGAGTCAGTTCCTGAGCCCAGGTCCCCTCAGACTCTATGGCTGCCGTCCTCACCTGGCACCCTCCACATGTGTCTATCACAGAAAGGCCACATAGGGAAACAGCTGTGTTGATTCCAACAGCCTTCAAAGAACCTGAAGAGCCTGGTGCTAGCTGCAGAGAGGCAGTAGAAAGCCCGGCCCCCATCCCTCCTTGCCCTCTGGTGCTATGTGCAAGCACAGTGGGGCCGGCCGGTGAAGCAGGTGCAGACACAACCTCACCGGCAGAAGCCACCATTCTTACCCTGCCAGGGCACGAAGAAGCCACCAGCTTCAGGACGACGTTGCAGAGTCTCTGTGAACAGTGTTGTAGTGATCTATTGTGTACCCTAATAAACTTGCCTGGGGATTGGAGGACAGAGCCAGCCACTAGATTAGACATAGAGGCCAGACAGTGGTGGCACATACCTTTAATCCCAACACTTGAGATCTTATACCTTTGCTTGGGAAGCACACATGCCTTTAATTTCAGGAAGTAAGATGGCAGGGCAGAGAAAAGAATATAAGATGTGAGGAAACAGGAACTGTCTTGAGACTTCCTAGAGGATTTCCTAGAGGTAAGAACTTGTGGCTGGCTTGTTCTGTTTCTCTGATCTTTCGGCTTTTACCCCAATATCTGGCTACATTTTGTTTTTTGTTTTTGTTTCATTTTTATTTATTTAATTATTTTTCTAATATCAGCTTGATACAGTATAAAATCTTAACCTAATAGTGAAATGTTTCATTGAGGCTTGCCCAGTAATTGAGTAAAACTAAAACTTAGTATAAGCCACAGTCATCCTAGGGTCCCCCTGCTGTATAGCCTCCCTGGTTCTGTGGGTTGCAGTCTGATTGTCCTTTGCTTTATATCTAGTATCCACTTATGAGTGAGTACATACCATGTTTGTCCTTCTGAGTTTGGGTTACCTCACTCAGGATGATATTTTCTAGTTCCATCCATTTGCCTGCAAATTTCATGCTGTCATTATTTTTCTCTGCTGAGTAGTACTCCATTGTGTATATGTACCACATTTTCTTAATCCATTCTTCAGTTGATGTGCATCTAGGTTGTTTCCAGGTTCTGGCTATTACGAATAATGCTGCTGTGAACATAGTTGAGCATGTATCTTTGTGGTATGATTGAGCATTCCTTGGGTATATGCCCAAGAGTGGTATGGCTGGGTCTTGAGGTAGATCGATTCCCAATTTTCTGAGAAATCACCATACTGATTTCCACAGTGGTTATACAAGCTTACATTCCCACCAACAGTGGAGGAGTGTTCCCTTTGCTCCACATCCTCTCCAACATTGACTGTCATTGGTGTTTTTGATCGTAGCCATTCTGACAGGTGTAAGGTGGTATCTCAGAGTCATTTTGATTTGCATTTCTCTGATGATTAAGGATATTGAGCATTTCTTTAAATGTCTATCAACCATTTGTGATTCTTTTGAGAATTCTGGGCTTTTTTTATAAGACTGTAGCAATCCATGTTACACAGTGTTCCCACTTGCTGTTTCAAAACAGTAATCCGAGGTGAGTTAAGCGGCACACATTCAGAGCACACCTTTGGATTTGATTTACATCAATCAGACCTGAGTTTCGCCAGGCCACAGTCAGCCAAGTGATGCCTGAAGGTGGGCTCACAGAGCTAAGAGTGCCTAGGAAAGGGAACAGTGCCTTTTTTTCACGCATGGTTACAATGGAACCCTGTTTCAAAGGCAAGGATGAAGGGGCCAGTTGTTGCTGGAGCAGCCCATTTAAAAACAGGGCTCTCTGCTGATCACCTCACATTGGGTTACAGACCACTGCTTGCTACGTGAAAGGCTGAGGATCCACAGTCCGTGGAGGATTGTGGCACCTTTGAAATCTCGTAGTGCTGTCCATCACATTCCTCGTCTTTGGGACATCACTTTTGCTATAAATATAAAGTTTACAGTAAGTGTGACTTTCCCCTCAGAGTTTCATCTGGGATTTCAGGAAGTGGCTCCATGGTGCCAGCTTGCGTCAGTAGCCTTAGAGTCCCCTGTTCACCCTGGAGGATGAGCTGTCTGAGCCCAGCATGCCACCTACCCTCAAAAAATATCCTTAGCCCAGTTGACCCCATGTTAGTCCCCTTCCAGGACTGACCACCATTCCCGCACAGATCTCCTTGTTAAAATGTGGCTCACTGACCAGCCAGCTGGAGCGAATATGCCAAGATTGTTACCTGAAATATAAATGCCTTATTCGAAACATTCAATAGAATGCCATCCTTGTTGTTGATATAAGTTGTGAACGGTTGGATCACTGAGGGCAGCTAGAGTATTCTGTTAGTTTTGTTTTTGTTGTTGGGTTTCCTTGTTTTTAAGAAAGGGATTTTCTATGTAGTCCTGGCTATCTTGGAACTCTTCTATGCAGACCAGGCTAGGCTCAAATTCAGAGACCCACCTGCTTCTGCTTCCTGATTGCTGGGATTTAAGGAGTGTGCCACTGTGCCTGGCTCTACTTGATTCTTTAAAAAAAAAAAAAAAAAAAAAAAAAAAAAAAACAAAAAACAAAAAACAAAAAAAAAAAAACTTAAAGTTTTGAGGGCTGGAAAAAATAGCTCAGTAATTAGGAGAACATACTGCTCTTACAGAGGACCATAGTTCAATTCCCAGCACCCACTTGGGGTGTCTCATAGCCGCCTACAAATCCAGCCCTGTAGAGTCCAATGTCCTCTTCTGGACCCATAGGCACCTGTACTTAATACCCACACATAGACACACATAAACACATAATTTGAAAATGAATATAGAAATTGAAATTTGGTCAGGTTTGCGTGTGCATTGCACACGGCTTAGGTGTGCCACCACGTCAGTTTCGACACCTGCATTCATGGACCTATTGGTGGTATTCCGTCACCCCTGGAAGTTTCCTCCTCCTCGCCCTCCCTGTTCAGGACAGCTGCAGATCGGGTGCTTAGAGCACAGGTTAGTTGAGTTTCTTAGAAAAACCTCTATAAATGGAATCATGTGGTATGCATGTGTATCAGTTTTCTTGTTGATATGATGAAAGAACTTAGGAAGGGGAGGGCCTGTTTAGCTTGAGTTTGAGGGGATCCCATCCATCATGGCAGGGAAGACATGGCGTTGGGCAGCCTGGTGGTGGCAGCATGCAGCAGCTTCCTGCACACATCTCAGGAGATCAGGAAGCAGGTGTAGGGGGATGCGGGGGGACACTTGGCTCTTTCTTCCCCTTCCATTTTGATTGAATTGAGGACCTCAGCCCATGGTTGGTGCCACCACATTTAGGATAGATAGATCTTCCACTCACTGACTCTCTGGAAACACCCTCATATACACACAGGAAGTGTGCCTCACTGTCCACAGGAAGTGTGCCTCACTGTCGCCCTAGGCTCCAGGAGTGTCCGATGTTTTTGCTTCTCCTGAGGGACCACATTGGATGAAGATGAAATGTCTTGAGCCACATATTAAATTCAGGGGTGTCCATCCTGTGGCTGACAGTTTGCAAAACCATACACAGGTTTGGTTTATGTAATACTGTAGCACAGAGAGCCATCCTGGGTTGTATGCTGCCCATGGGTTAGACACCCTTAAATTTTTAATGTGTGATGGGTACATCTGCACATGTGCATGTCCATGCATGCGGAGGCCTGGGATCAACACCTCATGTCTTCCTTAGTGGGTCTCCTTTTTACAAAATTGTTTTACTTTTAATTATGGGTGTGCGCATATCTGTATATAAGTAAATACACATTCATGCAAGTCCCTGGACCAGATTCCCTGGAGCTGGAGTTACAGACAGTTGTGAGCCATGAGATGCTGGAGATGAAACTTGGGTCCTCTGCAGGTGCTCCTAACCTCTGAGCATCTGGCCGTCTTCCACCTTATGTTTTTGAGACAGGGTCTCTCACCGACCCTGGAGCTCACCAGTTTGTCTAGACTAGTTAGCCACCAGGCTCCAGGGACCCTTCTCTCTTCCTCCCCAGCGCAGGAGTTACAGGCACATTCTGTCATGTATCAATCCACATGGGTCTATTAAATGGGTAACAGAATTTATTAAGACATAAATTGAGGAAATACACTCAGGATTACAGAATGGAGTAGACAGCTGGAGTCATCCTCTGATCTGACCAGGAGCGAATCCACCTCGCAGGCAGGAGCAGGGAAAAGGCTTAGTGAGCCTTCTCCCTTCCCTTATCAAAGGTCACACACAATGGCAGGAAGCACCACCTCCTTTGGGGCTGTATAGTCCAAGGTCAAGGGAGCAGCAAATACCACTATCGTCACACCCAGCCTTTTGCATGGATGCTGAGGATCCACACTCAAGTCCCCATGCTTGCACCACCAGCCCTTAATCTACTGAGCCGTCTTCCCAGCCCAGCCCCAAGACTTTTTTTTTTAATTTTGGTTTTTGGTTTTTGAAGACAGGGTTTCTCTGTGTAGTTTTGGTGCCTATCCTGGATCTTGCTCTGTAGACCAGACTGGCCTCAAAGTCACACAGATCCGCCTGCCTCTGCCTCCGGAGTGCTAGGATTAAAGGTGTGCACCACTACCACCCGGCCCAAGACATTTCTTAATGCAAGTTGTCAATCAGATATAGCAGTGTTTCCGTGCCTGGCTTCTAGAACTACAAGAGTATACTTGGACAGGAGGAGTTTTGATGAGGGCCCAGCAATGATGGTGTGCCTTGAACCAGAGCAATGACTCATTGCAGTGAACATTTTGTGGGTGGGACTGATTGGACAAAAGGGGTACCCTGTGTGACACGCTGCAGCTCCCGGTGCCACTGTGGTGAATGAAGAGGTGTTGGGAAGATGGAGGAGCCAGGTGGGTTGTTGTTTGTTTTTGTTAGGATCCTCAGCATCAGTGCAGAAATTTGGTCGGATATGCTGCAGTGGTAAGGGGCGGATATGGAGGGACTGGGAGGTGAGAAGGATTGGGGTGCATGATGTGCAATTTCTAAAGAATCAATAAAGAATTATGTTTTAACAAAAAAAAAAAGTATGGTTGAAAAGGAGTGTGCATCTACCAGAGATACATTTTGTGTATTCTCACAAAGGAGTGTGTGGAAGCGCTCTGCATCACCATCCTAGCCATTCACCATCCCAAAGTGTCGGTCAGGTTCTAGAATCTTGGTGGATTGTTCCACCTTGGGTCAGGCCCTTAGTACTGGGATGTACTGGAATGGGATGGGTGTCTGACGTTTCTGTGACACACTGCCCCATTCTGCAAAGTTCAGGACTTGTCTGGTGTCTACTTTGCTAGAATGATGTTGAGAATTAAATTAGCAGCATGTGCAACTTGTTGCTATGACTAATCTTCCAAATGAAGCTATAAATTCAATGTAACTGTCGTCTGTTTTTAAAGGAAAATCAACATGCTTTTAAAAGGGGGCTAGGGGGCTTTATAGATTAGATACTTGGGGAAAGTCCAGAGACATAGCTTAAGAATGCAGTGTGGGGTGAGCGTGTTGGCAAGAAGTTATGCCGAAGGTGGTGCTGATACAGCTCAGTGGTGGAGCACATACCGACTATAGGTGATTGTTTGATCCCAAGACTGAACCCAGAAATCACAGGGAAAGGACTGGAAGGACGGCTTAGGTGCTAAGAGCACTGGCTGCTCTTCCCGAGGACCTGGCTTTGATTCCCAGCACCTGTAAGAAAACTTAGGCCCACCTTTAACTCCTGTCACAGAGGGTCCAACTCCCCCTTCCGGCCCCCAGGCACTGCATGCATATGCCGCACAAGCATGTATGCAGACAAAGCACCCATGCACAGTAAACAAAGAGCAGTTAAAATAAGAAATAAAGATGGCATGTGGTATGTCTCATTTACTACTATTTCCTACATCAAATGATCAGCACACTCCATCATTCTCTACAGCAACAACTAATACTGAGCCATTCCCTTTGGGAGGGAGAATTTAATAACTTTGTCAATGAATAATGTGAAATAGTATATGCCCTGAACTATGGACTGAAACCAAGGGTTACTTGTACCTGAAATAATGAAAGAGGGTCTGTTTCCCCATTCTGGATAGAAACATGGCCTCTCGGCCAGCCTGTTGGGTTCGTGGAATGTGAGACCCAGCCACGGCGAGTCAAGGAAACAGCAGATCAATAACTGTTCCCCCATGGCGTACTCTACACCATTTCCCAAGGGACAGCTGTTGTGGACTTTCAAGGTCACTTTGAAATGGGTCCTGCACCTATCTCAGCAAGCAGGAGGAGAGCAAGCCATGTGTTCCTATAACAAGAAAAACCCTTACTGACATCAGATAATTAGCAGCAGCTGCAGTCCAGTGTGAAACATCCAATGGACAAGTGTGCTTTCATTCCCCTCCCCCCAAAAAAACCAGTAATCCCTAGTGTGGCCAAGGCTTCATGGAAATGTGCCCATATCGCATTCTGCCTTTCCCAACACTGATTGTAAGAGTAAAAACTGAGAACCTTCCTGGAAGCTTGGCAACATAATCCACAGCCTTTGCAGCGATGTGGCTTCTGACCCAGAGAGCCTTCTCTAGCACTTACCCAGAACAGTGAGAGCTGTGTGCATCTACAAAACATCCTGCTGCATTACTGCATTTACAAAGCCAAGCTTTAAACAAAGCAGAACTCCAAAGTAGATAAATATTGAAGTATATGCAATATTTTACTTTAATTTTTTTTGAACTTATTTATTTGGCAGGGATTGGGGGAACATGTCACAGCACACATGTGGAGGTCAGAGGACAACTTTCAGAAGTTCTCTCTTCTACCATGTGGGTCTTAGGGATCAAACTCAGGTTCTCAGGCTTGATCACAGGCGCCTATACCCACTGAACAACTTTATCAAGCCCAGTATACAAAATAATTTAATGTAAAATATTGTCTATGCCACATTCTGTAAAATATAAATCATATCTAAGTGTAATATATATGTACACAGCTATATAGTTATGTATATAATACATAGGTGCCATGTAGTAGTCACATAGTATATTGTAATACTTGCAATTACTCAGTCATACATTTTTAGAGTATAACACATGCATTATTTCTATGTGATAATCCTTTAGCATATACAATATGACATTTTAGCCCATTACATCCAGTGCAACTGGAAATGTCATAACAGACAGATGGGCACAGTATACAAAGTCAAAAGCCTTTTGTAAATGTACTGTAAATTGTCAATTGCCACTATTCGTATAAGATGCCTGTGAGATCAAAGTCTTAGAGGAACAGGGGACATCTTCAACACGAGTGACATGCCTGTACATCTCACCAAATGTGAGCAGGTGAGTAGCATACTTGCCTGTGCACTGGCTGGAGCCTGTGCTAAGAACACTGAGGCTGGAAGAGTCATCACACTTGAACTTGAGCCCTGGCCTCCTCAAACCTATTCCCTCTTTTAAGAGGTACTCTTCCCATAGATGAGATCTCAGTGGGTCATAGGATCAAAGGCAGCTTTCGGATGGCCTGCTTCACCTGTCTCTGTGAATAAGATGGAGTGGGACCACATCCAGACCATCACAGACTGATTCTAAAGGCCTTTTCACAAGGTGACAGTATCCACAACCCCGTGAGCGACTCAGGAGTCAGTCTGACCTAGCATTCCCCCTCCAGGTATAGAGTCAAGAAGAATGAAAGGACCAGTCCAGGGGCTGGAGAGTTGGCTCAGCAGCCAAGAGTACTTGCTGCTCTTGCCGAGGACCCAGATTTAATACCCAGCACCCACATGGTGGCTCACAATGGTCAGAAGTTCAGTTCCAGAGGATCTATGCCCTCTTCTGGCCTCCTGGGGCTCGAGGCACATAAATGGTACACAAACATACATGCAGGCAAAACATTAGAGAATTAAATATTTAAAAAGAAAAATAAAATGCATGTTCACACGGAAACCTGTGTATGAATGTGTGTAGCAACATGGTTCAGCCAAGAAGTGGCAACCAGCAACTTGTAACTGTTGAGCAGGTAAGTTCAGTGTGGCCTAGGTGTGCGTTCTGGAAGGGAGCAGATGGGCTGCGTGAGGCAAACAGTGACTGCTCATGGGTGAGGGAGGTGATACCAATGTTCTATATAGTTACATGACTGCAAAATACTCAAACTAACTGACAGAATGACACGTTGTGTGAGTCGCATCTCAGTAAAGAAAAGATAGGAATATGCCAATCTTTCAGTGAAGAGAAAAATCAGAAACAATGTGTTCTGGTGTTTTGGGTTGGGCCGGAGAAAGCTATTTTGTCCGGGACAGGAAGTAAGTATTTAAAAATCTCAAGGGGGAATCACAAGTCCCATCAGGCTGAGAAGCAGCTCAGACTCATTTCTTTGGCACCCATGATCTTGTCCCCAGCATTCTTTCAAAAAGATCCAAGAATCACTGAAGGCATGCATGCATGGAGGTTCTGAGGTCTCCAAAAGATGTGGTTAGAGACAGACCACAGGGAGGGCTTGTGTGCTGTGAGAACAGTGTCATGGTTGGTTTTAACTGTCACCTTGCCAGGACTTAGACTGACCTGGGCAAAGTCTCAGCTGAGAAACTGTAGTCAATAGGCCTATGGTTCTGTCTGTGGTGGGGACTGTCTTGGTTGTTCACTGACATGGGAAGGCTCAGCCCACTGTGGGTAGCGCCACTCCCTAAGCAGGGAGCCAGGCAGGCAGTGGCGCGTGTGTTCCCTCCCTGCTCTTGGCTGGGTAGAGGGCTGTGTCCTGACAGCACAGCATCTCTCTCTTCTTCCCCTCATTTCCCAGCCTCGTTTATAATGAGCTAAAACCCAGAATTGCACGCCAAAGAAACCCTCACTTACGGGACACTGAGCCCTGTGGCCGCTGGCCGACTTCGGCTTTTCATCTGGAAGAGCTGAATTGAGGATACAGTTTTCACAAAAACCAATGGTGGTAGGAAGCACACGGGCTCTGGGGCCTCTGCTGGACAAGTGGATGCTGAGCTGGGCACCCTTGGTAAGAATCACTGTTAGGCCCGGTGACTGCCCTTCAAATGGTGGCCAGCTCCAGGAGATATCTAAGCTTGCTTAGGAACAGATACCGGTGGTCCTTTCATTTCCTCGTACAGACGTGTCTTGTCTTTTCCTTGTTCTCTTTTGATGCTGCATGCCAGGGTCTCCTGGGTGCTAGCCCGCTCTCTACCAAGCCCTGGCATTTTCTCCTCTACCTTCTCACTGGTCGCTTCTCTAGTAGTCATGGGAAGTCAAAGAACGTGGTGAAAGTCATTTCGGCTAATGTGATAACCCCAACGTTGTAATCACCATAGAAAAGTATTGGGAGGGCTAACAAGCAGGTAAAGGTGCCTGCTGCCAAGCCTGATGACCCGAGTTCAATCCCCAGGACGCGCATCGTAAAAGGAGAAATCTAACTCCTGTAAGTTGTCCTCTGACCTCTACACACATGCCACGGTACACAATAAATAATAAATAGATAAATTTAAAGTATCGGTGAGCTATTTAAATTCTTCTTTTGAATTGAGTCTGCGTTAACAGTCTGTTAGTTCGCAGCACATACCTGAAGTGGGACTAGCCGCACTTCGGGTGTCCGGTAGACACTAGCATTTGGACATCATGGATCTGAGCACTGTGTCAGGACAGTACCACCTGCTCAGCCACCTCGCAATGCAGCTGTGGGATTAGAGTACCCGATTAGCACGGGTAAGGTTTGTGTTGGCCCCTTCATAACAGCCCAGTCTGGCAGTAGCTAATCCAGTCTGGAGAGGAGACATGAGTTCATTCAGAAGGGCCATGCCTCGTGACCCTGTGACACCCCTGTAAGTCAGACCTCTTTGAGGTCCTGCCCCTCTCAAGTGGGAGTCCATGACGGCACCTGAATCTTGAAGGCCCAGTCCCCGTCCAGACTGCAGCAAATGGATTATGCCTCGATGGCCTTTCCAATACCCTGAGTCCTACTTACTGCTCCAAGCCCTGGGTTTTTGTCCCCCAGACCTGCTGTCTGCTCTTCGGATAAGTCATGCTTGTTCCCCACCTTTGGACGTGACCAGTGTCAGAGTCCATCCCGAGACCTTTTGTGTCAATGCAGCGGCCAGGGCCAGGCCTGTGTGGCCAGGGAAACATTTGGTACCCTGCTGCTGCCCACCGCTCCCTGCAGCTACCAGCTCAGTGTCCTCAAAACCGTTATCCAAACACCCTTCTGGAGGGCAGCCCTGGAGCTGTGTACATAAATTTCCCAGGCCTGGCTTGGTCTCCACGGCCCCCTATTCCGGAGCACATGTGTTCCAGGAAGCATGTTCACTTCTAGAGAAGTCAGAGCTGCTTCTGAAAAGGCAGAGGATGATGGAGATGGCTTCCGGGAACACACCCCAGGACTTCTGACTTCCAGATGGCCCTTAACAATAGCAGCCCCCTCCTGAAAAAACCCGGTGGTTTCTTTCATTACCGAGTTCTCCTAAAATCTGTTCCAGGCCCACGTTGTGCATCCCAGCCACTGGAGGGCGCCACTTCACAGATAGCCGGAGTGACTTTTTTTTTTTTGAGTTCTCAGCCACTTGGGTCATTCAAGAAAAGCAGGAGCCCCTTGAAGTGTGGGAAACCTGTAGCACCCTGCACTTTCCTCCTCACTTACACCACCATACACCTGAATAGTCAGTTCTGGAAGGTGTAGATGCTTCTTTGGTATGAGTTAGGCTGAATGGATAAAAGGTAGTAAAGGGGGGCCATCTCCTGCGTCTGTCCGTCAGCATCTCTAGAATGGGAGGACGGCCTCAGCCGCCTGACAGAAGCAGAGGTAGGAGTGTGCAGCCACACCTGCAAGTTCATGCTCTTTCTGTCCAGCTCTTAACTCTCCTAAGTTTAAGTTCGGCAATTTCAGATTTATTCGATCAGAAAAAAAAAATGTTTATTTGTTCTTACTAAATAGTGGACCACATAAAACCTAGCACCTAACATAGTAGGTGTTTCTGGTCCATTCCAAACCTAAATAGAAGTGTAGAGTTCCTATACATCATTCACAGAAGTAACTTAGCAGGCACCAGAAACTCCTTCTTGGCAAAGCACTTGGAGGTGTGTTTTTATTCCCAATTCCCTTTCTGCTTATTCACGTGTATGCGCTGAATATTAAGGCCGAGCTTCCTGACGGAGCTGGATACAGAAGGCTCACGCACCGTGTGATTTCCCCCATGTGGAACAGCCAGAGAAGGCAGAGCTGTGCGGACAGCACAGGGGAGCTGGCTAGTGTGGGGTCGGCAGTCCCGGCCTGGCACAGGGAACCCTCTGGAATGGTGGGAACGGGCTGGGACCATATTCAGAAGATGCTTGCACAGTGCTGTGGCCTTAATAAAAACTGCTGTATTGTATATCTAAAACAGGTGAATTTTATGGCGTGTAAATTATACCTCAATAAAGCTGTTAGGGAAGAAAAAGACTCAGCACTCAGCACTGCCCGCCCCCACTGGAGGGGGTGGGGTCCCAGTTTACTAGGAAAGGGCAAAACAGAAGGGCAGCACAAAGGGAGAGCACAAAAGGACCCACTCCCTTCCCCTCGTGGCCATAACTGTGAGCGGGACCCCAGCCGCAGCGGACAGGCCATCTGGCCCCAGACCTGGTGTCCTAGTGTTTCAAGACCTCCTGGATAAATACAGGCCTCTTCAATCTGGAAATGCCGAGGATACGTGGTGGTCTTTGGTGGACTGCAAGGCATGCCTTCCGTGCCATCCTCCTGTAGGAAGAAGCTTCCCTTCACCTGCCGGATTCACCTCCACAAGCCTTCCCACAATAATTAGGTCTCACACACGCACACGCACACACACACACATGCACACACGCCCACACACACTGTGCCCTCAGGCCCACCACCATTGATTCTAGGTCTGAAACCTGTGTTTAAAAAAGTGGCTTGGGGCCAGGCGGTGGTGGCGCACGCCTTTAATCCCAGCACTCGGGAGGCAGAGCCAGGCGGATCTCTGTGAGTTCGAGGCCAGCCTGGTCTACCAAGTGAGTCCCAGGAAAGGCGCAAAGCTACACAGAGAAACCCTGTCTCGAAAAACCAAAAAAAAAAAAATAAAAAAGTAGCTTGGGATCTCTGTGAGTTCAAGGCCAGCCTGGTCTACAGAGCAAGATCCAGGACAGGCTCCAAAACTACACAGAGAAACCCTGTCTCAAAAAAACCAGAGAGAGAGAGAGAGAGAGAGAGAGAGAGAGAGAGAGAGAGAGAGAGAGAGGCTTGGATCTCAAGAGAAGTATGCCCTGGAGGGGCCAGGAGCCTGTGGGTCCCGGACCCAAGCCTACAGACACTCGGCTCCTTGCCATGGCCGTCCTTGCCTGCAGGGCCCCTTCATAGAGTGTGGACTTTTCAGAGAGCTCGAGTCTGGAGGTGAACTTGGAAGGCAGATCCCCAACTCCTGAAGCCATCTTGACCATGGCAGCACATGAACCAGGATTCCCAGCCCAAGCCAGAGTACGAAACCTGAATACATCCCTGTGAGTTTTAGTCCAATAGATGTTTCTAGAAACTGAGAGAGGAACAAAGGAAAGAGGCTTCTTTCTGGCATGTGCAGTGTCAGGGTGGTAAGGGATGACCCGTTGTTGAATCACCAGCCTCAGCAGCATTTCCCAAATAGACTTAGCAGTAGAGAAGACCCTTCCTAAGGGCTACTTGTGACCTATGAGAGCGTGGGGGGGGGGCGTGTATGTGAGGGGGAGGGAGGGTGGGAGGGAGATATCCAGGACTGATCACACACACACACACACACCTGCCACAGAATACTCAGTGTTTGTTTTCTTATATCATGTTCCATGCAGATTTCTCTTGAACACTGATTTTTAAAACAGTGGGAGTTGAGCCTGGGGGTACACACCACTGCAGTAGAGAAGCTGGGGCATAAGAATCTCAAGTTCAAGGCCATCCTAAGGTACCTAGTGAGCTCTGGACATAAAGAGACTCAGTGTTAATGACTGTTCCTGAAAATTTTTAATTAATAAAAAATGTTTGGGAGGGCTGGAGAATTGACTCAGCAGTTAAGAGTGCTTATTGCTCTTCCAAAGGATCCAGGTTCAGTTCCCAGTAATCAGATGGTGGCTCACAGCTACTTGTCATTCCAGTTTGGGGGCATCTGACACCATCTTGTGACCTCCTCAGGCACCAGGCACACGTGTGGTGCACAGACCTACTTACAGGCTAAACAAAATAATACATTTTTTTTTTTTTGAGATATTTGTTTCTCAAGGTGCTGAGACGATCTGTCTCTCCCCTGTCTTCTGAAGCTCTGCATTGGGAGCCACAGCTGGAGCGCTCACCAAGTGTGTCCGAGGCTGTGGGTTCTGACTTTTCCCTTCTGTTCTCTTCAGTGGCGTCATAACATGTGTGCAGGGGGTGTCTAATCACTCACCTCCACACTGAACACTTGGAATTGATGAGGTTGAGATTCTGACTGTGCTGGGATGGGCAGGCCTGTGTGTACCCCTTGTGGGCCTGCTAAGCCTTTTGGGATGATGGGTTCCTAAGAAGAGGCCATAGGCTGCTGGGAATCTTTGCTCAGCATGGCTCCACCCCCCACCCCCCATCTGTTTGTCCTTTCTCACTGCTGCCCCAGATCCCTGGAGCCCATCCCAGATCACACAGATTCTAACACTTTGACCCAGTGCTGCTCATTGCAGATCTACTGGGTCCCCTACCCCACCCCACCCCCGCCCCACCCCTGCTCCAGAGGACAGCGAAGAAGAGGACAAAGGGTGTGTAAAGAAAGAACTGGCTTATCTCTTTGTAGAGCAGACCACAGGAGGGAGTTAATGCAGTAGGCTAGTCCAGGACTTCAGCATTTCCTTAGAACCCTCAACTGACTTGATGAGCCCACTCATACCCCATTGTTATTAAAGCCCTGGCCCGGACATGAACTCTACAGCCCAGATGGCATGCCTCACATCTACCCAACGCCCCCAGCATCACTGGACCCTAGGCTCCGCCACATGGACTTGTGAGATAGACCATCACACCTGCCGTGCTCTGAACCATCCGGAGGATCCCATTCTAGAGATCTTACTGAGCTCTGCCTCTTGAAGAGTTTTCTTCCTAGACAGATGTGACAGACCCCCTCCTCTCTGTCTCTGTCTCTGTCTCTGTCTCTCTCTCTCTGTCTGTCTGTCTCTCTCTCTCTCCTGAGCGGGTAGATAGATCCCTTCCCACCACAGGGCTGTTACTCATAGCTTGGCCCCTACCTGGTTCCTGTGGCTTGGACCTGATAACTCCTTTCCCCTTGGGAACCTTAAGCTGGTCCTAGACGGACCCTTCAGTCTTCCATCCCTCTTGGTACATACGTGACCACGCCCACTGCTGTTTTAACCTCCCTCACGTCCAGCTCTGCCCTTCCTTCCAGAAGAAAGACCTATGCAGTGAAACCACAGTCCCGTTCTCAGCCGAGGGCGGAAGTTAGCAGCGGGAGCCTGATTCCTGCCCCGTCATAGGCCGCATCTACACAGAGTGGAGCAGGATCCCTTCTGCCAGCCTCGCCCAGTCCTGTGTGTGATTTGCACTCAGGAGGCCAGCGCCGAGAAAGAAAGAGGCCCACACAGGGAGAAGCGCTTACTGGATGGCCCGTGCATGCACTGCAGTGTGGTGAGGGAGAGGAGGAGGGGGCTGGAGTGAGCAGAGGAAGCTGAGACAGTCACCCAGGGCCCTAGACGGGACAGCTGTACAAAGATGGGACGGGGCCCTAGCCCAGCTCAGCCATGTCCATTTCACTGTTGCTAGAGACTAATACTCCAGGTGAGATTGGAAGGGAGGAAGCAAGTGTGAAGGGTCTGAAATTGTACCCAGTTGTCTGTCAGTGGTGCCTGGTTGGCACACGACCCTGCCAGGTAATGCAGGCAAGTGTGTCAGGCAGAAGTAGTGGCCAGAGTATCAGCCCTTGTCTCCCTCATTGAGATGAGGCCTGAGGCCAGTGGGCACTGCGTATAGTAGGTTCTGTGGTAGAAGAGGAGCCTGGCCCAGGGGCCAAAGTTTTTATTGTGTGTGCGTAAAGGTGTGCATGAGTGTCCAGGCACACATGACAGACGATGGACAGACTCGGGCAGCATTCCTCGGGGGCTGTCCACATTTTTTTTGACAGGATTTCACACCAGCCTAGAACTTAGCACAGAGGCTAACAGACGAGGGAGTCCCGGGCACCTTCCTTTCTCTGCTGCTCCGGCACTGGGATTACAGACACAGGCCATCACTCGCCTGTTTCTTTGACATGAGCTCTGGGGCTTGATCTCAGGGCCTCACACTTGCAGAGCCTGTACCTCAGCACCTGAGCCAGCTCAGCTTTCACGACGCTCACAGCTGCCCCGAGTCACGGAGAAAGCCATGGACTGCAAGGCTATCCCACTGCGCCCACGCTTGAAAAAGCTGTGGAGAACACAGGCACTCACGGCCATGCTGGAAGGACACGGAGACATGGGAGAGCCCTGGAGAGCAGCCCCTCACCGAGAAGAAGGACAAGGATCAGGCAGCGTCTCACAAAAGCGGTCGCTGTCTCCACAGCCCTCCACAATGCTAGCTTGGGCTCGTGGCCCGGCAAGTGTGGGAGGACTGTGTGATTTCCATGCCAAGGGGAGTGATTTCACACAGAGCGAGAGGACTGATGTCGTCAGGTGTTGACACCAGTGGCTGCCACCAAGGTCAACCCTTACTACACCCCAGATATTCTGCCCACCCCAGCAATTCTCTTCTCAAGCCTTCCCTTGTCACAGAATGGATGTGTGACTCCTCTTGCCCACACAGGGAATGGCCACACATTTGTGTTTAGAAAGCACATAGTTTTATTCTCGAACAGTCCTGGAGATTAGACGTTCAGAGTCAGCCTGCCTGTTCAATGGAGCTCCTCCGGGAACTCTACCAGCCCCACCTCCCCTGCTTCTAGAGGTGCCCATTTACTTTCGACCCTGACCTCTTCATTTTGATCCTCTTGCCTACCTGTCACATGAACCCTTGGGATCATGTGGACCACCTAAATATCCTAAGGTAACTCTTCCTCAGGACCTTGACCTCATCACATCTCCAGTATGTCTGCATCCCTTCACATACTCACAAGTTCTGAAAATTAGGGGGTAGACTTCTTTGGGAGCCAGTGTTGTGTCTGCCACATCGTTCTGTCTCCTCTAGACACTGGCCCATGCCATCAGCTTCCTGTGGACCGAGGCCCTGCCGTCAATCCCCCCCACACACATACACACACACACACACACACCAGTCGGGGCTCTGTCCACTCGTTTCTTTGCATCTAGATTCATTATTCTGGGTCATCTCAGGAGGGTGCAGCAGGAGCAGCCCTTTGTTGTTAGCAACACTGTATGGTAGCAAAAGGCACGTCTGGGTTGGCTTGAGGATACTAGGCCATTTCCTGTCATGCTCTTCATACCTGGAGCCTCAGCTTTCATGAAGGCCAGAGAGATTGCCCTCCTGCTACCCTGCTGGTTGTGAAGCTCCATGGTGAGACACCCAGACATGTATGTCTGATGCTGTGTTTGAGTCATGGGAACAGCATCCCATTTTAGTGACCGTGGTATTTTCCTCCACTGGAATGAGTGCTTCTTGCATATCAAGATTGGGACAATTGTTCTTGAGCAGGCAGAAGCCAGACCTTATGACCCAGAGCCACCCATCATCACTTTGAGAACCTCCTTGATATGGTTACTTCAGCCTCAAAATGACTCACTGGTACAAATACATGGGCGGTCAAAAAAGTAATGCTTTCGTCTGCTGAAAGTTCTGCAGGTCTTTTTTTTTTTTTTTCTCCTAAGGCAATTATCTGTATAAAACACTTTTTTTTTCCTTTTAAGTAGACTCCTATTGCTAATGAAACCATATTTTGGACATGGAATTGCTGCAAAGACGAAATGCCATTACCCAGAAGAGCAGCCACAGTGCACACATTTGGTGGCCCAAATAGAGCCCTCTCTTCTTCTTGGGGAGATGAAAGTATTCCCTTCTATTAGCCTATGAAATTATTTTAGAATTGGGTTTTAATCCCTAGACTGAAGGTGGGGATGGAACCCCAGTGTCGGTCCTGCACATGGGAAGTCAGATCGGAAGCGTGAAGCTAGGGCACGTAGGCTGGCACGTCTCGCCACCAATCCAAAGGAAATATGAAAAGACTTGTTTTAATGTTGGCCAAAGGCAGTATGAAAGGTGAGGCTTCCTCCCCGCGGCTTCCTCCGCTGCCCTTTCCTCCCCGATCCCATTTGCTAGCAGTCCATTTCTGTGAGTTTTTCCCTCTAGAACAAACCTATCATTTCTCACCGCAGGATATTTACAGCTTCAATCAGCGCCAGATTCAACTGGCTTCTGATCTCATCGCTGGAAGTTATAGATGCAGATATTATTTGCGCTGCGGTTAATTATGGAGCAATCAAACTTTGGCTTTTCCACTGTAATTTCCTCTGCCAGCTAATTTAATTAATCACCCCCAGCTCGGCTCTTCCAGCTGCGACCAGCAGGGTCATTAATTAGGCATGTGGTGGGAGCTGACGACCAGGTCCTGCCAAGCGTCTGCTGCCCACTGGGTCACAGGGAGACAGGGCTACTCCTCTGTCACTCTGGAGAGGAAGGTGTGGCCCTGAAGGCTACTGAGGGGCAAACAACCTGCCTGCAGAGACGCCTGGTGTGTGAAACTCACCTAGTTCAAGAGGCCCCAGTGTCCACTGGAATGGGTTGGCCGAGCTTGCCGGAGACAGCGCCATGTGGCCCGCCTTAGCTTTGGTCTTGGAATGTCCGGGTGAACCTGTCACGGGTGCAGTGTGGCCAGTTCCTGGGTCAGTGTCTAATGCCGAGGTGACGTCTTCCTCAAGGTCTCATTGAAGGTTGTCCATGTAACTTCCCCAAAGGAAGGAGAAAGGATTTTTTTCCTTTTCCATAAGGAAACAGGGGTTTTTTGTTGTTTGGTTTGCTTTGGTTTTTGACTATCAAAATGATATAGAAACGCTGCATGTGGCTCCCCTTCATACACAGGCTTTAAATAAAAAGGCCTCTTCTTCTCAAGCAATCACCCCAAATTGGGACAGAGGTTATGTGAATATTCTTTTTAATTTTTTTATTGCATTTATTTGGTGTGGAGGTGTAGGTACGTGATGGCATGCGCAGAAGTCAGTTCCTCCCTTCCTCCTCAAAAGTCTCAGGAGTTAAATTTAGATAATCAGACTAGGTGACAAATGCCTTTACCCAAGAGCCATCTCACTGTCCCTTTATAACTATTCTTAAGTACAGTTTCTTTCTATTCAAAGAATTTCACTATGTATGGAACTCCTCTTTGTAGACCAGACAGGCCTCCAACACATACAGATCTACCTGCTTCTGCCTCCTGAGTGCTGGGATTAAAGGTGTGCCAGCATATCCAGCCAAGTTTCTATCATTACAGTAATGAGGTTTTCTTTTGTGTTTTTGTTTTGTTGGTTGGTAGGTTTGTAGTTGCCATGCTGGGGTTCGAACTCAGGACCTTGTGCATGCTAGGAAAGCACTCTACATTGAGCCACATCCTAGGTTCTTTTCTTTTCTTTCTTAATAATTACATAAGAAAAAAGTTAAGACTTTAAAGAAACTGAACACAGTTTGATATTTACTTAGGAGAGGATAAGCTGAGAGACCGGTGTTTCTTTGTTTTGTTTGAGATTTGTTTATTTACAGATGGTTATGTATGTGAGTTTTTTTACCTGTGTTCATGCGTGTGCACCACATGATTGCTTGGTATCCACAAAGGACAGAAGAAGGCATTGTGTCCCCTGGAACTGGAATTGTGGATGGTTGTGAGCCTCCATATAGGTGCTGGGAAATGAACCTAGGTCCTCTGCAAGAACAGCCAGTGCTCTTACCGGCTGGGCCAACTCTCCAGCCCCTGGACGGGCGTTATTAAAAGGTGCAATAAACCGTCCTAAAACAAGAACTGCCTCCTCAGAGATCCCACCCAGAGCCTTGCCCTCAATCAAATGAATAAAAGAGGCAGATGTGGACACACGTGCACCCACCCAGGAGCACATACAAAAGTCCTTGAGGACAGGAGGCCGAGCCCAGCAGAGTACCCAGCTCAGTAATTAAAGGGATAATAAGGATACCTTTTGTGCCAAGAGGAAGAAAATGAGCAGGAGGACCCACAAAGTCTATGGGGTCAGGCTTTCTGTTCAGCCAGGCAGGAAGCCCCCATCATAAACCCCCTGAGGCCTGCAGATAGCCAGAACCCTCCCCCTTCCAGTGGGCGGGGAGGCCCTTGGACAGTGGCTTTGGCAAGGAGGTTAACTGTGTCTGTGCCTTCCTGAACAAGGGTCTCCCTGGCCACCTTAAACAGCAAATGTACTCGGTCGGGGTCTTGACAACAGCTCCATAACCTGCTGACATGTTAAAGTGTAAATGCATATATAGTTCATTTGTTCATTTCATTGTAAGGATCATTCTGGAAGGCATTACTAAGTGGTGGGTTTTCCCTAACATTCCCACTCTATGTTGGAAATGTGGGAGATTCCTAAGAATTGCAAAAGAGCCAGGATGCAGAGGGCCTCTGAATGCTTCTACTCCCCAAAGAAAATAGAGCATTTAAAAAAAAAAAATGTGTTTCAGCCATCTTCTTTCACAAAATCTCTATTGGGATTTAAGTAATTGAAACCCTGAAATAAATATTCCTATTTATAACTCGGAAATTAACTCAAGTGTTAATTTTTTAAAATAGTTGTTTATACAATGTGTTGCTGCCTGAACTAACCTATAAAAAGAGGAAAGCAAAAAGCCACCACCTTGATCTTCTCAGCACTAACTGGACCGTCAGAATGTTCTCTGTGTGGGAGAGGGATAGTCTCCACGGTTAAGTTTTATTCTTGCAGTGATAAGCACCCAGCTTGGCTGGCAGGATGGCTCACAAGTTTAAGGTGCTTGTTGCCAAGCCTGAAAGGCCTGAGTTCAAGCCCAAGAACTCAGAGGTAGGAGAGAAATGCCTCCTGCCTGTTTTCTTCTGTCCTCCACATGCCTGTGATGGGCACATACATGTACACACATATACTTTCGTGCATAGAAAGTGAATCAAGAATGCCGAGTCAGTTTTCATTTTTTAAAGATGAGCCCGGCATCTGGTGTTAACCACTCTTCCCAGGCCTCAGTTCCCCCTACAGGAAAAGTAGTAAACCGCCTCTCACGTGGCGTAACAAGTTCCCAATCCCAGAGGTCCACAGACTCCTGGCCTCTTCTGTTTCCTCAGCTTGTCCCAGTCTCCAGACAACCTTCCTGTCCATGAAAGGTAGTGCAGCCCTAAAGAAGGCCGGGGCTGGGAGCAGGTAGGCAGGATCACCAGGAGGTGACCCTGGCTCCTGGGGGCCACCTGGCTCCTGGGGTGGCCCCTGGGGCCCACTGCGGACTCCCAGGCCCAGGAGCTGGTCTGCATCATTGGCTACCTCAGGATATGGCCCAGCCAGCTGCCTTTGTGATGTGCCAGCCCTGAGGAGGAGGGCTCCTTTGTGGATTGTGTGGTTCCCAGCCAGGACAATGGCTGTCCATCAGGGCTAACCGAATCTGTGTGTCCTGGGCCCAGTAGGGTGGGGCAGGGTGTTGTGAACCCCTGATCAGATCCATCATTCCTCCCTTGGGTCCCACACAGCCTTGCTGACTGCATTTTTAAAAACTGCCCTAATCATCCTTCTCTCTCTCTCTCTCTCTCTCTCTCTCTCTCTCTCTCTCTCTCTCTCTCCTTTTTCTTCCTCCTGCCTAGAAACAGGCTCTGACAGTCCGAATGTTGGAAATAATTGGATTCTAAATTCTAATTCATCTGTAAAGTATTCGGTGATTAAATTAGCCTAATAGATATTATTTCGTACATGACTGCATAATTTTATCCTGATTGGATCTCCGTGGCACAATGGTGTCCCCCAATTTACTATTGACTTGAGAGCCTCAGAAGGCAAGGCCTAGCCCTCCGCTTCTGCAGCCTGTTTTCCCAGGCTAAAAGTTAAAATGATTGATGCCTAGAAGGCAGCGCCTTCCTGCTCAGGTGCAGAGGCACAGTGTGCCGTTCTTCCAGAGGAGCAGTGAAGAGAAATGTTATCAGATGTGATTCTCTGTCCTCTTCTATTCAGAAGCCAGGAAGGAATGGAGATCTTAAGTGTCAGTTACTGGGTTGATTTTTTTAATTGCTTGAAAATTTTCTCGGAACGTAACTTTAACCATCACCAACATAGATCTTAAAACGCTGTGAATATCAAGCGTTCGAATGGTACATGCATGGAATCCCAGCACCCTGGAGGCTGCGGTCAAGAGTTCGAGGCCAGCCTGGGCTGCTGTATCCTGCCTCAAAGTTAGGCAAATGACACGCTAATTGTGGGATAAAAGTTTGGCAGCTGCATCTTTCCCCATTCTTTATAGAGTTTGTTAAATTCCGGTGGGGAAGGGGAGGGGAGGGACCTGGGAATTACGGACAAGATGGGCAGCCTCTACCGTTCATTCATTATCTCCTTCTTCCTTTACTTCGGTTTAATTTCACATGTGTGTGCCTCTTCCCTTCCCCCACCCCTTGCTCTGGTTCCCTCCAAAAAAAAAATCTGCAAATAGAATTCCCCGCTGCCTCCCTGGTTCAGTAGCTGGAAACAGCTGGTGGGTTTGTGTGGCAGCTGAACAGTGGAGAGAAGATTTGGCAAACACTGGGGAAACCCAGGACAGAGGAGGTAGGTAGACTCAGGAAACTGTTTTCATGAGTAGATGGAGGGAACAAAGGCGGCCCAGCAGGGACAGAGGGGACACACACTCCCTCTGAATAGCTCCCTAAAAACAGAGCTGAAAAGGAAGAAGGTCCATTTGCTTCTGGGAATCCAATAAATTGTTTCAGGAACTGAAAGTCTGTCCAGGCTAATGGAGCTGTGATTGACAGTACTTCTCATTATGGAGCCCATCAGGGGACAGGGCATTCCAGTGCTGTTTAGGGGGTGAGGTGGGAATGAGAGGAAGCTGAGGCCCCGGGTGGGGGTAGGGTGGGGGACGGCGTTCTGTGTGCTCCATGCTCATTCTTGAAAGAGTCCCCCTGCCCCTTCCTGTAAAGGAGCTGTTGCTCTTTCAGGGCCATTTACCTCGCATATTATGACCATCCATTTGTCGTGACCCTACCATGACATGCCTGTCCCTGACCCACAGTCCCTGTTAACTGATGGGTGCAGCATGGGAAGGAGGTGGTAGAATCTGCCCACCTGTGGTATTCGGAGCAGAATCCTGTGGATGTCCTGGCCTGGCCACCCTGTCCTCGACTAGCTTTCTGTGTTTATATGCGGTACTGTGGCGTCTGCCAGAGGGCACAGCTACTCTCTCTGTCCATCAGGAAGAAGCTGATTCACCAGCTCCCACCATGAGGCTCTAGGGTGGGAAATGGCAGTCCGGAGATCTTGGGGGTAAGAAGGGGGTCCCGTATTCTCTGTCTGTGTCACCTTGGAAGTGTGTGAAGACGGTGGAGACGTAGCCGCTTGGATTAACATCAGCCTCCAGCACAGCTCTGGCTCAGAAGCCCAGTAAGGCCAGCTCAGAATCCCTGACCTCCTGGGAAGGGTCATCTCTCCAGTATATTAACATACACTCGGGGCAGGACCTCACTTTGGAGCAACAAAGACCCTCAGTCTTGATAATGTTCATTTCCAGAAAGGCTGGTGTGCATTTCACTTTGAAGTAACCAGCCAGACCCCAGGCACCTGGCCTTGCTCCTCCCTGTCATGGTCTAGTCAGAGAGTAACCCCTGACCCTTGCTAAGAGAAGTCATCAGTATTTTTTTATTTGGAAATTGGCAAAGGTAAGGGCTCCATCTGTACCCCAAGGGAGAGTATTGGGACCCCAGCTCTGATAGAAAATAAGGAAACTTAGAGTTTGAGTCTTGGTTCCCACTCTGCCGCTACTGTGGTGAATCAGGAAACACTTTGGAGAGTGTACGTTGTTGGCTGGTGTGAGCCACTCTTGGTTGGTAAAGGATGGGTACACACAGAGCTTGCCTCTGCAAGCACCGGTTTGTGTTGGTGACCTGGGTTCAGTGTGTTGATGTCCTAATTTTTGCTGGTGTCTTTTATGTTCCTTAAGCTGAAGGAAGCAGTATTCATTCCTGGCCCGGGTCTTATTTTGTAAATGAATTCCAGGCTGCCTGCATATTAGAAACTCGAGGCCATGGCTTCTCCTGATTGGTTTTACTCCCGTGCATCACAGTACTTCTTTTCACCAATGTCACTCTCGTTATGACACATGTCTCTCTGCCTGCCCCCACCCACCTGTTCCAGAGCCTCACACAAGGCCCAGTGGATGCCACGTGACATCCACGTGCCGAGCGCGCCCTGCCGGTATTCCTTTAGACGGGGTGGACAACACGGGTAAGCACTGGAAAACAGGCAGGGAGGCGGAAGGCCCTCCCTGAAAACAGCCAGGGAGAAGGGGCACCCATGTCACACCTCAGGAAGGACAAGAAGGACATCCACCGCGGACATCCACCGCGTCCAGAGGGAAAGGTCAAGCCAGACTGCTCACGTCACTGGCAGCACCCAAGCCATTGGACCCAAATCCGTGTGGGCAGCTTACACACACACACACACACACACACACACACACACACACACACACAGAAATAACAAAACATCCCAGTCATTGCTTTCTGCAGAAAAACTGGACTTGAACACTTCTGTTTCCTCCTCATACCCAGTGACTTCCCTAGCCTATCTATTTCCAGTTGCACTCTGTGTCTCTGCCCAGCGAATATGCAGTGGAGATATAAAAAACAAATATACCTTCCAGGTGTCAGCAGGAAGTTGCCTATATGGCTTGCACTCATGGGTAATACCCAAAGTCTTCAGTGAATCTTATTCCATACAAATGCCTTACCCATTTCAAAGTCCACACCTCCCGCCAAAGAACAAAGAGAAGTTTGCCCTGAGGAAAGGGGAGGATGTTTCCCCCAGAAGGCTTGCTGCAAATTCCAGATTCCTGTACCGTCAGCATTAATATGCTGCTTTTCAAACATATAAATGAGGGATGGAACCGCAAGAGTGGGCCATAAAGAGTGCGTTTGCGGAATGGTAAGTTGATTGGCGTCGAATGGCTGGTGCGCTCTAATTGGCTATAACGCCCTATAAATTTATTAGTGTGCCACGCTCCTCATTGGTGGACCTGCTACTGTTAAGCACCAAGAAATTATCAATTTTCGGGGGGTAGTCACTCAAGTCGCAGGATAACTAGGTTTGGAAGGAGGGGAAAAACCATATTCTCCTCTCATAAATCAGGCTCATCCATAGACAGGTTTTCTAGCTACAAATGAGTCCCCAGGATGGGGAAGTTTGGAGTGGGTGGCATTGCAGGGGGGAGCATGTCTTTGCCAGCGATCACAGCTCCTCTCCCCTAGCTCCTGCCCAGAGCAGGGTACCCACCGCGCGGGGTCCAATACATAGCCAAGATAGCAATGTGACTCACAGCCAGGGCTTTGATGTCTTACAGACACCTTCAGCCCCCGGGCACATGACTCAGAGTCACCCCCCCCCCCCAGTTCAAGAGCATAATAGGAATATTCAGGAGCGGCTGTGATTATTCCAATGACTTCTCTTGGGGTTTTGAGATGGATGCTCAAGAGTCACAAATTAGAAAATAATATTCGCGTTTCTTCTAATTGGTAACAGATTAGGGTCATTTTATCTTTTTCAATAATTTCCAAATGTGCCCCAAAGAGACTACAAAGAGACAGGGAGAGGCATGGAAAAGCAGGCCGTTGACGGAGCCGTCCAGGGGCTGGGACCCTCGCAGTGCTGGGAAAGGCCCTGCCCTGACTCAGATGCTTCCCACCGCTCAGCTCTTGGCCTTTCTTACACCCTTTTTCTGCTGAAAGCCAGCAGACATGAGTGTCTCACAAGTGTTATCGGCAACCTTATAAACGTGACCCCCTAAGCACACTGAGAAACCCTTGAAACATGTTTACAAGTGTGTCACCTAACACCTATGTGCCCTCTTCTCCTTGGGTAGCATTTTTTGTTTTGGGTTCTTTGCTTGTTTTTGTTCCTAGCACACTTTGCCATAGCTGTGGCTGTGAGAGTCCCACCTTCTGTAGGGATGTGGTGGAGGCCACCTTGGACTGAGTCTACAGCACACTGGTACAGGGATATCACTTCCTCTAAAACATACTTTTTTATCATCTTCGTGTTTGGTTTTTATCAAATAGTACTTTAAAAATCATATCGTGCTCATCACTTCTATCTAGTCTGGAGAACAGGTTGATGGATATATGCATATTTCCTGTATGGCTTATACTTACTTAGTACTCGAATGAAATAAAAAATTTTCTTGACACAATGCGTAAAACTCCATGACAGCTTCACTCGCAATAACTGTGGTGGTTTGAATGAGAACGGCCCCATAGGCTCGTGTTTGAAGACGTGGTTCCCCAGTTGGTGGACCTGCTTGGGAAGGTTTGTCCCTGAGGGGCAGGCTTGGGGTTGCAGGAGACCTTCACCACTCTCGGTGCCCTCTGCTTCCTGTTCGTGGATGAAGTGTAAGCTCTCAGCCGTTCCTGCCACCACACCTTTGCTCCATCTTGGACTCTGACCCTCTGAAGCGGCATGCCCAGTTAAACGCTTGCTTCTGTAAGTTGCCCTGGTCATGATGTTTTGTCACAGCCATAGAAAAGTAGCTTAAGACAGTAGCTCACACTGCAGACATCAAGGGGTGGCTCAGTTGGTGGAGTCTTTGCCTAGCATGCCTGAAGCCATGGGTCTAGCCTCTAGCACCATATGAAATGGGCATGGTGGCACATGTAATATTAGCACTTAGGAAATGGAGGCAGAAGGATGAGAAGTCCAAGGCCAGCCTGGGCTATGTGAGACTCTGTCTTTGGGGTGGGGCACTGTAGTATAAATATACATAATCCAAAATTTACCACCTTAACTCTTTTAAAGTTTACATTATTAGCATTAAGCATAGCTATACATCATATACAGCCATAGGCACCTTTTATCCTAGGGACTGTCTTTATCATCATCATTGTCATCATTTCATATGTATGGATGTTTTGCCTGCCTGTGTACATCTATGAGCCACACACATGCTTGGTGCTCACAGGGGCTAGAGGAGGTGTTGGATACCCTGGAACTGGACTTGACGGGTGCCGGGAATTGAACCCAGGTCCTCTGGAAGAGCAGTCAGTGCTGAGCCATCTCTCCAGCCTCTAAAACTATCTCTTAACACAAGTTCCTCCTTCCCTACCCCTTCCCATCTATCCTCTGGCAACCAGGAGCTTCTGCTCTGTTCCTGTGAACCTGACTCCTAGGGCCTTTGTGTTTGGCTTATTTCCCTTAGCGTAGTGTCCTCAGAGTGTATCCATTGTAGTTCCGTCCTTTGCAGGAGCAGTGGGTAGCCTGCCATTGAAGATATTCAGTGTAACTTCTTTACGAGTGCATCTCAAAATGGACCCTGAAGCTGCTTCCTCACTGTAGCTCTTGTGAGTCATGTCTCCGTGGGCCTGGATAGCTACGAAGTCCCAGTTCCTCGTGCGGTTCTAGTACCTCCTGGCAAGGGGCAGTGCTGGGGCATATAGTAGTTCTGGTTTATCACTCAGACAACTGCCATACTGTTTCCTCACATGGTGGATTTTTGACAATGACTGTCTCAATGAAATCTTTTTTATTTCTAGAGCCTTGATAAAAAGGCTTTCAATGAGGATGGACCCTGGGCTCCAGACAGAGACAGGCTGTGGCCAGCTCTGCGGCCAGCGATCGAATATCTCAGTCAGGGACTTCTCCGCAGAGAGAGGGTGGGGTAGATGGGTTCAGAATCTGCTCACCAAGTCTTCATCTTCCAGTTTAAATTTGCCATTTCTCGGTCGACTGTCCACAACTCCACCACCATCGGCTGATACTCGGTCAGCTGAGCTGTTCGGGACTGTCTGGAGCACTCCTGGGACCCCTGAGCAGTAACTGTCCAGTTCGGGCACTGACAGCAGAGTCTCCCCAAAACGAGGGCTCTCCTGTCCCCGACTTCCCTGTGCCACCACAGAGCTGGGCGGCCATGCTGTGGCCAGGACCAGGATCTGCTCCAGCCCCACTTCTGAGATCTCTCCATGAGAAAGGTCACCTCTCAGAGTTCACTTTGCCCACTGGAGGCGATGACGTCAGGGAGGTTAGTTTACATCCCTTGTGGAAAATGAAGTATCTGGCCAATGTCTGCCTCCTGATCCCATTAGTTAGAGATTTGGTGAGTTTAACGAAAGAATTTCATTGGCCCTTGTTAAGTAATAATGTTTTCTCTACAAAGAGAATGAATTTTTACCGTTAAGATGAATTGTTCTATGGCCAGGTCCCCCACAACAGAGCTAGCTTCACTTGGAAAGGTTACCTAGTGGGTGTCTGGATTTGAGCATGCGTACATGAGTGCGTGCGTGTGACCCGCAAGCCTCGGGGATCTTCCTGTCTCTGCCCACCCAGTGCTGGGATTGCAGGCATGCACTGTTGGTTTTTTTTATGTAGGTGCTGGGGACCCACACTTAGGTCCTCATGCTTTACAGACCTCTGCTACCTGCGCTGTCTCCCCAACCGTGAGCTTGTGTCTGTGACATCAGTTGAGAAGAAAAACCAGCAGCTGCTCACCTGTAAGATTTCCTCTAAAAAGCCGTATCTGGTCTCCATAGTTGGAATAGAGCCTGTCCCAGCTAGTATAGCTGCTGGAAGGCCGGCCTTCCTTCTCCACTAGGGAACTTCTTGTCTGTGGTCCCCACTGGGAGGAATCAGCAGGTCCCAGACTACTAATCCTGTTCATATCCTCAGCACCTTCCGTGTTTCCCGACTTTGGAAAAAGTTAAAACGCATATTACCTTTAAGTGTCTTTGCATTTGCATACTCTCAATGCCTCCCCTCCTGGAAAGCCTGTGTCCTTATTGTTATGGTTGGTAACTGTGACTATGGAATCTCTTCCCACCCTTAGATTCAAAAGAAAAAAGCTACATTAAGAAGATACCATATTGTTCAAAATCAGTAGTCTTACGTCTTTTTAAAATAGTGTTACCAAGGATTATGTTCTTAAAGGCAGTTGGCAGCTGATGGCAGAACATTGCTCAGGACTTCCTGTGACTTCGCTAATGGGCTTCAGCTTAGCAATCTGGGACCGACCCTGTTTTGAGGGCCACTTCCAGAAGCCATGGGTGGAGCCTGTGCTTTGGGGCTCTTCTTGTTCCTGGCCTTTCCCTGCAGAAGGGGCCTTGGGCTTCCCTCTCCCTGCTGTTTAAAGGGCAGTGGTGCACACCAGGGAAGGGATTGCATCCATCTTACATTATCCCGGGTGGAGGAAAAGGGCCATTTCTCTTCCCTTATCTGTTTATGATGCGGTCGCTTCCAAAGCCCATCACATCAGCCACTGTTATGGCGGACTTAATTCACTGTGATGGGGCTCCACCACCAGGGCAGCCTGGAGGGCCACCGAGGTCTGGCTGCGTTTCATGCCACATTACACGGAATCTAGATCTGCCTCGCTCCACTTGCCCAGGCTCGCTCTCGTCTGGCACAGATTTCCTGGATTTATTCCTTAAAACAGACAGTTCTTTCGTTTCTTCCTGGTGTCGGGGCTCAGCCGCATCCACTGTGCATGTGGCTAGTTAAGCTGAGAGGTCTTCCTATACAAACACACAGGCCTGAGAGACGCCTAGAGAGATTGTGCTTAAAGAGGTGGGCCTGGGGTTGGAGTCCTTGAAGTATCATCTGTGCTTTGCCGTGTTATTTTCTAGTAGGATAGAAAGGAGAGGGAATGTTGACATTCTATCTTGGCTGATTCTGGACTAAAGTGGGTTTTTCCTTTCTCTGACAGGGTGGCATTCCCTCAAGTCATTTGCTGGGAAGTTACACTTGTAATGGTTTTTGGTGTCCGTCACCCCCCCACCCCTGCTAGTCCAGCCTGGGTTTCTGCTCCCTGTGCCCGGCCTCCTGGGCTCCCCTCTCCAAGACAGCCCTGCTCACTGCTGCCTCTTGTGTCCTACTTTCTATGAAGGGGTTCCTTTCCTTCGACACTGATCAGGGACTCCGTCACTCCCTGTTCCTGGCTCCCCATGGCCTCCCAGGAAAAGGAAAGATGTCACCCACAGCAGTCACTCACAGCCCTTTGGCCGGGTGGGTCCCAGCCCCCCCCGCCCCCCCGCCCCCCCCTCCCGTCCATCACCCTGAGCTCCTAATCCAGTGCCCGTCAGCCCTCCGCATGTCACCTGAGGCAGGGTCGGCCCTGTCTGCTACCTTCCCACTGGACTTCCCTGGCCTCAGCCTAGAGCTCGGTCTTGGCTCTCTTTCCTCATCAGATACCCTAGCACCCCATCTCTGGCCTCTGCACCCCTCCACACACACCATACATAACCTCTTTCCATTTTCACTGTGTGGATACTTTTATTCCCATTTCTTCAGATAAAGGAACCTGATACCACTCTACCGAGTCTAAGGGAGAATTCGAACCCAGGACTGAGGAAATATAAGCTGCTGGTCTGCTCCCAGAGTCCTGTACCCGGGACTTAGAAAAGAGGCTCCGAGCATGCCTGTCAGGGGACTGGGTCCAGCCATAGCTCCTGGGGCCAGCACTCTTGAGAGGTACCAAACAGAGTTCCAGACAGAGACCTCATTCCTACAGCCTCCTACATGGTTCCTCTTAAGTCAGTACCCAGGGTATCTGCTTCTCTCACAGACGCCGTGTCCTTCTCTGGTCCCCAGGGAGACAGGCCTCTGAGGTTAGTACCTCGGAATCCACAGTACTTAGCCACTTGGTACCTAGGACTCTGACAAAGGCTGATGTACAGAACCAGAACTGCCTTGGTTAGAGGCAGAGCCAGCCAGGACGCAGAGCCCTCTCCCATCCATCTCTGCTTTCCACTGGCCCCTCACTGCTTCCCCCAGCCCTCTGCCGGCTGGGCACAGGCTGTCTGCTCTGGCTGTTTTCCTGTGTGGAAACACATCCTGGCAATCACCACGGCTGGAGCTGAAGAAGGTTCTCGGGTCTGGTAGTTTACAAGGAAACTCCAGGAATGTCTGTCTGCTGAGCTGTGACCTGGAGACTTCTTTGGGCCTTTGCCAGTGTTAATTCTAGTGGCTCCAGCAGGTTGCTAAGGGGCAGGTGTGGAGAGGAGCCGGGCATGTGGAGACAGCATGACTGTGAGGGCTCCCGGTGTCAGCCTTATGCCGGGCCAGAGCACAGGCTGAGGCCCAACTCAGCCCTCTAAAAACCACACTGTTACCCAGGTACCCTCTGGGAGGCATGGGCTCCACCAGGCAGTATAATACTGATGAAGGAACACCGGGCGGGAGAGGCACTTAGCACCTTCCGATGCCTGGACCTGGACCTGCCTGTAGATCTGCCCAGCCCCATGGCCCAGCACGGTTAACTGTGACTCCCACAAGTAATAAGCCTAATACGGTTGACTTTATTTAATTAATAATGATCCTGTTCTGTTCCCCCATGCTCATAAAATACCCTGCAGGTTGGCAAAAAAACACTCATAATATTGATCAGAAGTCAGGCCAGATATTTATTTTGTCTTTGCTCCATGAGTATAAATTCTCGTCTGTTGTCTCCCGCTCCCTGCATGTGGGATTTACAGTGGCCAGTTTCTTAAAAGCTTTCAGTAATTAAGGAATAAATATCCATCGGTCTTTGTTGGCCATCCTCGGCGCTGTGGCCTGACCCCCTAGCAACGCAGCTCCGGAGAAGGCATGCATGTGAGCAGGGGTTGGTGCTCAGCTAGCCCTGGGCCTGGGCTTGCCCCGCGGGGAGGGGGCCCCCCCTCTTTCCCGAACATATTGTTCCAGCCCCCTCTTCCATGCCTCTTCTCCCTCTTCCTGTTTGGCTTGAGGCAGGAAGCACTTTACACATTCCTTGCTGCTAGCCCCTTTCTTTTCTCCCTCTCTGTCCTTCCTCTCCTCATCTGTCACCAGTTCAGGACCGTGTGCGGCTCCTCCAGCTTCGCCTCCCCGCCCCAAGGGCATTCATTCCTCCAGGATGGCCTAGAAAAATCACTACTGAAAAAAAAAAATCCCCTTGCTTGCTTTAGGAAGAAAAGATGTTTCCAGAAGGAGCATTGTGATAAGTGACGTGTGCAAATGCAGACTGACTGCTGACTCCTTTACCGTTTGTGGGGACGCTTCAAATAGGAACGGGCTCAGAGGACTTCACAGCGAGTAGACTTCTTGGAAAAGCCCCCGGTACTCCAGAGCCTCTATGCTTTGTGAGGTCTGACAGCTGAGGACCATACCACCGAGGGACAGCTCATCACACCAGGCCAGAAACACTATGGCCAGCCAGGGCAGCAGGCTCCCTGGAGGACCAAGGGTTGTCTGGCCATCCACCCCCACGTCTGTGTTTCAGTGACGCATCTCCCAGACATCCACAGGATGGTGCTGAAAGCCAGTCACAAGCTCTCTGAAAAACTTTTTCTTTCTGGGAATCAACCCATTAACCTTCTTACCCCTTGGCAGTGTGCTGCGCCCTCCCCGCCAGACCCAAAACACAGCTGGCGACAGTTAGCAGGGCGCCCTCTTTGCGGCAGGAGCCGAGAGGAGGGAGAGTCTTTGCAGCAGGAGCTGAGAGGAGGCATTGCATCAAGACTCTCAGGCTCAGGGTGAGGCTCCGCTGTTAGTGTCCCCTAGCTCCCATGATGCTCTGGGTTTAGTCCCCAGCACTGCATAAAACCAAACGTGGTCACGCACACCTGTAATCCAGCACCCAGGAGGTCAAGGCTAGCTTCAGCTGTGTGGTAAACTCAGGGCTAGCTTGGGCTACATGAAGCTCTGTCTCACCAAACAAAGACAGAAGAAAGGAGCCCTTCTCTAAGAAAGGTGTCCCGTGCATAGTGTGACCTCTGCGTCTCCCAGACCTCTCTCTTACTCACCCCAGGGTCTCACTCTACGCTTTCCTCTTCTCTGGGGCCAAGAATTTGCCAGTGCTCAAATGACAGTCCTCGCCTGTAGGGTCCCAGGCAAGGTGACTGGGCACTCCTAGGACTTCAGCCTCAGACAGTGGCTTCGGCCCCCCACACCCACACATAGCTGTAGTTGCCTTTCTCTTTAAAGCTCTTTCTGTAAATGGTTGCTCTTAATGATTGTGGAATGATTTCAGTAAGGAAGAAAGTTGGGGTGGGGGGCACTGAACAGATTGTCAGTTCGTCCTCAGCAGTGGCAGAGACACTCTAGATCTGTAGCGTCCTCAGTGGGGGCCGGCTGGAGGCCTTCCTCATCCTGTGCCTAGGCTGCCTAACAGAGTACAGCTATTGAGATCATATTCACACCCCACCCCACCCGGCCCTCAGACCCTGTCATCTCGTTCCAGCATCCGTTCCTGGACCGATGACCCATCCCCACCACTTGGCTCATTGGATATAAATAAAAGTGAGGAGATGATACAGAGGGGTTAGATCTTAGTCTGTCTTAGTGTGGATGGTTGCAACAAATACCTTAGACTGAAGAATTTTGGAGGGAAGGAAAGTGTGGGAACTGGAGACAGGGCCCAGGATCCCCCACATTCGAGCTATCAAACTACCAGGATCCCCCACATTCGAGCTATCAAACTACACCCCAAGCTAGACTGGACAGTTTGTAAAACATTAGAAATGTACTGCTCAGGGTTAGAAACTGAGAAGTTAAGGATTAAGGTGCCAACAGATTGGACATCTGGCGAGGGCGCGGTATCTGCCCCACAGATGACATTCAGTTCTGAGTCCTCACACCATGGAAGGAACAAGCCACCTCCTTGGGGCATCTTAGATAAGACACCAATCTTCTGCCTTGGGGCTTGTGACTTCAGCAGAGGAGCCAGGCGTGGGGACATGTACTTGCAGAGCATGCCAGTCACCAGTGCTGTTGAGGTAGTGCCCTCCTGAACTCATGTCAGGAAGCTGCCGCCAAGTTTCCTCTCTGAGGAGGAAGTGAAACCTAGACACCAGTGTTGGGCAGCTGGAAATGCGGGGAGCATGTGCATCTCAGGACACACCTTCAGTCACCTGAGGACAGACAAGACGCGGTCATTACCATCCTAGCCATTGATAGTGTTGTCACTTGGCTGCCTTTGCCTTGGTGACAGTCCCTGCTGTGAATGCTCCAGCTGGGGTCTGCCTGCACTAAGCACAGAGGACTCATGCGAAGACCTGACCCCAAGGGTCCAGCATGGAGCACAGTGCAGCTGCACATAGTAGGAAGCTCATGCGAAGACCTGACCCCAAGGGTCCAGCATGGAGCACAGTGCAGCCTGCTCACAGTAGGAAGCTCATGCAAAGACCTGACCCCAAGGGTCCAGCATGGAGCACAGTGCAGCCTGCACACAGTAGGGACCTTATGTGAAGACCTGACCCCAAGGGTCCAGCATGGAGCACAGTGCAGCCTGCACACAGTAGGAAGCTCATGTGAAGACCTGACCCCAGGGGTCCAGCATGGAGCACAGTGCAGCTGCACACAGTAGGAAGCTCATGTGAAGACCTGACCCCAAGAGTCCAGCATGGAGCACAGTGCAACCTGCACACAGTAGGAAGCTCATGCGAAGACCTGACCCCAGGGGTCCAGCATGGAGCACAGTGCAGCCTGCACACAGTGAAGAGCTCCTGGCCCAGGTCTCCACAGAAGTGGTAAAGTCTTCTACACGCTCACACTCCACGTTTTCCCTCACACGTAGCAGTGATTCTATCTGCCTCAGTCCCCATCCTGAGGTCTGATGAATTTCGCCTCAGTTCTGGTGCCGCTGGGTCAGTGGTCCTCCATCTGTGGGACCTCTGGTTTCTACTCACAGGAGACGGTGGCCCATGAAGTCAGTCGTATCCCACCTCCAGCAGCGCTTGCTCAGTTGGAGGAATCCCTGGGCAGTCCATATTAGCAACTGTCAGTTCTGGCTGACGGGCCTCGAGTGAGACGTGACCTGGGGATATTAGGACTCCTGTTGCCATGACAAAGCACCATAGCCAGAGCTTGAGGGGGAAGGGCTCATTTGGCGTAGAGTTCATGTTATAGTCCATCATGAAGGAAGCCATGGCGGGAACTCAAACAGGGCAGCAACCTGGAGGCTGGCATTGATGCAGAGGCCATGGAGGGGTGCTGCTCACTGGCTTGCTCACATGGCTTGCTCAGCTACTTTCTTATAGAACCCAGGACCGCCAGCCCAGGGGTAGCTCCACCCCCAATGTGCCGAATCCCTCCTCCTGTGTATCAATCACTGGTTAAGAAAATACCCCACAGGCTTACCTACCACAGCCCATCTTGTGGAGGCATGTTCTTCTGAGGCTTCCTCTCTGATGACCAGCTTGTGTCAAGTTGTCATAAAACTAGCCAGGACACTAGGCAGCTGTTTCTGTGGTGGCTCCTGGGCACTTGGCCAAGTCACCACTCCTTAAGGTCAGGAGTAGCTGTGTCCATCCATCAAGCTATAGTGTCAGAGCATCCTTGGCGGAGCCCGGTAGACACCGAGACACCTGCAGGGCTTCTAGCTCTGCCACCCAGTCGTACCCATTCTCTAAACCCAAGTCTTAGGTTTGGTCACTGCTAGCCTGTGGTTTAAACACCAGGCAGTTCACAGTCATAGCCAGAGGGAGGCCCAAGACCACTCCCAACGGGCTCCAGTTTCGGGAAGAGAGGGCATCTCCTGAAAACGTCTCTTCTTTGTGTTTTTAGGGATGGGTTGGTATCTGTCTTCTGACGGAGTCCTCCCCCTCCCTCCCTCCCTCTCTGCAGTTGATTTATTTAAAGGTGTGTCAGCACCAAGACCTGATGAGGGGCCAGCCCCTCCTCCCTGCCGATGGCAGCCGGGCCAATAATTCATTTTTTAGCTCATTAGCTAACAGAGGCTGTGAGCAGTGGTCCTCCAGGGCATTGGAACGAGGAGAGGTGATCTACTGCCAGCTCCGCTGCTCTTGAACTGGCCTTCCTTGGGGACAATGAAGCGCATGGCCAAGGGACCTGAGAATAACAATTGGAGTCGCTGTGCCTTGGCACTGTGGTTTCCTGGGGTGGCAGTGTTGACAGAATGGAGCAGAAACTATTATCAGAGTGTCCTCTCTCACTGGCGACAGCTGTGGAGAAGGATGGCTGAGCCACCATAGCAGAACATCATATGCAGGCTTCTGTGACTGGAAGTGCATGGTCAAGATCAAGGTGCGTGGTGGGTAGGGCTAGTTGTCTGGGGAGGCCTCCCTTCCTGGCCTGCATGGCCCTTCCGCTGTGCATGGAGGGAGAAGAGGGGTAGCTAGTAACTCTTGTTTTTTATGGACCCCAGCCATACTGGGTTGGAGAACCACCTCAAAGTCCCCAATTAACCTTATCTACTCCCTAACTCCCATTGTCTCCAAATGAAGGCCACACTGGTGGCTACAGCTTCCACATGTGAACTTGGAGTCAACCAGTTTGGCTCATGACAACAAGGAGCCTTAGGCTTCTCAGGCCTGTGCATCCACACACCCCAAACTCAGCCCCAGCCACACTGACAGTCGTGGGACCCTTTGAATTAACCAAGACCCTTTGCCCCGAGTATCCGGGGACCTCCAACACCCTCCAGGGATCACTAAAGCCCCTAGACAAGAGCTGCTCAACATGATGAATTCTGGGACTCTTACAGTGACAGGCAGCCACAGAGTAGAAACCCACAACACAGCACGGGCATCTTTGCTTGCCCATCACATGACACCACACTGGTGCGTGCTGTGCCTGACCGTAACTGACCCTGAGTGGTTAGAGATAGGTTTTCTCCAGTTTGCTGCTAAGAAGGGTTGCTGTGGCCAGTGCGTTGACCACACAGGTATCTATACAGCCCTGACTTTAATAAGTGTCATCAGACCCATTTTACAGATGGCAAAACAGGTGTCTGGGGGAGAAAAGCAAGTGCTAAGACCATGAGATCTCCGCAGAGGAGAGAATGAAGCCTCACAGCCCAGCACCCATGGGGTTCCTTTTCCCTCCCTACAGCTGTTGGAGAAAGCTCACCAAGCCCATGTTGGGGGGGGGGGGCGTGCACTTGTTAGGATGGGCAGTGGCCACAGAAGACAGATTCTGAACAACAGGGAGAATTTGGGAGTTGGTGGGAGCAACAGAATTCACACCCAGAAACCTCCACTGTCCTGGGCCAGGCTCTGTTTATAAACTAAATGAATTTCAGCTAAAAAAAAAAAAAAAAGTCAGATCTGATGCAGGCACGAAGCCCGCAGCCTCACTTAGACTTCTGGTGAGATTGAAGGCCAGAGGACCCAGCAGTTGGCATTGCAGGGTTTTGTGTTTTAGAAGTGTACGGAGATTCAGTAAAGAGCCTTTGCATCTGATGCTGAAAGCCGCACCCCGAGTGGGTCTCGGGATTGTCCTTGGTGGAGGCAGGGACCTGTGCTCAGTCTTTGGCTGGGTATTGGAATATTAAAATGAAATTTTAATCATTGCAGTTAAGACCAGAGTTCTGATGTGAAGTTCCCCCGTTCCCCCTGGATGATCTGGCAATGACTTTTAAAATCAACCGGAGCAGAATAAGACAGTCTGATTTTAATGCCTACCCAAAAATGAGAGTTAGCAGATTGGAAATTGGAGGTCTGGACGTCTCCTACACCATTAGCCCTTCTCATTTAATTCACGCCTTGCTCTTTCTCCTTCCTGATTTATGACCTCTATCAACAAACGTGTAACATATTATAAACAAGCTCCTAAAATAGAATCGGAACCACTGGGGTTTGGGTCTTGCCTTTCCTGGCTGTCCCCCACCTTTCTGCCTAAGTAAGGATGTGTGAGGACTTTGCTGCCGTTCTGGGAGCCAGTTCATCTCGGCTGTAGCCAAGTGTTTGTCCTGGAAATCTCTGAATGAAGAGTTGGGGGTCACTTGGGGGTCACTCACATGTACCAGGAAGTGAAGCAAAACTAATCCAGATTTACTCCTGGAAGAATCTGTTTGCCTAAGTATTTAAAAACAGATTAGGGTTAACCTGACACTGGGTCACTGGGCGCAATGTAAACACGGTGCAGGGCTGTAAACGAGGCCTTTCTTCTGGGCCTTGGAAGCAGAAATGGAATGAGTTTTCTTTCTGGAGGGCTGGGGAGGGCGCTTGGTTCTTCCCTGTGGCTGCGGCTGCAGGCTGTGTGCTCTGATTATTGCTGGGAGAGGTGCTGGGTTTTAGAAATCATTGTGAGTCAGTGTCTTACTGAATCTGAGATTATTACAGTCTGGCGGGGAGGGGGGGGGGCTTGCTCTCTTCATTGTCCTCGTGAAAAAGCCATGCTCAGGCCTCAGGAACACACCACAGGCTGCTGGGAAAATTCTAAGGGCTACTCGTGAAATCGCAGATCCTCTTACACACACACACACACACACACACACACACACACACACACACACACACCCTGCCTCTTTTCCTAACAGGGAGCCGAGTCGGGAGGACTGTGGAGTTCAGTGTCTCATACTTCCTGTCTGTCGTTTTGTTTTGTTTTGTTTTGTTTTTGTTTTTGAGAAACCAGCACCCATGTGACTATTCCAGAGCCTAAAGGCAGCTCGCCAGGAGCCTCTCACTGTGTACCTCGGACTGGTCTGGAATTCACTGTGTTGACCAGGCTGGCCTTGAACTCACAGATCCACCTTTTTCTGCCTCCCATATGCCGGGATTAAAGGCATGCATGCCACTGTTCCCAACACGCCTGCCTCGATCAGTATAAACACAGCGTCCTAGGAGGTTTTCTTGCTCCCTTCCTCCTCCAGCCCCACCCCCTCCTCCTCATCTCTGCCGTGCTCTCTAAGTGATAGGCCCTGGGCGTGGGAGCCATGCCCGGGATCTCCTAGACTCGGGCTGTGCTGGGAGTTGGGGATAAGACACTGTTGTGTCCATCTCCTCATCCGAGCTTGCCACACAGCAGAGCCACATCCTTCCGGTCTCACCCTGCCCTGTCCCGAGCTTTGCCCCAGCCTCGGACTGCCCACTTTCTCTCCCTGAGCTGGGCCCTGGGACACTTTTCCTCAGAAAGCCGCACTCTGCCCCTCCCCTCAAGCCTTTCCCAGATTCCTGTGTCATCTCCAGTGTTTCCTTCAGCTGGAAGTGGCGGGACACCCGTGGGGACTCACACGTGTCCCCATCCGGGAGTGTGCGTGAGTTAAAAGCAGAGACACCAGCCCCTCAGAGGAAACCTCTGCTGCCACCCCTCGTCACCTGCCAGCCCCAGAGCATAAGGGCCGCTCACCTGGGGCCTTTCTTTTAGGTCAATATAAGCACGTCTTGTTGGGGGGGGGGTGTCCCCTTCCTTCCTTGCTCACAGAAAGCACAAACCTTTGAGCTGTGGAGCCCATGTTGTGTCTCAGAGGCTAACAGGAGCCCAGCAATGACTTGCAAATACACCCCGGACTGGAATCGGGAGTGGATGCTGTAGGCAGCAAGGATGCCACTTCTGAAACCATGAGTGGAGCATTCCCCAAGGGGGCTTTGTCCCCAAAGGAGACTCACTCTGCCCCCTGCCCTTGCCTCCTGACCACATCGGCTGCCAGAGCAGAGGGTCCCAGCCTTGTTCTAACGCCAAGTCCTGAGTGTGCCTGTCTGGTGACCTTTGCAGGGAAGAGAAGGAACGATGGATCCGGGCCAAGTATGAACAGAAACTCTTCCTGGCCCCCCTGCCATGTACAGAGTTCTCCCTGGGCCAGCAGCTGCTGCGGGCCACTGCGGAGGAAGACCTGCGGGCCGTCATCCTGCTCCTGGCCCACGGCTCCCGGGATGAGGTGAATGAGACCTGTGGGGAAGGAGACGGCCGCACGGCACTGCACCTGGCCTGCCGCAAGGGCAGCGTGGTCCTGGCTCAGCTGCTAATCTGGGTAGGTGGCTTGGGTGCCCGCCACATGCCCAACGGAGGGTGGTGCTCCTGTGGGGTCAGAATGCATTCTGCTACTGCTTCTCCTTCCGGTAGAAGACCACTGTGCCTGGGAGCTGGCCCTAATGGGATTTGAGCTTTCCATCTGGACTTACCTGCAGGAGGGTATAGAACAGCAGGGAATTCTGGGTACAGAGAAGAAATGAAACAGACACTTGTTTGCTAGAGTTTTCTGAAGTGTCTTTCTGATGGCCCCTCCAGTCAAGCCTTCTGGGGGGGGGGGGCGTGGACTTGTTTCTCAATGCCATCTTCTAGCGGGTGAGGGCAGGGGCATGAATAACTTGAACGGCCTCTAGGAGGCCTTTTGCCAAGCCTCTGAATTTTTATTCTCATAACACAAGAATATTGGCCCTAGGCACCGAGGTCTGAGGTGGGGGTTTGTCTCCAAGCCTCTCTTGCATTATGTTAATGACTTTCTGCTCTGGAAAAAAAAATTTAATTTGTTGAAATGTGAATTTGAATTTGAACTTTTTAAGAAACTGAAATTGGGTAACACGGTTGTACAGAGAAGCCCTGCCTTTGTGGGCTGAGCTGAGATGTTTAATGCCATGTCCCCAGGCAACTTCCTAAACACCTCTCAGGGACATCTGCCACTCATACATACCCTGGGGCCTCTCCTCCGTCCCCACTCTGGTGACAGGAATACAACACAGCTGAAGACGGAGGCATTTCTACGTTTACGTGTGCGCGTGTGTGAGCGCATGCGCCAGAAGGCTACCTCAAGTGTTGGTCTTCATGAGTTAGACACGTTACGGTTGTTGTTGCTGCTGCTGCTGCTGTTCATTTGTTGAGACAGGGTATCTATTGCCCTGAGCCGGCCAAGTAGACTAGGCTGGCTGGCCAGCAAGCGGCAGAGAACCCCGTCTCCGCCTCCCCAGCACCTGGGAGTGCCAGCTTGCACCACCACACTCAGGTTTTTGTGTTTTTCAGTATAGTTCTAGGGCTCAAACTCGCGTCCTCTAAATTGGGAGATGAGCCATTTTACTGACTGGGATCTCTCGGCCCACTTTCTTCCTGTTTTTAATCCGCTCTCTGGAGTACAGCGAGAGAGTTTGGGTAGAGGCAGGTACTAAGTCAGGCTAATTCAGTATTCAGCCTCACCCTCATGGTCACTAGATGACAGTTGTGTGTGGCTGGCTGGGGCCGCAGTAACAAAACTGCAGAACACAGACACTATGCCCTCATAGCTCTGGAAGCTAAAGACATCAAAACACCCAGGGGGGTTGTTTCCCATGAGGCTTTGCTCCTCAGCTAGCAGATAGGACCTCACTGTGGCCCCATGTGGTTTCTTCTGTGAGTGTGCCTCCCGGTGTCTTGTTCCTTCAGGACACTGGACTTCTCAGCTCGGACAGATGGAGTCCCAGTCTAAAGTGTGTGTGTGGGGGGGGACTCTTTAAAACTTGAGCGTAGTAATTGGAGGGGCATAACCCGTGTGCACACATTTCCTTCTCACGGTGGCCAGAAGCTGTCAACTACAGTGCTCCATGTTATTTGAGTGTCTGAACACCCACCCCACCCCATCCCCCACCCATACACCAAGTTACACAGGCATGTGTGAACCTACACTTATCATGAGCAAGAAACTTAAAAGTGTGTGTGTGGTGTGTGTTTATGGATTGTTGCTTTTTAACTTTTTAAAGATTTATTTCATTTTTTTATTCATGTGTATGTATGTAGGTATCTACCAGTGCCCCTGAGGGCCGGAAATGGGGTCAGGTACCCTAGAGCTGCAGTTACAGATGGGTGTGAGCCATCCAGCCTGGGCGCTAGGATCCAAATTCACACCCTGTGGAACAGCGGTTATTTTATTTTTAGGTGTATTCAGGTACCTATAGGGGCCAAAAATGGGTACCAGATCCCCTGGAGCTTAAGTTACAGACAGTCGTAAGCCACCCGGGTGGCCGCCAGGAACTCACCTGGGGCTCTAGAGCAGCAGCAACCCTTAGCCGCTGTGCGTCTCTCCAGCCCGTTATTTGACTCCGCTGTTTTATTTGTGAGTGCTAGGTCAGGACACCAGCACTGACCCCACCCCAGCCCCATTCCTGTGCCACGTGGCTAAGTGTACTACCCTGGCCTGATCTTCAGCAGGATCATTCAGGCCTTCCCTGGGCTACTGAGGAAGACTGGCTGAAGATCAACCTCTCCTCACTGGCTCTGCCAGTGACTACTTTTGGACAGAATGTGCTACAGCCAAGGACGGAGTAACTGACCTAGGTTCGGGTGTTTTGAGGTTACGTGGCTATTCGGAGCCATGCTTTGAGTAATTTTCGATAATGTAAGAAGATGACCAAAGTCCAGTTCAGTAAAAGAAAAAAGCACAAATTATTTGGTTTTATCTCTGAGTCAAAGCAAACTCCTTACAAAGGGCTGGGGCGTGGCTTAGTAGTGGGTCTTCCCTTGGCGTGTGCCAAGCCGGGAAGCTCATCTCCAGTACTAAGGGAGGGGCACAGAAAGAAGCAGCCAACTGCTGGCAGTCACTTCTTCCTCGAGTGCTCATGTGTGCTTCTCACAGACTTTCTGCAGTGAAACGGAGCTGCCGCTGAGATTGTTTTAAATGTTACTGTCTTTTAAATATTTGCCTTTAGTGTGTGTGTGTGTGTGTGTGTGTGCACATGTAAACCCATGCGGCACAGCAGTCTTGCAGAGGTCAGAGGGCAGCTTGCAGAGGTTGATGCTCTCTCTCATAATGTAAGTTCTGTGGACAAAACTCCGGTCTCAGTCTTGACACGAACCCTGACCCTCTGAGCCATCCTCCTGCCTTCCCCATGGGTATACAATTGGAAAGGTAAAACAAGGAGCAAACCTGAAGGCCTCTTTGATATGTCTGTGTGACGTAAATGGGGGTGGGGGGTCTCTCCCCCTAACCCCCCTAATCTATCCAGCCTGTTCTAAACAACATCGGAACATCCCCTTTGCAGTCCTCGGCCCCAGTGTCTCAATTTCAGCTCAGTCCACACGTGGGAGTTGAGGCTGGGGCCTCCCCCTGCCTGCCCTCAGGGGCACCGGTACCCCGTGGACACTGACTTGCTCTCTGTTGCCTCTACAGTACGGGGTGGACGTCATGGCTCGCGACGCCCACGGGAACACGGCACTGGCCTATGCCCGGCAGGCCTCCAGCCAGGAGTGCATCGACGTGCTGCTCCAGTACGGCTGCCCGGATGAGCGCTTCGTGCTCATGGCTACCCCCAACCTGTCCCGGAAGAACAACAGCAGGAACAACAGTGGTGGGAGGGCGCCCAGCATCATCTGAGCTCAGCCAGCCCTGCACCTGGGGTCCCGCGCCCGCCCGCCCGCTCCGGACTGCTCCGGACTGCTCCGGACTGCTCCGGACCGCTCCGGACCGACTGTCGGCACAGCACGTGAGTCCCTCAGTTCCCTCCCTCCTCCTGGTGGTCACCTCCACCCACCTGCCACTCACACACCCCACCCGAAGTCTCCAAACCCGGACATCCTCAAGGGGAGAAGAGGAGGCTGGAGGCCACAGCACTGAACCCTTTCCCCACACTCCGGAAGCAGCGCAGGAGGGACCAGAACCTCGCGGCTCTGAGGATAGCACACGGCGGGGGACCCCTGTTCCGGTGACCGGGAGCACAGGGCGAGGGGTAGCAGCAAGGAGAAGGGGCAGCTTCCCCTAACTGGCAGTTAAGCACATCAGTACATTTCACCTCGACCAAAAGGAGGCTTGGCTTTCACGTCTTCTCGGGGGAGCTTGACGGCATAAATCAGCAGCAAGCACAGTTTGTCAGGTCTGAAGCCCCTATGATGGTAGGTGTCAAATCAGTTGTAGCTAATCTGTCCAGGGAGAATACTGGCTTCATTACACTCGTACAGTCGGGTTCCTCCAGCATTACCGCTGTTTAATAGAACGTGATTAGTCATCACCGGGAAGAAGGCATATTAGCCGAGGAGGTAGTTACACGGCACGCTCCGGTGATTGCCACGATGTGATTGCAGTGCGCTTAGAAGCATCATATTATCCCAGACATGTCTCTCCAGCCCTTGGAGCCCTCCTTTCTAAATTCACTGTCATAATTTAGTATCTGTTTAATTTTTCAGCCCAAAGAGAGGAAATCAGTTGCCGGGTATTATTTGACTGCAATCCTCCTCCCTTGGTGCAAAAACAAAGTGGAAAAAAAATAAATAAATAAGAATAACTTGGAAATTCAAAAAGAAATCATGAATCCAGCTGAAAATAGCTTCTCAAGTATGCTCCAAAACTAAGTAAATATAGAAAATGCTATTTTTTCCCCTAAGAGAGATTTTCTGTCCTTTGACCACAAGGGATACGTCAGGCCTCAGTCACTCCCGATCCACAAGGTCTGAGTTACCCGCGTTTCTGTCGTAGAGAAGATGTGTGAAAATCTATTTGAATAAAAGAAGTTCATAAATATGCATTGATTTTTGTGCAGACAAATAGCACCTCTGTTAATTTATAAATTGAGCTGGATGGGAACTAATAATGTGCAACTAGTTGAGATCAGAGGGTTACAGATCATTGTGCATGGGAAGTGCCCCCCAGCAGTAAACACTTCCATTAATGTGATAAACAGCTTTTTTAAAGGTGCATATCAGAATAAAATGGGGTACAATTTGTTTATTAAAATCAGGAAGGGAAGGGGGGAGGGGAAGGAGCGTCTGAGTCCTCATCCCAAAGCCAGGATTTAGAGCCGAGACCACTCTTCCCAAGCAAAAGTGAGGGGCTGTGGCAAGAAGGGGTGATTTGGGGAACACCAGCCCCATAAAGGCACCCTGTGAGTGGCTGCTGACCGCTCTGGGGCAGCCGGCTCCTGAGAGCCTGTGGACTCTCCGGTCCACCCCGTCTGTTTCTAACAGGATGACTGGTTTGCCATTGTGGGCCACCTTCAGCATGGCGGTCAAGAACACCAAACCGTGACACTATTTAGTTTAAAAAAAAAAATGAGGGAGCAGCCTTGCCCGAGAGCCCTCGTGGCGGCGTGGCGGGGAGAAGGCCAGCACACTGGGGGACAGGACACTGGGCAGAGCCACCCCTGGTACCTGTGGAGAGGCTCCTTGCTCTCATATACTGAACTTTATATTTTGTAAGAGTTTTTCCTCTTCTTTCACTTTTTAAAAAAAAGAATTTAAGTAGATGGGAACAGAAGTAAAGCCTTGCACAGCATTTCTCTGTGGGTAAGTGTCTTGTGGAGACCTCCAGTCTCAACACAGCTGGAACTGACCGGTGTCCAAAAACACGTCACAGGTGCGAAAGCCACAGGTCTGAGACTCCTGAGCTCAGTGCCACAAGCCCTCCATCTGGTTTTTCATCCTGCTCTCCACCACTGTGTTGTTACTCCAAATGTGAATAGAGAAAACAAGCTGTCATTGCCTATTTTTGAAGAATGCATTAGCATCCGACCCTGCAGTCCACATTCGCCTCCACGTAGCCTTTACCATAGACGTCTGTAGAGAACACAGCTAGAGTTTAAAGAGATTCTTAAATTATTTCAGTGTAGTTGATTCCCACTATGGGAGTGCTTTTATCACCGGGGAGCCAACTGCAGGAAGGACGTGGGACCCTTCCTCCAGCTTCTCTTGGGGTGTATATGAGTGTGTACATATTCTTATGTGTTTATAATAGGATATTTTCCCGAATGACTCCTTGTTCCACATCGCCCTCCACTGCCTGAATGCTCAGTTGCTCGCTCTGGTCCCCTCCCTCCCTCCTCCCTGCCTCCCTCCCTGCCTCCCTCCTTCCCTCAGTCACTCGGACATCATCAGCTCTTCCTCAGAACACGGCCCCTGCCCTGCAGTGTGAGCTGGGCTGGCCTGTCCAGGAGGCAGCCCACCTCTCCTAAGCCTGAGTCTTGACAACAGAGAATGGTGAGAGGGGCCTCTAGAGCTTTCTGTGCAGATAAAGGAGAGAGGCGGCCTAGCCTGCGCCTCTATTTCCCCTCCGGATCCGAGTCCTTCCCTCAATGACAAGCTTCTTTCTCTCATTTTCCAGCTGACACCAAGGCAGAGGTCAAACAAGGATGAGGGGTGTGGGGAAGGGAGTTGGGGTTTTTGTGGAAAACTCCGCCACAGTCAGCACTTCCTTCAGCGTGAGACACTTTTTAAGGAGCACGTCAGAAGAAGGTGGTCCGGTGGACTTACTAAAATCAAGACAGGAAGTGGGACAAGTCAGAGAAGCAGGTTAAGGGGAAGGAGCATGGGAACGCTCCTTCCGGATGCAGTGTTAGAGCTGAGACCCCTTCTCCTCCAGGAGCGAGGGCCTCTGGGAAGTGACGGATGTGAGAAGCCCCCTGCAAACCATGCAAGCTTTTGTGCTCCAGGCGAATTTCCTCTCTTGTTGAGACGTAGTCAGCTGGGGGCCGACAGCAAACAGGCCTGCGACTTGTCCATCACCTGTCCTGGGGAGGTGGTCTAGCCTGTGGCTACCTCAGCTGAACTCCTGATGTCCTCCCCAGGCCTGTGAACAGTATCGGGAGGAAAGTGAAGCCCTCCTTACTCTCCCCACTTCTGAGAAAGCCCCCCCCCCAATTTGTCTTGCTTTACAGAGAAGAGCTGAGCACCGCTCTCCTACCATCCCCAAGTGTCACTCAAGCCTGAAATGAGCCTCCTGTCCTCCAGCCTTGTCCCTCTGCTGTTGGCTCATCAAATCTCCTCCCTGCAGCTCCCACGAGGCTGCTGGGACACGCGTGCACACACACACACACACACACACACACACACACACACACACGCGCGCGCGCGCTGTCAGTGCGCTGTTCCCATTAACTTTGAGGATCATAGCACCTCGGGCCCTGGGCTTCACTGCCCCAACTGTCCCCAGAAGAGCATGGTCGGAGCGCTCTGTGGCATCCTCCTGCTCTGTCAAGCCCCACGGTGCTCTTAGTTGCCGAGGTTGCCACCATCCTTCCCTGTATTTAGGCTATTTGATGGCTGAGATGGGCAATCTCCATCGCTCCTGGGGACCCTACAGCACCACAGCGAGGAGGAGGAGGACGAGGAGGAGGAGGAGGAGGAGGAGGAGGAGGAGGCGGCTTGCGATCAGGGCCTCCAAGCTGCCGGGAGCCTGAGGTTTTTGAGAGGCAAGCCCATGCCTTTTGGTGGGCTCTCCTTAGCTCTTCCGTTTCCATCGGTCACACCCTACAAGGTCCCTGAGGCTTTGCCAGAACCACGTCAGGGTTGTATTTATGGCTTTGAAGCAAACAAATTGAAAAGCAGTCAGGGAAGGGATTTACAGAAATGTGACACCGATGAACATCTTTCCTTTAAAAAAAAAAAAACAGTTTATCCCCCACTGCTTCTGTTGGGAAGGCACAGCTGGAGATGATTCCACTCCTGTCACTCACCGGAAGCTGTCAGGGCCACTGGTATCCCGTGCGACCTTCTCTTCCATTGTATCTTTTGGATTCTAAATGGCCCCACCCCTGCCAGGCCTGGCTGGCACACAGCGGACAGATGGACGGACGGACGGACGGACGGGAGAACCACGCGATCCAGCTGTTTGTGTCTGGCCTGTTTGGGGGCCTTCTCTTTTAAAGCACTGAGGTAGCTGGGTTTGGGGCCAAAGCGTAACATTCCTCCTTGAGGGGAGAGAAAGGGAGGGAGGGCCAGGGCCCAGCTCCTCTCTGCAGCCCAGGTCCTCAGGCTTTCATTCCCACCCCTGGAACATCTGTAAGAGAAGCCAGCACCCAGAGTCAGGGCTTATCCTCAGGAGGAAAGAAACCGCCGGCCATCTGGACCTTAATGTTTCAGGACACAGTCTCTCCCTGCTCAGAACTCCTGGCCTGTGGGGCTTCTTCAGATGCTAAGATTTCTGTTGAGTTCCTGTGCCTGCTGCTCTTTAGACATTGGTTTGCACCCTGAGTCAGAGTTGAGAGAGAACATTTCATCGTAGATGATTCTAAACAGCCAACAAAGCTTACGTCCTTCGGTTTTAGCAGACCCAGGTCAGGTGTGTTTCCGTGCCATCCACCCGGTGACCCCCTGCCCCAGGCAATGCGCAGGGAGGCCTGTGGAGAAGCTGCCCCCTTCCCCTCACCCCAAGAGGCCTGTTTTCCTGTAGAAGAGCAGTATTTAGTTTGGGGTTTGCTCCTGTCTGGTGAAGGCGTTCTGAACTGAGGCCTCTTCCGTAGTGAGCCTCGGGTGGGTGTGGCACCCAGCACAGGCTGCCGCTTTGGGTCCCAGCAAGTGGCCTTGGTGAGTGAGAGAGGTCAGCTCAGGGCTTGTCTTTATTTTGCTGGGCACATGGCATCTGCAGGGGACCCCCTGGGGGTCATGAATCAAGCCATAGGATGGACTCTCCTGCCATAGGGGAGGACTGATCTGGAATTCTGTGTGCAGGGAATTACATAGCCTTTGTCTTGTTGTGGGTGAGATGAAGGAACCAAGAGGTGTGAGTGGGTGGGGGGTGGGATTAGGCCCAGAGGAGAGTCCCTTGGCACGCTGCTGCTAGGAACCCTAGGAACCCATCCTAGGATCACATTGTACCCCAATGTCCAGGTTCAGGACTGTAGCCACAGGAGCCCAAATATTCGTGTGGTTGTTAGAGAGGGCTCTCAAATGCTTGCAAAAAGACACACTTAGCAAACTGCTGGGTGGGTCGTGTGGACTAATGGAGGGCATTGAGGAGAAAGACCTATGTAGCCCAGAACAGAACTGTAAACAGCCCTCTATCCATAGCTGAGAGGCTGGCAAGACACCGGACCCACCTGCCTCTTCAGGATGGGCAGAGAAGGGGCCAAGGGTGCTGTGCAGTCCACATGTGGCTTCCAGTACCTGCTCTGGCACGCACATTTTGCTCACCTACCAGGTCCTGAAGTTTTCTTACCCAGGTGGTACTGAGGGTACCCAGGGCAGCCGAGTGGAGACCTGGCTTTTGTGTGACAGGCAGACAAAAGATACTTTCAAAACGTCCCTGTGACCAGAAAAGAAAGACATCTGCACCTTCCTATTGAAAATAACCCTCCTCTTATACCTAAAAACCATCCCTTCCCTTCCCCACATTGTGGGGTTTTTTGTTTGGTGTTTTGTTTTGTTTGGGGGGGGGTGATAGTTTTCTTCTAAAATGTATCAGTTCTCAAGATGAGAACTGGTCCACCAGCCCTGAGAACTGGAAGGGTGTTGAGCTCCAGGAAGGCACAGGAGGTGGCTGGCCCCTACAGTGGCCCGAGGCTGGACCTGCAGAGGACAGAGTCCCCGGCATCCTCTCTTGCCCTCTTCCCATCCTTCCCCCCAGGTCCCCCGAGTCCTCATCTTGCCACAGGAGCATCTTTGCAAAGAGAAAACCCAGGGCAAGGCAGGGTACCAATGGCACATTTCTGGGTGGGAACAAAGAAGGCCACCTCACCTGCCTAGACCCATCTAGAAGGCTGAAGCACAGTGGGGGCTTCTCCGAAGGGGGGGGTCCGTCTGGGGCATTTTGATATTACCTCATTCCATAACTCCATGTTTCCGATGACCGATGGCTTTATTTATGCTGTTTGTCCTGTAATTAAACCATCCACAGACATCCTCTCCGCTCGTCTGTTCATGCGACCTTGTTCGGGTTCAATCTGCTGGTTTGGATTTTCTTGCCTTGGGATTTTGTGTCAGCTGTACAGTATTCTAAGGGGAAAAGCAAAGGAAAAGTGTGTAAAGTAATGGAGAGAGGTGGTTATAGTGTAGAGACCTCTTTCTAATAAAGAAATGAAAATATGTATATACGGCTTCTGTGACGTGTCTTCTTGGTAGCAGTTTGTCACAATTAATTGGTTTCTCACTCCCGGGAAGGTAAATCAGACAAGAGGGGCTTCGATTGCCCGAGGGAAACGTCCTAGAGACAGACCATCCGTATTTGAGGGAACCAGTCCCTCAGCCTGCAGCCAGAGACCCAGAAG